>NC_135727.1:7586247-8191747 GCF_964656455.1 Halichoerus grypus
AGTCATAGAATAGTTAAAGACCCAGGTGAATTGGTGATAGTCCATTTAAAACAATGCATAAAGCAATGTTGGAGCCATTTGGCATTGTAAGTTTGCTTGATATGTGGGTGACACTGAAGGAATCTACTAGTATAGTTAGTACTGAGACTAGGAAATAAGTGTATCTGGGATTTTGTGTCTAGCACGTGATAGGCACTTAATAACTATGTTTGAATGAATTAACAAATAAGTGTGCAAAAGAGTAAATGAAGGAAGAATACTCAAACATAAAACAATTTTTGTCTTAAGATCTATTTTGTTTCATATTACTATAGTTATTTCAGATGTATTTTAGATATTGTTCACATGATATAACTTCTACATCTTTTATTTCAATTAATTTTTTTTGAATCTTTGTCTTTGAATCTATCTATATTAGTTATTTTCTTAATGTTGGCTAAGAGAACTCTGAAAAGTAAACAAAAGCGGACAAATTTTGGAGGACAGTCAAAAGTTGGAGATGTGACTGTATGACTTAGTTTCTCATTTGTTTTATTCCCATATGGCTTTGCTCTGACGGCAGAACCCAATTATGAAGCAAAACAATGCCAGTGATGGTTCAAATGGGTAAAATTCCATTAGATATCCCACCTTTCCAGCTAAAGAGAAAAGGAACAGGAGTCCTTTGGGACTGCAAAGCGACAGGAGCATCTCTGAGCAGACCAAGAAGGTGTTGTCTAATTCTTTGTATGAATTTGCACAAATTTCCAGATAATCCCTGATCTTTGAATGTTTAAGAAAGAGAGACGTAGGGGTGCCTGGGTGGCTCAGTTGGTTGAATGTCTGCCTTCGGCTCAGGTCATGATCCTAGGGTCCTGGGATGGAGCCCAGTGATGGGCTCCCTGCTCAGTGGGGAGCCTGCTTCTTCCTCTGCCTCTGCTGCTCCCCCGCTTGTGCTCTCTCTCTCTCTCCCTGTCAAGTAAATGAATAAAATCTTAAAAAAAGAGAGAGAGAGAGAGAGAGAGATGTAAACCAGCATAGCTAAGGCATAGAGAATCAGAGTAAAATATAAAATACCATGCAAGACTCAGGCTAATCCCTGAGAGACAAATGTATGGGACAGACCTAAACTAGTAGAGCAAAGGTTTTGAGAAAAGCACTGGGATTTGAATGGCTACCTAATGAAGGTGAGATGGAACTTGTAGTTTGAAACTAATAGGGCTGATTATCAGCTAAAATTAAAATTTATTCCAGAAGATTATAATGAGAAACTGGTTCTACACAACAGAATATTCATAATGTTCATAATGTAATGCCAAATACTCTGCAATAATGGATACAAATATACACAACAGTGTGACCAACTCTTACAGGAAAAAGCAATCAACAGGTACCATACCCAAGATAACTCAGAGGTTGGAGTTATAAAACAAAAACTATATAATTATGTGATGTGATGGAGGTATTCACTAACAATATGGTAGTAATCATTTTGTAATATATAAGTGTATCAAATCAACACATTGTACACCGTAAGCTTGTACAATGTTTATATGTCCATTATATCTCAATAAAGCTGGCAAAAACAAATTAAGATAAAAAATAAAACCTTGGGGAAGAAAATGACTGTGTAGCAGCTATTATGATTATGCAACTTGAGGTCAAGGAAAATATACCTGAAATGAATGGAAAGAGATGTTCTCTGGAGAGACAGAGGAAAAAAACCTGAAATTTAATAAAATGCCAACTTCAGGGCGCCTGGGTGGCTCAGTTGGTTAAGCAACTGCCTTCGGCTCAGGTCATGATCCTGGAGTCCCTGGATCGAGTCCCGCATCGGGCTCCCTGCTCGGCAGGGAGTCTGCTTCTCCCTCTGACCTTCCCCCCTCTCATGTGCTCTCTCTCTCATTCTCTCTCTCTCAAAATAAATAAATAAAATCTTTAAAATAAAAAAATAAATAAAAAATAAAATGCCAACTTCAGAACTGAAAAATGTAATACTTGAAATAAAAATCCACTGTATAGGCTCAATACAAAAATGGAGAGGACTGTCAGAAACAAAAGTTTTAACATTGGTGGGGTTCTTGATGAATGTAGATTTTTACATATGACAACTATAACAAAGAGTAATGGAGTTGAGTGTAAAAAAAAACTTAGATTATTAAAGGGCTCCTACTTTTTACTTGAAGTGGTACAATATTAACTCTAAGTAGATTGTAAAGAATTAGGTATGTATATTATAATTCCTAGATTAATCACTGAGTAAAGGTATAATGTGATATACCCAAAACATCAATAGATTAATTGAAATGAAATACTAAAAATTATTCAAATAATTCAAATAAAGGCAGAAAAAGAGAAGAAGAGGAACATAAAACAGAGGAGAAAAATAGAAAACAAATAATAAAAGTAGTTGACCTAAATCCAAGCATACCAATACTTATACTAAATGTTAATGACCTACAAAGGATATACATATCTTCAAAAAGATACCTCAACTCAAGGAGTATGGAGGCATAATTGGGTTTCCTATCATAAAAAGTAGATATCAGTCTTAAAATGTTTTCTTTCCCTAATAGATGAAGATGGCATCTCTAGTTTTTATTTGTGGTTCTTTAATTATGAGTGAGGTTAAGTGCTTTTAAACATATTAACAGCCATTTTATGTGTGTGTGTGTGTGTGTGTCTGTGTTTTCATTTAAGGCTTATTTTTTGTTGGGTTTTTAATTTTTGTTTTTATTGAGGTATAATTAACATACTATGTTATATTAGTTTCAATACATCATATTGATTGGACAATTCTATACATTGCTCAGTACTCGCCATTATAAGTGTAGTCACCATCTGTCATCATACAACATTATTACAGTATTATTGACTATATTCCCTCTGCTGTACTTTTCATCTCCATGACTTACTTATTTTATAACTGGAAGTTTGTATCTCTCTCCCTTTTTTTGTACTAAAATAATTGAGAAAATAAATGTTAATGACCTAAACAGGCCATTTAAAATGTAGTGATAGAAAGAATAGAGCAGAAAAATTTTATATGCTACCCACAAAAGGTAACTTAAAGTATGAAAACATAGGTAAAATGAAAATAGATGAAAAACATATGCCATGTGTATTTGTTATTTATTATTGCATAGCAAATCTCCCCCAAATTTAGCAGCTTAAAACAGCAAGATTTTACAATCTCATAGCTTCTGTGGGTCATGAATTCATTAGTGGCTTAGTTGTTATTTCTTTTTTTTTAAGATTTATTTATTTATTTATTTATTTGAGAGAGAGAGCAGAGCCATCAAGAGAGAACATGAATTGGGGGGGGGAGGGAGAGGGAGAAGCAGGCTCCCCACTAAGCAGGTAGCCCGATGTGGGACTTGATCCCAGGACCCTGGGATCATGACCTGCACTGAAGGTAAATGCTTAACCGACTGAGCCACCCAGGCAGCCCTTAGTTGTTATTTCTAACTTAAGATCTCTCATGAAGTTGCAGTCCAGATAGCCAGGGCTCCAGTTATCTGAGAGCTTAACTGGGACTGGAGAAATCTGCTTCTCAAATGGCTCATTCAGATAACTGTTGACAGAAAGCCCTAGTTCTTTGTTGGCTATTGGCCAGAGTCTTCAGTTCGTAGCTGTGTGGATCTCCTTGAGTGTCCTAACAGCAGGGCAGATGGTTTTCCCCAGAGTGAGTAATCCAAAAGAAAGAAACATGGAAACCTCAATATATTTTGTGTCCAAGTCTTAGAAGTCACACTCTATCGTGATTCTCATATTCTCCTCATTACAAGTGAGTGACTAAATCCAACTCTGTTTAAACAGGAGAATTAAGCTTACTCTTAAAGGGATAATTATTCAAGAATCTGTGGACATATATTTACCATGTACACAGTAAACATAAAAAGGCTGAAGTGGCTACTTTAATATGAAGCCAGCAGCTGGCTCCTTCTCTCTTGCTCTACAGGGGTCAAGATCTTGCTTGAAAAGCAAATTAGAGGATGTATCAAATAGAACTCCCATAATTCCTAGTGCTCTACCTTCTGTTCTTCTCAGTCTTTTCCCTTTCATCCATTCTCTTAAATGTTCCTTCTTTTCTACAGAAGTAAATAAGTCCCTTTTTAGCTAGGAAGCTTTGGACATGTTTAGGAGCCTTAGGCTTCTACTGAATGTTAATTTTCTACTGGCTTCACATGAAAATAACTGAGTTTTGAGGGATTCTGAGGGTAAAAACACGGCATTGTTCTTCTGGCTGTAAAGTTAGGAATAAAATAGTGACAGATTTTCATTGGGGGATATTTCACCCTTTGGCAAACCTTTAAAATACTTTGGGTGATTAACAAAGGGCCACAGTGCTAAGACACCTTGCTCTCTAAAATTATGGATTGTTAGAAATGTGTTGATTGAAATCATCTTAGCAAGAATGAAACCTCTCATTCTTGCCTGGAGGATCTAAAATATGGTCACTTTGACATAAAAGAAACCTTGATTTCCAACCCAGGTGCAGAGCATAAGATAAAAGATTTGAGACACACCACTCCATTTTTATGTTAATGTTATGGTTTTCAAGAAAACCTCTTGTTCCAGGAATATTTTTACCCCTTTATATACACTCTGGCTTTGTTCTGTGCCTATCAAAACACTGCCTCACTTAAATTTTACTTAAACTCCATCCTTCCCCCAAATTCTATCTTACCCTGTCTCTTCCTTAATATGATGAAAAATCCCTTGTTTCCCTTCCTGTCTGGTCTCCTTTGTGGTAGAAAGTTAATTAACAGGACTTTGTTTGATGACAGGTTTGTCCCTGGTGATTTTTATCAGGTGGCTGTTATCACCCCAAATTTATGCAATTAAATTCATTTCATTATCATGGGGATTGTTCCTTTTAAAATACCTGAAAATAGTCTACAGGAGAAATTCATATTTCTCCTAGAGACAGAGCTTTGTTTTGTGTTAACCAATAACTCTTTGTATACCTGATAACATTAAAATCCTGTTTTTTTTTAAATGACTAAAAATGAAAGACATTGTGTGAAAATTGCTTTTCTTTCTTTCTTGATGAAGGAAAGTTGTGAGAGCAAGGACTTCCTTTATACCTACACATACACTTAGTAAGAACAGAGACAAGAAAATGGCTGGCAGGTAGCATGAGAAACTTTAGATTCTACAGGTATGTTAGTGAGTTGTTAATAAAATGTCGGGATGTAAACAGTGAGGATATTCCCATATATCTAAGAATATGCATCAATCCACATGACCTCAACAAATTTTAAATTGTTTTCTGAAAGAGTTTACTTTCTTTCAAAAAGTCTTGGTCCAGTTCTTACTCTGTTTATGTTCTGTGCAGGAATTAGTGATCTTGTGTTATATAAAATGAGGGACCTGTCTTTGATTTAATTATACTATACTAGAGGAGCCAAAGATGGAAGTAAATATTTGTAGGAGTCTAGGGTGAGTGCTTTAGTAGACATCTCTAAAAAGTACAAATAGGCAGAAGAAAGAAAGAAATCACTATGCCATTAGAGAACACAGAATTTGAGGAATTTCTTTAAGATAATATGCAAATGAAAATAGACTGCTTAAAGCCTTACTATGGAGGAGAAACCTATTGATGAAGGCAAAGTATTCAAAGAAAGTTCAATCTCAGCTTGAACAAAGACACAAAGTAGGAAGAAGCACTAAGGCAATTGGGTTATTTAATTAATTAAATAAATATATCCTGAACAGTGAGCTCCATCAGAGTCCACCCCTTAACCCACCCAAAAGCACATATGCATGTGCACACACACATGCAAGCAGTAGCAGCAGTTTTGATGTAGTATATAACTAGACAAATTCTAGTAAACTCAGCACCAAATAATATTTTGTTAAGAAAAAAAACCAAAATTTAGAAAATATTTAGAATGGAATGATGAATGAGGTGCCTGGGTGGCTCAGTCAGTTAAGCATCTAACTCTTGATTTTGGCTCAAGTCATGATCTCAGGGTCATTAGATTGAGCCCCGTGTCAGGCTCTGAGCTCAGGGAGGAGTCTGCTTGAGAATCTCAGCTCTCCCTCTGTCACTCCCTCCTGTGCTCTCCCTCTCTCTCTCTAAAATAGAATAAATAAGTCCTTTTAAAAAATGGAACGATGATGAAAATAGAGGATACTATAAGTGTGGAATATAGCTAAAGCAGTGCTTAGGGGAAAATTCCAAGTGTCAAGTGCTAACGTTAGAAAAGATAAAAGATGTAAAACGATAACCTGACTTCTAGCCACAGGTTAGAAAAATAAGGTAAAGAGAAGCAAACTAAATGAAAAGTAATAAATAAGTAAGTTAATTAATTAATTAATAAAGGTAAGGATAGTAATCATTGTTCTAGAAAACAGAAAAATATTTGAAAATATGCATAATATCAAAAGTTGGTTCTTTAAAATATTAAATTACTAAAATCATAACTAAAAAGTTGAATACAAATAAGAGGAGAGAGGAAAAAGAAAGGAGTGGGGTGGAAAGGAAAGGGGAAAAGCAGAGGGGAATAGGGAGGGGAGGAGGTGGGAAAGAGGAGAGGAGAGGGAAGGAGAGAAGACACAAATTGTCAATATCAGAAATAAATGTGGTGACATCATATTGATTATATAACATTAAAAATAACAAAGTGATATTATTAGCAAGTTAATGCTAATAAGTTTGACAACTAGATAAAAGTGACAAATTTCTTGACAGACACAAATACCTAAATTGAACCAAGAAGAAAGAAAAAACTTGAATAGCTACATATCAATAAAACACATTGAATTCATCATTTCAAACATCTCTACAAAGAAAATTCCAGGTTATATGTCTTCATTCATAAATTGTATCAAACATTTAAGAATGAAATAATTCTAATCCTACAGAATATCTTTCAGAAATTATAGAAGCATATATTTATTGATAACATGTTGTGGAAGGTGGAACTGGAAAATGAATGAAAATATAAGATTTTTGATCATGTCAATCTCTAAGACACATCAGTAAAAAGGGATTATGCTCTGTTTTTTTTCTGCTGTTTTTGTTTGTTCTTTTTTGGTGATGTGGCTTAAATGCAATAGTTTCATTTGGGGGACATATTTCTGCCAATTAAAGACTAGAAGGGCACATTTTTTGTTTATACCACAAGTTATTTCTTGTAAGACTCTCATCAAGTTAGAAATAGAAGGGAAGTTTCTTGACCTTACCCCCCTAATATTGGGAAAAGACCAGGATATAACAATCTTAACCAATTCTCCTCATCATTGTATAGAAGTTCAAACTAGTGCAGTAAGAGAGGGGAGTGGAAAACATTTTAAATAAAGAGCCAGATATTAAATATCTTTGGCTTTGTGGGCCATATGGTCTCTGTGCAACTGCTCAGCTCTACCACTGTAGCACGAAATAGCCATATACCATATTTATATGAACAGGCGGGACTATGTTTCAATAAAACTTCATTTACACGAACAAGATGTGGCCTGGATTTGGCCAATGGACTATAGTTTGCTGATCTTTGCATTGAAGCAGAAAAAAATAAATAGAAGGTATAAATATTTGAAATAAAGAATACTGTTTTGAGAAAGACTTGATTATATAGAAAATCTTAAGGAAACTACAAGAAAGACACTAGAACTAATAAGAAAATTCAGCAGTGGGACAAGATACAGGGTCAGTATCCAGAAATCAATTGTATTTCTACATATTAGCAATGAATAACTATCAAATGAAATTAAAAACAACTCCATTTACAATAACATAAAGAAAAATAAAATAGAAACAAATTTTATGAAAGATGTGCAAGACCTTCACATTGAAAGTTGCCACTTCTTCCTCCTTTAGACAGTCTTCTCCTTTAACTTCTTTAGAGCACAGTGGATGGAAGAATAAGCTTTTTAGTCACATTGTTTGAATCCAGGCTATGCCACTTACTAGTAATGTAACCTTGGGCAAGTTAATTAACCTTTTTGTACTTCATTTTCTGTATCTGTTAAATGGAGATAATAATAGTACCTATCTAGCTCTTAAGGTTGTCAAGAAAGTTTAATAAGGTAATGCGTATACGAAGTTCTTTTGGCACATAACATACACTCAATAAATATTTGCCATGATAATAATTATCATTCTACAGAATGTTAATATTGTGTGTGTGCATGCACATGCACATGCACAGGTGCACACATGCATTTATTTTTTATCTCTTTGTGGTCTTCTCAGGATATAATCTATGCATTCAGTAACGGTATGTATTCCCTATGATTATTTTTTTACCCTGTTCTCACTCTATACTCTCTCTTAGAGTTATCTCATTTACTCAAATGGCTTTAGTTATCATTTAATTATTGATAACTCTCTGATCTATATCCCCAGCCCAAATCTTTATTCTAAGCTCTAGACACATATATTTATTTGCCTATTGAATACCTTCAATGTATGAAAAACAGGAAGCTCCAAATCAATATGTGTAACACTGAACCCATCATCTCCTAATCCTACATGTGGTTTACTTCCAGTTGTCCCCATCTCTACAAATGTAACCAACAGCCACCCTAACCCAGAAATCTATGAATTTTACTTGAATTCTCCCACTTTTTTACATCTGCCAGTTGTGCTGACACTAGGTACTGTTTGGGGAATAGAAAGACATATAAAACTTGGGCACTGCTCTCAGGGAACTCAAAGTCTGTTGAGGGTACAGATACATAATTTCAGTATAACTCAGTAAGTGCTATCCATAGTATAGAATTCTCCTATTCTTTCTCCTCTTATTAAATAGAACACCTAAACCATCCTAATTTTTTTTAAATATCCTAAATTTAATTCTATTTTCCTTACTCCCGTATATAATTCATGAGCAAATCCTGTCAGTTCTGCCACCAAAACTCATGCAGGATCCTTTTATTTTTCCCTCCCACTTCCATCATTATCATTCAGTGGTTGTCACTTGGGACATCCCCCCCCCGGGGACATTTGACAGTGTCTGGGGACATTTTTAGTTGTCACACTGGGGAAGGATTTGTTGGTATCTTGTGGCCTCTAAGAGAGGCCAGTGTTGCTGCTAAGCATCCTGCAATGGACAGTACAGCTTTCCACATAAAAAAAAAAATCTGAACAAAATCTCAAGTGCTTGGGTTAGAAACCCTGTTTAATGCAAGCCAGGATTATCTCTTATTTGTACTACTATGACTGCCTCTTACCCAGTGTTCCTATACGTCATGTTTTACTTTTATATACTTTAACTTACTGCTAATATTTCTGTCTATACTGAACTTGTCCTTCTCATACTTTATTGGGGTTATCCCAAATAATGACATATAGCTTCTTTTAAAATATTAGACTTTTTAATAAGGTGTTGTACATTATATATAATATTGACAAAAGATATTTACCTCAGTGTTTCCAAATAGAAACCATTGATGAATAACAGTGTCAGGAATATAGAGGAGATGAAAGTATTTTACTCTGTGAGTTTTGTGGGCAGTACAAATTTTGGAAGGGGTTCCCTGCACTTAATCTCTTTAATCTGGAAAGCAACCTTCATCCCAGTTTCCTGAATGCTAAACCCTAGGATAATAACCTAGCTGAACATACTGTTGAGCTGGACAAAATTTGTAATCTGATACACCTTTTCCACTTTTTTGGGCAGGTCAACTCACATTTAGGTCCCAGTTTCTGCACTTGTAAAATCGCATTGTCACCACGGGAGATTCTAGCTTGAATTCTATTTTTGTCTTATTTTGACAAAGTTTCATTATTTCTCCTTCTCCTAGGATATGAAGTTGTGATACATATCATAGAGTTTTACATACAGTAGGCAGAGGTCTTCTGCAGAAACTGATGGCCAAATATCAAGAATATTATTCTCTACTTAATGTAGCAGGTCCACAAGCATATTGTGTGTGTGTGTGTGTGTGTGTGTGTGTGTGTGTATTTTTGTACAGCCTTCCATTTTTGAGAAAGAAGCTCAAAGTGATATTTTTTAGCATATCTCTACTGCTGTCTATCCATCCTTCTTTTGTTTGCTTAGAAAGTTTAACTGTATAAGAAAGTATAGAAACTTTATATTAAATACTACATTGTCACTGATTAAGATGGAACTGGAAAGTTATTTGGTATTTACGTTTTGGTGGGCTGGGTGGTCTCCACCCATATAGCTGCTTCTCTCCACCCAGTCCTGGAGTGGGGGTATAGAGCAGCCGCCCACATGGCTCCTCACCTTTCATCATATGTTTCCAATATGGAAATACATGCCCAATGAGCTGGAGCATCTTGTAGCTCAGTGGCCTTTACTTCAGCCTATAGAATGGGTTTTGAATCCTAACTTGAAAAACAATCCTAAATGCAAAATCCATATTAGTACATTCCTTTACCAATATGTAGTCCATTCTCTGTCTCACATCTAAATGTTCCCTTACAGGAAATACTCTTTAATTTTAAACAATAAGACATTTCTTTAAAATTAAAGGTAGGCATCTAGATTTCAATTAAAGTCGTCACTGATTACTGTATTCTTCTGGACCCATCACTGTTCTTTAATAAATGAGAACAAGAAGCTCACATCTTACGACAAATGCCTGAGAGGCAATGGTGGAGTTGGTTGCTTATAAAATTTCTCTTTACCCTTGAATCAAGAGCAAAGATATTTGAAAAGGGGGGAGTTATGGTACTTAATTTTATAGATAGTACTCTCCTAGAAGTTGCATAATTCCTATCCCCAAGTAAAATGAGTATTCAAAATCGTAATAAAGATAGCAAAATATTTTATTAACCAGATTGCTTACTGAACACTTATTTCTAATTTTAGATTTTATTTTTATAGTTACTCCATATCTTTATTAATCTACTTCATAAGCATGACACATTTAAGAAGTACATCATTATAAAAATGGCCAACACTAGTGGCATGTTATCTTAAAAATGGGGTGTTTACCTTTTAATTTTGAAATCTATCAAAATATTATTCTCATTTTGCAATTACTTTTAAGTGACAAACTTCTCAATTATGTCATTTTCCTCTTTAAAAATATTTTTTCTTATACAAATATACAAATAAATATATTTCTTATACAAATAAATATATTACCATCCAAGTTCAAAATGTCTGACTAAGCAGAGTTAACTGTTGTGTTTGGAAAAAAAAACAGAGTGATCAGTTCTAAGACATTTTCAAATATAGTTTAAAGTCCTTTAAAAAAACTAGCATAAATACATTATCAGCACATAATGTGATTTTTTTACCCCATTATAATTTTTCTATATTGCTTGGAGTCCTGATTCTGTCAACTAAGGTTCAAGAACTGCAGCAAGAAGTACAAAAGCAAGGAGGGAAGTATTGTTACATCATTGGTGGAAGTCTATCTAAGTCCATAATCATGGATGGGAGAAAGAAGAAACATGACCTGTTAGATGAATATTGCTAGTGAAGCCATACATCTCTCGTGTGTAAAAAGTTCCACTCATTTATGCCAAATATAGTCTATTACCAAATTTAAGGATAATTGTTCCTTATTGTCTATATGAGTGGAATAGTTGAATATACTTGTACACTTTCATAATTAACAATTATAATCCATTTTGCTCTTGTTTTAATTAGATCAAATTAAATATTTTACTTTCTCTCCCTCCCCTCTTTCCCACCTGTCTCTATTTCTCCCCCTGCCTTTCTTATTTCATCTCCCTTCCCGTCCCTTCCCGTCTTTCTCACACTCTCTCCTCCCCCGGAACAATTCCACCCTTAGATACATGCATAGATGACAGATAGAAGCTTGGTAGAGATAGATATATGTGATTACACATGATTAACACATGCACACATATGTACATGTATTTGTACATATACTGTGAATACTTAGATAATGAAAAAAAAAGCCTTATTGCCTTTCACATATAGGAATTATTTTCCAACTAAATTTTAATTATCTTATTGTCAGGGTCTATGTCCCTGGTTAAAAAATTTTTAAAAAGACAAAAACTTTCATGGTAGCTGATGCAGACACAAACATAAACAGGGTATTTAAGTTTAAAAACTTGCTTTAGTTCATTAAAATGAGTATTTCTGCTTTTATACCCTTAAGCATTTCAAAGACACCTGTTTCGGCCTCTTTCAGATAGTACAAATGTCTCTTTCCTGGCATGTGAATTCTCCTGTGAGTTTGTCTCTCCTGAATCTAATGGTGATTTTTTCCCCTTATATGCATTGAATTTTTAAAAATTCTTAGTTGTTCTTCAGAGGGAGTTGTTTTCTGTTAGAGTCTTCCTTGCCCTAGCTACAGAGGCAACCTTATGAGGCAGTTTCATATTTTGCCTCCATGGGCCTCAATAGATTTCATTTCTTATGGAGTTAGTTTTAATGCTTAATTTATAGTCTTGGAGTAATCACACTTTGTGGGTAGTGACTATTTGGATCCCACTGTCTATGTATGGAAAATTTTCTGATTCTGACTTCTAATAAATTACCCCTTTCCCACTTCTAGCCCAGCACAATCCGCTGCTTTCCTTCTTCTCCTTAGGGCCAGCTGGCTGAGATTTTCTAGTCTTCATTTCACAGGGCAACCCTAAGTAGCTCAAGTTTTTTTGTTTTTTTTTAATTAATTTTTTATTGTTATGTTAATCACCATACATTACATCATTAGTTTTAGATGTAGTGTTCCATGATTCATTGTGCATAACACCCAGTGCTCCATGCAGAATGTGCCCTCTTTAATACCCATCACCAGGCTAACCCATCCTCCCACTCCCCTCCCCTCTTGAACCCTCAGTTTGTTTTTCAGAGTCCATTGTCTCTCATGGTTCGTCTCCCCCTCCGATATCCCCCCCTTCATTCTTCCCCTCCTGCTATCTTCTTTTTTTTTTTCTTAACATATATTGCATTATTTGTTTCAGAGGTACAGATCTGAGATTCAACAGTCTTGCACAATTCACAGCGCTTACCAGAGCACATACCCTTCCCAGTGTCTATCACCCAGTCACTCCATCCCTCCCACCCCACCCCCCACTCCAGCAACCCTCAGTTTGTTTCCTGAGATTAAGAATTCCTCATATCAGTGAGGTCATATGATACATGTCTTTCTCTGTTTGACTTATTTCGCTCAGCATAATACCCTCCAGTTCCATCCACGTCGTTGCAAAGGGCAAGATCTCATTCCTTTTGATGGCTGCATAATATTCCATTGTATGGAATACAATACTTCTTCTTTATCCATTCATCTGTCGATGGACATCTTGGCTCTTTCCACAGTTTGGCTATTGTGGACATTGCTGCTATAAACATCGGGGTGCACGTACCCCTTTGGATCCCTACATTTGTATCTTTGGGGTAAATACCCAGTAGTGCAATTGCTGGATCGTAGGGTAGCTCTATTTTCAATTTTTGAGGAACCTCCATACCGTTTTCCAGAGTGGCTGCACCAGCTTGCATTCCCACCAACAGTGTAGGAGGGTTCCCCTTTCTCCGCATCCCCGCCAACATCTGTCATTTCCTGACTTGCTAATTTTACCAAAGAACAAAGAATCCAATCAAGAAATGGGCAGAAGACATGAACAGACATTTTTCCAAAGAAGACATCCAAATGGCCAACAGACACATGAAAAAGTGCTCAACATTGCTCGGCATCAGGGAAATCCAAATCAAAACCTCAATGAGATACCACCTCACACCAGTAGCTCAAGGTTTTATGCATAGAGCTTAATTAGAGGCCCCACACCCAGCGATAACAGCCTCAGAGATAGCAGTCTGGCTTTGGTAGTGGCAGGGATGTCAAAATCTCAACCCTGTACTTAAAGGAACCATTGTAATCTGATGCAGCCTTTTCCACTTTTAGCTGGGAATAAGCATTTTGGAATTACCACATTGGCTTTGATTTTTTTTTTCTTTTTTCCCAGGTGCCCAGATATTTCTTTCTCTTTCAGGTCTTACTGATTATTATTATTTAATATAATAATTAACTCTGCATTTCTCCTTTCAGGCGTATATTAGGGTCATTTTCTACATCAGCTCAGTTGGCTATATTGATTGGAATTCAAGTCTATTAACTGAGATGTTTACTCTAGCAGAAATTCTAAAGCACTCATGAGTAGGGAGAAAAGGCAACTTAAAGAATAAAAAGAGTCTAGCTCTGGGACTTTCTTCTTTATGTTGATTTGGGAAGTCAAACTCAAGATGAACCAGTCTCATAAAGCAAAGATTATTATATTTGCCTTATCAGAGAGAGGCATTTAAGTAATAAACGTTCCAATTTGCTTGCTAAATCCTGGAAATAATGCTTTGATCCTTCAAAAATGTTCAGAGAATTTCTTTCACATAAATAATATTCAACCCTTTCTTTCCTTAAGGGGAAAAAGAATCCCATTCTCACTCTTTACTAAGATCCATAAAGCAGAATAATTATCCATAAACTGAATACTTGGCTACACACTATCCAGTTGATTTTCTTTTTGTCACTTGAGCAATTAGGTAGGCTCCATTTCTTGCTTGTCATAGTTATCTAAATATTTAGTAAAAACAAAGTATCCATATCATTGGAAAGAATGTAGAATAACCATGATAGTATAAGGAAACATATTCTGTAAAAATTTTCTCATAGCAGATATAACCAATGTATTTATACACACACACACACACACACACACACACACACACATATGCATACATGTCACATGTGGATAGACACACACCTGCATAGTAATCCTTTTTACATGAAGGTAACATCTATAAACATTTTGCTGTTTTCAGACATACATATAGGCCTTCAGAGATATAGATTCAGAAAATCATCCAGGAGCACTGGTACATCTTCACACATATCAACACTGATAGATATATGCCATACATACATACATAACAAAGTAATGACCATACAATCTGTCTTAGTCTCCTCAGGCTGCCATAACAATATACCATAGTCTGTGTGGCTTAAACAACAGAAACTAGTTTTCTCACAGTTCTGAAGGCTGGAAAATCTAAGATCAATTTTCTGGCAGTGTTCAGTTACTGGTGAGGCTCTCTTAATGGCTTTCAGAAGGCCGCCTTCTCTTTGTGACCTCACATGGTAGACAGAGGAAGCTCTGGGGTTTCTTCCTCTTCTTATAAAGGCACCAGTTCTGTCAGATCAGGGCTTCACCCTACCTCCAATACAGTCACAGGGAGGGGTTAGGATGTCAACATATGAATTTGGGGGAGACACAATTCAGTCCATTGCACAGTCAGTAAAATTTAATTGTTTGCAATTAACATTATAATATGAACATCTTAATAATTATTTTATTTTATATTTTAGCTGTTTTCTATAATGAACTATTCAAGTATACAGAAGCACATAGATAATAGTAAAATGAACACTCATGTTATTTCTACCCAGCTTTGATAAATATTGGCATTTGATTTGGCCATAATTGCCTAAATTCTTTATTTTGTTTTATTATTTGGAAATAAATGTTACTGATTCAGTTGAAGTTTCTTGTGTAATTCTCCTTGTAATTAACCCCCTTCCCCTCTGGAAAGAACCACAATCTTTAGCTTGGTGGCCATCATTCTCTGCATTTTAAGTATTTTTTTCTATATAGCTATTATATATTAAAATTTAATATGATTTTGCATGTTTTAAGTGCTATTATACTATACATATTCAGATAGCTTCCTCTTTACTCAACATTAATGCTTCAGGGGTTTACTCAGTTTAATATGCATTAAACTACATTTATTTTTAGCACTCCGTAGAATTTTGATGTAAGGTGACCCCACAGTTAATTCTCCACACCCCAGTCCATTCTCATTTTGATAAATATTTAAGTGCCTTCTATTTTTTTGAATTATAAATAATGCTGAAATTAATCTTATGTATGTAATATGTACTAGACAATTTACATGTGGTAGACATTATCCAGGTGACCCACCTGAAAGAGGAATTGCTGAATCAACCTTGTATTTCCAGGATCCTTGTTCGTTCTCTCTCTCTCTCTCTCTTTCTGTGTTTTACATTTCCTTATGGATAAATATACAAAAAATACATATATGTAGAGAGAGCTATTTAACTCTATTAAACTGGCCCTATGTAGAAAAAGTACATAAATAAAATTCCTGCGCATGTGTGGTAAGTTTTTTTTTCCCCATTCAAGTGCCTTTGTACATTTGTTTACCATTGATTGACTACTTATGTGTGGGTTCCTTTCTGGGCTCTCTCCATAGTTCCATTGATACTTATTTATGTACTCATCCCAGCATCCCACTATCTTAATTACCGTATCTTTATAGTATTATCTACGAACCAGGGAGTGTAAGTTCTCTAACTTCATTCTTCCTTTTCATGATTATTTAACTGTTCTTGGTCTTTTACTTTTACATATAAATTTAAAAATCAACTTATAAATTTCTTCAATACATTGTGCTACTATTTTGATTGTGCTTTCATGGAATCAATAGATCAACTTGGGCGGAATTGTCATCTTAATAATACCAAGTCATTATATGGTATGGAAAAAGTATGGAGGTTTCTCAAGAAAGTAAAAATAGAACTACCATATGATCTAGCAATCCCGATCTGGGTATATATCAAAGGAAATAAAAACAGGATCTGGAAGAGATATGCTCCCATGTTCACTGCAGCATTATTCACAATAGCCAAGATTTGGAAACAAAGTGTCCATCTACAATGGAATTGTAGCCACAATCCAGCCACAAGAAAGAAGGAAATCCTGCCATTTGTGACAACATAGATGGACCTTGAAGGCTAAGTGAAATAAGTTAGAGATATCACTTATACGTGGACTCTAAAAAAGCCAAACTCATAGAAACAGAGAGTAGAATTGTGGTTACTAGGGGCTTGGGGGTGGGGGAATTAGATATTGGTCAAGGGTACAAATTTTCAGTTATTAAATGAATAAGTTCTGGGAATGGAATAAACAACATGGTGACTATAGTTAACAATACTGTATTATATGCTTGAAAGTTGCTACAAGAGTAAATCTTAAATGTTCTCACCACATACAAAAATGATAAATATGTGAGGTGATGGAAGTGTTAATCCTATTGTGGCACACATTTCACAATATACAAGTGTATCAAATCATCACATTGTATACCTTAAACTTACACAATGTTATGGTAATTATATCTCAATTAGTCTGGATGGGAAAAGACAAAGATTTGAAATTTTGAGGTAAAAAAAGCATGAAAAGGAGGAAGAACAAACTGATGTAGACATAAAATTTGGTTTTAAGGCAAATCAAATGAGAAACTTTGAGGGCAAATATGTATCAGAGTCACTAATGTTAGAAAATATAAGTAGTGGGATATAAATTAGTTGAAGATCATCTGATCAAAGTCATTACTAGAAAAAAAAAGTTTTGTTAAAAGAAATACATGTATTAGAAATTATAACATCCAAGAGAAAACAATGAAAGAGGAAATTGTTGGAGCTGGTACAGCTTTCTTAAAATTACCAAACACGGAATTTCCTGGTTTTCACAAATGATGCAAAATAATGCAAATGTTTAACCTTTATATAACATAAAATAGGTGGACAGCCGAATAACTACAAATTTTTAGTACTAACTTTGCCAATGAATGAAATTTTAGATCTTGACATTTCCATAAAAAGTTATTTCCTACACCATTATCTAATAAAACTGAAGTTCTTTTCCCTAATTAGGAATATAGGTGCAAATGTGGTTCCTTGCACTGTGCTTGAATAGTGATAATATATACCTCCTCTCCTCAAAACCACCTGTTTCATACATTGAACAGTGTTGACAAAGAAGATTCTGGCTGAGAAATGCTAATACAGATGTAACTCTTCTCTTTTGACTTTATACCATTAGGAAAGAAAAACAAATAATGTGCCTTTTGTCGGCCTTAAATTAATCCAGGCTCAGGTCATGATTCCCATTTTTGCTCCATAGTTTTTGGTGAAATCTTATAAAAACGTCAAGATAATTACTTTCAGAACTATTCCCTAAGCCTGTTGATTTCACAATATCCATTCTGAAATCATGATTCATGATGTGCTGAGAAGACCTTACAGGTAACCTTTTCTCTGATAGGTTTCCCATCAACTCCTGAGCAGACATGTCTGTCATTTTATCACAATTTCTCCCCGTAGTCATTTTTAGACAAGTTAACTTCTGGCAGCTGATAAAATGTTGCATGTGATTTTACATTTTTCATAAGTGGCACTGCATCTAATGGTGAGAAACCTCCCTTTAATAGTTTGATAGTTTAGATACTTGTTAAACCCGCTGGTGAGCAATATATTTTCCCTAAAGCTGGTCATAGAAAATTTACCTCAGTGTGTGTGTGTGTGTGTGTGTGTGTGTGTGTCTGTGTGTCTGTGTGAAATTAATTCAGAACCTCTCTTCTCTAGTCTTCTCTTTTCTTCTCTCTTTCTCTCATCTCTGTTTGTCTACCAATCATTCTCATTCTGGCTAAGGATTTATCAATTTTATTGGTCTTCTCAAAGAGTCAGCTTTTGATTTCATTGATTGTCTCTGCTACTTTTCTGGTTTATATTTCATTGATTTTAGTTTTGTTCATTACTGTTTCCTTTCATCTGCTTACTTTGGATTCAATTTGCTCTTACTATTTTTGTTTGTTTGTTTCTTAAAGTAGAAGTTTTGGTCCTTGAGGCTTTTCTTCTTTTCTAATACCAGAATTTATTGCTATAAATTGTTCCCTAACTACTGTTTTAGAGGCTTCCCACACATTCAAATAAGTTGTTTTCATTTTTTCTTCATTTCTAAATATATTCTAATTTCAGTTTTGATTTCCTCTTTGATCTGTGGATGTTTTTTTTTTTGGAAGTATGTTCTTTATTTTTCAATATTTGGTGATTTTTCCAGACATCTTTCCTTTTATGATTTCTAATTTAATTCCATTTTGAGGATACAAAAAAAGGAGTATACTGTCTATGGATTTTTAGGTTGTTTCCAGGTCTTGGCTGTTGTGACTAATGCTTCATTGAACATGGGGGTGCAGATATCTCTTCAACATAGTGATTTCAGCACATATCGCCTAAGAACAAGGACATTCTCCAAAATAACCATAATACCATTATCACACACAAGACACTTAATGTTGATGTAATTATATCATACAATTGACTATATGTTGGAAAGTCTAGATGAAGGGTATGCAGGTATTGATTATAAACTTTTAATCACTTCTTAGATTTAAAATGTTTAAAAGTAAATGTTTCAAATTATGTATAAGCTTATTTTAAAAAAGTTAAAGTCCCCTGTCATACCACCCTTTCCTATCCTCCAATCCTCCCAACCTACTTCCTGGAAATAACCACAGTTAACAGTTTAGAATGGACATTTTAGGGGCACCTGGGTGTCTTAGTTGGCGAAGCATCTGACTCTTGATTTCAGCTCAGGTCATGATCTCAGGGTCATGAGGTTGGGCTCCACTCTGGGTGTGGAGTCTGCTTAAGAGTCTTTCGCTCCTTCTCCCTCTGCCCCTCCCAACCTGCTCTCTCTCTCTCTCTCTAAAAAAAAAAAAAAAAAAAAGAATGGACCTTTTAGACATTCAAACACACTCAGAAATATGATTTTAGTTTATTGTAAAAGGATCATGCTTTTATTGTTTTGTCTCTTGAATATTTTACTTAATATATCATGTAATATCTCTAGGTTTATAAATATGAATATATCTCACTATTTTCCCACCTTCATAGTAGTGCATTGTATAGTTGTACCATCATTGATACATTCAATACTCTATTGATGGATATTTAGATTCCTCTCATTGTCCAAATGCCTAATACTAGTGGATGCATGAGCTTTTGTTATGGAAACCATGATACCATAAATATCCCGACAAATAAATCTTTAGGTATTTACGAATGTTTACTTTGTATAATTCCTCTGTGGATGAATTGATGAGTCAAAGATATGAGTATTCTTCATTTTAATATTGCCAAATTTCCCTATATGTTTCTTCAATTTATATCATATCAAGGGTAATTGTGATTGCCTGTATTCCTTCATTATTACCAACTTGTAAGATGAAAATGTTCACTCATTATTATTTTAATTTGCTCCTTGAATTTGTGCAATGTGATTGCTCTAAATGGGGTCTTGGTCATCTGCTTATTGTTTTGCTGAAATTCTGATATAGTCTTAATATTAATGCAATGCTTTATAACTGCATTGTAAATTTCTTCTCCCAGTCTATTACTCAGTTTTGGGTATTCTTTTTATGGAATAGGAAAGTTCTTTTTTTTAAGTGAAATCGATTGTACCCAGTGTTATGTTAATCATTGTACTTCTTTTTTATTAAGATATGTGTTTTAATTTTTTAATTTTAATTTCAGTATAGTTAACATACAGCATTATATTAGTTTCAGGTGTACAATATAAGTGATTTAACAATTCCATACATCACCCAGTGTTCATCATGAGAAGTGCACTCCTTAATCCCTATCATCTGTTTCACCCATCACTCCACCCACCTCCTCTCTGGTAACCATCAGTTTGTTCTCTGTAGTTAAGAATCTGTTTCTTTGGTTTGTTTCTCTTTTTTCCCTTTGCTCATTTGTTTCTTAAATTCTACATATGAGTGAAATCACACGGTATTTGTTTTTCTCTGACTGACTTATTTCGCTTAGCATTATACTCTTTAGCTCCATCTATGCCATTGCAAATGGTAAGACTTCATTCTTTTTTATGGCTGAATAATATTCATTGTACATAAACCACATCTTCTTTATCCATTCATCTATTGATGGACACTTAGGTTGCTTCCATAATGTGGCTATTGTAAATAATGCTGCTATAAACATAGGGGTGCATGTATCCCTTTGAATTGGTGTTTTCATATTCTTTGGGTAAATACCCAGTAGTGTGATTCCTGGATCATAGGGTAATTCTATTTTTAACTTTTTGAGGAACCTCTATACTGCTTTCCACAGTGGCTATACCAGTTTGCATTTTCACCAACAGTGCAAGAGTGTTCATTTTTCTCCACATCCTCACCAACACTTGTTGTTTCTTGTGTTGTTGATTTTAGCCATTCTGATAGCTGTGAGTTGATATCTCATTGTAGTTTTGATTTTCACTTCCCTGATGATGAGTGATGTTGAGTAGCTTTTCATGTGTCTGTTGCCCATCTGGATGTCTTCTTTTTTTTTTTTTTTAAGATTTTTATTTATTTATTTGACAGAGAGATAGCGAGAGCAGGAACACAAGCAGGGGGAGTGGGAGAGGGAGAAGCGGGCTTCCTGCCGAGCAGGGAGCCCGTTGTGGGACTCGATCCCAGGACCCTGGGATCATGACCTGAGCCGAAGGCAGACGCTTAACGACTGAGCCACCCAGGCGCCCTGGATGTCTTCTTTAGAGGAATGTCTGTTAATGTCTTCTGCCCATTTTTTAATTGGATTATTTGGTTTTGGGTGTTGAGTTTTATGAGTTCTTTATATATTTTTGATACTAACCCTTTATCAGCTATGTCATTTGCAAATATCTTCTCCCATTCCGAGGGTTGCCTTTTAGTTTTGTTGATTGTTTCCTTCGCTGTGCAGCTTTTTATTTTGATGTAGTCCCAATAGCTTATTTTTGCTTTTTTTCCCCTTGCCTCAGGAGACATATCTAGGAAAATGTTGCTGCAGCTGATGTCAGAAATATTACTGTCTGTGCTCTTTTCTAGGATTTTTATGGTCAAGTGATTTGTACATTTTAATTTCTGTTTAACAAATGCTTCCCTATTTTTCAGTAGAAGTTATTTTCTGTATTTTTTCTAAAGTTCTTAAATTTTGCTTTTCATCTTTATATATTGGAACTGCCTGTGATGTATTTTTCTATATGGTGCTATGTAGTCATTCATTTAAATTATTTTTCCATCTGGATAACTAATTGTCTCAGCACTGATTTGCAATGGCAACTTTTTCATATATCAAATGTTTATATATACATCAATCTTTTTCAGGTCTCTGCATTCCATTTTGTTGATCTTTTGTCTGTGACCTAATATCACATTGACTTACATAGTATGGTTCTCTAAAAACCTGAATAATTGGTAGGGCAATTTTGCCTGCCATCATTTAAAAATTTTTTTTATTTAAATTCAATTTAATGAACATATACTGTATTATTAGTTTCACAGGTAGAATTTAGTGATTCATCAGTTGCATAAAATACCCAGTGCTCACTACTTCAATTGCCTTCTTTAATGCCCATCACCCAATTACCCCATCCCCCCACCCACCTCCCCTCCAGCAACCCTCAGTTTGTTTCCTAGAGTTAAGAGTCTCTTATGATTTGTCTCCCTCTGTTTTTATATTTTATTTTTCCTTCCCTTCCCTTATGTTCATCTGTTTTGTTTCTTAAATTCCACATATGAGTGAAATCATATGGTATTTGTCTTTCTCTGAATGACTCATTTTGCTTAGCATAATACCCTCTAGTTCCATCCATGTCTTTGCAAATTGCAAGGTTTCATTCTTTGTGATGGCTGAGTAATATTCCGTTGTATATATATAGACCACATCTTCTTTATCTATTCATCTGTTGATGGACATCTGGGCTCTTTCCATAGTTTGGCTATTGTGGACATTGCTGCTATAAACACTTCCGTGCATGTGCCCCTTCAAATCACTATATTTTTATCCTTTGGATAAATACCTAGTAGTGCAATTGCTGGGTCATAGGGTAGCTCTATTTTTAACTTTTTGAGGAACCTCCATACTATTTTCCAGAATGGCTGTACCAGTTTGCATTCCCACCAACAGTGTAAGAAAGTTCCCCTTTCTCTGCATCCTTCCCAACATCTGTTATTTCCTGAGTTATTAATTTTAGCCATTCTGACCAGTGTGAGGTGGTATCTCATTTGTGGTTTTTGATTTGGATTTCCCTCATGCTGAGTGATGTTGAGCCTTTTTTTATGTGTCTGTTGGCCATTTGGATGTCTTCATTGGAAAAGTGTCTATTCATGTCTTCTGACCATTTCTTGACTGGATTTTCTCTTTTTTGTATCTAGCAACTTTGCTATATTACCTTTTTAGTGTTAAGAGTTATATTCTCATAGATTTGGTATATAGATAACCATAACTTCTACAAATAAAGGCCATATTGTTTATTTTTTCTTATTCAGGCATTTTTATTTATTTTTTGGCTTAATACATCATCTAGGACCTCCATTACATTATGAAACAAAAGAATAAATAACAAGCTGCTTTGACTTCTGTCATACTTTAATGGAATTGCTTCTAAAGTCTTCCCCGGTATCTCCTTTGCCAATTGGGTGATAGTAATACATTTCAGTCCACTCCATGTTCTCTTGTTGTAATACAAAATACAACATAAGTTGTCTCCCTCTGTCCCTCCCCTGACTTGCTCTCTCTTTCTCTCTCTAAAATGAATAAATAAATATTTTTTTAAAAAGTCATATGTATAAAAAGTGTTTCTAAGACCCATAGAATTTGTTGTGTCAGATAATATTTCAGTTAAAGAATGTGCTTGCTATGCTGTGCTGATTTTATATACTCTGTAGTGACACATTTAAAAAATCTTTTTTTCAAGTTTTAATTTAAATTCCAGTTAAGGTACACTGTAATATTAGTTTCAGATGTAGAATTTAGTGATTCATCACTTACCACACCACCCAGTGCTCATCACAACAGATGCACCCCTTGGGGTGCCTGGGTGGCTCAGGTCATGATCTCAGGGTCCTGGGATCGAGTCCTATGACAGGCCCCCCCTCAGCAGGGAGTCTGCTTGTACCTCTGCCCCTCCCTCTGCTCATGCTTTCTCTCTCTCTCTCTCAAATAAATAAGTAAATAATCTTTGAAGACAAAAACAAACAAAAAAAACCTAAGTGTACTCCTTAATATCCATCATCTATTTAACCCATCCCACCCCTGCCCAACTCCCCTCCAGTAACCCTCAGTTTGTTCTCTATAGTTAAGAGTCTGTTTTATGGTTTGCCTGTCTTTTTTTCCCCCATGTTCATCTGTTTTGTTTCTTCAATTCCACATATAAGTGAAATCATATAGTATTTCTTTCTCTGACTTATTTCACTTAGCATAATACTCTGTAGCTTCCTCCTTGTCATTGCAATGCCAAGATTTCATTCTTTTTTATGGCTAAGAAATATTCCAATATCTATCTATCATCTATCTATCATCTATCTATCTATCTATCTATCATCATCTATTTGATATATATCACCTCTTCTTCATAGTCCATGGACACTTGGGCTCTTTCCATAATTAGACTAGTGTAGATAATGTTGCTATAAACATCAGGGTGCATGTATCCCTTTGAATCAGTATTTTTGTATCCTTTGGGTAGTTCTATTTTTAATGTTTCAGGGAACCTCCATACTGTTTTCCAGAGTGGCTGTACCAGTTTGCATTCCCACCAAAGGTGTATGAGGGTTCCCTTTTCTCCACATTCTCACCAACACCTGTTGTTTCCTGTGTTTTCATTTTAGCCATTCTGACTAGTGTGAGGTGATAGCTCATTGTAGTTTTGATTTGTATTTACCTGTTGATGAATGATATTGAGCATTTTTTTATGTGTCTGTTGCCCATCTGTAGGTCTTCTTTGGAAAAATGTTTATTCATGCCTTCTGCCCATTTTTTAACTGGATTATTTGGTTTTTGGGTGTTGAGTTTTATATGTTCTTTATATATTTAGGATACTAACCCTTTATCAGATATGTTATTTACAAATATCTTCCCCCATTCCATAGGTTGCCTTTTAGTTTTGTTGCTTGTTTCCTTCACTGTGCAAAAGCTTTTTATTTTGATGAAGTCCCAAAAGTTTATTTTTCCTTTTATTTCCCTTGCCTCAGTAGATATATCTAGTAAGAAGTTGCTATGGCTGATATCAAAGAGGATACTGCCTGTGTTTTCCTCTAGGATTTTGATGGTTTCCTATCTCACATTTAGGTCTTTAATCCATTTTGAGTTTATTTTTGTGGATGGTGTAAGAAAGTGGTCCAGTTTCACTCTTTTGCCTATTGCTATCCAGTTTTCCTAAAACCATTTGTTGGAGAGATTGTCTTTTTTCTGTTGGATACTTTTTCCTGCTTTGTTGATGATTAGTTGACCATATAGTTGTGGGTTCATTTCTGGGTTTTATATTCTATTCTATTGATCTATGTGTCTGTTTCTGTGCCAGTACCATACTGTCTTGAGCACTACAGCTTTGTAATATAACTTGAAGTCTGGAATTCTGATGCATCCTGCTTTGTCTTTCTTTTTCAAGAATGCTTTGACTATTTGGGTTCTTTTGTGGTTCCATACAAATTTTAGGATTGTTTGTTCTAGCTCTGTGAAAAATGTGTAGATTGCTTTGGGTAGTATAGACATTTTAACAATATTTGTTCTTCCAATCCATGAGCATGGAATGTTTTTCAATTTCTTTGTGTCATCCTCAATTTTTTTCATCACTGTTTTATACCTAACCTCTTTGGTTAGGTTTATTCCTAGGTATAGACTCTCAGTACTATGTTAAATAAAAGGGAGTGGACATCCCTGTCTTGTTCCTGACCATAGAGGAGAAGCTCTCAGTTTTTCTTCATCTATTGAGAGGATCATATGGTTCTTATCCTTTCTTTTATAAATGTGGTGTATCACATTGATTGATTTGCAAATATTGAACCACACTTGCAGCCCAGGAATAAATCCTACTTGATTGTGGTGAATGATTCTTTTAATGTAATCTTGGATAAAATTTGCTTTCTAGTCTTTCTTGCTTTTGGTCTTTCTTTCCCACTCAAAGAGTCTCCTTTATATTTCGTGCAGTGGTGGTTTAGTGGTCACAAACACCTTTAGTTTTTGTTTGTCTAGGAAACTATCTCTCTCTTCTATTCTGAATGGTTAGTAATAACTTTATGAGATAAGTAAAACTGTGTATTTAAATTACTCGGCACAGTGTCTGGCATCTAGAAGGTAGTCACTGAATGATAGTTTCTTCTCTGTCCTTATGTGAAGTAAGTGAAAAAGAAACATTAACAAATGTGATATTTTTTCCAGGTCTGTGTACACCCAATGTGTACTATGTACTGTACTGCTTTTCTGCTTCTGTTTAATACTGGATATTTTATATCAAATGACTCATTACTTTCTGATTTTTATCTTTTATGAAATGCTTAAGAGGCTCCTTGGTTTCTGATATTTAGTCCATTTTGCAAAATTTCAGTTGATTCTGCTGTTCCTTTCAGGTGCCAGAGTCCTTTATAGTATTTGAACATTTCATTTTTATATTGTCCTGAACTTATTCTAAAATTGTGTTTATTGTAACTTTTGGCATACTGGAATGTTTTGGAGATAAAGAATGTCTTTTTTGATTTCCACTGGGTCTTTCTACAAAGTTTTCTCATTTATGGTAACCCTTTTTTTTTTTTTTTTTACATTTCATGGAAAGGATTTACAGTGCATTGTTTGAGCAGAATAAATATAAGAGTTTTGTCCTTTGCAAGTCAAGTTAATCCATACGAAACTGACATTTTGGTGCAACTCATAAAAAATCTGTTGATGTATATATCATTTTAGAGGTAAAGTACTGGCCACATTTTGTCAATTACCCTGAGTGTTAGAAACAACAAAAATTATAAAATAGTTTCCACATTTTGCATTAAAATATATTTCCTAAAACAGATTTCCCTCTACTTTTGTCTCAAAAATGTTAAATACATATTCATTAAAGAAAATAAATGCTAACAACCAATGTATAAAGGTGTTTTTCAAACTTGTTTCACTCAATAACCTTCTGGATCTCTTCAGCTGCATAAAAATATTTGAGGACCTATTAAGGATCTGAAAATTTGATTTTCCCCAAAATACTGGTACATCAATATATAACCAAATCCTAAATGTATGAATCTGATTCAAAGTGATATTTGTTGCCGACACTGATTTTACATGCACTGAAACTCTGTAACCCAAAATAGACCATCAAAAGTGCCTCGTTGACACTCTAAATTTGCCTCATCCTACTGTTACTAAGAATTAGAAGCAGCACCAAAAAATGCTGACAAGTTTTTTTTTTTTTTTTGCATATTTGGCTGTCTTCATTTCAAGCAAATCTGCTGAAAAATCTCCCAAAGCCAAGTGTTAGCTATAAGCTTTAAATGTGTGAGAAATCATCTTATATTTAATAGAAAAAATATATTGGATGCAGTCCTGCATCTAAATTACACACCACCATGAAAATTTCTCAAAATTCCAATTGATGTGTTTATATTGATTTCATTTTAATCAAGTTTAATTGTAGAAAGTAGTGGAATTGACAGAGGACTATATCCCAAACTAGGGTTTCTGGATATTTTCATTTCCCTTTCCTAGAAGCTTACTCATGTCTCCAAACTTAGAATTACTGGTTCACAAACTGGCCCCCTACACTGACAGGGCAGGGAGAGACAAAAGAAAAAGGCCACCTCAGATTGGTAGGTGGAAGGTTTAATAAGCAAGGGAACTTGTGAGGCTTGTCTTGGGTGGCTGAAAGATGAGTAGATCTCTGCACCCATCTACCTGAATCCTAAAACTTTCTATAGAGGCCTTAACTGGATTCAGTCACATATACCATCGAGATTGTCTGAACACCACATCACTATCTTAAGACTGTGTCCTTGGGTCAGTTTCTGGGGATGGGTAAGACCAGTAAAGCACACATTTTGAGGACAGGGAGGGAGTCAGGAACCTCCAATTGCCTTGTTTCAGTTCACCAGGGGCCAACTAGCGGTCATGTCCTCTCAATGACCTGCCCCAACAGAAATATACAAAAAAAGGAAAAAAAAAAAACCACAGTAATCCTTAAAGAAGTCAGTCTGTTAATTTCTTTTAACACCACTCTTTCACTTATATGCAATTATTTTATGAGTTTCCAGATAATTTTTAAAACATCTTGTTTACTGAGATATCTTTTAAAATATTACCTAGGTAAAGATGGCCATAGTCACAGTTTTGCTTTGTCTGTGTAGACTAAATGTAAGCCTCTTCTTTCCTGAATAAGGCCAAGACATGTATATAGGAATTCAGAAAGCTGAACTGATTGTTACTTGTTTGACTTGTTAACTGATTTTGACCATATTAATCAAATCAGGAACTTTTATTTTTGCAGAGAGTAATCCATATAATAGTCTCAGAGATTATTCAAATTATGTCTGTATTTGAATACTTCAATTTATTGTGCTTTAAGAAAACAAAAACAAAATTTTGATAAATTGGGTTAACACAAATCATCAAGTCCTCTCTCTCACAAACACAGAAATGCTCCATGAATGAACAAGTTACAGGTAATAAGCAGTTAATGAAAATCCTGTGTAGAAATATTATTGCTCTATTCAAGATGCTTTTGTAATGTATATTTGTTTTAAAACATACTGTATTTTTAAGAGGGAAATAAAAGAGTGACTCTTAAGAACAGCCAGATCTACATGACAATAGAGCCTTTTTAGAAAGTGAAGAAAGCCTTCCTAGATAAGCAATAGCATAAGAAAAATGTGCACATCAGAATTGAAAGAGGAATAAAAACATGAAATTAGGACTTTTCTTTCTGTAGGATATAAAAAGTTGCAAGAAAACACCATTAACATTATCTAACATTATCACAATGAGAGCCAGCAGGTTGAACTACAAAATAAAGGTTTCAAATACATCAAATAATCTAAAATTCAGTAAGTGATGTGACCCTCCCAGGAGTAAAAACACCTATGAATGCCTTAATAATTGATGTATCAGTGGAAGGAGGAGTAGAAGGAGGCTATTGGTGGGTAGAAAGAAAACAGAATAACTTTAATAAATTTTTTAGGCCAAGTATGGACTTCATGACAGTTTTAAATAAAAAAAAATTATATGGAAACATAAAAGTTATCAAAACTGACACAAGAAATAGAAATTTGGAATAGCCATTTAAAAATTATTTCACTCTTCTAACATTTTTTTAAATTTCATTATGTTATGTTAGTCACCATACAATACATCATTAGTTTTTGATGTGGTGATCCACGATCCATTGTTTTCGTATAACACCCAGTGCTCCATGCAGTACATGCCCTCCTTAATACCCATCATCAGGCTAAAACCCACCCCCCTCCCCTCTAAAACCCTGTTTGTTTCTCAGATTCCATAGTCTCTCATGGTTCATCTCTCCCTCCAATTTCCAACCCCCATTCATTTTTCCCTTCCTTCTAATGTCCTCCATGCTATTCCTTATATTCCACAAATAAGTGAAACCGGATGATAATTGACTTTCTCGGCTTGACTTATTTCACTTAGCATAATCTCCTCCAGTCCCATCCATGTTGATGTAAAAGTTGGGTATTCATCCTTTCTGATGGCTGAGTAATATTCCATCGTATATATGGACCACATCTTCTTTATCCATTCATCTGTTGAAGGGTATCTCGGCTCTTTCCACAGTTTGGCTATTGTGGACATTGCTGCTATGAACATAGGGGTGCGTAGGGCCCTTCTTTTCACTACATCTGTGTCTTTGGGGTAAATACCCAGGAGTGCAATTGCTAGGTCATAGGGTAGCTCTATTTTTAAATTTTTGAGGCACCTCCACACTGTTTTCCAAAGTGGCTGTACCAACTTGCATTCCCACCAACAGTGTAAGAGGGTTCCCCTTTCTCCACAACCTCTCCAACATTTGTTGTTTCTTTCCCTGTCCATTTTTGCCATTCTAACTGGTGTAAGGTGGTATCTCAATGTGGTTTTGATTTGAATTTCCCTGATGGCTAATGATGATGAACATTTTTTCATGTGTCTGTTAGCCATTTATAGGTCTTCTTGAGAGAAGTGTCTTTTCATATCTTCTGCCCATTTTTTGACTGGGTTATTTGTTTTTTGGGTGTTGAGTTTAAGAAGTTCTTTATAGATCTTGGATGCCAGCCCTTTATCTGTAGTGTCATTTGCAAATATCTTCTCCCATTCTGTGGGTTGCCTCTTTGTTTTTTTGTTTGTTTGTTTGTTTGTTTGTTTGTTTGTTTTAAAGATTTTATTTATTTATTTGACAGAGAGAGAGACAGCGAGAGCAGGAACACAAGCAGGGGGAGTGGGAGAGGGAGAAGCAGGCTTCCTGCCGAGCAGGGAGCCCGATGTGGGACTCGATCCCAGGACCCTGGGATCACGACCTGAGCCGAAGGCAGACGCTTAACGACTGAGCCACCCAGGCGCCCTGCCTCTTTGTTTTGTTGACTGTTTGCTTTGCTGCACAGAAGCTTTTTATCTTGATGAAGTCTCAAAAGTTCATTTTTGCTTTTGTTTCATTAGCTTTTGGAGATGTATCTTGAAAGAAGTTGCTGTGGCCGATGTCAAAGAGGTTACTGCCTATGTTCTCCTCTAGGATTTTGATGGATTCCTGTCTTACATGGAGGTCTTTCATCCATTTTGAGTTTATCTTTGTGTACGGTGTTAGAGAATGGTCGAGTTTCATTCTTCTGCATGTGGCTGTCCAATTATCCCAGCACCATTTAATGAAGAGACTATCTTTTTTCCATTGCATGTTTTTTCCTGCTTTGTTGAAGATTATTTGACCATAGAGTTGAGGGCCCATATCTGGGCTCTCTATTCTGTTCCATTGGTCTATGTGTCTGTTTTTGTGCCAGTACCATGCTGTCTTGGTGATCACAGCTTTGTAATATAGCTTGAAATTGGGCAACGTGGTGCCCCCAGCTTTGTTTTTCTTTTTCAACATTTCCTTGGTGATTCAGGGTCTTTTCTGATTCCATACAAATTTTAGGATTGTTTGTTCCAGCACTTTGAAAAATGTCATTGGAATTTTGATCGGGATGGCATTGAAGGTATAGATTGCTCTGAGTAGCATAGACATTTTAACAATGTTTATTCTTCCGATCCATGAGCATGGCATATTTTTCCATCTTTTTGTGTCTTCTTCAATTTCTTTCATGAGTGTTCTGTAGTTTCTAGAGTATAGATCCTTTACCTCTTTGGTTAGGTTTATTCCGAGGTATCTTATGGTTTTTGGTGCTATTGTAAATGGAATCGTTTCTCTAATTTCTCTTTCTACAGTTGTGTTGTTAGTGTATAAGAAAGCAACTGATTTCTGTGCATTGATTTTGTATCCTGCCACATTACTGTATTGCTGTATGAGTTCTAGTAATTTGGGGGTGGAGTCTTTTGAGTTTTCCACATAAAGTATCATGTCATCTGCGAAAAGAGAGAGTTTGACTTCTTTGCCAATTTGAATACCTTTTATTTCTTTTTGTTGTCTGACTGCTGTTGCTAGGACTTTTAGTACTATGTTGAACAATAGTGGCGAGAATGGGCATCCTTAACGTGTTCCTGATCTTACGGGAAAGGCTCTCAGCTTTTCCCCATTGAGGATGATATTTGCTGTGGGTTTTTCACAGATGGATTTTATGAACTTGAGGAATGTTCCCTCTATCCCTATACTCTGAAGAGGTTTAATCAGGAAAGAATGTTGTATTTTGTCAACTGCTTTTTCTGCATCAATTGAGAGGACCATATGTTTCTTCTCTCTCCTCTTACTAATGTGTTCTATCACATTGATTGATTTGCAAATGTTGAACAACCCTTGCATCCTGGGATAAATCCCACTTGGTCGTGGTGGATGATCCTTTTAATGTACTGTTGGATCCTATTAGCTAGGATTTTGTTGAGGATTTTGGAATCCATATTCATCAGGGATATTGGTCTGAAATTCTCCTTTTTGATGGGGTCTCTGCCTGGTTTGGGGATTAAGGTAATGCTGGCCTCATAGAATGAGTTTGGAAGTGTTCCTTCTGTTTCTATTTTTTGAAACAGCTTCAGTAGAATAGGTATTATTTCTTCTTTGAATGTTTGGTGGAATTCCCCAGGGAATCCATCAGGCCCTGGACTCTTGTTTTTTGGGAGGTTTTTGATCACTGCTTCAATCTCGTTACTGGTTATTGGCCTATTCAGGTTGTCAATTTCTTCCTGTTTCAGTCTTGGCAGCTTATAGGTTTCCAGGAAGGCATCCATTTCATCCAGATTGCTCAGTTTATTGGCACATAGATGTTGATAATAATTTCTAATAATTGTTTCTGTTTCCTCGGTGTTAGTCGTGATCTCTCCCCTTTCATTCATAATTTTATTAATTTGGGTCCTTTCTCTCTTCTTTTGGATAAGTCTGGCCAGTGGTTTATCGATCTTATTAATTCTTTCAAAGAACCAACTTCTAGTTTTGTTGATCTGATCTACTGTGTTTCTGGTTTCTAATTCATTGATCTCTGCTCTAATCTTAATTATTTCTCTTCTAATGCATGGTTTAGGCATCGTTTGTTGCTTTTTCTCTACTTCTTTAAGGTGTAGAGTTAGTTGGTGAATTCGGGATTTTTCTATTTTTTTGAGTGAGGCTTGGATGGCTATGTATTTCCCCCTTAGGACCGCCTTTGCAGTATCCCATAGGTTTTGGACCAATGTGTTTTTGTTCTCGTTGATTCCATGAATTGTTTAAGTTCTTCTTTGATTTCCTGGTTGACCCAAACATTCTTGCGCAGAGTGGTCTTTAGCTTCCAAGTGTTTGAATTTCTGCCAAATTTTTTCTTGTAATTGAGTTCCAGTTTTAAAGCATTGTGATCTGAGAATATGCAGGGAATAATCTCAATCTTTTGGTATCATTTGAGACCTGATTTGTGACCCAGTGTGTGGTCTATTCTGGAGAATGTTCCATTTGCACTTGAGAAGAATGAGTATTCGGTTGTTTTAAGGTGGAATGTTCTGTATATATCTATGAGGTCCATCTGGTCCAGTGTGTCATTCAAACCTCTTGTTTCTTTGTTGATTTTCTGCTTAGATGATCTGTCCATTGCTGAGAGTGGAGTATTGAGGTCTCCAACACTTAATGTATTGTTATCAGTATGACTCTTTATTTTGGTTAACAGTTGGCTTATGTAGATGGCTGCTCCCATGCTGGGGGCATAGATATTTACAATTGTTAGATCTTCTTGTTGGATAGACCCTTTAAGAATGATATAGTGTCCTTCTGTGTCTCTAACTAAAGACTTGAGCTTAAAATCTAATTTGTCTGATATAAGAATTGCTACCCCAGCTTTCTTTTGAGGTCCACTGGCATGGAAGATGGATCTGCATCCCTTCACTTTAGTCTGGATATATCTTTAGGTTCAATATGAGTCTCTTGTAGACAGCATATGGATGGGTCCTGTCTTTTTATCCAATCTGCAACCCTGTGCCTTTTATGGGAGCATTTAAGCCATTCACATTGAGAGTGATTATTGAAAGATATGAATTAGGGCGCCTGGGTGGCTCAGTTGGTTAAGCGACTGCCTTCGGCTCAGGTCATGATCCCGGAGTCCTGGGATCGAGTCCCACATCGGGCTCCCGGCTCAGCGGGGAGCCTGCTTCTCCCTCTGACCCTATCCCCTCTCATGCTGTTTCTCTCTCTCTGTCAAATAAATATAAATAAACAAAATCTTTAAAAAAAAACAAAAAATTTGAAAGATATGAATTAATTGTCATCATGTTGCCTGTGAAGACGTTGTTTTTATAGATTGCCCTGTAAATTTCTGTTGTAGATCACTCTTGGGGTCTTTCTCCTTTTATAGAACCCCCCTTAATATTTCTTGCAGGGCCGGCTTAATGGTCACATATTCTTTCAGTTTCTGCTGGTCTTGGAAGCTCTACATCTCTCCATCCATTCTAAATGACAGCCTTGCCAGATAAAGTATTCTTGGCTGCATGTTCTTCTCATTTAGTACCCTGAATATGTCTTGCCAGGCCTTTCTGGCTTGCCAGGTCTCTGTGGATAGGTCTGACGTTATTCTGATGTTCCTCCCTCTGTACAAGAGGAATCTCTTCCCCCTAACTGCCCTTAAGATGGTTTCCTTGGTTCTAAGATTTGTGAGTTTTACTATTCCATGCCGGGGTGTTGGCCTGTTTTCCTTGATCTTGGGAGGGGTCCTCTCTGCCTCTAGGACACGAATGTTTGTTTCATTCCCCAGATTAGGGAAGTTCTCAGCTATGATTTGTTCAAATATATCTTCCAGTCCTCTCTCTCTCTCCACTCCCTCCCGGATTCCAATAATTCTGACATTGGAATGCTTCATGGTGTCATTTATTTCTCTGATTCTATTTTCATGGATTCTGAGTTGTTTTTCCCTGGCCTCCTCTTTTCCCTTTTTATCTATTAAATTGTCTTCCAGGTCGCTCTTCTGCCTCACTTACCCTAGCTGTTAGATTATCTAGATTGGATTGGATCTCACTGATAGCATTTTTAAGTTCTTCCAATTCAGCTTTCATTTCTGCCCTTAGAGACTCTATTTTGCCATTAATTGATTTCTCCATTCTAGCTATTGTCTTCACAATTGCTAGCCTGAATTCCATCTCCGACATCTTGGTTATATCTGCATCCATTTGTAAATCTGCTGCATAAGTCATAATCTCTGAGTCTTTTCTATTTTGGGGGTTCCTCCTCCTAGTCATTCTGTTGATGGGTGGTTGAGGGAATGTATAGAGTCCAAATTATTGACCAGATCCCAAGCAAGATGCACCTGTTTTTTAGGGACCTTAGGGTTCCTGGCCTCTTGTTTTCCCAGGCTGTCTTCTTGGGGAAGGGCCTGCTGTGCTGTTACTCAGGCAACCCTGTTTGGGCAGAGTTGCCCTGCCCCCATGTGGTGGGGAATGGGCTTAGTGGGAACCGGTTTTGGGGGGCTTTTGTTCTCTGGCGGCTTTCCCTGGTGGCTTTCCGCCTCTCTTCCAAGAGTCAGAGCAGACGATATCTTTTCCCACCCCCTGCCTCAGAGCAGAGAGATCACAGTCTGTTCTTCAGTGGGCTCTCCAGGTCACACTATCTCTGTTTCTGTCTGTGCTGCTATAAACTGCAGCGCCCTGGGTTGTGAGCCCCTCTGCAGTGCTCCCAGTCCTGCCTCCAGGTCGGGGCACGTCTCTGCCCTTTGTGCTTCTAAAACCACCAGCCACTCCCAGTTCGTAGGTGCGACCCCGCCTTCTCTGGGTTTCCGTCCCGGGGGCTGCCCTAAAGTCCTTTCCCTGCTGCTACCAGTCTGTAAGTCTGTGCCTGTCCCCAGCGCGTGAGGCTGTTGCTCATCGGTGTAGGATCCCCATGGCCAGGCTCCCTCCCACTGCCATTTATCCTCCGATATCTGCCCGCGGAATCACAGCACCCCGTTTCATACCTTGAAACCAACCACCCCTGATATTCTCTTTGTAGAGATCCAGATCTATTTTCTTACATCTCAGGCTGATTTCATAGGTGCTCAGAGTGGTCTGGTAGGTATCCAGCTCAATTCCGGGCATCAGTTGAAATAGGGTCCCCTACTCCTCTGCCATCTTTTCTTCTCCCACTCTTCTAACATTTAAGAAACAAATAGGATCAATCTTATGCAAAAATTTTCAAAAATAGAAGAAAAAGAGATCATTTCCCTACTCATTTTATGAGGCTATTTTTATCCTGACAGCAAAAAGTTATCAGAAGAAATATATATTAAAAAACAAATATTCTCATTAATATAGAGGAAAAAAACTCATTACAAAACCAAATCTCATGCAGCAGCAAATAAAATTACATCATCACCAAGTATGGTTTATCAGAGGGTTGTATGTTTGTGTTAATATAAGAAAATTCAGGGGCACCTGTAAGTGTCTGCCTTTGGCTCAGGTCATGATCCCTCCTGGCATCATGCTTGGTGTCAGGCTCTCTGCTTAGTGGGGAATCTGTTTCTCCCTCTGCCCCTCCCCCGGCTTGTGCTCTCTCTCTCTCTCTCTTGCTCTCCCTCTCTCAAATAAAATCTCTTTAAAAATTTTAAAAATATAGGAAAATTCAATCAGTGCTCGTTCATGTAACACTTATAAAAATGACTAGAAGATTAATTTAGAATCATTGGTAGGTAAAGAATAGCAGAAGTATAATTGTTGATTCGATTTATCTATTTATGTGTGTAACTCTCTACATACAGATGCAGAAAACTTTTTTTTAAGTTGGGAACATATGTTTATATCATTTTAATCTATCTTTCATGTATGTCCCGTGTCATTAGTTTTCATTAGTTTATGAAATAATGAATAGTATCTCTTCATATGAATATGAGATAATGTAACTAATCAAACTCCTATTTGGGGACTTGTCATAGAAAATTATTTTAATATAAAATAATGTTGTGAATAACTTCCCATACCTATTTTTTGTTAAATATGACTAATTATTCCAAGAATTCAAATAAGTACAAGTAATTTCCAGGTCAACTGAATACATGTTTTTAAGTCTTCTGATAAATATTTTAATAAAAATCTGGCCTACCTGGTATTATATGTCCAAGTTTGAAATGCTTCCACTGATCAAAACACTTGGCAAATCTCAAAACAAAATTGATAAAATTAAAAGGTATATTCATATTCAAAAAGCAAAATATCTGTAAAACAGAAATCAAACAGGACAGCCACATGCAGAAGAATGAAACTGGACCATTTCCTTACACCACACACAAAAATAGACTCAAAATGGTTGAAAGACCTAAATGTGAGACAGGAGTCCATCAAAATCCTAGAGGAGAACACAGGCAGCAACCTCTTCGACCTCAGGTACAGCAACTTCTTCTTAGAAACATCGCCAAAGGCAAGGGAAGCAAGGGCAAAAATGAACTTTTGGGACTTCATCAAGATAAAAGGCTTTTGCACAGCAAAGGAAACAGTCAACAAAACCAAAAGACAACCGACAGAATGGGAGAAGATATTTGCAAATGACATATCAGATAAAGGGCTAGTATCCAAAATCTATAAAGAACTTATCAAACTCAACACCCAAAGAACAAATGATCCAATCAAGAAATGGGCAGAAGACATGAACAGACATTTTTCCAAAGAAGACCTCCAAATGGCCAACAGACACATGAAAAAGTGCTCAACATCACTCGGCATCAGGGAAATCCAAATCAAAACTTCAGTGAGATACCATCTCACACCAGTCAGAATGGCTAAAATTAACAAGTCAGGAAACGACAGATGTTGGTGAGGATGTGGAGAAAGGGGAAACCTCCTACACTGTTGGTGGGAATGCAAGCTGGTGCAGCCACTCTGGAAAACAGTATGGAGGTTCCTCAAAAAGTTGAAAATAGAGCTACTCTATGACCCAGCAATTGCACTACTGGGTATTTACCCCAAAGGTACAAATGTAGTGACCCAAAGGCGTATGTGCACCCCCATGTTTATAGCAGCAATGTCCACAATAGCCGAACTATGGAAAGAGCCTAGATGTCGAGCAATAAATGAATGGATAAAGAAGATGTGGTATATATATATATATATATATATACAATGGACTATTATGCAGTCATCAAAAAAACCCCAAAATCTTGCCATTTGCAATGACGTTGATGGAACTACAGGGTATTATGCTAAGCAAAATAAGTCAATCAGAGACAGACATGTATCATATCATCTCACTGATATGAGGAATTCTTAATCTCAGGAAACAAACTGAGGGTTGCTGGAGTGGAGGAGGGTGGGAGGGATGGGGTGGCTGGGTGATAGACATTGGGGAGGGTATGTGCTATGGTGAGTGCTGTGAATTGTGTAAGATTGTTGAATCACAGACCTGTACCTCTGAAACAAATAATACATTATATGTTAAGAAAAAAAAAAAGATAGTAGGAAGGGAAAAATGAAAGGGGGGGGAATCGGAGGGGGAGATGAACCATGAGAGACTATGGACTCTGAGAAACAAACTGAGGGTTCTAGAGGGGAGGGTGGTGGGGGGATGGGTTAGCCTGGTGATGGGTATTAAAGAGGGCACGTATTGAACGGAGCACTGGGTGTTATACGCAAACAATGAATCATGGAACACTACATCAAAAACTAATGATGTAATGTATGGTGATTAACATAATAAAATAAAATTAAAAGAAATCAAACAAATACAAAGTGGTAAGGAGGTGAGGCTAAGAACCTTGTAAGATCTGGGTAAGAGAACTGAGGCAGCTAGGAATGCAAATCCCAAGAGATATTAGAGGCTAATAGTGCAGAAAACATGTGCTGGAACTAATATTTTAAACCAAAAATGTGGGTAGGAGTCAGCCACCCCTGAAAGGATACCAAGAAAAAGCTGCAAACTCAGACCAGGGCTAACGTTTATCTGGGGATGCTAGAACTAGGAAGCATAGCCTTGCAGCTAGGATCTTGGTTAAGCTTCCCACTGGCTTAAAGACTACATCTGCGCTATAAAAATAAAAATTAAAAAATTAAAAACCCCACAATGTATAATAGTATTTTCTTTTGTGCTTCTGTTCTCAGGGATCAAGTGAAGGCAATATCAGGGAGATTTGTCAGGGAGATTTGAGCACATGAAAAGTAAAAAAGTCTTACTCAAAATAAATTGGCAAAGCAACTTACAAACACATGGAAAAAATTAACATCAAAACGCCAATAAAGTGAAAAAAATTAGGAGATGCATTCACTTCAGAAGAAATGGAATTTATAAATAAATCAAATATGATTTTTAACTTAAATATGACCAGAATGTTCAAGGAGGTAAATGAAGGAATCTCATACATAAAAAGAAAACACTTCAGGGTATAAAGAAGCACTAATTGAAACAGGAAGAAGTGGTCACAAAAAAATGGACATATTAGAAATTAAGTGGATTTTCATAAAAAACAATATATAAGACAGCAGAAAAGAGTTCAAGTGAAAGGAAGAAAAGAGGTTTTTTACTAATTAAAAACATTTTAGGACAGTTTTAATTATAAAAATTGCAAATTTAGTACAGTTTTCTTACTTAGTACAGATAGTTCCCATACTCAGTTTTCACTATTTTTAACAACTAGCATTTTGTGATACTTTTGTTATTAATGAACCAGCATTGATAAATTATTATTAACTAAAGTCCATTCTTTATTTAGATTTCCTTAGTTTTTACCTAATGTCCTTTTTCTGTTCCAAAATTCCATTCAGGATATTACATATAAATTAGTCATTAGATTTCCTTAGGCTAGTCTTGGCTGAGGAGGTTTCTCAGATTTCCTTGTTTTTGAATGACCTTGACAATTTTGAGGAGTTCAGATGTTTTGTAGCATGTTTTCCAGTTTGCATTTGTGTATCTTTTAGGTTAGAATGGAATAATATTCTTTTGGGAGGAAGACCACAGAGGTAAATTACCATTTTCATCACGTATAACAAGGGTACATACTATTAACATGATTTATCACTGTTAATATTAACTAATCAACTGGCTGAGGTAATGTTTTTCAGGTTTTTCCAATGGAAAGTTATGGTTATTTTCCCCCTCATTTCAATACTGTACTCTTTTGAAAAAAGTCAAGAATATACAAAGAACTCTTAACATTCAACAATAAGAAAACAATCTGATTAAAACATGGGTCAAAGACCTTAATAGATACCTCACTAAAGAAGATATTCAACTGGGAAGTAAGCATATGAAAAGATCCTCCACATCATTTGTCATCAGAGAAATGCAAATTAAAACAACAATAATATCTGTTAGATACCTGTTAGAATGACCAAAATCCAGAACACTGACAACCAAATGGTGATGAGTATGTGGAACGACAGGAATTTTCATTCATTGCTGGTGGGAAAGCAAAGTGGTGCAGCTACTTTGGAAGACAGTTTGGTTGTTTCTTACAAAATTAAGCATACTCTTAAATGATCCAGCAATCATACTCCCTGGTATTTACCTAAAGAAGTTGAAAACTTATGTCCACATAAAACCTGCATGTGGATGTTTGCAACAGTTTTATTAATAATTGCCAAAAATGGAAGCAACCAAGAGTCCTTCGATAGGTGAATGAATGAATAAAGTGTGGTACATCAAGACAATGGAATATTATTATTCAGTGCTAAAAAGAAATGAGCTACCAACCCATTAAAAGACATGGAAATTTAAATGCACATTACTAAGTGAAAAAAGCCAATCTGAAAAGGCTACATACTGTATGATTCCAACTACATGACATTCTGGAAAAGGCAAAACTATGGAGACAGTAAAAGGATCAAGTTTCCAAGGGTTGAGAGAGGGTGCAGGTTAAACAGGCAGAACACAGAGGATCTGGGGGTCATTGGCAAGGGGTATGTGGGGCAATCCCTATACCTTCCCCTCAATTTTGCTGTGAACCTGAAACTGGCGTAAAAAAAATAAAGTGAATTTTTTTTTAAAGAAGCCTGTTGTTAAGACAAAATAACCTGGTATTTAAGGGTATAGTTTTTGGAATCAAACAGACCTGATTTTAAGACTTATCTCTGGGGCGCCTGGGTGGCTCAGTCATTAAGCGTCTGCCTTCGGCTCAGGTCATGATCCCTGGGTCCTGGGACTGAGTCCTGCATCAGGCTCCCTGCTCGGCGGGAAGCCTGCTTCTTACTCTCCCACTCCCCGTGCTTGTGTTCCCGCTCTTGCTGTCTCTCTCTCTGACAGATAAATAAATAAAATCTTAAAAAAAAAGACTTATCTCTGTCACTTATTAGCTTTGTGACTTTGGTCTGTTTTCCTCTGTGATTCCATATCTTCATGGTGATCTTTAAAATGCATTATACTACCAAATTCATAGGGTGGTTATAAAGGATGTTATGTAATGCATGTAAAACATAGTGATTAGCACATACTAAGTATTTAATAACTCTTGTTATAGAATAATGTGATAATCCTTAGAATAATACCTTTACAACCAGTTGTTTTGATAAAACAGAACACTGATAAAACAGAACAGGCCAAGATTATATTCTACAATAAAATACAATTTTAAGTTGATTCAGACACAACTAAGAAAACCAACTTACTTACCAAAAGTGACCAAACAACTGCCAAAAGATGGCACTCATGCCAAACTTCAGAAAGAAAGCTTTTCTTAAATTCTGATATTGGTTTCAAAATTGGGTACTGAGTAATTAATCTTTCCATTAAATTAATTGTGAACTGTATTTAAATAGAAGGACTTGCACATTGCCAGGATATTTGAATTTGGCTACAAAGATTCTAAAAATAATCTTCAAGACAAGAAATTCTCATTAATAATAAATGGGAAATCCCAAAGTCACAGGTTCTTGCATATTATCACTTCCATAAAAATACATATTATTTGGAAAAAAATCACATTTAGGAAATCCTGGATTTACATGCTTCCTATTTTATCTGTCAAATACACACAACATTTGCCTTGCCCCAAGTCCTTAGTGTTTGCTTAGTAAAGGATAATAGATAATGACCCAAAATATTTACAAAACTTGACAGATGACTCATTAGAAGAAAATGAACATTTACTCATTTTAATAACACCAAAGTGTGTTGGTATTTTTTTAAAAAGATTTTATTTATTTATTTGAGAGAGAGAGAGAAAGAGCATGGGATGGGGGGTCAGAGGGAGAAGCAGACTCCCCGCTGAGCAGGGAGCCCGATGCGGGACTCGATCCTGGGACTCCAAAATCGCGACCTGAGCCGAAGGCAGTCACTTAACCAACTGAGCCACCCAGGCGCCCTTTTTTTTTTTTTTTTAAGATTTTATTTATTTATTTGAGAGAGAGAGAGAATGAAAGAGAAAGAGCATGGGATGGGGGGGGGTCAGAGGGAGAAGCAGACTCCTCGCTGCAAAATGTGTTGGTATTAATAAGTTAGGAACCATAAGTGAATCCTTTGGGAATGTTTTCTCAATATATAGTCAAGCCTTCTACATATGTGTAGTTTTATACAGGATATGAAATATTTGAAAAGGTTACAGAAATTCAGTGGGGGTATCTGCATTTCAATAGAATGTCAATATTAAATGTGTATCCTTTTTAAAACTTATGTATACTTATGACTTTAAAAATTTTAAATAATTCTAATTTTTAACTTATGATTCTTTGTCAGATTTAGCTTTTATAAAATATTTTAAATGCTAACACTTGGCAAATTTTCTACTTTATTTTTTGTTATTAGCATTTTTATACTCTAGCATTTTATAACTTTTAAAACTATGTGCTAAAGTTCTTCATGTTGATAACCATATACTTTTCATATACATTTCGTATTTGTCCCAAATTTTAATTATTATTCTGCATGTATATTTTGAGATATTAGTCATTTTATAGTATTCTGTTCCCCTTATAAGTATTATATAATCTTAGTTTTACAGGTAAAATTTAATGATCGCCAACAATCCATAAGCTGGTATCTCTCTAATAATTTTGGCTGTCTGACTTCCAGGGAAATTTCCAAGTTGAGACTTTATCTCATTATACAGAATATCCAGGAAATTATCAAAGAATATTGAGGCCCTCTTAAAAGGATTTAGGAGTAAACAAAGAAATCCCCACTGCACAAATATAGTACAATTTAAGCAACAATAAACAATAACTATGACTTATAGAAACACATAAGTATGCTTTAAATCTGTGAGTTAAAAATGACATGCAACAAGTCCACCATTGGTCACCTTTGGAAGTTGCTAGGTGTTTTCAATTGGATTGGTGTATCTTTTTCTATCCTACTTTCAAACAACTTATACTATTACATTTAAAGTTTGTTTCTTTTAAATAAAATGTAGTTGGGTCATTTTTAAAAATTCAATATTCAATTATTTGCCTTTTATTTATTTTTTAATTTTTTCCCAATATTTGCCTTTTAATTAGTATATTTAGACTGTATTTATTGTTATCATTGTTATATTAGTGCTTAAACCTGCCATTTTTATTTGTGTTGTGTTTGATCCCTCAGTTTTGTTTTCATCTGTCTTACATTTCACTCTTTCTTGTGGGTCACTTGCACATATTTTATAGTTCTATTTTGACTTATCTGTTTTTATTTATTTTTATTTTTTAAAAATATTTTATTTATTTATTTGACAGAGAGAGAGCAAGAGAGCGCACAAGCAAGGGAAGCAGCAGAAGGAGAGGGTGAAACAGGCTCCTCACTGAGCAGGGAGCAGGGATCCCAATGCAGGGCTGGATCCCAGGGTCCTGGGATCATGACCTGAGCCAAAGGCAGACACATAACCGACTGAGCCACACAGGCCTCCCATCTGTTCAGTTTTTAAAGCTTATTTCTTTGTATAGAATAGTGATTTCTGCAGATACTGCCTTATATATAAATAACTTATATCTGTTGGTGTATTTTTTAAGTCTGAGTAAAGCATAGAGAACTTACCTTTATTTAGTTCCTATAATCCTCTGTATTTAGATCATAATTTTCTTAAATATGTCCCTCTACATATATTGAGAACTATACCAGTGTTAGAAGTTTTTATTCAATCTCTAAAACAATTCATAAAACTCAAGAGGAGAAGAAAAATACATTGTGTATATTCATATACTTAATATTTCCATTGTTCTTCCTTTTATCCTGATAATCCAAGATCTCTTCTATTTCATCTTGTTGTTTCTGTGAAGAACTTCCAACTTCATCCATTTAGCCACTATTTGTCCTTTCCTTCCATGACACCAGTAACATAGATGCTAGCTCTTTTGTTATGTCCCATGGGTATCTAAGGCACTGGTCATTATTTTTTTCATGCTATTTTCCCCTCAGTGTTCAGATTTGTAAATTCTACTGACCTACCTTTAAGTTCACTGATTATTTTCTCTGCCTCTCTAATCTACTGTTGAGCCTTCCTAGTAAGGTGTTTTTTTTTATTTTGACAATTGTATATTTCATGTTTCTAATTTTGGTTGTTTCTTTTTTAACTACTATGTCTTTCATAAAATTTTCTGCTTTCATTTGTTGCAAAAGAATTTGTAATTAATTTTTAAGCATTTTATCATGGTAGAGTTAAAATTCTTGTCAGATAATTTCAGTATCTGATTCATTTTGGTGTTGGCATCTGTTGATTATGTTTTCTCATTCAAGTTGTGATTTTCCTGGTTTATGGGATGATAACAGATTTTTGTTTATGTCCTGGACATTTTGAGTATGATGTTAGGAAACTCTGGATCTTATTTAAATCTTCTATTTTAGCAGGCGGTCACCCAGTTTAGGTTTGGCACATGGGTCCTGGCCTACTTTTGTGGACTGTGGGTGGTTCAAATGACATTTAGTTTTTAGAGTCTTGCAATGCTATTCTGGTGTGCTTCATTTTTATGCTACATGGAGGCCACTCCAAAAATCTGGGTGGTATTCCAAACTTTATTTCAGTTCTGAAACATTTGTACATGTATATTCCAGTAAGTTTTATGTGTGAGTTGGTCAGGGGTCTGTCTAGTGTTTTCTTACAGTTTTAAAGAACTCCTTTCTCCAGATTTCTCCTCTCTGAGATCTTGTCCCACTTGCAGTTGGGCAGATGAGGGATACTGCCCACCATTGTCTCATATAGGGGTGGGGAGTGACAAAATGCAGACCTCCTCGCTCAGTTTTTGCTGTCATCTGTCAGTGGAGAAAAGTGTTTCTCTGGGCTGACTTCTTGCACTGACTGGGGATCAAGGTCTAGATTCCCTACTCAGTCACCACAGATACCATGGTGGGAAATGAAAACCCCTTCTTGGACCATCTGATAACACTTGGTCCCTGACAACATGCTACCAGCAGGGGAAGAAAGTGCCTTCCTGAGCTACTGCTGCTGTTAGATTAAGGTCAGGAGATGACATTCCACATTAGGTCTCCATTAAAAACAAAAGTGAGGTAGGAAAACATCTTACTGGACTGCCTCCTGCTGCAAAGTTGGGGGGACACAGGAGACCAGACTCCATCCATGGTCAGTCTTCCATTAACAATACTGGGATGGGGACATTCATTCACAGTGTTTGGCTGGGGTAGTGTGGCAGTTAAAAAATATTTCCATCCTGCTGAATTTTATTTTTCCCAGTCCTTTGGCTCTCATTTGTAACCTGTATTTGTACATATACCTTAGCCAATGAGTTTGTCTTCATGTTTACTAAGGCCAGATTTGGATATGATTCACCAGATTTTAGAGAAGCAAACAAAATAATTGTTTAGTAAATGTGAACATTCCAGTGGTTACTACTCTAAGGCCCAACTCCACAAAACTGGCTGTTGATTCCAAATTGCAATTAATTCTGTCTGCTTCTGAGTCTTGACACTTTGCGCATAGCCTGTATGCCTTCCCAAACTCATAAACCAGCTGACCAAATACCAGACACAGGAATGTCTGTATTATCATCATGCCTTGACCCAAGTCTTTCATCCCCTTGCCAGGCTTCCCTGATGCCAAAACCAATGTAGCCACTCACTCTTTGAACTTGCATACCATCCCTGTCCTAATGATGTGGTGATAAATGCTTATTGAATTAAGATGACTTTAGCCTCTGGAAGCCACACATGCAGGGAAAAAGACAAGGTCCAAGCCTGAAGTAGGTTACTTCCTATTTGGAGAAAGTCTTGGAAAACAAAACTATACGTTATAAGTGATATTTCTTAATGGAGGTCTATGGCACCTATGGTAGAGCCTGATGGATGAAACAGAAGAAGCAGTAGGTAGAAGGAGATGTAGTCCTCAGCAGAGTTTGGGACAGCCTGAGAGAGTCATGAGGGTTAAGAATGAAAAGGGCAGGACTTCTGGAGAAGATGGTGGAGTAGGAGAACCCTAAGCTCCCTTGTCCCACAGATACAACTAGATAACACTCATATCACTGTAAACCCAGAAAATGACCCAAAGACTGGCAGAACAAACTCTCCACAGCTAAATGTAGAGAAGAGGCTACATCAAAGTGGGTAGGCAGGGTGGAGACATGGTCAGGAGCTAAATGGAAATGTGGGACTGTCTGCAGGAGGGAAGGATGTGGTGGGTGCAGAGAGGAGAGAGAAACAGACTCTCATATCAGGGAGGCCACACAGGGAAGAAGAACTTCCATAATATTCAGCTTTGAAAACCAGAGGAACTGAATTTTGTAAGTTCTTACTATCAGCAGGACATAACACCTGGAATGTTAAAAAATCAGATGGCTTGGTTTTGGGAGAACTGGGAGGGCTAAAGGAAACTAAGTCCCTGCCCTTAAAGAGAGCACAACAAATAGCCCAAGAGACATATGGCATAGAAGCAGCAGTTTGAAAATTGCCTGGGGTATAGAGGATGGAGATTTGCTTGCTAATCTCAGAGCATGTGCTGGAGGGGTAGGGGTTGTTGGAAGACTTCTCCAGAAGCAAAGAAGCTGGCAGAGCCATTTCCCTCCTCCACCAGCCAGCATAAACATGTGGACATCTGTGCGAACCAGTGCATCACTAACACTCACTACCTAACGTGCTGACAGCATGCCCTGTCCCCATGCACTTCTGCATATCCATACCCTCCAAAAATGGCCTGCCTTGGTCCCAGTTGCTGCAGGTCTCCTCCCCCAGTGGACCAGTGCAAACCTTGCTAACACCACCTACCCTGGCTCCAAGTTCTGTGGTTCTGCCCCCTCTAATATGTTCTTGGCTGGAGCCCAACTAAAGCAGTGCCACAAACCTGGCAGTGTGCTAGCAGCCTTGACAGAGGCCAGCACCACTCCAAAGTAAGTCCTTTCCTGTGGAGAAGAAAAGATAACCACACACACCAATCCAAATGAAGCTCCAGCAGTGGGCTGGGGGCAAACATCTGATCTGAATGACATTGCAGACCACTGGAATGAAGGCAAGAGCAGCTCAGCCACAATGGCTGGGCATATGCAATACACATAGGAGACACCCCTGAAGCACCATGTACTGGTGAACAAGGGACTTTGCACTGCCGGGTACTACAGGACCTCTTCTTCATAAGGCCACTACTTTCAAGATCAGGAGATGTAGCTGACATTTATAACACAAAGAAACAGACATGGAGAGATAAAATGAGAAGACAGAGGAATATGTCCCAAAAGAAAGGACAGGACAAAATCAGAGCAAGAGACAAAACACAGATAAGAAATATGCCTGATAGAGAATTTAAAGTAATAGTCATAAATATACTCACTGGAATTGAGAAAAGAGTGGAGGACCTCACTGAGACCCTTAAAAAAGAGACAGAAAACATAAAGAACCAATCAGAGATGAAGAAATCAATAACTGAAATGGAAAATACACTAGAGGGAATATATAGTAGACTACAGGAATCAGAAGAGTAGATCAGTGACTTAAAGGACAGACTAATGGACAGCAATCAACCTGAACAAGAGAGAGAAAAATTAAAAATGAGAATAAATTAAGGGAATTCAGCAACATCAAGTGTAATAACATACACATTATACGGAAGGAGAAAAGAGAGAAGGAGAAAAGAGAGCAAAAGAGGCAGAAAATTTATTTGAAGAGATTATAGCTGAAAACTTCCTAAATCTGGGGAAGGAAATAGCAATCCAGATACAGGAAGCACACAGACCCCCCAACAAAATCATCCCAAGGAAGTCACCACCAAGACAGATAGTAATTAAAATGGCAAAAAGTAGTGATAAAGAAAGAATTTTTTTAATCTGCAAGAGAAAACAGTTACATACAAGAGAAACTCCATAAGGCTTTCAGCTGATTTTTCAAAGAAATTTTGCAGGCCAGAAGAAAGTGGCATGATGTATTCAAAGTGCTGAAAGGAAAAAATCTGCAGCCAAGAATATTCTACCTAGCAAGGCTGTCATTAAGAATAGAAGGAGAGGGGCGCCTGGGTGGCTCAGTCGTTAAGCGTCTGCCTTCGGCTCAGGTCATGGTCCCAGGGTCCTGGGATCGAGCCCCGCATCGGGCTCCCTGCTCAGCAGAAAGCCTGCTTCTCCCTCTCCCACTCCCCCTGCTTGTGTTCCCTCTCTCACTTTGTCTCTCTCTGTCAAATAAATAAAATCTTAAAAAAAAAAAAAAAAAAAAGAATAGAAGGAGAGATAGTTTCTCAGACAAACAAAAGAAGTTCGTGTATAGGAATGCCACTGATTTCTGTGCATGGATTTTATATCCTGCCACTTTACTGAATTCCTGTATGAGTGCTAGCAGTTTTGGGGTGGAGTCTTTTGGATTTTCCACATAAAGTATCATATCATCTGCAAAGAGTGAGAGTTTGACTTCTTCTTTGCCAATTTGGATGCCTTGTATTTCTTTCTGTTGTCTGATTGCTATGGCTAGGACTTCTAATACTATGTTGAATAGCAGTGGTGATAGTGGACATCCCTGCCGCGTCCCTGACCTTAGGGGGAAAGCTCTTCGTTTTTCCCCATTGAGAATGACATTCGCTGTGGGTTTTTCATAGATGGCTTTTATGATATTGAGGTATGTACCCTCTATCCCTATACTCTGAAGAGTTTTGATCAAGAAAGGATGCTGTACTTTGTCAAATGCTTTTCCTGCATCTATTGAGAGGATCATATGGTTCTTGTTCTTTCTTTTAATGTATTGTATCACATTGATTGATGTGCGGATGTTGAACCAACCTTGCAGCCCAGAGATAAATCCCACTTGGTCGTGGTGAATAATCCTTTTAATGTACTGTTGGATCCTATTGGCTAGTATATTGGTGAGAACTTTTGCATCCATGTTCATCAAGGATATTGGTCTGTAATTCTCCTTTTTGATGGGGTCTTTTCTGGTTTGGAGATCAAGGTAATGTTGGCCGCATAAAACGAGTTTGGAAGTTTTCCTTCCATTTCTATTTTTTGGAACAGTTTCAGAAGAATAGGTATTAACTCTTCTTGAAATGTTTGGTAGAATTCCCCTCAGAAGCCATCTGGCCCTGGGCTTTTGTTTCTTGGGAGATTTTTGATGACTGCTTCAATTTCCTTAGTGGTTCTAGGTCTGTTCAGGTTTTCTATTTCTTCCTGGTTCAGTTTTGGTAGTTGATACATCTCTAGGAATGCATCCATTTCTTCCAGATTATCTAATTTGCTGGCATGTTGTTCATAATATGTCCTTATAACTGTTTGTATTTCTTTGGTGTTGGTTGTGATCTCTCCTCTTTCATTCATGATTTTATTTATTTGGTCATTTCTCTTTTCTTTTTGATAAGTCTGGCCAGGAGTTTATCAGTCTTGTTAATTCTTTCAAAGAACCAGCTCCTAGTTTCGTTGATCTGTTCTACTGTTCTTTTGCTTTCTATTTCATTGATTTCTGCTCTGATCTTTATTATTTCTCCTCTCCGGCTGGGTTTAGGCTTTATTTGCTGTTCTTTCTCCAGCTCCTTTAGGTGTAGGGTTAGGTTGTGTATTTGAGAGCTTTCTTGTTTCTTGAGAAAGGCTTGTATTGCTATATACTTTCCTCTTAGGACTGCCTTTGCTGTATCCCAAAGATTTTGAACAGTTGTGTTTTCATTTTCATTTGTTTCCATGAATTTTTTTAATTCTTCTTTAATTTCCTGGTTAACCCATTCATTCTTTAGCAGGATGCTCTTTAGCCTCCATGTATCTGAGTTCCTTCCGAATTTCCTCTTGTGATTGAGTTCTAGTTTCGAAGCATTGTGGTCTGAAAATATGCAGGGAATGATCCCAATCTTGTGGTACCCATTGAGACCTGATTTGTGACCTAGGATGTGATCTATTCTGGAGAATGTTCCATGGGCACTAGAGAAGAATGTGTATTCTGTTGCTTTGGGATGGAATGTTCTGAATATATCTGTGAAGTCCATTTGGTCCAGTGTGTCATTTAAAGTCTTTATTTCCTTGTCGATGTTTTGTTTAGATGATCTGTCCATTTCACAGAAATCAGTGGCATTCCTATACACCAACAAGACAGAAGAAAGAGAAATTAAGGAGTCGATCCCATTTACAATTGCACCCAAAACCATAAGATACCTAGGAATAAATCTAACCAAAGAGGCAAAGAATCTGTACTCAGAAAACTATAAAATACTCATGAAAGAAATGGAGGAAGACACAAAGAAATGGAAAAATGTTCCATGCTCATGGATTGGAAGAATAAATATTGTGAAGATGTCAATCCTACCTAGAGCAATCTACACATTTTATGCAATCCCTATCAAAATACCATCCACTTTTTTCAAAGAAATGGAACAAATAATCCTAAAATTTGTATGGAACCAGAAAAGACCCTGAATAGCCAGAGGAGTGTTGAAAAAGAAAAGCAAAGCTGATGGCATCACAATTCCAGACTTCAAGCTCTATTACAAAGCTGTAATCATCAGGACAGTATGGTACTGACACAAAAACAGACACATAGATCAATGGACCAGAACAGAGAAACAGAAATGGACCCTCAACTCAATGGTCAACTAATCTTTGACAAAGCAGGAAAGAATGTCCTATGGAAAAAAGTCTCTTCAACAAATGATGTTGGGAAATTTGGACAGCCACATGCAGAAGAAGGAAACTGGACCATTTCCTTACACCACACACAAAAATAGACTCAAAATGGATGAAAGACCTCAATGTGAGACAGGAATCCATTAAAATCCTTGAGGAGAACAAAGGCAGCAACCTCTTCGACCTCAGCCACAGCAAATTCTTCTTAGAAACATCGCCAAAGGCAAGGGAAGCAAGGGCAAAAATGAACTTTTGGGACTTCATCAAGATAAAAAGCTTTTGTACAGCAAAGAAGACAGTCAACAAAACCAAAAGACAACCGACAGAATGGGAGAAGATATTTGCAAATGACATATCAGATAAAGGGCTAGTATCCAAAATCTATAAAGAACTTATCAAACTCAACACCCAAAGAACAAAGAATCCAATCAAGAAATGGGCAGAAGACATGAACGGACATTTTTCCAAAGAAGACATCCAAATGGCCAACAGACACATGAAAAAGTGCTCAACATCACTTGGCATCAGGGAAATCCAAATCAAAACTTCAGTGAGATACCATCTCACACCAGTCAGAATGGCTAAAATTAACAAGTCAGGAAATGACAGTTGGCGGGGATGCAGAGAAAGGGGAACCCTCCCTACACTGTTGGTGGGAATGCAAGCTGGTGCAGCCACTCTGGAAAACAGTATGGAGGTTCCTCAAAAAGTTGAAAATAGAGCTACCCTACGATCCAGCAATTGCACTACTGGGTATTTACCCCAAAGATACAAATGTAGGGATCCAAAGGGGTACGTGCACCCTGATGTTTATAGCAGCAATGTCCACAATAGCCAAACTGTGGAAAGAGCCAAGATGTCCATCGACAGATGAATGGATAAAGAAGATGTGGTATATATCTACAATGGAATATTAAGCAGCCATCAAAAGGAATGAAATCTTGCCATTTGCAACGACGTGGATGGAACTGGAGGGTATTATGCTGAGCGAAATAAGTCAATCAGAGAAAGACATGTATCATATGACCTCATTGATATGAGGAATTCTTAATCTCAGGAAACAAACTGAGGGTTGCTGGAGTGGTGGGGGTGGGAGGAATGGGGTGGCTGGGTGATAAACATTGGGCTATGTGCTATGGTGAGCGCTGTGAATTGTGTAAGACTTTTGAATTACAGGCCAGTACCTCTGAAACAAATAATACATTACATGTTAAAAAAAAAAAAAAAAAGAAGAAGATAGCAGGAAGGGAAGAATGAAGGGGGAGGAAATCGGAGAGGGAGACGAACCATGAGAGACTATGGACTCTGAGAACAAACTGAGGGTTCTAGAGGGGAAGGGGGTGGGGGGATGGGTTAGCCTGATGATGGGTATTATAGAAGGCACGTACTGCATGGAGCACTGGGTGTTATACGCAAACAGTGAATCATGGAACACTACGTCAAAAACTAATGATGTAATGTATGGTGATTAACATAACATAATAAAAAAAAAGTTAAAGAAGTTCATGACCACTAAACCATCTCTACAAGAAATGTTAAAGGACTCTGAGTAAAAAGGAAAGACTATAAGTAGGAGTAAAAAAAAGTAGAAGTACAAAAGTAGTAAAATTAAGTATATCTATCCAAATCAGTTGAGGGAATTCACAAAATAAAATATATGACACCGTATTATCTAAAACATGGTTGGGGGGTAGTAAAGAATGGGTTCAAACTTAAGCGACCATCAACTTAATATATACTGCTGTATGCAGAATATATTATATACAAAATTAATGATAACCATAAATCAAAAACCAGTAATAGATATGCAAAAAAATAAAGAGAAAGGAATCCAAGTATATCACTAAATAAAGCCGGCAAATCCTGACAGAAGAGAGCAAGAAAGGAACAGAGAAGAACTACAATAACAACCATAAAAAAGTAACAAAATGGCAATAGGTACATGACTATCAATAAATACATTGAGTGTAAATGGACTAAATGCTCCAATCAAAAGACAAAGGGTGACAGAATGGATAAAAAAGCAAGATCCATCTATGTGCTCCCTAGAGGAGACTCATTTCAGATATAAAGACACTTGCAAATTAAAAGTGAAGGGATGGAAAAGCACTTATCATGTAAGTGGGAATGAAAAGAAAGCCAGGGAAGCAATACTGATATCAGAGAAAATAGACTTTAAAACAAAGACTGTAACAAGAGACAAGGACACAACATAATCATTAAGGGAACAATCCAACAATAAGATATAATAATTGCAAATATTTGTGAATGCAACATGGGAGCAGCCAGATATTTAAGGCAGCTAGCAACTAACATAAAGGAAGTAATTGATAATAATACAATAGCAGTAGGGGATGTTAACACCCCACATACATCAATGGATAGATTGAACCAGAAAATCAACAAGGAAGCAATGGCTTTGAATGACACACTGGACCAGATGGTTCTAACAGATATATTCAGAACATTCCATCCTGAAAAAGTGGAATATACATCTTTTTCAAGTGCACATGGAAAATTCTCCAGGATAGATCATATATTAGGCCACAAATCAAGTCTCAAAAAATTAAAAAAAGATTGAAGCCATACCATTCATCTTTTCTGGCCACAGTTCTATGAAACTAGGAATTAATCACAAGAAAAAATCTGAAAAGAATACATGGAGGTTAAATAACATGCTACTAAACAATGAATGGGTCATCAAAGAAATAGAAAAGGAAATTAAAATAAATACATGGAGAAAACTGAAAATGAACACACAATGGTCCAAAATCTTTGGGGTGCAGCAAATGCTGTTCTAAGACAGAAGTTTATAGCAATGCAGGCTAAACCCATGAAGCAAGAATAATCACATATAAATGACCTAATCTTACACCTAAAGGAACTAGAAAAAGAAGTACAAACAGAACCCAAAACTAGTAGAAGGAAGGAAATAATAAAGATTGGAGAAGAACTAAATTAAATAAAAACTAAAACCACAATAGAACAGATCAATGAAACCAGGATCTAGTTCTATATAAAGATCAACAAAATTAATAAACCTTTAACCAGGCTCATCAAAAAGAGTGAAAGAGAGAGAGACAGGACTCAAACAAAATCAGAAATTAAAGAGGAGAAATAACAACCAACACCACAGAAATACAAAGGATTACAAGAGAATATTATGAAAAATTATATGTCAAAAAATTGGATAACCTAGAAGAAATTGATAAATTCCTAGAAATATATAACCTCCTAAACTGAACCAGGAAGAAACAGAAAATTTGAACAGACTGATTAAAAGTAATGAAATTAAATGAGTAATCAAAAAACTCCTAACAAACAGAAGTCCAGGACCAGGTGGCTTCCCAGGTGAATTCTACCAAACATTTAAGGAAGAGTTAATACCTATTCTCAAACTATTCCAAAGAATAGAAGAGGAAGGAAAACTTCCAAACTCATTCTATGAAGCCAGCATTACCCTGATACCAAAACCAGATAAAGAGACCCCTACAGAAGAGAACTACAGGCCAATATCCCTGATGAACATAGAGGCAAAGATTCTCAATAGAATATTAGCAAACCGAATTCAACAATACCTTAAAAAAATCATTCAGCACGGTCAAGTGGGATTTATTCCTGGGCTGCCAGGTGGTTCAATATTCACAAATCAATCAACCTGATACATCACATTAATTAAAGGAAGGATAAGAACCATATAATCATTTCAAAATGCAGAAAAAGCATTTGACAGAGTACAACATCCATTCATGATAAAAACACTCAACAAAGTAGGTTTAGAGGGAACACACCTCAACATATTAAAGGCCATATACAAAAATAATCCACTGCTAATATCATCCTCAATGGGGGAAGACTGAGAACTTTTCCTCTATGGTCAGGAACAAGAAAGGGATGTCCGCTCTCAACATGTTTATTCAATATAGTACTGGAGGTCCTACCCACAGCAATTAGACAATAAAAAGAAATAGAAGGCATCCAAATCAGCAAGGAAGAAGTAAAACTTTTGCTATTTGCAGGTGACATTATACTGTATATAGAAAACCTGAAAGACTCCACCAAAAAAGTGCTAGAGCTGATAAATGATTCAGTAAAGTCACAGGATACAAAATCAATGTATAGAAGTCTGTTGCATTTCTATACACCAATAATGAAGCAGTAGAAAGAGACATTAAGGAATCAATCCCATTTAGAATTGTACCAACAACAATAAGATACTTACGAATAAACCTAATCAAAGAGGTGAAAGATCTATACTCTGAAAATTATAAAACACTGATGAAAGAAATTAGATGACAGAAAGAAATAGAAAGACATTCCATTCTCATGGATTGGAAGAACAAATATTGTTAAAATGTCTATGCTACCCAAAGCAGTCTGCACATTTAATGCAATCCCTATCATAATACCAACAGCATTTTTCACAGTGGTAGAACAAACCTAAAATTTGTATGGAACCACAAAAGACCCCTGACAGCCAAAGCAGTCTTGAAAAAGAAAAGCAAAGCTGGAGGCATCACAATTCTGGACTTCAAGTTATATTACAAAGCTGTAGTAATAAAAACAGTATGGTACTAGCACAAAAATGTACACATAGATCAATAGAACAAAATAGAAAACCCAGAAATGAACCCACAACTATATGGTCAACTAATCTTTGACAAAGCAGGAAAGAATATCCAATTGGGGGGGGGGGGGAAGCCTCTTCAATGAATGGTGTTGAGAAAACTGGACAGCAACATACAAATGAGTGAAACTGGACCACTTTTTTATACCATACACAAAAATAAATTCCAAATGGATCAAAAACGTAAATGTGAGACCTGAAACCATGAAAATCCTAGAAGAGAACATACGTAGTAACTTCTTTGATATCAGCCATAGCAACTTCTTTCTAGATATGTCTCCTGAGGCAAGGGAAATAAAAGCAAAAATAAACTATTGGGACTTCATCAAAATAAAAAGCTTCTGCACAGTGAAGGAAAGAAAAAAAACTAAAAGCAATCTATGGAATGGGAGAAGATATTTGCAAATGACATTTCTGATAAAGGGTCAGTATCTAAAATACATAAAGAACTAATAAAACCCAACACCCCAGAAATGAATAATCCAAATTAAAAATGGGCAGAAGACATGAATAGACATTTTTCCAAAGAAGGCATATGGGTGGTCAACAGACACATGAAAAGATGCTCATCATCACTATCAGAGAAATGCAAATCAAGACTACAATGGGCTATCACCTCACAGCTGTCAGAATGGCTAAAATCAACAACACAAGAAACGACAGGTTTTGGCAAGGATGTGGAGAAAGGGGAATCCTGTTACTGTTAGCAGGAATGCAAACTGGTGCAGCCACTCTGGAAAACATTATGGCAGTTCCTCAAAGTGTTAAAAATAGAACTACCCTATGATCCAGTAATTGCATTACTAGGTATTTATCCAAAGAATTACAAAAATACTAATTCAAAGGATACATACACCCTGATGTTTATAGCAGCATCATCTACAATAGCCAAGCAGTCCAAGTGTCCTCAACTGATGAATGGATAAAGAAATGTTCTATGTATACAATGGAATATTTCTCAGCCATAAAAAAGAATGAAATCTTGCCATTTGCAAGGACATGAATGGAGCTACAGAGTAAGAGAACACTAATCTTGATGAGCACCAGGGGTTGTATGGAAGCATTGAATCACCTTATTTTATACCCGAAACTAATATACTGTATGTTTACTATACTGAAATTAAAATTTTATAAAAAATAATGAAAAGGGCATAAGTCCAAGACCAGGAAACAGTAACGTAGGAGCAGAGGACTGGAGGAGAGAAGCCCACAAGGCCAATTTCTGAACCTAAGATAGGTAGGATATACCTCCAAGACTTCTTTTCTCTACTGAGTCAGAACTTCTTTGGGGTTAGGGGCCATATCCTCTTGGGCTGTGTGTTATTTCAGGACTCCAGTACAGTTCTTCACTCAAAGCATGTGCTTAATACATGAATTAATGTATCATGTGAAATAATAATTCACAAAGTCCATCTACATCCACAAATGAAAAACCCACTGATATATTTGCCACTGCTGGTGTGAATACCGGGTGAGAAAGCAACCAGTGGACACCCGGAAGTGAATCCTCCATAGGAAGCCGCAGGAAATCTTGCTAAACCAAAAGATTATGTGCACAGGTGAGCATCTCAGGCTGGAATAAACTGTTAGTTGATAGGAACATAGGCCTGTGGTCAACCCAATGACCCCTCCCTTTCATGGCCAAAATTCTTTTTTTTTTTTTTTTAAGATTTTATTTATTTATTTGACAGAGACACAGCGAGAGAGGGAACACAAGCAGGGGGAGTGGGAGAGAGAGAAGCAGGCTTCCCGCGGAGCAGGGAGTCTGATGCGGGGCTCGATCCCAGGACCCTGGGATCATGACCTGAGCCGAAGGCAGACGCTTAATGACTGAGCCACCCAGGCGCCCCCGTGGCCAAAATTCTGATTGAGAGACCCTTTACATAGGGAGCTAGAAGGACAGGACCTGAATACAAAGTTTCCTTCAAGAAGGTAGAAGTTTGTTGTTAGCTATTCATAAAAATGACTTCCATGAATGTCCCAACTATGAGGTAAGCTCCAGGGAGGTAGAATGATAATAGTGACAGAGGTAAAGTAAAATGAGAAAAGTGCCTGTTGGTTGAGAACATGTGTTTAGAAAAACTTTGCACACAAGGCTCACACACCTCTGGGTTAATCCCTAGGAGTACTCATCAGTCTTCAATTGTAAATTCCTGCATGCAGTCACCTAGCAGAACTTGCAGTATATGTATATCTTCCTCATCTGTCCAGTACTAGTAAAACCCAAGTCTGGCCATACACTTTTTGTATTAATTTCCTGTGGCTGCTGTAATAAATTACCACAACCTTTGTGGATTGAAACAACACAAATATTTTCTCTCATAATTCTAGAGGCCAGAGGTGTGAATTCAAGGTGTTAACAGAGATGTACGCCCTCTGATATTTCTATTGGAAGTATTTATTCCTTGCCTCTTTTAGATATGGTGGCTGCTAGCCTTCCTTGGCATTTCTTGTGTTGTTGCCACATTGCTCTCTGATCTGTCTTCACATTGCCTTCTCCTTTGTGTGTTGCTGTCAAAAATCCCCTTCCTCTCTCTGACAAGAATACATACGATTGTATGTAGGCCCACATGGATAATCCAGGATAAATTCTTCCTCTCAGGATCCATAACTTATTTACATATTTTGGCACATAAAGTAATACTCTTTTACTATATGAAATAATATTCATAAGTTTTTGGGATTAGGACATGGACATATGTTTTAAGGGGACCACCATTCAATCTACTACACATTCTGAGATGAACACTACTCACTACTTATGAAAGTAGGATGCTCAACGTTACAAATATGTTCAGTAGAATCTTGACAGCCTGAAGTGAGTGATTTTAGACTGGAAGTCATAATACCAAAGAGATCTACATGGACATTTGGGAAAAGGAATTGGATGGAAAAGTTGCCAGATAGTAGCCAAGATGTGAATGGTGTTCAAGGCACATAAAGAAAATCTGTAGAAGGGAACTGCAATGATTCACATCTCCACTGATTCTTAAATAAGGCCACATTAGCTTGGATGGATTTTAGGTGAGATAATCCAAAATAATAGGTAATGATGAAGAGCAAGAGACAGTAGAATGAACCATGCAATAGGGTTGGTCATGGAGAATGGCTTGGAGAAGATACCTCTCCCTTCAGTGTGACCCATGAGAATTGAATCTAGACAGATGAAAAAACCTGGCAGCTCAATTGAGGAAGGTTCTTTAGGTCCCCTTTCTTCAACCAGAGGATTTTGGCCTGCCCAACATCCCACACACACACAACCAGTGGAGGAGTCTGGATGATGCTTTTGATGTCTAAACCACCTCAAGACTATGCTTGGCTTGGACAGAGACTTGCTGATCAAAGAAAGCCTAAGATATGGATCATCACTGACCAAAAAGGGGGCATATATAAGAAGGTCAGGAGCCCTGGGGTAGACCACTGAGAGGTTTTAAGATGACTAAGGTGAGAGGAAACTATAAGCACCTACCACAGTTACAGAACAACAAACCCCAAGCACCAGAAGGAGGAAGAAGGTGAAGACCCCTGTCAACCCATGTCTAGAAATGGTGACAAGGCCAAATGACCTTACCCATTCTCCTTGTCTTCTTCCCCATTGGTTCCACCCACCACTGCCAAGGTTCCTGCCTGCCACTGTCTGGCACAAATACACTTATCTTGCATGCCTCCTCATGAAGCCTGCCTTTCCATCCAGTCCCCATCCTTTTCCCCTAAATCAATGCCCTTCTGCATTTACCCTGTTACCTTTCTAGATGAAGACAACATAAAGGTAAAAAGGGCCCTTCAAGGGAGTACAGGGGAAAAAATCCTAACAACTACCGTCCCTTCAAGAAAGCCTAAAAGAGCAAGAAGGCCAACACTATTCAGTCATTATCACAGGCCAAATAAAAAAAAAGTAAATGAAAATCAGTTCTCCCAGGACCAAGAACCTTGGAAAATTCTACCACTTCAAGTAATGACCCATAGTCACTATACAGCAAGGGCCAGAGTTTTCAGAAACATCTGCTATATATCTTGAGAAACGGTCTGCTGAGAAATGGTCATCCATGTACAGACTGAATCTTATAGCAACAGAGAACATGGATGATGATTAAAATACAGTCAGCAACTTGTGAATTCTCTGATGGTGGGAGGGTAGAGTAGGAAGGGAAGAGGCAAGTGTGTGAGAAAAGAAGTTGGGTCCTGGAAGGCTGGGGGCCAGACACTGAGGTAAAAGGATTAGATGAGGACTGTGCTGAAGACAGATTTCCTCCTTAACATTATCCTGCTATCAAGAAGGAAAGAAAGAAATACTTGAAATTTCTCCATGTATTTGGGGTGGAGGGTGACGTTAGGGTCTAAAAAATCGTTGTGATATAAATTTTAATAATTTATGACAATATGTATATACCTATTTCACCTATCCCTTCACCCCCATCCCCTCTGGCAACCAGTAGTTCTTTATATTTGAGAGTGCTTTTTTGTTGTTTTTGTTTGTTTTGTTATTTAGATTCCATATATAAGGGAAAGCATATGGTATTTGTCTTTGATTTATTTCACTTAGCATAATAGTCTCTATGTCTATTCATGTTGTCATGGATGGCAAGACGGCATTTTTTATAGCTTAGTAGTATTCCAATGTATGTTTTATATATATATATCTTCCTTATCTATTCATCTATTGATGGACACTTAGGTTTCTTCCATATCTTGCTTATTGTAAATAATGCTACAATAAACATAGGGGTGCACATCTTTTTGTGAATTAGTGTTTTCATTTTTCTGGGGTAAATACCCAAGAGAATAATTACTGAATCCAATGGTACTTCTATTTGTAATTTTTTGAGGAAGCTCCCTACGGACTTCCATAGTAGCCATACAATGTACATTCCCACTGACAGTGGACAGGGGTCCCATTTTCTCCACACCCTGGTCAAAACTTGTTATTTCTTATCTTTTTTTTTTAAGATTTTATTTATTTATTTGACAGAGAGACACAGAGAGAGAGGGAACACAAGCAGGGGGAGTGGGAGAGGGAGAAGCAGGCTCCCCCGCCGAGCAGGGAGCCTGATGTGGGGCTCGATCCCAGGGCCCTGGGATCATGACCCAAGCCAAAGGCAGATGCCCAATGAATGAGCCACCCAGGCGCCCCTATTTCTTGTCTTTTAATACTAGCCATTCTGACTGGTGAGGTAATATCTCATCATGGTTTTGAGTTGCATTTCCCTGATGGTTAGTGACGTTGAACATCTTTTCATGTGTCTTTTGGCCATCTGTATGTCTTCTTTGGAAAAATATCTCATCATGTCCCCTGACTAGTTTTTTAATTAAATAGGTTTTTGGTGTTGAGTTGTATGAGTTCTTTATATATTTTGGATATTGAGTTCTTATTGGATATATCATTTGCAAATATCCTCTGCCGTTCAGTAGGTTGCTTTTCATTTTGTTGATAGTTTCCTTTGCTGTGAAAAAGCTGTTTAGTTTGATGTAATCCCAACTGTTTACTTTTGCTTTTGTTTCTCTTGCCTGGGAGACATATCCAAAAAAATATTACTAAGGTTGACTTCTAAGCAATTACCACCTATGTTTTCTTTTAGGAGTTTTATGGTTTCAGGTCTTTTATAACATATATATATATATAGGTTTATAATCCATTTTGTTTTTATCTTTGTGTACAGTGTAAGGAAGTGGTCCAGTTTCATTCTTTTGCATGTAGATGTCCAGTTTTCCCAACACCATTTATTGAAGAGACTGTCTTTTCCCCATTGTATTTTCTTGCCTCCTGTAGATTAATTGACCATATAAGTATGGGTTTATTTCTGGACCTCAAATCTATACCATTGATTTATGTGTCTATTTTTGTGCTAGTACCATACTGTTTTGATTACTATATATAGCCTTGTAATATATCTTGAAACCTGGGATTGTGATATCTCCAGCTTTGTTTTTTCTCAAGATTGCTTTGGCTAGTCAGGGTCTTTTGTGGTTCCATACAAATTTTTGGATTTTTTGTTCTCATTCTTTGAGAAATACTATTGGTGTTTTGATTGGGATTGCACTGAATATGTACATTGCTTTGGGTAGTATGGACACTTTAACAATATTCTTCCATTCTATGAACATGGTATATCTTTGCATTTATTTGTGTCATCTTGAATTTCTTCCTCAATGTCTTATGGTTTTCATAGTATAGGTCTTTCACCTTTGTTATATTTATTCCTAGGCATTTTATTCTTTTTGATGCAAGGGTAGACAGGATTGTTTTCTGAATTTCCCTTTCTGCTTTTTTATTATCAGTGTCTAAATAAGCAACAGATTCTGTATATTAATATTGTATTCCACAACTTTATTGAACTAATTTATTAGTTATAATGGCTTTTTGGTGGAGTCTTTAGGGTTTTCTATATCTGGTATAATGTCATCTGTAAATAGGGACATTTTACTTCTTCCTTACCAATTTCAATGCCTTTTATTTCTTTATCTTGTTTGATTGCTATGGCTAGGAGTTCTGGTACTACGTTGAATAATAGTGGTGAGAGTGGGCATCCTTGTCTTGTTCCTGAAATTAGGGGAAAAGCTTTCAGCTTGTCACCACTGAGTATAATGTTAGTTGTGAGCTTGTTATATATGGCCTTTATTATGTTGAGGTATATGTTCCCTCTACAACTACTTTGTTGAGAGTTTTTATCATGAATGGATGTTGAATTTTGTTAAATTTTGAGATAATCATATAATTTTGATCCTTTATTTTGTTTATTTGGTGTTTCACACTGATTGATTTGCATATATTGAATCATCCTTGCATCCTTGGAATAAATCCTACTTCATTGTGGTAAATGATCCTTTTAATGTATTTTTTAAATCAGTTTGCTAATATTTTGTTGAATATTTTTACATCTATATGCACCAGGGATATTGGTCTGTAATTTTTTTTTTTTTTTTTTTTTGGAGTTTCTTACATAGTTTGTCTGGTTTTGGTATCAGAATAATGCTGGCCTCATAGAACGAATTTGGAAGGATTTTTCCTCCTCTGAGTTTTGGAATAGTTGAGAAAGGTAAAAATTAACTCTTATTTAAATGTTTGGTAGGATTCACCTGTGATGCCATCTGGTCTTTGTTGGGAGTTGTTTTTTGTTTTTTTTTCTGACTCAATTTCATTACTAGTTAGTGGTCTGTTCAGATTTTCTATTTCTTCCTGATTCAGTCTTGGAAGATTGCATGTTTCTAGGAATTTATCCATTTCTTCTAGGTTGTCTTATGATTTTCTTTAAAAATTTCTCCCTTATCAATGTTATTTCTCCTTTGCCATTATTATTCCTTATGATTGCTCTTTCAACCTTCTTTCTTGATAATAGAAGGTTGTGGTTTGTTCATTTTTTTTCCAGATATTTCTCTTGCATAAATCATATAATTGGGTGTTAATTTGTGGCAAAATTGAAAAAATATTTTTATTTTTATGGATGAGTTGACCCTATTCATATTTATTGATACAACTGATATATTTGGCCTATAATTTTCCAAATATTTATGAGTAAATGTATTTTAACTATTCTTTTTAAATTTTTCATGGTCTGTATTACTTGTTCTCTTGTACATCAATTATTGATTCATTTATTTAGGAAGCTTTGTATTTAGTTGTAGAGATATGATATTGTGATTTATAATAAATATGTATTTGGTCTTTATCCAGGGCTCCTGGAAGATAGCTCCTAAAACACTTGTAATTCCTATGTAACAGCCAGAGAGGCATCTTTTGTTAAAATATTTAGTTCTGTTTCCTGTTCCTTAAATACCTACAGAGCAATAAAGGTGAAATAGTTGTTGTTGTTCTTAACAAGCCCCTTTCAGCTCCACTTGAGTTTATATTAATGAAGTGACTTTTGGAAAGCCCCTAAGGATGGGGGCTGGATGCCAGGAGATCCAAACTCATGATTTGAGGGTTGGAAATTTCAGCTCCACCCACTATCCTCTGGGGAGGAGAAGGGGGCTGGAAGTTGAATTAATCACAGATGGTGAATGATTTAATCACTCATGCCTATGTAATGAAGCCTCCAAAATCCAGAAAAAAATGGAGTTGGGCAAGCTTCTGGGTTAATGAACACATGGAGGTGCTGAGAATTGATACTACACTGCTTTCACATATGTTGGCCTACTTTTGTCTTTCATCTGGCTTTTTCTGAGTTATATCGCTTTCCAACAAACTGGTAATAAGGTAAATAAAATGTTTTCCCTAGTTCTGTGAGCTCCCTGACAAATTAAACCCAATGAGGAGATTGTGGGAACCCCAGATTTATCTCTAGTCAGTCAGAACCACAGACTAACCAAAAGTCCATCAAGTTTTCAATGAATCAATAACTTCTGCTATATTCATGTGATAAGATACCACTGAGCAATAATAAAAAAAAAATACTTTTACACATAACAGTACAGATCTCATAGACTTAATGTTGAAAGAAAGGTACCAGATACAAAGGAGCACAAAGTGTCTCGTTCCATTACATGGAGATCAAAGACAGCAAAATTAATCTATTATGATAGAATTCAAAATAGTCATTAATTTGGGGAGGTATTGCCTGGGAGGAACATGAAGGAGCATTCATGTTGGAAATATTCTACATTTTGATACACATGGCATAAACATAAATAATTATAATTAAGAATTATGCACATTGCTATAGGTATAGTGAATAGAAGAAAAGAAAATATAGACAAAGGCCTTTCAGAATGTATTCTTCCCTTCCAGTCCCTCATTTCACATTAACTAGTTATAATTTCCCTTGATATTTATGACCCTAAGAAATATTCTTATTCTCCCTTTCCTTATTTTCTGACTACCCCTAAGGGCATGCAGATCCACGAGAGTGAATTCATGTATATGCTCAGCACCTAGCACAGCCCCTGTCCTAGAGAACTGGGTGCCCCATCAATATTTGTAAATGCCCTGTGCGCTCCAGCTTGGCTTTAATTTCCCATCCCCACCCCCATAGCTCCATCAGCTCCCCAGGTTTGTGATGCAATCTCCACAGAAGGTAGAGAAGCCTGAGGTTGAAGAGGGAGAGCAAAAAGGGAGGACATGGTCCCAGGTGAGCAGTCAATCCCCATAGGCAGGACAAAGAGGGTGGGGAAGAAGGAAACAATGGGCATGTGGGTAAGGTGGAGGTACTCACCAGGGGTGGATGTGGTGGTGGCAACTGCTACTTGTGGACTGTGCTGCCCCACTCAGAACAGCCTCTGGCCATGCAGGCTGCAATGAAGAGGTTCCTACAGCAAGCCTCCTGTCGGTCATGGGAAGCGTCTCCTTGGCACTTCTTCCCTGTCTCTTTCTTACATGTTAGCTAGTCCCGGAAAGGGAAAGGGTGCACTGGAATGAAAAGTATGAAAAGGTCTCTTCATAAAGGGACTTCTGAAGAACAGACTTCTGGAAAACCTCAGCATCAGCGGGAAGGAAGGGGCTCCTTGGCTTCAACAGCCTCAGAGACGCACTACCAAGGCAACACTTAAATTCCTTATGGGCATTAAGAGGATTGATGTGTATGCTCTGACAAAACAAAGCAGTGTAGACTCATGGTTCTCATTAACCATTTATGGCTAATTAGTTGGGCTGTTTTCTCTGTGAGAATCTAATGAGAGGATGGAACACCCACTGAATCATCTTTCCCCTCTGTCTCCTGGTTCCTGCACATATTCACAGATTATTCTCTAGATCCAGGAGCGAGGGGAGTATCTCTTAGAGAGGGACTGGGAGGTGTGGGGCACAGAGTGCTGTGGTGGGTGAGGCTGAAGGTCCATATTCCCTCTCAGGCCTCAAAGCCGGTGTGTTAAGGGGCAGCAACTGAAATGGATACTCAGGCAGGGAGGGAGGAGGATGGTGGGGAGGGTGAAGGCCAGGTGCTTGAGGCCCCTCCCACACTGATCACTCCAGGGGTTAGGATGAAAGTTGCCTTGGGCAGGCTGGGCGGGGCAGGGCAGGGCAGACCAGGCTAGGCTAGGCTAAGCTAGGCTAGGCTGGACAGGGCAGGGCGGGGCTGGGCTGGGCTGGGCTAGGCTAGGCTTGACTCGGCTCTCTTCCCTCCAGGGGCTTAGTAGGAGCAGGATTCCTGACCCATCTATCCTGGGTAAGCGATTCTGGAACAGGACATGGCTTGGAGTGCCTTCTCTTTTGAGCAACTTAACTCCAATTGAATGAAGACATAGACAGAGAAAGCACGTTTAAGCAGGCATGTAACCCTACTGTGAAAATCATCAAGCAAGGATATTGTTGCTCTCAGGATGAAAGCAGGGGGACTCTTATTCTTTCCACTTGTCCTCAGGGCAGGTGAGGGGATGCTCCCTCTGGGCCAGGTTGGCTGGGCCAGGTTTTTGAAGAAATTCTGATGGGCACTCACATACTGAAAGCAGCCATATACAGCTCTCTTGTCACCAGGTGAGCGAGGGCTAACATAGTGCACCGGACACACGCTTGGTGAGTAGTTGTCACTGTGTTTGCTTTAATTATCTTTTCTCTGTATACTGTGTGAAGGAATGAAGGGAGGGAGGCAAGACAGACCTCCTGAGAATGGGGAGTACCATTTGTCTTTCCTTTTTCTATTGTGTATGTGTGTCCTTGGAAAGAGAAGCCGAAAAACCAAGAGACAGGGCAAGAGAGGATGCAAACCGATTCCCCCACCCACCCGGGGGAGTTTCCTTATACCACCTTCAGGGAGTTTCCTGGGCAACTGGCATTTGTGCAGCTGTGTTGCTAATCTCACAACAGTGACACACCTCACTCTACTCCAGAAAAGGAAAGGACTCCAGGCTATCTGCTCAAGTCCCTAGCCTCATCCAGCAGGTGTTGCTGCTACAAATATCTGCTTCAGTCCTTCAAGAGCTTGAAGACTTTCCTAGGTCCTGCAGCTGGGAAGGGGAAGCACAGGGACTCTGACCATGGCCAACTGTCTCTAGGATCTGTGCTCTTATCCAATGTGCTTTATTGGCACTGGAGAGGTGAGGCCTGGCCAGGAGGAGAGGGAGATGCACAGGCTGGAGCCTGTCCTGCTGCTGAGTCTTCTTGGGAAGTCAGGACACGTAGGCAGTTTGAATCTTCACATTTCCAACGTGGTGTTGGGCGGGCAGTCTGGTGGCCTGGGATAGCTGGAGGTGTCTGTGCAGCCCTAATGGATATGCCTGGGTGTCTCCAGGACCTGTGCAGGATCTCATAAAATATTTGTCGGTCACGGCCAGAAAGGCTTGGAGAAATTAACCGTCGTGTATGTATGCCAGCTTAATAGGGACATGGCCTGTTCCAGTGAGTCGTGCTGGTTCTGGGTTCCCTGCAGGCAGAGTTTCCAACCAGGAGCACCAACTGAGAATCAGGAAGGAGACATGGTGGCATGAAGTTGGCTCCGAAAGCAGGTGAAGGGCAATTGCTTCTTAAGAGTGTTAGAGTGGGTGTGTGAGCATGTCCAAGTGGTAGAACTAGCTTCCCTTTCTACACTCCCAGATACTTCATGGTCCTGGCAAGTAACATGGACCCAGTATCCCTCCACCAAAAGCGTTGGTTTGCAATAGCCTTCTGTGTTATTTTCTGCTATTAGAAATGCTTCACTTTTCCAGGAGAGATGTTATTTATTGATTCTTAGGATCCTGTGGTGTCGGGAGGAGGGGGGAGATACCCCCCTTGGGGCATTTTTGAAGTCCTTCACTTTGTGCATTCAAGACCAGTTGCCCTAGAGGCTGTACAAGTTTTTTGGAGGCCCCGATAATCCCTATGGGCTTTATGTACACTTTTGTCATGTATATGGAAAGTCTTACTTAGGGGGAAGTCTTGATCATGTACCGGTATGTTTACACATTCCAAGAGCCCCACACAGGTTATTTCACATTTTATAAGGAGCATCAGGGCCTCGTGTCCAGCTGTGGCTGAGATGCGAGGGCCATCTGTGTCTCCCGTGGGTGCCTTTACTCCTTCATGGCAATTGGATCTTTGCCTCTAATTGGCAGGGAATGTGGCCATCATGCAGATGGACAGCTGATGTGCAGTAGGACCTGAATTCAAGGCACTTGCACTTCAAGACACAGGGGAAGAAGAGGCCCATACACAAACAGGTGAAACAAAAGGAGGGCATGACAGAGAGGAGGTAAGAGCCCCTCCCTCCCCACTCAGGAGGGCACATGGGAATGAGGACCCCTGGGCTTCAGATTCCTGTTTCTCAGCAAGGTAAAGTGAGACCACTGTCTGCCTGTCCTCAGTTGCCCAGTGCCACTTGGGAAACATAATCAGGCTTTCTTTGTCTTCTGCCTCCCAGGACACAGTGGACATGGGGCCTGGCTCTTCAGTAGAGTGTTCCCTCCTTCTCAGTGGCAAAGAAGGTGTGTCTTACAGTACAGGGTGTTTGAATTGCGGTGAGAAATGGGCATCCTAGGGCAGCTGTGGGAGGGACTCTGCCCCATCCTACCCTGACATGACAAGGGCACCACTGGAAGAATGATAGCAGGTAGAGAGAGACAGATGGGGACTTCAGTATGGACAAGATGGAAGAACAGCTTGAGAGAAAAAAAGGACCTCCCAGAGGAAGGGGGTGGTTGGTGATGGGCTCTGATTGGCCAGTTTTCCTCTGACGCTTATTTCATCTTCTGGTTCCCAGAGCAACCTTACAACCTTCCATGGGGAATGACAGGGCCTTTTCATGGTGATGGTAGTAATTCTTGATCCCCTCCAGTTGATTTGCAGAAGCAGCTGGTGACAGTGGTGAGGGTGGGAAGAGAATGAGGCACAGGCCCCTTGCCACTCTCTGCATTCTTGTGCCCTTCCCCAGAGGGGCAGGCCAGGGGTGAGAGTGGCTTTGTGTGCATTGGGGTCGGGGGATGAAGGGCAGGTATGGTAGCCCTGGTGTTCTGTGTTCTCCTGATATCATGCCTAGCCTGGCAGCAGCTTTCTGCGATTTCTCAGTCCTCACTATCTTCATTTTCTCCCTTCCCGTTCCCTTAAGTCTCTGCTCTCAAACACCCCTCTCATGCATGATGCCAAGAGAGGACATCTCAAAGTTGCCAGTAGTCACTGTGGGGTTCCAGTCAGCCAGCTCAAGCTCCTGTCCTCAAAACCATCCCAAACTCCAATCTTTGTCAAGACAAGGGAACCCGCCATGGGCAGTCAATTGCATGAGCCCTAGTTGCTTTGGTCCTCACCACCAGTGATGGCCACTGAAGGCAGGGAGGGGTAGGACTAGATGAGTCACAGAACAACTTCCTCCCTTGGCCAAAACGGCAACACACAAACTAACAACCCAGTATTTGCGAGCAGTCACCTGGAAAGAATGTGGGGAATCTAGCAATATTTGGTCACCAAACTACCTACACTGCTTCCGACTCTAAGCAAAGCCAGGCATCTTGAAGGCATTAAAGGGGCTCCATTCCAGGCACAACAACATCTTAAGGATCTTTGTTGACCAGAGAGACTTCATCTTTCAATAGTGTAACCTGTGTGGTTGCACTTTAAAAACAATGACAAAGGCATACAAAGCAAACGGATATTGAAATACTGCATAGTAAATAGTTTGGTGGACCGTTACAATAATGATGCCCAGTGAATCCTGTGTCCCTGTGAACATACCCTGTTGTCTCAGGACTTTTTCTTCTCCTCCCTTCAGGGTTTGGATTGTTTTCCCCACGTACTGATCCTGGGCTGGCTTATAAACTTGTTTCTATCAACAGGATGTTTCAGATGGGATGTTGCTTACCTTCCAAGGCTAAGCCTTAAGATGCTTTGTGGTTTCTGCCTTTGCCCTTTTGGAACCTTGAGCTGTCCATGCTCTGAAGAATTCAGGAATGAATGCCCACATGGAGGGAGAAGCCCAGCCAGTCTAACTTCCTGCCATTCCAGCTGGGACCTCAGCCATGTGAGAGGGCATCTTAGACCACCCCAACTCAGCTGTCTGCATTTGCATGAGTGAGCCCAGGTGAACCCAGTAGAAGAAATTCCCAATCAACTTAAGAAATCATGAGAAATAATAAAGGATTATATTTTTAGGTGCTGACATTCAAGATGGCTTATTATGCAGCCATAGCTTGAGTGAGGACCGTGGTAAACTTTAGCCTAATGGGATCAGGCTACTTATTTCGTTCATGGCTTTTAGCAATTTATTTAATTTCTGTGAGCTTTACTTTTCATCTATAAATGTGTGATAAAAGTAAGTACTGTGTTCTTAGGGTGTTTTAGTTGATTAAATGAGGTAATACACGTGTTCTTAACCAACTCACTATATTGTCACCAGGAAACAAAGCCTAATGGGAAAAAAAGTGCTGGAAATGATTACATATAATTCAAAATTTTACTACATCTGATCATGTTTCAAAAATATTTACCGAGCTATTTAATATCTTTGGGATTTTGACCTGGAAGAAATATTTATTCCTTTATCAACTATTTACTAAGAATATGTATTAGATGCCAGGCTGTTTCATGTGCTAGGAATACTACAGAACTCACCAGGTTCAAAACATGCTCATGGAACTGACATTTTTTTTAGAGAGGGAGTCGGGAGAGTCCGAGGGAGAGAGCGAATCTCAAGCAGGCTCCATGCCCAGTGTAGAGCCTGATGTGGGGCTTGATCTCACAACCCTGAGATCACCATCAGAGCCAAAATCAAGAGTTGGATGCTTACCTGACTGAGCCACACAGGCACCCTGGAACTGACATTTTTATTAGAAGACACCTAATAAAAACAATGAACACAATATTTATCATGCAGAGAAGTGATAAATTCTATGGGAAAATATAAACTAGGAAGAGAGAGCTGCAAGGACAAATGTTAAAATTTCAAATTGAATGAATGATACTGCAGGGAGGATCTGTGTGCAAGTGTTTAGGTGGACACATATTTCTCTTGGATGTATACCTAAGAGTTGAATTGTTGGTAACTGTGATAACTCTGTTTAGCATCATGAGGAAGTGCTAAACTCTTTCCGAAGTAGCTAATCCATTTTGTATCCCGACCAGCAATAAATGAGTTTTCTAATTTCTTCACTTTATTCTAACCCAGTATGTGTTACTTCTGTCTTACTGATTATAACTGTCCTAGTGGGTGTGAAGTGGAATTCCACTGTGCTTTTGTTTTGCATTTATCTCATGACTAAATATGTTGTACATTTTTTCATAAGTTTGTTGGTAACATAAATATCTATCTTTGGAGAAATGTCTATTTAATAACATGTTAGTTTTTAAAATGGATTATTTATCTTTTTATTGTTGAGTTATAAGTGTTCTTTATATATTCCAGATACTAGGCCCTTATCAGATATATGATTCTGGCATACAATATTACATATAGATTTTTAGAGCACATATCTTTGCCTTGTTCATGACCTTATATATAACTTTGTTTTCTCAGTTGAGTATGTTAGCTATAGGTTGATTTTTTAAGATGCCTTTAATTATTCCTTGGTAAGATTTTATTTTTATAATAAGAGAGTTAATTTTATATCAGGTACTTTGCATCCTTTGAAATGACCATTTTTTCTCTACTTTATTTTCTGATAGTGAAATACACTGATTTTTATTGGGGGGGGATGTTAATTCATCCTTGTATGGATTACACTCCATGTATGGTTAAACTCCAGAGTGTCATGAAATATAAAAATCTTTATAAATTGCTTAATATATTTTCTTACACCAACAGTGTAAGAGGGTTCCCCTTTCTCCACAACCTCTCCAACATTTGTTGTTTCTTTCCCTGTCCATTTTTGCCATTCTAACTGGTATAAGCTGGCATCTCAGTGTGGTTTTGATTTGAATTTCCCTGATGGCTAATGATGATGAACATTTTTCCATGTGTCTGTTAGCCATGTGTATGTCTTCTTCAGAGAAGTGTCTTCTCATGCCCATTTTTTGACTTGATTATTTGTTTTTTGGGTGTTGAGTTTGAGAAGTTCTTTATAGATCTTGGATACCAGCCCTTTATCTGTAGTGTCATTTGCAAATATCTTCTCCCATTCTGTGGGTTGCCTCTTTGTTTTGTTGACTGTTTGCTTTGCTGCGCAGAAGCTTTTTATCTTGATGAAGTCCCAAAAGTTCATTTTTGCTTTTGTTTCATTAGCTTTTGGAGATGTATCTTGAAAGAAGTTGCTGTGGCTGATGTCAAAGAGGTTACTGCCTATGTTCTCCTCTAGGATTTTGATGGATTCCTGTCTCACATGGAGGTCTTTCATCCATTTTGAGTTTATTTTTGTGTATGGTGTTAGAAAATGGTCGAGTTTCATTCTTCTGCATTTGACTGTCCATTTTTCCCAGCACCATTTATTGAAGAGACTGTCTTTTCTCCATTGCATATTTTTTCCTGCTTTGTCGAAGACTATGTGACCATAGAGTTGAGGGTCCATATCTGGGCTCTCTATTCTGTTCCATTGGTCTATATGTCTGTTTTTGTGCCAGTACCATGCTGTCTTGGTGATCACAGCTTTGTAATATAGCTTGAAATTGGGCAACGTGGTGCCCCCAGCTTTGTTTTTCTTTTTCAACATTTCCTTGGTGATTCAGGGTCTTTTCTGATTACATACAAATTTTAGGATTGTTTGTTCCAGCACTTTGAAAAATGTCATTGGAATTTTGATTAGGATGGCACTGAAGGTATAGATTGCTCTGGGTAGCATAGACATTTTAACAATGTTTATTCTTCCGATCCATGAGCATGGCATATTTTTCCATCTTTTTGTGTCTTCTTTAGTTTCTTTCATGAGTGTTCTGTAGTTCCTAGAGTACAGATCCTTTACCTCTTTGGTTAGGTTTATTCCAAGGTATCTTATGGTTTTTGGTGCTATTGTAAATGGAATCATTTCTCTAATTTCTCTTTCTACAGTTGTGTTGTTAGTGTATAAGAAAGCAACTGATTTCTGTGCATTGATTTTGTATCCTGCCACGTTACTGAATTGCTTTATACGTTCTAGTAATCTGGGGGGGAGTCTTTTGGGTTTTCCACATAAAGTATCATGTCATCAGTGAAAAGAGAGTTTGACTTCTTCTTTGCCAATTTGAATACCTTTTATTTCTTTTTGTTGTCTGACTACTGTTGCTAGGACTTCTAGTACTATGTTGAACAATAGTGGTGAGAGTGGGCATCCTTGACGTGTTCCTGATCTTAAGGGAAAGGCTCTCAGCTTTTCCCCATTGAGGATGATATTCACTGTGGGTTTTTCATAGATGGATTTTATGAACTTGAGGAATATTCCCTCTATCCCTATACTCTGAAGAGGTTTAATCAGGAAAGGATGCTGTATTTTGTCAAATGCTTTTTCTGCGTCAATTGAGAGGACCATATGGTTCTTCTCCCTCCTCTTACTAATGTGTTCTATCACATTGATTGATTTGCGAATGTTGAACCACCCTTGCATCCTAGGGATAAATCCCACTTGGTCATGGTGGATGATCCTTTTAATGTATTGTTGGATCCTATTAGCTAGGATTTTGTTGAGGATTTTGGAATCCATATTCATCAGGGATATCTGTCTGAAAATCTCCTTTTTGATGGGGTCTTTGCCTGGTTTGGGGATTAAGGTAATGCTGGCCTCATAGAATGAATCTGGAAGCTTTCCTCCTGTTTCTATTTTTTTTTTCCTTTTTTTTTTTTTTTAAGATTTTATTTATTTATTTGACAGAGAGAGACACAGCGAGAGAGGGAACACAAGCAGGGGGAGTGGGAGAGGGAGAAGCAGGCTTCCCGCGGAGCAGGGAGCCCGATGCGGGGCTCGATCCCAGGACCTGGGTTCATGACCTGAGCCGAAGGCAGACGCTTAACGACTGAGCCACCCAGGTGCCCCCTGTTTCTATTTTTTGAAACAGCTTCAGTAGAAAAGGTATTATTTCTTCTTTGAGTGTTTGGTAGAATTCCCCAGGGAATCCATCAGGCCCTGGACTCTTGTTTTTTGGAAGGTTTTTGATCACTGCTTCAATCTCGTTACTGGTTATTGGCCTATTCAGGTTGTCAATTTCTTCCTGTTTCAGTCTTGGCAGCTTATAGGTTTCCAGGAAAGCATCCATTTCATCCAGATTGCTCAGTTTGTTGGCATATAGTTGTTGATAATAATTTCTAATAACTGTTTCTTTATTTTTTTTAAAGATTTTATTTATTTCACAGAGAGAGACATAGCGAGAGAGGGAACACAAGCAGGGGGAGTGGGAGAGGGAGAAGCAGGCTTCCCGCCGAGCAGGGAGCCCGATGTGGGGCTCGAACCCAGGACTCTGGGATCATGACCTGAGCCGAAGGCAGACACTTAACGACTGAGCCACCCAGGCGCCCCTCTAATAATTGTTTCTATTTCCTTGGTGTTTGTCATGATATTCCCCTTTCATTCATAATTTTATTAATTTGGGTCCTTTCTCTTTTCTTTTGGATAAGTCTGGCCAGTGGTTTATCGATCTTATTAATTCTTTCAAAGAACCAGCTTCTAGTTTTGTTGATCTGATCTACTGTGTTTCTGGTTTCTAATTCATTGATCTCTGCTCTAATCTTAATTATTTCTCTTCTAATGCATGGCTTAGGCATCATTTGTTGCTTTTTCTCTAGTTCTTTAAGGTGTAGAGTTAGTTGGTGAATTCGGGATTTTTCTATTTTTTTGAGTGAGGCTTGGATGGCTATGTATTTCCCCCTTAGGACTGTCTTTGCAGTATGCCATAGGTTTTGGACCAATATGTTTTCGTTCTCATTGATTTCCATGAATTGTTTAAGTTCTTTGATTTCCTGGTTGACCCAAACATTCTTGAGCAGAGTGGTCTTTAGCTTTCAAGTGTCTGAACTTCTGCCAAATTTTTTCTTATGATTGAGTTCCAGTTTTCAAGCATTGTGGTCTGAGAATATGCAGGGAATAATCTCAGTCTTTTGGTATTGGTTGAGACCTGATTTGGGACCCAGTATGTGGTCTAGTCTGGAGAAAGTTCCATGTGCACTTGAGAAGAATGAGTATTCTGTTGTTTTAGGGTGGAATGTTCTGTATATATCTATGAGGTCCATCTGGTCCAGTGTGTCATTCAAACCTCTTGTTTCTTTGTTGATTTTCTGCTTAGATGATCTGTCTATTGCTGAGAGTGGAGTATTGAGGTCTCTTACAATTAACGTATTGTTATCAATATGACTTTTTGGTTAACAGTTGGCTTATGTAGATGGCTGCTCCCATGCTGGGGGCATAGATATTTACAATTGTTAGATCTTCTTGTTGGATAGACCCTTTAAGAATGATATATTGTCTTTCTGTGTCTCTAACTACATTCTTTAGTTTAAAATCTAATTTGTCTGATATAAGAATTCCTACCCCAGCTTTCTTTTGAGGTCCACTGCCATGGAAGATGGATCTCCAACCCTTCACTTTCAGTCTGGATGTATCTTTAGGTTCAAAATGAGTCTCTTGTAGACAGCATATGGATGGGTCCTGTCTTTTTTTTCCACTCTGCAACCCTGTGCCGTTTTATGGGAGCATTTAGGCCCTTCACGTTGAGAGTGATTATTGAAAGATATGAATTAATTGTCATCATGTTGCCTGTGAAGATGTTGTTTTCATAGATTGTCCCTGTAAATATCTGTTGTATATCACTCTTGGGGTCTTTCTCCTTTTATAGAACCCCCCTTAATATTTCTTGCAGGGCCGGCTTAGTGGTCACATATTCTTTCAGTTTCTGCTGGTCTTGGAAGCTCTGCATCTCTCCATCCATTCTAAATGACAGCCTTGCTGAATAAAATATTCTTGGCTGCATGTTCTTCTGGTTTAGTACCCTGAATATGTCTTGCCAGGTCTTTCTGGCTTGCCAGGTCTCTGTGGATAGGTCTGACGTTATTCTGATGTTCCTCCCTCTGTACATAAGGAATCTCTTCCCCCTAACTGCCCTTAAGATGGTTTCCTTGGTTCTAAGATTTGCAAGTTTTACTATTACATGCTGGGGTGTTGGCCTGTTTTCCTTGATCTTGGGAGGGGTCCTCTCTGCCTCTAGGACACGAATGTTTGTTTCATTCCTCAGATAAGGGAAGTTCTCAGCTATGATTTGCTCAAATATGTCTTCTAGTCCTCTCTCTCCACCCCCTCCAGGATTCCAATAATTCTGACATTGGAACGCTTCATGGTGTCACTTATTTCTCTGATTCTATTTTCATGGATTCTGAGTTGTTTTTCCCTGGCCTCCTCTTTTCCCTTTTTATCTATTAAATTGTCTTCCAGGTCACTAATTCGTTCTTCTGCCTCACTTACCCTAGTTGTTAGATTATCTAGATTGGATTGGATCTCATTGATAGCATTTTTAAGTTCTGCCAATTCAGCTTTCATTTCTGCCCTTAGAGACTCTATTTTGCCATTAATTGATTTCTACATTCTAGCTATTGTCTTCACAATTGCTAGCCTGAATTCCATCTCCAAAATCTTGGTTATATCTGAATCCATTTGTAAATCTGTGGCATAAGTCATAATCTCTGAGTCTTTCCTAATTTGGGGGTTCCTCCTGCTAGTCATTCTGTTGATGGGTGGTTGAGGGGATGTATAGAGTCCAAATTATTGACCACAACCCAAGCAAGATGTACCTGTTTTCTAGGGACCTTTAGGGTTGCTGGCCTCTTGTTTTCCCAGCCTGTCTTCTGGGGGAGGGCCCTGCCACGCTGTTACTCAGGCAACCCTGTTTGGGCAGAGTTGCCCTGCCCCCCTGTGTTGGGGGATGGGCTCAGTGGGAACCGGTTTTGGGGGGTTCTTTGGTGTAGGATCCCCACATCTGGGCTCCCTCCCACTGCCATTATCCACCAGTGTCTCCTAGTTTACTCTTCTTCAGTAAATATTAGATTTCTCACACCATATTTTCTTAAATCCCATGTTTGATGAAATACATAAAAAGAAAAGAGATGGCTTTGTTTCCTGTTTGAACCTCATTGCTGACTCTATTCTCACTGCATATGTTACCAGTATTTTCATGCTGAGAATGACATTATTTGTTGAGGAAAGAATTACAAACCACTGCAAAGCCATTGAGCACTTCTTATGTGTCCCTGTGGTCTCACTCTTACTTAGATGTGTGTAGGGAACACAGAAGTTCTCTGGTGGCTTTCCCTGGCAGCTTTCCGCGTCTCTTCAAGAGAGCAAAAGAGACCATTTTGCTCCCTCTGCCTCAGAGCACAGAGATCGCAGTCTGTTCTTCAGTGAGCTCTCCAGGCCACACTATCTCCATTTCTGTCTGTTGTGCTGTAAACTGCAGTCCTGGGTTATGCGCCCCTCCACAGTGCTCCCAGTCCTGCCTCCAGGTTGGACGTCTCTGCCCTTTGTGCTTCTAAAACCGCCAGCCTCCCCCAGTTCACATGGGTGACCCCACTGATCCGGTTTCCGTCTAAAGTCCTTTCCCCGCTGCTACCAGTCTGAGAGTCTGCGCCCCGTCCCCAGCGCAGGAAGCTATCACTCACCGGTGGTGTAGGATCCCCACATCTGGGCTCCCTCCCACTGCCATTTATCCTCCAATATCTGCCTGCAGAATCACGGCTCCCTGCTTCATACCTCAAAACCAACCACCTGCGATATTCTGTTTGTAGAGATCCATGTCTATCTTCTCACATCTCAGGCTGATTTCGTGGGTGCTCAGAGTGGTCTGGTAGATATCCAGCTCAATTCCGGGGACCACTTGGAATAGGGTCCCCTACTTCTCTGCCATCTTTTCCTCTCCCCAACACAATAAACTTTTGAAGCAGTTATTGCTATCCTATTAAAGAAAAAAGAGTCATGAGTGCAAAAAGATTGTGTAATTTGCCAAAAATAGTACAGCTGTCAGGTGGCTGATACAGCATTCTAAATAATGTCTGACTACAACAGGATGAACATCTTTAAACCAGTGTCTCCTAGTTTACTCTTCTTCAGTAAATATTAGATTTCTCACACCATATTTTCTTAAATCCCATGTTTGATGAAATACATAAAAAGAAAAGAGATGGCTTTGTTTCCTGTTTGAACCTCATTGCTGACTCTATTCTCACTGCATATGTTACCAGTATTTTCATGCTGAGAATGACATTATTTGTTGAGGAAAGAATTACAAACCACTGCAAAGCCATTGAGCACTTCTTATGTGTCCCTGTGGTCTCACTCTTACTTAGATGTGTGTAGGGAACACAGAAGCATAGCTGTCCCTACCCCCATTATTTCAGGTTCATGTGGAAAAATTATGGGCTTTGTCTGTGTGAATCCCACATGCAATTTTGAAAAATTACTCCCTTGTCCATATTCCACCAGAACTAGAATGAGATGCCCAAGGTACATGTGCCTAGTGTTTAACATCTGGTCATTTTCTTGTGCTGTCTCTTATTTCAATAAAATCCTTGGAATATTTCCAAATGCAGTCACATCAATTCCCAGCATCCTTGTAAAAATTTACTTATAAGAATATGATGTAAAGATTAAAATGGAAAGTGATATGTAAGCAAAACTTTATTATAGTGGTGGCTGGTGGTAAGGATTTGTGGCATCTCAGACTAGTTCATTGTTCTAATCACAGTGTAGCCATTTATTTAATTTCTCTTTTCCTGTGAGGAGGAAGAGATATACTCTAGCCCACTTATTGGTGCTTATACTGTACAAGTCACTATGCTAGACATTGGGACAACACATGACTGTGATCCTTGACCTTGAGGAAGAAGGTCAGTCATTTATGGAAGCTCTTAGAAGAGTAACTGTGATCAGATCTATAATGGAGGTATAAAGAGAGTTATATGGAAGCATAAAGAAGGAAGATATGACAAAATGTCCAAGCTAGCTTTTGAGGTCTGAGTAGGATTTTGATACGATAGAGAAAATGAACATTCATGGGTGAAAGAACAGAAAAAAACAGATTATGTTATGGAGAAACGTGGAGGCAAAGAAAGTTGTGTAAGCAAAAGAGCAGGGGATAATGCAAGGGATACAGAGTGACTGAATGGATGAAAGAAGAGAGATAATTACATAGGCAAGCAGTGGTTCAACAGTGGAGGGATTAAACACCTTACTAACGAATGTGAACTCTATGTTTTACATCAATTGCCTCCACATTCTTTTTTAAACAGCTTTATTAAGGTACAATTGATGTACAAAAAATCCACATATGTATAATGTATATAATATGAGTTTGGACATAAGCATACACCTGTGATACTATCACCACAATCATGCCTTGTTTTCCTATTTTATAAGGATGCTTAACATAAAATCTACCGTCTTCAAAATCTTGAGTGCACTATTACCATATTGTTAACTACAGGCACTATGTTGTACCACAGATCTCTAGAATTCATCGTTTAAATTTTTTTAAAGATTTTATTTATTTGAGAGAGAGAGAGAGAGCACAAGTGGGGGTAGGGGCAGAGGCAGGCAGACAAGTAGGCTCCCCACTGTGCAGATGCGGGGCTTGACCCTGGGACTCAGGGATCTTGGCAGATGCTTAACAGACTGAGCCATCCAGGTGCTCCTAGAATTCATTCATCTTGCATAACTAAAACTTGGATAGTTACTGTTCAATGAGCACAATTTTCCATGTTTATTCATTTATTTTGCTTGCTCACATCTAACAGTTAAAATAATTGAGGACACACCTAATACTATTATATGTATGTTGATAAAATAAATACATGAGCTACAAATAAAGTGTGTATCTCATTAAATATATAGAGAAATGGACTTTGAAAATGAGGAGATGTTGGTCAAAGGGTACAGTACAACCCTTCAGTAATAAGACGAATATATTCTGGGGATCTAATGCACAGCATAGTGACTTCATTTAATAATATCATGTAACATACTTGAAATTTACCAAGACAGTAAATCTTAAGTGTTGTCACCACATTAAAAATAAATTGTAACAGGGACACCTGGGTGGCTCAGCCGGTTAAGCGTCTGCCTTCAGCTCAGGTCATGATCTCAGGGTCCTGGGATCGAGTCCCGCGTCGGGCTCCCTGCTCAGCGGGGAGTCTGCATCTCCCTCTCCCTCTACCTGCCCCTCCCCCTGCTTGTACTCTCTCTATCTCTCTGACAAATAAATAAAATCTTAAAAAAAATTAAATAAATAAATAAATAAATAAATTGTAACACTCTTATGGATAGAGAACAAAGTGAGGGTTGATGGAGGGATGTGGGTGGGGGTGATGGGCTAGATGGGTGCAGGGTATTAAGGAAGGCACTTGTGATGAGCACTGGGTGTTTTGTGTAACTGATGAATCATTGAATTCTACTCCAGAAACGAATATTGTACTGTACATTAACTAAGTAAAGTTTAAATATAAATAAATAAATAAATAAATAAATAAACTAAAAAATAAACAGTAACAATGTAAGGTGATGGATGTGTTAATTAGCTTGAGTGTAGTAATCATTTCACAGTGTGTGTGTGTGTTTGTGTGTATGTATATAATCACTTTGTACACCTCAAATATATAGTGGTTTTTGTTATTTATATTTCAATAAAGTTGAAAAACAAAGAAACTTTATGAACTAAAGAAAAAATAAACCAGAAAATTATTAATAGATCGAATTGTTTTTAATCAGAGAAATTACTGATAAATGTGATTAAGTAGGATTCATTATTACTACTTTTGTGTTTTTTTAATTACAGTTAGTTAACATACAGTGTAATATTAGTTTCAGGTGTACAATACAGTGATTCATCAATTCCATACAGTACCAAGTGCTCATCACAAGTGCATTCCTTAATCCCCATCACATTTTTCCTCCATTCCCCCTTACCTCCTTTCTGGTAACCATCAATTTGTTCTCTGTAGTTAAGAGTCTTTTTCTTGGTTTATCTCTCTCTTTTTTTCCCTTTGCTCATTTGTTTTGTTTCTTAAATGCCACATGTGAGTGAAGTCATATGGCATTTGTCTTTCTCTGACTTATTCCACTTAGCATAATATCCTCTAGTTCCATCCATGTCATTGCAAATGGCAAGATTTTATTTTTATTTTTTATGGCTAAATAATATTCTATTATATATATATTATATATAAATATGCATACCGTATGTATGTATACACCATATACATGCTATATATATATACATACATATATATATAGAGAGAGAGAGAGAGAGAGAGAGATACCAGTTCTTCTTTATCCATTCATCAATCAATGGACACTTGGGCTGCTTCCATATCTTGGCTTTTCTAAATAATGCTGCTATAAACATAGGCATGCATGTATCACTTTGAATTAGTGTTTTTGTATTCTTTGGGTAAATACCCAGTAGTATGATTCCTGGATCATAGGGTAGTTCTATTTTTAACTTTTTTGAGGAACTTCCATCCTACTTTCCAGAGTGACTGTACCTACCAACAGTGCATGAGTGTTCCTGTTTCTCCACATCCTCGCCAACACCTGTTGTTTCTTGTGTTGTTGATTTTAGCCATTCTGACAGCTGTGAGGTAATATCTCCTTGTAGTCTTGATTTGCATTTCTCTCATGGTAAATGATGATGAGCATCTTTTCATGTGTCTGTTGGCCATCTGGATGTCTTCTTTAGAAAAATGTCTGTTCATGTCTTCTGTCCATTTTTTTAAATTGGATTATTTTGGGGGTGTTGGGTTTTATAAGTTCTTTATATATTTTGGATACTAACCCTTTATCAGATATGTCATTTGCAAATGTCTTCTCCCATTCTGGAGGTTGCCTTTTAGTTTTGTTGATTGTTTCCTTCACTGTGCAGAAGCTTTTTATTTTGATGTAGTCCCAATAGTTTATTTTTGCTTTTGTTTCCCTTGCCACAGGAGACTTATCTAGAAAAAAAGTTGCTATGGCCAATGTTAAAGACATTACTGCCTATTTTCTCTTCTATGATTTTTATAGATTCAGGTCTCACATTTAGGTCTTTAATCCATTTTGCATTTATTTTTGTGTATGGTATAAGAAAGTGGTCCCATTTCTTTCTTTTGCAGGTTGCTGTCTAGTTTTCCCAACACCATTTGTTGAAGATATTGTCCTTTTCACATTGGATGTACTTGCCTGCATTGTCAAATATTAAAGGACCATATAGTTGTTGGTTCATTTCTGTGTTTTCTGTTCTGTTGATTTATATATCTATTTTTGTGCTAGTACCATAATGTTTTGATTAATACAACATTGTAAAATAACTTGAGTCTGAAATTGTGCTGCTTCCTGCTTTGCTTTGTTTTATCAGGGTTGATTATTCAGGGCTTTTGTGATTCCATACAAATTTTAGGATTGCTTGTTCCAGTTCTGTAAAAGATATTGGTGGTATTTTGATAGGGATTGCATTTAATGTGTAGATTGATTTAGGTAGCATAAACATTTTTTATTATGTTATGTTAATCACCATACATTACATCATTAGTTTTTGATGTAGTGTTCCATGATTCATTGTTTGCATATAACACCCAGTGCTCCATTCAATACGTGCCCTCTTTAATACTTATCACCAGGCTAACCCATCCCCCCACCCCCTTCCCCTCTAGAACCCTCAGTTTGTTTCTCAGAGTCCATAGTCTCTCATGGTTCGTCTCCCCCTCCAATTTCCCCCCCTTCGTTTTTCCCTTCCTACTATCTTCTTCTTTTTTTAACATATAATGTATTATTTGTTTCAGAGGTACAGGTCTGTGATTCAAGTCTTACACAATTCACAGCGCTCACCATAGCACATACCCTTCTTAATGTCTATCACCCAGCCACCCCATGCCTCCTGCCCCCCCACCACTCCAGCAACCCTCAGTTTGTTTCCTGAGATTAAGAATTCCTCATATCAGTGAGATCATATGATACATGTCTTTCTCTGATTGACTTATTTCGCTTAGCATAATACCCTCCAGTTCCATCCATGTCGTTGCAAATGGCAAGATTTCATTCCTTTTGATGGCTGCATAATATTCCATTGTATATATATACCACATCTTCTTCTTCCAATCCATGAGTATGGAATGTCTTTCCATTTCTTTGTGCCATCTTCAGTTACTTTCATCACTGTTATAGTTTTCAGAGCATAGGTCTTTCACCTCTTTGATTAGGTTTATTCCCAGGTATCTTATTATTTTTAGTACAATTGTAAATGGGATTGTTTTCTTAATGTCTCTTTCTGCTGCTTCATTATTGGTGTATAGCAATGCAACAGATTTCTGTACATTGATTTTGTATCCTATTACTTTGTTGAATTCATTTATCAGTTCTGGCACTTTTTTGGTGGAGTCTTTCAAGTTTTCTGTATATAGTATCATATCATTTGCAAATAGTGAAAGTTTGTATTGTTGTTCCTTGCCTATTTGGATGCCTTTTATTTCTTTTTGTTGTCTGACTGCTGTGGCTAGGACTTCCAGTACTGTGTAAAATAACAATGGTAAGAATAGACATCCCTGTCTTGTTCCTGAGCACAGAGGAAAAGCTCTCAGTTTTTCCCCATTGAGGATATTAGCTGTGGGGTTTTTTTGTATATGGCCTTTAATATGTTGAGGTATATTCCCTCTAAGCCTACTTTGTTGAGGGCTTTTATCATGAATGGATGTTGTACTTTGTCAAATACTTTTTCGGCATCTATGAAATGATCATATGGTTCTTATTCTTTCTCTTATTGATGTGGTGTATCACATTGATTTGTGAATATTGAACCACCCTTGCAACTCAGAAATAAATCCCACTTGATTGTGGTGAATGATTTTTTTTAGTGTATTGGTGAATTCAGTTTGCTAGTATTTTTTTGAAGATTTTTGCCTCTATGTTCATCTGGGATATCAGCCTATAGTTCTCTTTTTTTGGTAGTTTCTTTATCTGGTTTTGATATCAGGGTAATGCTGACCTCATAGAATGAATTTGGAAGTTTTCCTTCCTTTTCTTTTTTTGGAATAGTTTGAGAAGAATAGGTATTAACTCTTCTTTAAACATTTGTTAGAATTCACCTGGGAAGCCATCTGGCCCTGGACTTTTGTTTGTCGGAAGATCTTGATTACGGACTCACTTTCTTTGCTGGTCTGTGCAAGTTTCCTATTTCTTCCTGTTTCATTTTAGGTAGTTTATATGTTTCTAGGAATTTATCCATTTCTTCCAGGTTGTGCAATTTGTTGGCATATGGTTTTTCATAATATTCTCTTATAATGTTTGTATTTTCATGGTGTTGGTTGTTATTTCTCCTCTCTCATTTGTGATTTTGTTTATTTGAGTCTTTCTCTTGATAAATTCAGCTAGAGGTTTATCAATTTTGTTGATTTTTTTTCAATGAACCAGCTCCTGGTTTCATTGACTGGTTCTATAATTGTTTTAGTTTCTACATCACTTATTTCTGCTCTAATCTTCATTATTTCCTTCCTCCTGGTGTCTTTAGGCTTTGTTTGTTGTTCTTTTTCTAGCTCCTTTTGGTGTAAGTTTAGGTTATTTATTTGAGATTTTTCTTCTTCTTGAGGTAGGCCAAGATTGCTATATACTTCCCTCTTAAGACCACTTTTGTTGCATCCTAAACATTTTGGACTGTTGTGTTTTCATTTTCATTTGTTTCCATGTACTTTTATATTTCTTCTTTGATTTCCTGGTTGACCCATTCATTGTTTAGTAACATGTTATTTAACCTCCATGTATTTGTGGTTTTTCCAGATTTTTTTCTTGTGTTTGACTTCTAGTTTCATAGTGTTGGGCTCAGAAATGATGCATGGTATGACTTCAATTCTCTTGATTTGTTGAAGCTTGTTTTATGGGCTAATATGTGATCTATTTTGGAGAATGTTTTTTGTGCCCTTGAAAAGAATGTGTATTCTGCTGTTTTAGGATTGGACTATTCTGAATATATATGTTAAATCCATCTGGTCCAGCCTTTCATTCAAAGCCATTGTTTCCTTTTGATTTTCTGTTTAGATGATCTGTTCATTGATGTAAGTGGGGTGTTAAAGTCCCCTACTATTATTGTATTATTATCAGTTAGGTTAGTTCCCTTATGTTTGTTGTTAACTGTTCTATGTATTTAGGTGCTCCTATGTTGGGGGCATAAATATTTATAATTGTTATATCTTCTTGTTTGTTGGTTTGTACCCTTTATTATATAGTGTCCTTCTTTGTCTCTTGTTACAGTCTTTTTTTTTTATTTTTATTTTTCTAAAAAGGTTTTATTTATTTGAGAGGAAGAGAGAGAGAGAGAGCATGAGCATGAGTGGTAGGGAGGGGCAGAGGGAGAAGCAGACTCCCCGCTGAGCAGAGAGCCTGATGTGCAACTTGGTCCCAGGACCCTGGGGCCATGGACTGAGGCAAAGGCAGATGCTTAACCAACTGAGCCACCAGGTTCCCCAGTCTTTGTTTTAAAGTCTAGTTTATCTGATGCAGTTATTGCTACTCCTGCTTTCTTTTGACATCCATTTGCATAATAGGTGTTTCCCATCACATTATTTTCAATCTGTTGGTATCTTTAGGTCTATAATGAATCTCTTGTAGGCAGCATATAGGTGGGTCTTGTTTTTCTATCCATTCTGTCACTTTATGTCTTTTGATTGGAGTGTTTTGTCCACTTATACTCAAAGTAATTATTGATAGACATGTATTACCATTTTATTACTTGTTTTGTGGTTGTTTCTGGAGATTTTCTCTGATCCTTTCTTGCCTCTCTCATGTTTTGCAGATTTTCTTTAGTGATATATTTGGATTTTTCTCTTTATTCTTTGCATATTTATTAGTGGTTTTTGATATGTGGTTACCATTAGGTTTGTACATAACCTCTTCTGCATATAGCAGTCTATATTAAGTTGATGATCTTTAAGTTTGAACCCATTTTTTTCTCCTCCCCACATTTTATGTATATGTTATATTTTATATCCTTTCTGTTTGTATGAGTTGGCCTTGACTGATTTTTGCAGAAATACTCATTTTTTACTGATTTTGTATTTCTTGCCTTTATACTGTCATTTTTGACCTCTCCTTTCCACTCAGAGTGCCCTTTAATATTTCTTGTATGGCTGGTTTAGTGGTCATGAACTCCCTTAGTTTTTGTTTTTCTGGGAAACTCTTTATCTCTCCTTCTATTCTGGATGATAGCCTTGCTGGATAGAGTATTCTTGGCTATAGATTTTTTCCCATTCAGCACTTTGAATATATCATGCCACTCCCTTCTGGCTTCTAAAATTTCTGTTGAAAAATCTGTTAGCCTTATGGGTTTTTCCTTGTAAGTTACTGACTTCTTTTGTCTCACTGCTTTAAAATTTTTTTCCTTATCACTATATTTTGCCAATTTAGTTACAATATGTCTTGGGTGGGTCTGCTTTTGTTGATTTTGATGAGACATCTCTGTGCCTCCTAGTTCTGGATATCTGTTTCCTTCCTCAGATTAGGGAAGTTTTCAGCTATTATTTCTTCAAATACATTTTCTGCCCCCTTTTCTTCTTCTTTTGGGATTTCCGTAATACTATAATTTTCCATAATTTCTATAATTTGATGGAGTCACTCAGTTCCCTAAGTCTATTTGCATTTTGCATAATTCTTTCTCTCTTTTGCTCAGCTTCATTGCTTCCCATTGCTCTGGCTTCTAGGTCACTATTTCATTCCTCTCCTTCTTCCATACTACTGTTCATTTCATCAGGTGTTTTTTCTCATTTCATTTATTGAGCCCTTTATCTTTGCTATGTTATTCCTTATCTCTGTGTTAAGGGTCTCACTCATGTCTTCCACTCTTTTCTCAAGTTGAGTATCTTTACAATCATTGCTTTAAATTCTCTATTAGGCATGTTACTTATACCTATTTTGCTTAGATCTCTAGCCATGGCCTTGTCCTGTTCTTTCATTTGAGATAAAATTCTGTCTCCTCATTTTGTCTGCCTCTCTGTGTCTGTTTCTCTGTGTTAAGAAAGTCACCTCTGTCTTCTGCTTTGAAAGTAGTGACTTTATGAAGAGGATATCCTAGAGTGCCCTGCAGTGGGGGGTCCCCTGTTCACCAGAACCTGGTACTTCAGGAGAGTATCCTATGTGTGTTGCTTACTCCCTGCTGTTGTGCCTGAGGCACTTTTCCTTTCTGTGCAGTTGTCTGCACTGTCTCTCTGCCTATTGTGGCCTGTGCTTGCTCTCTCTGGTGCTAGTGGGATCCTAGCAGGCCAGTTCTGAGGGAGTGTCCACTGGGGAACTTGGGAGTGAGGCAGAGGTGTTATCAAAATTTGCACTGGTCCACTAGTCCTATGCCAGATCCTCTGAAGTGCTGTGGTAGCTGAGGACTGTGCTTTGCCGTGGCTGGGGGTGCAAGGCTGGGTATGGTATGCAGTGATGGCTGGGCACAATGGTGGCTAGGGCACAGCTTGGTGGCTGGGAAGGGCATGTGCACTAACAAAACTTGCTGTGAGCCCAGGGCTGAGGCTAGCAGGCTTGGAGTGGGTGAGTCCTCAGGCGACTTCATGGGTGTAATGCACTGTTAGCAGGTTAGGTAGCAAGTGTCTGTGCAGTGCCACCTCCCACAGGTGGCTCTGTGTTTATGCTAGGGGTCAGGGCAGGAAAATGGCACCTGCCATCTCCCTCATTTTCTAAGTCCCCTAACATGCTCCAAAACCAGTATGAACACCTGTCTCCCATTTGCTCCTGGTACTATATAAACTGCTGTTTTTATGTTGCCTCTCCATGCATGCAGCTGTCTCTTTAAGGGTGGCAACCCAGCTCTCACTCACCCTCCTGGCTGGCCCAGTGCTGAGTCAGCTGACTTTTAAAGCTCCAGCCTCCAAGTTCCACTAGTTTTACAAATACAGAATTCAGGCCCTCTAGTTTTTAAAGCCAAACATTATGAGGATTAGTCTTCCCCATGTGAGCTCCCTGGTATGAGGGCCCATTTCTCTGCCCTCTTCAGGCACTCAGCGCCCCCATCCTGTGGTTGGCCTCCCTCTGCCTTCCTGGCCTTCCTAAACTTTCAGATGCAGCATCTTCTTTATATTTAGCTGTGGAGTTTGTTCTGCCAGGCTTGGGATTGCTCTCTGGTTTATTGACTTGGATGTGGATGATCTTGTTGTAAACATGGGACAAGGAGAGCTCAGGGTCCTCCTATTCCACCATCTTCCCAAGCTCAATCTCCCATTATAACTACTTTTTAAATCATTGTTTAATGATATATAATAGAGAAATTCAGAAGACTGGTACAGAGTTCAGTTCTAAAGGTTTGTTTTAAATGCTGACACACATGAAAAAAATAACTCCTAGAGCTACATAGACCCATATGAAAGAAGTACCTCATGGTATACATTTTTCAATCCCAAATACCAATTTAGCAAATTGTGTTCATGATGTTGAAAATTAGAAAGTAACCATTTTCTCAGTTGAAAATAATACTATTTAAAAGTGATATTTTTATACTTGACAGATATAAATTTGAACCTCTTTACTTGGAATATAAAACAGTCAATAAAATTGTGTTTTTAATGTGTACAGATAAGAGAGATTTTACAAGCGACATTTTTATGTTGTTTTAGGCAAAAGGGAAAAAAAACACATGGTAGTGGGAACATTCCAAACATTCATCTTTGAAATGCTCTTTCAGTAGCATAAGTTCCTACCATAGGCCTTCACTTTTTACTCATAGCTAAAATATTAATATGTCACCTTTACTTTGGAGATTCAGATAAGCCTAAGGAAAAAGAAGCATCAGTTTGGCAATTGTTTTTATCTGTGCTTGAGTCATAACTATTATCTACAATCTATGGTTTATTTCCATTAATATCTTTAGGCTACTTGTCTACTTTGTGACAATTTAATTATTAAATAAAATAATGTGAAAATGTAATTAACTGGGCATAAGTAAAAAGCAATGTGTAACATTATGCTTAAAACAAACCAAAGGGTGGGGCGCCTGGGTGGCTCAGTTGGTTAAGCAACTGCCTTCGGCTCAGGTCATGATCCCAGGGTCCTGAGATCGAGTCCCACATCGGGCTCCCGGCTCAGCGGGGAGCCTGCTTCTCCCTCTGACCCCCTCCCCTCTCATGCTGTTTCTCTCCCGCTCACTCTCTAATAAATAAATAAATAAATAAATAAATAAATAAATAAATAAAATTAAAAAAAAAAAAACAACAACAAACCAAAGGGTAAAGTTTGTGGAATTCCCACTTTTCCCTAAGGATACCTTGAACTTCCGTAAACACACAAAATAAACATGTCTGTATGTCAGTGTAGACTGGCATCAATAAATACGTTAAATATAAATAGTGCTTATTTTTCTTTTTTATATAAAATTAATACATATATATTTTTTCTAATATTTTCTTGCATATACAGCATGTGTGCCAATGGAGAATGTGCCATTTGATACAACAATGTCCAAAGCCCCACACTTAGAAATGCCTGATGAGGTAGGATCAACAAAATGCACACCCCAAGATTTACCAAGGCAGTGATATCATTGCCTTCTGAAGAAGTTGCTGCAGTCTTACAGAAATGAAAGAAAAAAGTTGTTAATACCTATTTAAATCATAAGTCCAGTCTTTCCCACATTTATTAGTAAATGGGCTTCCCTTATATTGGAAAATAATGTGTTAAAGAAAAAAGTTGCTTAAGCCAGGTATGGTCCACTGATCTAGCATAAGCAAGAGTTAATACAATGAAAGTAGGAGAAAACACATATGTGAAGCCAGTAATAGTAACTAGTCACCATGATATAATGAAAAATGCTTTTAGTCCCATGAATATCATGGCTTAAGTTAACCCATATATTTTAGATATATGTTTTTCAGAGAAAGGTAAAATACCTGTAATTGTGTGTGAATCAGAAGGCTGAGATTGTGAGGAACCATTGTAGGCCATACAGATTTTCAAAATGACTCAAGTTGAAATGGTACGATGTAAAAAGGCTCTGGGGAGTGAGAGATAAGCTTTTGATGGTGTTTGGCCAGGTAATCTAGCAATAATTGGATTCTGTCAATGGATAGAAAAGAATCAATACTCTCCTCCTGCCCTCAGGGTGTTCACAGTTTAACGGGGTTTATGGACTTGTACAGATTATTATAAATGTTGCAATTTGAGTAGCACTCATCTCTGGTGGGGAAGTAGTTTCAGATCAGCCTTGACAGGGAATGATGTGGATCTTAAAAGATAATAGAAATTTATACAGTAGAAATGGAGGGGGGCAGTGTTCTGGTCATAGAAAGGGGGGCAATGAAATACATGGTTGTATTTAAAACATTAAAATAACATGGCATATTCAGCAAATAATGATAATCTGATTTGGTGGAACATTTGTGTATTTTTATAAAGGGAATATGGATAGATGCAACTAGAAAGAATGGGATTAGACTGTAGATAGCCTTTTAGATCAAACTAAGCAATCAAGACTCTACAGTTACTCTGCCTTATTTTAGTCTCCTCCTAGGAACAGGTCTTGCTTTGACTTGTAACAGGTACCTAGTGTACATTATGGCCAATAGTAGTGCTTATCAAATGACAGATATTGTCTTAAATTAGCATTATGATTGTGCTTGACATCCTGTTTAGTCCATGAGTCTGGATTCTGCTACCTTTATTCACAAGCACTAACTAAATGGTCTATGAGAATATACAGATCTAGTAAAAAAAAAAAAATACAGATCTAGAAACACAAAAGTTCAGTTCCACCAGCCTCTTCAATCATTATTCTTAGATTCTGTCACCACTAGGATTTTCTGAATGGGCCTTCTGTTACCGGCACTTCACTGAATCTCATCTGGCCTTGATGCCTTCTAAGCAGCAGAGTCTAACAAACAGGCATGGGCATCAGACAAACATTGATATTATTTTCCTTTTACTTGCTAGCAGTGGTAAGGAACTTAAATTTTAAGTCCTATTTTCTTTATTTGCAAAACTGGTATAATAATGCCTACTTCATAGCAGTGTTACAGCTATTAGCAGCTGAATGAATGTTAATTTTCAAGGCCATCACCCAGTTTTATGGACACTGTACTGTGGCCTTCTTGGTTGCTTCCTCTCAGATGGTACAGCAATCATGTGCCCTAGCTCAGTACTCACTCCACCTCTCTCGGCGGGTCAACCTTGTACCATATTATACTCAGCACTTATTGGTTTCCTTCCCAACTCTCAACAGTTTCCCTTTGTTAGAAACCTTGTCATCTCCCCAAAGAGTAAGCTACTGGTAAATCTGTACAATGTGAGTTATACCTCTGGGCACAACTGATGAGACCAAATATAAGTAGCTAGCCAAACAGATCCTTCTGAATTTTTTTTCTCTCTCTCTTTTTTATTAACATATAATGTATTATTTGTTTCAGGGGTACAGGTCTGTGATTCATCAGTCTTACGTAATTCACAGTGCTCACCATAGCACATACCCTCTCCAATGTCCATCGTGCAGCCACCCCATCCCTCCCACCACCCTCCACTCCAGCAACCCTCAGTTTGTTTCTTGAGATTAAGAGTCACTTATGGTTTCTCTCCCTCTCTGGTTTCATCTTGTTTCATTTTTCCCCTCCCTTCCCCTATGATCCTCTGTCTTGTTTCTCAAATTCCTCATATCACTGAGATCATATGATAATTGTCTTTCTCTGACTGACTTATTTCACTTAGGATAATACCCTCTGGTTCCATCCACATCATTGCAAATGGCAAGATTTCATTTTTTGATGGCTGCATAATATTCCATTGTATATATATACCACATCTACTTTATCAATTCATCTGTTGATGGACATCTAGGCTCTTTCCATAGTTTGGCTATTGTGGACATTGATGCTATAAACATTGGGGTGCACATGCCCCTTTGGATCACTACATTTGTATCTTTGGGGTAAATACCCAGTAGTACAATTGCTGGGTCATAGGGTAGCTCTATTTTCAACTTTTTGAGGAACCTCCGTACTGTTTTCCAGAGTGGCTGCACCAGCTTGCGTTCCCACCAACAGTGTAAGAGGGTTCACCTGTCTCCACATCCTCACCAACATCTGTCATTTCCTGACTTGTTAATTTTAGCCATTCTGACTGGTGTGAGGTGGTATCTCATTGAGGTTTTGATTTGGATTTTCCTGAAGTCAAGTGATGTTGAGCACTTTTTCATGTGTCTGTTGGCCATTTGGATGTCGTCTTTGCAGAAATGTCTGTTCATGTCTTCTGCCCATTTCTTAATTGGATTAGTTGTCCTTTGGGTATTAAGTTTGATAAGTTCTTTATAGATTTTGGATACTAGCCCTTTATCTGATATGTCAATTGCAAATATCTTCTCCCATTCTGTCGGTTGTCTTTTGGTTTTGTTGACTGTCTCCTTTGCTGTGCAAAAGCTTTTTATCTTGATGAAGTCCCAATAGTTCATTTTTGCCCTTGCTTCCCTTGCCTTTGGCGATGTTTCTAAGAAGAAGTTGCTGCGGCTGAGGTCAAAGAGGTTGCCGCCTGCATTCTCCTCAAGGATTTTGATGGATTCCTGTCTCACATTGAGGTCTTTCATCCATTTTGAATCTATTCTTGTGTGTAGTGTAAGGAAATGGTCCAGTTTCATTCTTTTGCATGTGGTTGTCCAATTTTCCCAGCACCATTTGTTGAAGAGACTGTCTTTTTTCCATTGGACATTCTTCCTGCTTTGTCGAAGATTAGTTGACCATAGAGTTGCGGGTCCATTTCTGGGCTCCCTATTCTGTTCCATTGGTCTATGTGTCTCTTTTTGTGCCACAACCATACTGTCTTGATGATTACAGCTTTGTAATAGAGCTTGAAGTCTGAAATTGTGATGCCACCAGCTTTGCTTTTCTTTTTCAACATTCCTCTGGCTATTCGGGGTCTTTTCTGGTTCCATACAAATTTTAGGATTGTTTGTTCCATTTCTTTGAAAAAAGTTGATGGTATTTTGATAAAGATTGTGTTAAATGTGTAGATTGCTCTAGGTAGCATAGATATTTTCACAATATTTGTTCTTCCAATCTATGAGCATGGAACCTTTTTGTTTTTGTTTTTTTTAAATTGAATTTGTTGAAATTCTTTTCAGCATCTTTTTTTTTTAAGATTTTATTTATTTATTTGATGGAGAGAGACACAGTGAGAGAGGGAACACAAGCAGGGGGAGCGGGAGAGGGAGAAGCAGGCTCCCCACTGAGCAGGGAGCCTGATGCGGAGCTCGATCCCAGGATCCTGGGATCATGACCTGAGCTGAAGGCAGACGCTTAATGACTGAGCTACCCAGGCGCCCCAAGCATGGAACGTTTTTCTATTTCTTTGTGTCTTCTCCAATTTCTTTCCTGATTATTCTATAGTTTTCTGAGTACAGATCCTTTGCCTCTTTGGTTAGATTTATTCCTAAGTATCTTATGGTTTTGGGTGCAATTGTAAATGGGATTGGCTCCTTAATTTCTCTTTCTTCTGTCTTGTTGTTGGTGTATACAAATGTCACTGATTTCTGTGCATTGATTTTATATCCTGCCACTTTACTGAATTCCAATATGAGTTCTAGCAGTTTTCAGTGGAGGCTTTTGGGTTTTCCACATAAAGTATCATATCATCTGCAAAGAGTGAGAGTTTCACTCCTTTGCTGATTCGGATGCCTTTTATTTCTTTTTGTTGTCTGATTGCTGAAGCTAGGACTTCTAGTACTATGTTGAACAGCAGTGGTGATAGTGGACATCCCTGCCATGTTCCTGACCTTAGGGAAAAGCCCTGTTTTTCCCCATTGAGAATGATATTCGCTGTGGGTTTTTCATAGATGGCTTTTATGATATTGAGGTATGTACCCTCTATCCCTATACTCTGAAGAGTTTTGATCAAGAAAGAATGCTGTACTTTCTAAAATGCTTTTTCTGCATCTATTGAGAGGATCATATGGTTCTTGTTTTTTCTTTTATTAATGTATTGTATCACATTGATTGATGTGCGGATGTTGAACCAACCTTGCAGCCCAGAGATAAATCACACTTCGTCGTGGTCAATAATCCTTTTAATGTACTGTTGGATCCTATTGGCTAGTATTTTGGTGAGAATTTTTGCATCCGTATTCATCAGGAATATTGGTCTGTAATTCTCCTTTTTAATGGAGTCTTTGTCTGGTTTTGGGATCAAGGTAATGCTGGCCTCATAAAATGAGTTTAGAAGTTTTCCTTCCATTTCTATTCTTTGAAACAGCTTCAGAAGAATAGGTATTAATTCTTCTTTAAATGTTTGGTAGAATTCCCCTGGGAAGCCATCTGGCCCTGGGCTCTTGTTTTTTGGGAGATCTTTGATGACTGCTTCAATTTCCTTAGTGGTTCTAGGTCTGTTCAGGTTTTCTATTTCTTCCTGGTTCAGTTTTGGTAGTTGATACATCTCTAGGAATGCATCCATTTCTTCCAGATTATCTACTTTGCTGCCATATAGTGCTCATAATATGTTCTTATAATTGTATTTCTTTGGTGTTGGTTGTGATCTCTCCTCTTTCATTCATGATTTTATTTATTTGGGTCCTTTCTCTTTTCTTTTTGATAAGTCTGGCCAGGGGTTTATCAATCTTACTAATCCTTTCAAAGAACCAGCTCCTAGTTTCGTTGATCTGTTCTACTGTTCTTTTGGTTTCTATTTCATTGATTTTTGCTCTGATCTTTATTATTTCTCTTCTCCTGCTGGGTTTATGCTTTATTTGTTCTTCTTTTTCCAGCTCTTTTAGGTGTAGGGTTAGATTGTGTATTTGAGAACTTTCTTGTATCTTGAGAAAGCCTCATATTGCTCTATACTTCCCTCTTAGGACTGCGTTTGCTGCATCCCAAAGATTTTGAACAGTTGTGTTTTCATTTTCATTTGTTTCCCTAAATTTTTTTAATTCTTTAATTTCCTGGTTGACCCATTCATTCTTTAGTAGGATGCTCTTTAGCCTCCGTGTATTTGAGTTCTTTCCAACTTTCCTCTTGTGATTGAGTTCTAGTTTCAAAGCATTGTGGTCTGAAAATATGCAGGGAATGATCCCAGTCTTTTGGTACCCATTGAGACCTGATTTGAGACCTAGGATGTAATGTATTCTGGAGAATGTTCCATGGGCACTAGAGAAGAATGTGTATTCTGTTGCTTTGAGATGGAATGTTCTGAATATATCTCTGAAGTCCATCTGGTCCAGTGTGTCATTTAAAGTCTTTATTTCCTTGTTGATCTTTTGCTTAGATGATCTGTCCATTTCAGTGAGGGGGGTGTTAAAGTCCCCTACTAATATTGTGTTATTGTCAATGTGTTTCTTTGATTTTGTTATTAATTGGCTTATATAATTGACTGCTCCCATGTTAGGAGCATAGATATTTAAAATTTTTAGATCTTCCTGTTGGATAGACCCTTTAAGTATGATGTAGTGTCCTTCCTCATCTCCTATTATACTATTTGGTTTAAAATCTAATTTGCCTGATATAAGGATTGCCACCCCAGCTTTCTTTTGATGTCCATTAGCATGGTAAATGGTTTCCACCCCCTCACTTTCAATCTCAAGGTGTCTTTGGGTCTAAAATGAGTCTCTTGAAGGCAGCATATCGGTGGGTCTTGTTTTTTTTATCCAATCTGATACCCTGTGTCTTTTGATTGGGGCATTTAGCCCAGTGACATTCAGGGTAACTATTGAAAGATATGAATTTAGTGCCATTGTATTGCCTGTAAGGTGACTGTTACTGTATATTGTCTGTGTTCCTTTCTGGTCTATGTTACTTTTAGGGTTTCTCTCTGTTTAGCGGACCCCTTTCAATATTCTTGTAGGGCTGGTTTCATATTTGCAAATTCTTTTAGCTTTTGTTTGTCCTGGAAGCTTTTTATCTCTCCTTCTATTTTCAATGACAGCCTAGCTGGATAAAGTGTTCTTGGTTGCATATTTTTCTCATTTAGTGCCGTGAATATATCATGCCCGTCCTTTCTGGCCTGCCAGGTCTCTGTGGATAGGTCTGCTGCCAGTCTAATGTTTCTACTATTGTAGGTTACAGGCCTCTTGTCCCGAGGTTCTTTCAGGATTTTCTCTTTGTCTCGAGACTTGTAAGTTTTATTATTAGATGTCAGGGTGTTGACCTATTTTTATTGATTTTTAAGGAGGATTCTCTGTGCCTCCTGGAATTTGATGCCTGTTTCCTTCCCCAAATTAGGGAAGTTCTCTGCTATAATTTGTTCCAATATACCTTCTGCCCCTCTCTTTCTTCTTCTTCTGGAATCCCAATTATTCTAATGTTGTTTCACCTTATGGTATCACTTATCTCTCGAATTCTCCCCTTGTGATCCAGTAGTTGTTTATCTCTCTTTTTCTTAGCTTCTTTATTCTCCATCATTTGGTCTTGTATATCACTAATTCTCTCTTCTGCCTCATTTATCCTAGCAGTTAGAGCCTCCATTTTTTGTTGCACCTCATTAATAGCCTTTTTGATTTCGACTTGGTTAGATTTTAGTTCTTTTATTTCTCCAGAAAGGAATTCTCTAATATCTTCTATGCCTTTTTCAAGCCCAGCTAGTATCTTTATAATTGTCATTCTGAACTCTAGTTCCGACATCTTACTAATGTCTGTATTGATTAGGTCCCTGGCAATCAGTACTGCCTCTTGTTCTTTTTTTTTTTTTTTTGAGGTGAGTTTTTCTGTTTTGTCATTTTGTCCAGAGAAGAATAGACCTATGAGAGAACAAAATGCTACAAGGGTAACAACGACCCCAGGAAAATATACACTAAACAAATCAGAGGAGACTGGAAACCGGGGAGAAAAGAAAGGAAAAAACAAAAGAATATGATCAGGCTGGTGAATAGAACAGAGCCACACACTAGATTTTGGGTGTATTTTGGTGTGTTAGAGGAAACTGCCTCCCAACATTTTAAAGAAAGAAAAACGTATATATATGCAAAAATAAGGGTAAATACAGTGAAGGGATGGAGTATGAATGTAAAGATGAAAATTAATAAAGATTTTAAGAAAGGAATTGGTAAGATAAGAAGTTGGTTGAAAAAAGAAAGAAAAAAAATTTTAAAAATTAAAGAAAAAAAAGGAGAGGATGTGATCAGGTGGGAGACTAGAACAAAGCCATACACTAGATTTAGGGTATATTTTGGTCTGTTAGAAGAAACTGTATCCCAAAATTTTAAAGAATGAAAAATATATACAAAAAATAAGGTCAAATACAATGAAGTGATAGAGTATGACTGTAAAAATGAAAATTAAAAAAGACTTTAAAAAAGGAATTGATAAGATGTTAGTTGAAAAAGGAAAGAAGAAAATTTTTAAAAAATAGAAAAAGAAAAAAATTAAATTAAAAAAATTAACTTGGGGGCACTTGGGTGGTTCAGTCATTAAGCGTCTGCCTTCAGCTCAGGTCATGATCCCAGGGTCCTGGGATCGAGCCCCGCATCAGGCTCCCTGCTCCGTGGGAAGCTTGCTCCTCCCTCTCCCACTCCGCCGTTTGTGTTCCCTCTCTTGTTGTGTCTCTCTCTGTCAAATAAATAAAATCTTTTTTTGAAAAAATTAACTTGTAAAGACTAAAGATTCATGGGGAAAAAAGCCATGAATTCTATGTGCTGTATTCTGCTAGTGCTGGCGTTCTGCCATTCTCATTGATCAATAAACTTGGTCTTGGCTGGATGTTCTCGTTGATCTTCTAGGGGAGGGGCCTGTTGCAGTGATTCTCAAATGTCTTTGCCTGAGGCAGAATTGCCCCACCCTTGCCAGGGTCCAGGCTCAGTAATCTGCTAGGATTTGCTCTTGGTAGCTTTTGTTCCTTGAAAGCTTTCTGTACAGTTTTGGAGGACGAGAGTGAAAATGGCGGCCTCCCAATCTCTGGCCCCAGAGGAGCTGAGAACTCAGGGCCCCACTCCTCAGTGAGCCCCCAAAGAAAAGCAGTCCATCACTCCCATATCCCTGGTCTCATGCCTCACTCTGTGCTCACCCAGCCTGTGACCCAGCATTTCTGTCTCTGGCACATGACCCTGTTTGGAGTCTCCAAACCCAGCAGATTCCTGCAGTGCACTCCTGTGCCACTCCTCCTTGAGGAGGAAGGGGAGTCTCCCCAGATCTGCCACTTGTTGGGTCCCTGCTGGAAGAGCAGTGGCCCGACTGTACCACAGATCATGGTTTATGACAACCCTGAGCTGAGAGCCCACTCCTTGGCTCCATCTTTGCAGCTGGCTTTCCTGTTCAGATACCTGGGAGCTCTGCCACACTCAGGCACCCCCAGTCTTTCTGTGACCCTGAGGGTCCTGAGACCACATTGTCCCAGTGAGTGTTCCACCCCCTGCTTAGCCACTGGAGTGACATCCCTCAGCGGAGCAGATTTCTGAAAGTTCTAATTTTGTGCTCCGCTGCTCTATCACTTGCTGGTAGCTGGCTGATGGAGGCTCCCTCCCCCTGCAGTCTATCTTCCCAAATATCACCTCAGATTCACTTCTCCACACATCCTACCTTCCAGAAAGTGGTCACTTTTCTGTTCATAAAATTGCTATTCTTTTCTTTGATCTCCTGTTGAGTTTGTAGTTGTTCAGAATGGTTTGATAATTATCTAGCTGAATTCCTGGGACCAGACAAAATTTAAGTCTCCTACTCCTCCACCATCTTGCTCCTCCCCCAGATTCTTGTGAATTTTTAATTTAATCTTAAAAATTTACTTTCAAATACATGGGTCATTGATGTCAAAATTTGGGAGTAGCCTGTGACCATATTTTATGTCTAGTATCTTCAAAAGCAGAAATGACATGCCTATAGCTAGAGTTAAATATAGATATATATGAATGAAGCAGGAATAGAGAAAGCAATGGAAAAAAGATTTGGCAAGTCTAATGGGCATTTCAATATTTAGCTTTAATTCTTGAAGCTTAGCTGTATTCCTGCACCTTGAGATTTATGACTCACCCACTATCCTCACAGTCAATCTCCCTTTTTTAGCTTAATACCACCACGCATTTGTTACTTGCAACATAAAAGTACCTTGATGGTACAGGTATGTATATATTTCTTCTCAAGGACTCAAACTAAATCTCTGCTTTTTTACACAGAGTCCTATATCCAAGACACAGGGTTTCACGTAAGTTAATATTAATACTCATTTAAAATAGCATTACTTTTCATACAAATGCATACAAATTGTTCCTCCAGTTCCAAACATTGCTTTGTGTACATCAAAGTCAATGATATAATTGAATAGTCATAGACTCAGTTAAAATTTTTTTTAGCCATGGGCACTTAAAACCTATTCTATTCATGTTTTAATTAGTTGAATCATTTCCTTTGATTAGTAGGAATAGTATTATTTTAAGAAAAAATTCTAGTATATCTGCATTTCTGAGACATTGTGTTCTCAAAAGAATTTCTGAATGTGACTTTTTTTGCTTTGAATTCTGGCTTTAATAGTGTTGTGGCAAGGCTAATAATAGTGTAATCCATACTCGCTATGCTTAGATGACCCTTTAAGAAAGATATTGACAATATTTTATCTCTAATATCTGGCTCCAGCACAGAAGCTCTCGGACCAAAAATGTGGTATTGTGAAAAGGCTACTCTCTCAACATCATCCCACTCCTTTTTTCCAACACAAAAATTTTAAAAGCAAGACAAAAAACAATATTTTGAAGTATAGAATAAATGTCAAACTGTATTCACCATTTGTTTTTTTTTAAAGAAACAGATAATACTTTAAAACTACATCATCCCAGACCTATTGGATCACTGTTGTAGATCCCACTTGCTTTTCCTGGCTTTTGATCTTTATCATCTCTCAACTTAATTCTGGCAATTTTGTATCCTACTGTGTGGACTTCAATTGCTGACAGATCTATAAAACTGCAATGTCATTAAGCAGCAAGTGAAACTATTTCTTTGTGATGGCCAACAGAGGGAAGAAAAGAACAAACCTGAGCTATGGCATCTGCTGAAAGGAATGGGCTTTATATTACACATACACAAGGAGACACCTCCCCACACTCCCCACCCTTGATAAATTTAATTTGAGGTTTACAACTCTTCTTCCTTTCAGGAACACAACAACACATTTCCAAGTGTCTTATGGAACAATTTGATTCTTTTGTATTTTATCTCAGTTTATGTTCTCCAAGAAAAGGTCATTTTATTTTAATAAAATGTTTACACTTTCTAAAACAGATTTTTTTTAGTGGGATGAATCATGAAAAGTTGTTGCTTAATTTGAGTAACTTCTTTCTTAATTGAAACTATAAGAGATAGATGAGTATTTGTATTTGTTTCCTCAAATAGTTAAATAGGGATGGAAAGAAGGAGTAAGGGAATAGGAATAATAAGAGTGTGATAGAATCAGTTATTTTATGATCAGCATGTTAGGTAATAACTATGATGTGGCGAATGATGGCTAGGCATGTCATAGGACATAAGTCACAAAAGTGAATGGGTTATGAAGTGTGGCCCAGATAGAGAAAAGTGAGCAAAAGTGGGGAATCAGAATGTCATGGGGTGTCTTAGTCTATTTGGGCTACTGTAACAAAATACCACAGACTGGGTAGCTCATAAACAGCAAAAATTTATCTCTCACAGTTCTGGAGGCTGAAACTACAAGATTGTGCCAACATGGTTAGATGAGTGCCCTCCTCTGGGTCCTGGTCTCCTTATGTCTTCACATGGCAGAAGGGGCTAGGGATCTCTCTGAAGCCTCTTTTATAAGGCACTAATGCCATTTTATAGTGCCTTTTATAAGGCACTAAAGCCATGAGGGTGGAACCCCCATGACTTAAGCACCTCCCAAAAGTTCTACCTACTAATACCATTACCTTTGGAGGTTAGAATTTCAACATATGAATTTTTGGGGAACACACAAATTCAGACCATAGCATGGGGTATATTGCAGAATAGCAAGTAAGTCTACTTATTTTGTTTTTAAGGCATAAAAAGAGAGCTGGTGATCTAAAGGAGGTGTTACCCAGCAGCACACAAGAATGAATTAGAGCACTGATTACGTATGATGTGTCTAATATGCTGCATGCCAAATCCAAAGTCATAGACTCTTGTGTGCAAGAAACTAGCTTGTGGATGCTCCTGGAATATCAGTATAGTCAGGAATTCTTGAATGTCCCCATTGCATTTTTCCATTTAAAGAAGTTTCTAGGGGAAACCATGAATCAACATTGTGTTCTTCCTTGGATTCAAATACGCCTGGGCACAACTGGAAGACTCATGAGGCAAGCCCACAGGGTCTACTTGCAGGATAGACTGAATCACCTGCTGGGAAAGAGAACTCAATTTGAGTGAAGAGGTTATCAGGCTGTCCAGTTTTCCCAGCACCATTTATTGAAGAGACTGTATTTTACTTATTGTATATTCTTGCTTCCTTTGTTATAGATTAATCAACCACGTAAGTGTCAGTTTGTTTCTGGGCTCCCTATTCTGTTCCACTGATCTGTGTGTTTTTTCTTGTGCCAGTACCATACTGTTTTGATTACTATAGTTTTGTAGTATAGCTTGAAATCCAGGATGGTAATAACTTCACCTTTGCTCTTTTTCAAGATTGCTTTGGCTATTTCGGGACTTTTGTGGTTCCATACCTATTTTAGGATTATTTGGTCTAGTTCTGTGAAAAATGTGATCAGTGTTTTGATAGAAATTGCATTGAATCTATAGATTTCTTTGGATAATATAGACATTTTAATAATATTAATTCTTTCATTTATTTGTGTCATCTTCAATTTCTTTCATCAATGTCTTATAGGTTTCAGAGTACAGATCTTTCACCTCCTTGGTTAAATTTATTCCCAAGTATTTTATTATTTTGATGCAATTGTAAATAGGATTGTTTTCTCAATTTCTCTTTCCGATGATTATTGGTTTATAGAAACACAACATATTTCTCTATATTAATTTTGTGCCCTACAACTTTACTGAAATAGTAGTTCTAATAGTATTTTCATGGAGTCTATAGGTTTTCCTGTATATAGTATAGTGTTATCTGCAAATGGGGACAGTTTTTACTTCTTCCTTACAAATTTGGATGCCTTTTGTTTTTTGTCTGATTGCTGTGGCTAGGACTTCCAGTACCATGTTGAATAAAAGTGGTGTGAGGGGGCATCTTTGTCTTGTCGCTGATCTTAGAGAAAAAACTGTATAGTGTTAGGTGTGGGTTTGTCGCATATGGCCTTTGACATATGTTGAGGTATGTTTCCTCTTATACACACTTTGTTGAGAATTTTTATTGTAATTGAATGTTAAATTTTGTCAAATGTTTTTGCTGCATCTATTGAGATGTTCATGTAATTTTTACCCTTCATTTTGTAAATGTGGTGTATGACTTTGACTTGTGAATGCTGACCATCCTTGGAATAAATCCCAGTTGATAATGGTGTATGATCCTTTTAATGTATTGAATTCAGTTTGCTAATATTTTGGTGAGGATTTTTGCATGTATGTTCATCAGGGATATTGGCCTATAATTTTCTTTTTTTTAGTAGTATCTGTTTGATTTTGTTAACAGGGTAATGCTGACCTTATAATGCATTTGATGAAAGTGTTCCTCTTCAATTTCTTGTGCCAGTACCATACTGTATTAGAAAAGGTATTAAGTCTTCTTTGAGTGTTTAATAGAATTCAGCTGTGAAGCCATCTGATCCTAGAATTTTGTTTATTGGAAGAGTTATGACTACTGATTAAATTTTATTACTGTTAATTGGTCTGTTCAGATTTTCTATTTCTTTCTGTTTTAGTCTTAAACTATACATTTCTAGAAATTTATGCATTTTTTTCTAGGTTAATTTGTTGGCAGATAATTTTTCATAGTAGTCTCATATTCCTTTGTATTTCTGTGGTGTCAGTTGTAACTTTTCTTTCATTTCTGATTTTATTTTATGGGTCCTTTCTCTTTTTCTTGATGAGTCTAGCTAAAGATCTATTAATTTTTTTTTTATCTTTTCTGAGAAGCAGCTCGTAGAGTAAATAAAATAGAAAAAATCAATGAAACTATTTAATTTATTTCTACTCTGATCTTTATAATTTCTTTCCTTCTACCAACTTTCAATTTGTTTGTTCTTATTTTTCTAGTTTCTTTTTATATTTTCTATTTGATATTTTCTTGTTTCTTAAGGTAGGCTTGTATCACTATAAATAACCCTCTTAAAACTGCTTCTGGAATGTTGTGTTTCTGTTTTCATTTGTCTCCATGTATTTTTTAATTTTCCCATTGACTCACTGGTTGTTTGGTGGCATGTTGTTTAGCCTCCATGTGTTTTTGTGTTTTCCAGTTTTTTTCTTGTAATCTAGTTTCATTTCTATTGTGGTCAGAAAATATGCTTGATGTGATTTCAATATTCTTGACAATATTGAGACTTGTTTTGTGGCCTAACAAGTGCTCTATCCTCAAGAATGTTCTGTGTGTACTTGAAAATAATTTATAGTCTGTTGTTTTTGGATGGAATGTTCTGCATATATCTATTAAGTCCATCTGGACTAATGTGTCATTTAAGGCCACTGTTTTCTTATTTTCTGTCTCAATGATCCATCCATTGATATAAGGGGGTGTTAAAGTCCCCTACTATTATTATATTACTATTAGTTTCTCCCTTTATGTCTGTTAATAATTGCTTATATATTTAGGTGCTATGTTGGGTGCATAAATATTTACAATTGTTATATCTTCTTGTTGGATTGATCCTTTTATCATTATGTAATGCCCTTCTTTGTCTTTTGCTACAGTCTTCATTTTAAGTGTGTTTTGTCTAAGTATTGCTATCCCAGATTTCTTTTCATTTCCATTTGCATAGAATATCCTTTTCCATCCCTTCACTTTCAGTCTGTATGCATCTTTAGGTCTGAAGTGAGTCTCTTGTAGGCAGCAGTTAGATAGGTCTTGTTTCTTTAGTCCATTAACTTACCCTCTGTCTTTTATTGGAATATTTAGACCATTTACATTTAAAGTAGTTATTAATAGGCATGTACTTATTGCCATTTTGTTGTTTTCTGGTGGTTTTTGCAGTTTTCTCTGCTCCTTTATTCTTCTCTTCCTCTCTTCCCTTGTGATTTGATGACTTCCGTTAGTGTTATGTTTGGATTCCTTTCTTTTTTGTGTATCATAAGTTCATAGTTACCATTAGGTTCATAGGTAACATCTTATATAGGAGTCTATTTTGATGGTCGCTTAAGTTCAAACATTCTAAAAGTACTACATTTTTAGCTTAGCTTACACACACGTTTTGGTTTTGATGCCATGTTTCACATCTTCTTATTTTGTGTATCCCAAACTGATTATTATAGATATAGTTGCTTTTACTACTTTTGTCTTTTAATCTTCATAAGTGGTTGATGCACTACCTTTGTTATATGTTTGCTTTTACCAGTGAGACTTTTCTTTCACAATTTTCTTACTTCTAGTTATGGCCTTTTGTTTCCTGCTTGAAGAAGTCCTGGTAACACTTCTTGTAAGGCCATTTTAGTAGTGATGAACTCCTTTTTGTTTGGGGAATTTTTTTTTACCTCTCCTTTAATTCTGAATGATATCTTACTAGGTAGAGTATTCTTGGTTGTAGATTATTTTTTTCCTTTCAGCACTTCGAATATATTGGCCACTCCCTTGTGGTCTGCAAAGTTTCTGCTGAAAAATGAGCTGATAATCTTATGGGTGTTCCCTTGTAGGTAGCTAGCTGCTTCTCACTTGCTCCTTTTAAGAGTCTCTCATTAGCTTTAATTTTTGACATTTAAATTATGTGTCTTGGTGTGGACCTCCTGGGGCTCATCTTGTTTAGGGCTCTCTCTGCTTTGTGGACCTGGATGTCTTTCTTTCCAGGTTAGGGAGGTTTTTAGCTATTGTTTATTCAAATAATTTCTCTGCCCCTTTATCTCTCTTCTCTTTCTGGGACCCCATAATACAAATGTTAGTATGCTTGATGATGTCCCTAAGGTGCATTAAACTATTCTCATTTTTTAAAATACTTTTTCCTTTCTACTGTTCACCTGGGGTGATTTCAGTTACCCTGCCTCTGGATTGCTGATCCATTTTTCTGCATCATCTTATCTGCTGATAATTCCTTGTAGTGTGTTTTTCATTTCAATTATTGTATTCTTCAACTCTAATTGGTTCTTTTTTTAATATTTTCTATCTCTTTGTTGAAGTTTTTACTATGTTCATTCATTCTTCTCCAGAGGTTGGTATCTTTCTTCATCAGGCTGATCATTTATCTCAATTTTGTTTAGTTCTTTTTCTGGTTTTATCTTGTTCTTTTGTTTAGAACATATTTCTCTGTCTCTTCATTTTGGCTTATTCTCTGTATTTGTTTCTAGGTATTAAGTAGATCTGCTATGTCTTTCCATCTTGAAGTAGTAGCCTTATATAGAAAGTATCCTGTGAGGCCCAAAAGTACATTCCCTTCTGGTCACCAGAACTAAGCAGTTCAGGGGTATGCCCTGTGTGGGCTGCATGCACCCTCCTCTTGTGGCTGGGCTGTGGCTGCTATGATTGTGTTGGTGGATGGGACTGGCTGAAATGCCTGGCCATGACTGCTGCAGGTATATATGCTTGGGGTTATTTCTGGGCTCTCAATTATGTTTCAGTGTTCTATTTGTTTTTATGCCAGTACAATACTGTCTTGATGACTTTAGCTTTATAGTATAGCTTGGAATCAGGAAGTGTGATAACTCCTGCTTTGTTGTTCTTTCTTAGTGTATCCTTGGCTATTTGTTGTTTCTTGCAGATCCATATAAAATTTAGGAGTGTTTTTTCTTACTTATGTAAAAAATGCCATTGGAATCATGATAGGGATTGCACTAAATCTACAGATGGCTTTGGTAGTATTGACATTTTAACAATATTAATTCTTTAATCCATGACCATGGGGGATCTTTCCATTTGTGTTTTCAGGTTCTTTCCTCAATGTCTTATGGTTTTCAGCATAGGAATAAATTTAAGAAGGTGAGAAATCTCTAAGCATTTTATTGTTTTGGGGTGTATCATAAATGGGATTGATTTCTTTTTAAAGAAATTTTGTTGAATGTAATGAAAATATGAAAAAGTGACTCCTTTTGCCTATTTTCAGCAAACCTAATGTTAAAAAATATATAATACGAATAAACAAATCAGTTCACAAAGAAAAAAGAAATTTTGTCGATAGGGCATGGAAATGTTACTGATTTTGTATCCTACAATTTTACTGAATTTATTTATTAAATCTAATAGTGTTTTGATTGAGTCTAGGATTTTCTATATATAAAATCATGTCATCTACAAATAGAGAAAATTTTGCTTTCTTTCCTATTCTGATGCATTTTATTTCTTGCTTGATTGCTTTATCTAGGGCTTCCTGTATTGTGTTGAATAGGAATAGTGAGAGTGAGCACCATTGTCTTATTCCTGATCTTACAGAAAAACTTTTATCCACTCACCATTGACTGTGATGTTAGCTGCAGGCCTCTTATATATGACTTTTATTATGTTGAGATATGTTCTTCTATGCCTAAATTGTGGAGTTTTTATCATGAATGGATGTTGAATTTTGTTGTATGTTCTGTGTCTTATGAGATAATTATGATTCATTCATTCTATTAATGTGATGTATCACATTGACTGATTTATGTATGTTGAACCACTCATGCATCTCAGGGATAAATCCCACTTGATCATAATGAATGAAACTTTTAATGTGCTGCTGAATCCAGTTTGCTAGTATCTTGAGAACTTTTGCATCTATATTCATCAGGGATATTGGCCTGTACTTTTCTAGTAATTTTTTTCTAGTTTTCATATATCAGAATAATGCTAGCCTTGTAAAATGACTTTCAGAATTTTCCCAGATTTTTGGGAATAGTTTGTGAAGGATTGGAGTTAATACTAATTTAAATGTTTGGTAAAGTTCACCAGTGAAGCCATCTGGTCCAGGTGTTTCTTCATTTGGAGATTTTGGATTACTGATTCAATTTTCTTACTAGTAATTGATCTATTCAGATTTTCTATTTCTTCCTGATTCAGTCTTGGTGAGCTGTTTTAAAATTTTTTCCATTTCCTTTAGGATTTGGGAAGTTTTCAAGCATTATTTCTTCAAATACATTTTCTGCCCCTTCCTCTCTCTTCCTTCTGGGATTCCTATAATGTGAATGTTATTATGCTTGATGGTGTTGCTTACTTCTCTTAACGTATTCTCATTTTTTATTTTGTTTTTCTTTTTGCTTTTCAGCTTGGTTGCTTTCCATTACCCTATCTTCCTAATTGCTGATCCATTTTTCTGCATCCTCTAATCTGCTACTGATTCCCTCTAGTGTATTTTTTATTTCAGTTAATGAATTCTTTATCTCTGGTTTTTTTTTTATATTTTTTATTTCTTTGTTGAAGTTCTCACAGAGTTCATCTGTTATTTTCTCCAGCCCAATGAGTATCTTTCTGACCATTACTTTGAACCCTTTATCAGGCATACTGCTTATTTCAGTTTCATTTAGTTCTTTTGCTGTGATTTTATCATTTGGGATGTATTCCTCTGTCTCATTTTGTCTAACATTGTGGTCAGTTATATCTCCTCGTCATGAAAGTAGTAGTCTTGTGTAGAAGAGGTTCTGTGGTACCCTGTAACACAGTCCCCCTGGTCACCAGCACCAGGCTTTCTGGGGTGTCTCCAGTGTGGGCTCTGTGTACCCTACTATTGTGGCTGAGTTGTGTTTGCTTTTAGTCCAACTATCTGCAATTATCTGCTTTGCCTGCTGTGAGCACACTGGGCAGTGTTTGATCCTTATGCTGTCAAGAGGCCTGTCCAAGGCTACCCCAGGCTCATAGGTGGGTTGGGTTGGCAGTCACTAAATGTCTATACTTAGCCTTTTTGTACAGCCAACAGAGGCTCTGTTGCTGGAATTGTGGGTGCACTGGTGTGTGGGGTTATTTGCCCTTCTCCCCAGGGCAAGCATTCCTTTGGAGTGATCCAGTCCCTGCCTGGGCTGCTTGCAGGGTTTGGTGGGACAGGAACTGTTTTGGAGAAATTCCTGCCCTGTCCAGGCAGGCTGGTTGGATGGGTTGTGTCCCCAGGGGAACATGGAGCAGGGCATGTGGTGCTAGCCGGTTAGGTGCAACATGTTAGTGCTGGTTCCTGAAAGTGTCCTGCTATCTAGACTGGGGGAGGGGAAGAGAAATTGTATATACCATTGTTTTTGTTTCTGGAGAAATCTGAAAAATCTCTGCCCCTTCCCAGTGTACATTTTGAGACCAGTAAATAAATCTTTCACGTATATCCCAGGTGCTTTTCAAACTGTTGCTTCAGTGCTGTATCTTTGGCCAAGGTACTTATTATGCTGGCTTTTAAGGGTAGGGGATCAGTTTCCTATTGCTCTCCGGCTCTCCCAGAGTTCAACCTCACTGGTTTTCAAGGCCAGATGTTATCATGAATTGTCCTCCCAGTGTGAGTTCCCCAAGCCTGTGGTACCAGGGGTGGGGTCCTATCCTCTTGCTTCTCCATGCTTGTGGTGTCCCTCCCATTTGTGGTTAGTCTCTTTGGGGTTTTGGTATCCAAATTTGTCCTTCCTCTATAAAATTAACTGTGGAAGGTCTGTTATGCCAGTCTTAAGATTGTTTTCAGAGTCAGTTGCATAGATGTAGCTGTCATCTCAATGTGTCTATGGAACAAGGTGAGCTCAGGATCCATCCAATGTGTCTATGGAACAAGGTGAGCTCAGGATCCTGCCATTTTCCCTGAACCTCAGGTTGACAGTTATTTTCTTTCAATATTTTGTATATGCCATCCCATTCCTTAAAAATTTTCTGTTGAGAGATCCACCCATAGTCTTATGAGAGTCCCCTTATATGTAATCTCTCTTTTCTCTTGCTGCTCTTAAAATTCTTTGTCTTAGATTTTTGACAATTATTATGTGTCTTGGTGTAGACCTATTAGGGTTTAACCTATTTGTGGTCTTTTGGGCCTCATGCATCTGGATGTTCATTTCTTTCTCCAGGTTGGGGAGTTTTCAGCTATTATTGCTTTAAAATGCAAATATTGTTTCTTTTCATGTGTCCCATAATTCTGTAGATTTTATTCACTCCTTTTCATTCTTTTTGTTCCTCTGACTCAGTAATTTCCAGTGTCCTATCCACCAGTTCACGGATTCATTGTTCTGGATGACTCAGTCTACTTTTGAAACTCTCTATTGAATTCTTCAGTATAGTTATTATAGTTTTCAACTCTAAGATTTCTGTTTGGTTTTTTTGGTTTTGTTTTTTTTTTTTTTTTTTTTTTGGTGGTAGTTTCTATTTCCTTATCAAACTTGTCTTGTTCATGCATTGCTTTCCTAATTTCCTTTAGTTCACTAAAGACAATCTGATTTTTTTTTTGACAATTCACAAATCTCCATTTCATTAGTCATTTCTTGAGCTTTATTAGTTTCCTTTGGTGGTGTCATAGTTCTCTGATTTTTTTCATGATCCTTGATTCCTCATATTGGCATCTGCATATTTGAGTAATGGGGCTCCACTTCCAGACTTTACAGGTTTGCTTTGGCAGGGACAGTTCTTCACCAGTAAGCTCAGTAGGTTTCTGGGTATGTCTGCAGACATACTTTATTATGCTTCACATATACTTACAAATTGAAGGTTGTAGCGCCTGTGTTGAGCAAGTTTATTGGCAGTTTTCCAACAGCATTTCCTCACTTTGTGTCTTTATGTCACATTTTGGTGATTCTTATAATAATGAAACTGAAATATTGTATTTGTTATGGTGATCAGTGATTACAATTCACTGATAGCTCAGATGGTTAGCATTTTTAGTAGTATTTTTTAATTAAGGTGTTACTTTTCAGCCATAATGCTATTGCACACTTAATAGACTTTTATATGCCCTAGAAAACAAAAAAAAAATAATTCAACTCACTTTATTGCAATATTCACTTTATTGTGGTGGTCTGGAATTGAACCTGCGTTATCTCCAAGGTATGCTTGTAAGGGTTTTGGGCAGGTGGGGCCTGTTATTATGGTCTATTTTGGGGTGCAGCAACTGTTTAGGCTCAGAGGATGGGGGTAGATGACACTGGTTGAGAACAATTGGATAGGACTGCTGGTTTAGTTCCCTACACACTTGAGACTATAGGCTGGGCTATGCAGTTGTATAAATTTTCTGGCGAGGCTTACTAAATGGTTGGGACTTGGTGCTATATTCAGAAGAAGATGGTACCATGAATTAGCTTCCCTGCCCTGACAGGGCAGCAGGCCAAGGCCTGTATGGCTTGTTGTTTGGGAGTCCAAATCAGGCCTGACTCTGTGTACTAAATTTCCTGCTCAGGATAGACCACCCATTTTATTCTGCAGCTGGGGGAAATCATGGGCTATTCTCTCTGTTCAAGTGCTACTGTACCTAGAGCTGTTGAATGCGCTTCACAGCTTCCCATGTGCTCTGGTTAGATTTCCTGGTTGGAGAGCCTCAAGGCACAGTGGGAGAAGCAGCTCTAGAACTCAAAGTTCTTTGTTTCCTTAACTCAAGCTGACCCATACCCCAAGTTCCCTGGCCAAACAGAACCACTGGCCTTGCTCTACAAACTATTGACTCTGTCCTTCTCTGCTGGGCCACACAGCTTTCAGTTTTTCACTAGCCCTTCTGGATAGATGGGACTGGAAGACATTCTCCGGAGTGGGTGGGGCTATGTGTCATCCTTGCCTGAGGGTGAGGGACTGTTCCAGGCCACTCTCAATTTCTCAAACAGGCTATCTGGTTAGGAGCTACCCTAAGCCTGGGCTATGAATTAATCCCCTTGCCTCTGTATAGTGGGGGAAGCTTCCATGCCTAGTACTTTCTTTGGTCTAGGGGTAGTCAGCTTCTAGTTATCACCAGCCCTTCTGGTCAGATGGGGCATGAAGGCATTCTCCACAACTGGCTTGGCTGTGACTCAGCACCTTGTCTGAGTGTGGGTATACCAGGCTCTAGTGCTAGCAAAACTCTATATTTGAAGATCTGAATCAGGCAGATCTGCACCCTGCCAAGTTCCTTGGTCAGAGTGTACCCCTGACTTGGTTCTACAAATGAGCAAAGCTGCTGGTTGGGATTACTATGTGGACACTATAGGTATGAATTTGGTCTGCCAAGATCCATGTACTGGTTGTTGCAAGCCCCTCTCCCCTTCTCTATTGTGGGATTCCCAGTGACTGGGCCTCCCACTCCTTGTGGTATGAGATCAGAGAAAAGGCTCTCACAAAGCTGGGGAGGTCTGGTTTTCTGACTGAAATAACAGACTCAGGGAGGACCTCTCCATGTGGTGCTATACTGTCCTGAGGGAGGGACGATGTGGTCAGTATGTAGCAATTTCTCTTACCCTTCTGATGAAGTCTGTCTTGGTCTCTGTGGTACAAGGGTATACTTTAGCCTCACCCCCATGTTCTAGGAGTCTCTCATGCTGTCTTGTTAAATAGATATTAGCTGTCCTTTTCATGGTGAGAATAAAGTCAGGAATAACGTATTGTGCCATCTTAATGTCATTCCTCTGTATGATATTTTAATTATGGACTGATGGTAAAAGGGACATAGATTAAATATTTGAACTAGGTGAGAGCCAAATTACTATGTCACACAGTCTAAATGAAAATTTCACAGTGGTTTGGAAAAAAGTAGTAAAAAAATCAAATCACTATGAGACATAAAGTGATATAGGCATGTTAATACTAAGAAAAAGCTAGACATTAGGAATAGTCATTACTACATTCACATTTAGAGGAGTGATCTCTTTTTTGGAATGCCTCACCCTTCATATGAAAATAATATTGTGAATGTGAATTTTATTGGCTATATAAATGTTTTAAATTTGTAAATATGTTTCAGTTTTATAGGTGTATAAAGCCTATGAGGATCAGTAGTTTATTTTTAGCTTTATGATTGTACATATTTAGCCATTAAAATAAAAATAAGTCAACACCTGGGGAAATGTTTACCTTTCAGTGGGATTCACATATTTTTCAAGTTTGGGGAAAAACAAAAATACCTCTCTTCCGAGAAACACGTGGTTTGGAGTATTTCAGAACCACCTAAGGCAGGGATAATGACTTGGCATCACTGAATCCAGAATAACACTAGTTAAAGTTTATCCTTCATTATAGCTGAATTAGGTGGCACAAAGTTTAAGAGATGTGAGTGAACAATGCCAACTATTTTTTCTGTAAGATTGAAGTGAAGAATTCCTATTAGACCAATCTTTAATGTTTTTAAAATTCTTCCTTGAATCATATTCAGCTATAATAATGTAACAAATATCTATGAGACCCTGTACTATATGCTGTTAAATCTAGGAGGTAGAAGCATTATTTTGTATATGACAAAAATGAGGCTCAGAGGGATTAAGTTGTTCAAGGTCACATAGGAAGAAGTATGGTGACACTTAATTCTAAGTCTTATCTTTTCAATGACCACACCAGCTACATCCTTCTATCCTAAAATTTACTTAGACAAATTGAACTTTGTTCAGGGTCTTTTATGTATAACAAAACATATAATCAATCTCTCCTTTAGTCAGATACCACTGACCTCCACAGGACTTGAGCCTTGTTTCACATTTATCTTGCTTTTTAAGATTAATAGTACATATTTCTAATAACTACAAGGGCATTTAAAATATACCCTTTCTAAATAAATAAATAAACAAACCCTTTCTGACTTTAAGCAGGCAGAATAACCTGAGAGAATTTTAGCTGTTACAAAGAAAATTGCAACAATAGAACATCAGGGATATTGAGAATTCAAGTTAAACTCATTATTTCAAATCAGCCTTCTTACAAGAGCTCTGCTTGCTTTTGTATCTAGGGGCCTTTTAAAAAAGGGCTTATTTGAAGGAAAGGAAAAATGAAGGGGGGGGAATCGGAGGGAGAGATGAATCATGAGAGACTATGGACTCTGGGAAACAAACAGGGTTCTAGAGGGGAGGGGGTGGGTTAGCCTGATGATGGGTATTAAGGAGGGCATGTACTGCATGGAGCACTGGGTGTTATACGAAAACAATGGATCGTGGATCACCACATCAAAAACTAATGATGCATTGTATGGTGACTAACATAATATAATAAAATTTAAAAAATTTTAAGAAAAACAATACAAAAAAAGGGCTTATTTGAGTAGTAAAACACTGGACTTTTTCCAAGATAGTAATGAAAATTTGTAAAGGTGGTCAAACAAGTTTTATAATGTACTTGCCCTTTTTCCCTTACTCATTGATTGACAAGTTTAATTGGAAATTGCAATCAAAGTTTTGCCTACAACTTAAAGTCATCAACTTTTATAAAATAAACTGTCAACAATTGAATAAGATGAAAGGAAAGGCAAATACTTTCTGGAGGAGACAAGGCTAAAAATAATTTTAAAAAAAAGAAAATACTTAAAATGTTATTTCTATAAATGTTTGAAAACCTAATCAAAAATTCTTTTCCTATTACGTTTTAATTGACACCCTTGATCTTAGGTTTATAATCCAAAAGCAAAACTTGATATTTTCAGCAGTTAAAGATTTTGGATGTCATCTACTTCCATTACTTACATTGTAAAGATGTGAATGTCTTATACCACAAAGGATGCATTGTTACCCTTCATAATATAAAATATATGAAGCATATTGTAAAGATTTTCTGAAGCAAATAGAATTGAAATAAACAGAAGATTTTGTAATACATATTTCCCTACATTTAAAAAGAAAACATATTGAATGAATTTTTAATACATTTCTATTTAACAATACTCTCTTCCTGTACTGACTCCACTTAATTAAAATAATGTTTTAAAAGGGAAAACAAAGAATACTTTCAAAAATATCTCTGACACGATTCAATGAAGTTATATATCATGTAGGGAAAGGAACAAACCAAGTTGTTACTAATTTCAGTCATTTTAGCGAAATCATAAATTTTAAGCCATGGAACTTGAAATGCAATACTTTATAAATCACTTTGTGGAACCTTCTGAAAAGCTGAATACAACTGCCCTGTGTCATAAGATAATTAACTGCATTTTACACTTTTTATATTTAATGGGGAGTTAACAGCCTCCCTTCCACTTTTACCTCCCTTCCAGTATGGGTGGAGAAATTACATTCCTGCAAGGAAGTGTGAGAATGCTTAATTGGCACAGCCTTTTGGAAGACAGTTTAAAGTATTTTCTTGCAATAGCGGGGAAAATTTATATATGACCACTCATAGGTATAACTTGCTCTAAGTCTTTTTTTTTAAAGATTTTATTTATTTGACAGAAAGAGACACAGTGAGAGAGGGAACACAAGCAGGGGGAGTAGGAGAGGGAGAAGCAGGCTTCCCACAGAGCAGGGAGCCCAATGTGGGGCTTGATCCCAGGACCCTGGGACCATGACCTGAGCCGAAGGCAGACGCTTAATGACTGAGCCACCCAGGCACCCCAACTTGCTCTAAGTCTTAATCCCTCTTAGTAGAGGCTGCATCTGGGAACATCTATTAAACTTACCCATTCAAAGTAACTGAACATCCCCCAAGATTTAAAAACGGTTTCAGGTGAGCTCAGGTTCTTTGTAATTAAATGGTCAGACTTTTCAGGTTCATTTCACTTCCTTTTCTTCCCCATTTCCATAGATAATATCTGGACATAGGGAAAACATATATTATTATGGAACTAGCAGGGGAGGGCTATCTGGATCAAGAGATACCTTTCTCTGTGAATACCTACTGACCTCTGGTTGAGATAGAGTTCATCTCTCCTGGTTCTTTCTTCATCTGCTGTTGAAGGACAATCAGCCAATTCTCCTTGCTTACTAAGCTTCCCATCTTGGTTCTTGTCAGATGTGGCTTATGCTCTGATACTTGTTGGTATCCTCCATCTAGACTTCAGAGATGGAGTCTTACTTAAGAGACGTGAGTGAACAATGCCAACTATTTTTTGCTGTAAGATTGACTTAACTCTTGCATACCTTCCACTCTCTCCACAGGGTCTCATGGGATCTTCTGAGCCTCTTTTATGTCTGGTAAAAACTGTGGGAAAATAGAGGGGAACTTCTCAGACTCTTAATGAAATACATGTTATCAGCACTCCTGCTCTATTATGGCCACTCTAGCTTATTATTGAGAAACTGAAGCTATTTTTCCCCCAGAGTTCTTGAGGGGAAAAGATAAAAAAAAAAAAAAATGTGCTTTTAGCTTCCCCCTTTTACAATTATTAATACTACTTTGTCCCCTTTTATTCACCTACCTCTTCCACTTAAACATGGGGCCAGAGTTTAGGGTATGGGGGCACTGAATATTATTTCAGTGATGCAGACACTATCTTCAACATATTTCATCCTTTTTGGCTTTTTTCATGTTCCTTCCAGCATTGTAAAAAAAAATTTTCCCATTCATGTATAACAGGAACTTACCTTAAATTATATTGTCTTCTCTACACTGTGGATTATAGTAAATCTCTGTACTCAGATCCAAGGTTTGTTCTTCATATGTAAAGGAATGTTTTCAAAATTTGAAACTCTCAAAAACATCATGGTTAAAACAATATTGTTTCCATCTGCCTCCTAGAAACTCAAGATGTTAACCTCTAGCTGAGCAATGGCTTCTTTTTCAAGGCAGTGTCCAGTATCCACCAGAAACAATGAATTCAATCAACTCACCAGGTGAGGAACTTCAAGCGTACAGACTTTAAGAAAATACAAAATTTGAGAGGCTATATATTTTTAAAAATATCAAAGTTGCATTGCTAATATTTAAAAATCTATTCACAATCTTTGCCTTGATGTACTTACAAAAGTATCTATACACACAAACCAAAAGTAAATTTACAAGGATGTTCACTGGAGCATTGTTTGTGATAATTAAATATTGGAATCAAATAAAATAGCCATAACTTGGTGACTAACATGTTATATCCACAGAATGCAATAATATACAATAATTAGAAAGAATGAAGTAGATATAGATGTGATAGGTAAAAGTATATCAAAGAATGTTAATTTAAAAGAAATTTTAATAAAATGTGTACAATACACACCAAACTATTTTCCTCTGGGGATGATATAACCAGAGATTTTCAGTTTCTCTATTATATATTTTTATAATGTTTGCATTTATGGGTAACAGAGTATATCTCAAACCAATAGGCAGTATCACACTTACTGGTGAAATACCAGTGGCTTTTTTATTAAATCCAGGAAGAGAATGATAGGCATGCCATTACTTAGTATGTCTTTCAGAATGAATTAGAATAAGATTAAAAGGTAGAATTATTAGAAGGGTAGAAAATAAATTCAGTATTTATAAATGATATATTTGCTTATAATACTAAATAGAATTAACAGACAAGCTATTAAAACTAAAAGGAGAGTTCAATAGAGTGGTTAGTTATAAAACAAGAATATGAAAATCAATAACCACGCTGTAAAACAGCACTATACAATTACAAAATAAGCCACTCAGACTGTCAACAGAGTATATAAACTATAGAGGAATAAAATTAAGTGAAAATGTGGAAGTTTTAGAAAATATTTTGAAGAGAAATATGAATACATGAAGATAAAACCATAAAACATTCTATATTACTAGGTGAGAATTTGTTAGATTAAAAAGATGTTCATTAACAACTTGATGTACATTTGGATTATTTCCAAATTAATTTAAAGATTAAATGTACTTCCAACAATATCACACTGATACATATGAACATATGAAAAATAAATCAACCTCAAGACCAAGTCAGTAATTCTTCAGTATGGTAAACAAAATCCTTAGTGATTGGCGCTAAATTAATTTACCTCTCCTTTCCTCAGGCACAAACATGTTCATTACCAAGTAATATAATAATACAATTTATTCAAACCTATGTAGTACCTGGTATACATTGGGAGCATAAACAATAAAATTAAGTTTTGTGGATAGATAGTTCTATGGTAAGTGCTTTACATGCATTATTTCATTTGATCTACACAATAATCCTATAAGGGATAATATTTTTATTTCTGAGATTAGGAAACAGATTTTAAAAGATGCCTAAATTCATACTACATGTAAGAAGAGAAGCCAGAATTCAAAGCCTTTAGTTATATTGCTTTCTTTATTTTTTTTAAAGGTTTTATTTATTTGTCAGAGACAGAGAGAGAGCACAAGTAGGGGAAGCTGCAGGCAGAGGGAGAAGCAGGCTCCCCGCTGAGCAAGGAGCCTGATGTGGGACTGGATCCCAGGACCCTGGGATCATGACCCGAAGCCGAAGGCAGATGCTCAACCAACTGAGCCACCCAGGCATCCCAGTTATATTGCTTTCTTTAAATAGAAAATGAAATATGGCCTTCAAAGTTTATATATTTCAGAAAATTGTGGTACAGCCATATGATTGAATATTAGGTAGCTCTTAAGATCTTTATGAAAACATTTATGTTGTGTGAAAATGCTTATTATGTTGATTAAAATAAGTGGAATAACTATTACAGGAAGCTATTGCAAAAGTGAACACATTTTCCACAATTTCTACTTTTTAGTAGATCATGCATTTAAAAAACAATATTCACAACTAACATGAATTACAGGAAAAAAGCCCAAATTAGGGATTTTATATAAGAAAAATCTATATAAACTATAGAGGAATAAAATTAAGTGAAAATGTGGAAGTTACAAAATAAGCCACTCAGACTGTCAACAGAGTATATAAACTATAGAGGAATAAAATTAAGTGAAAATGTGGAAGTTTTAGAAAATATTTTGAAGAGAAATATGAATACATGAAGATAAAACCATAAAACATTCTATATTACTAGGTGAGAATTTGTTAGATTAAAAAGATGTTCATTAACAACTTGATGTACATTTGGATTATTTCCAAATTAATTTAAAGATTAAATGTACTTCCAACAATATCACACTGATACATATGAACATATGAAAAATAAATCAACCTCAAGACCAAGTCAGTAATTCTTCTTTTTAAAAAACCTGAAGATTTTTTAAAAAATATATATATAGGATGCCAAAATTTCCACTTCTATCCTTGAAATGTTAACTGATATAGGAATTGTCCTTCTGCCATAACAACTAGAAAAACAGACAAAAATATATGAAACAGTGGCTTTAAGATATTGCACAATGGGTACTGCCAGACTGTGATCTTTGAGAAAAGGAAATCAAACAAAATAAGCCCTGTAATTGGCCAGCCTATTTCCTAAATGCATGTTCAAGGTCACAGTGTAGAAGAAGGAAATCAAGCAAAGTCCTGTGGCTTTGCTGAGTTGAGGAGACGATGATAAGAATTTGAGAAAGCCAATGGTGGCTAGAATTTGTAGGTGGACTAACATAACATAATAAAAAAAAGAATTTGTAGGTAGAGTATTGGAGAGGAATGAGATACAGAGAGAAACCTCTAACATGTTTCAGAAGAGACTCCTTGAGTCTATGATTCAGTACTAAACTGTACATGTGTTGGGTAAAAATTCATGAGGCTAGAGAAAGTAACACCAGAAAAGAGTAGGCTGAGTAATTGTATAGTGTGGTTATTACCATTATAGGAACTGCCCATCAGATTTCTCCCTGTTCCTCAGTTTTTTTTTTAATTTGTAAAGTGAGGATGCAAATAATTGTATTTCTCTCAAAAGATTGGCGAAATTTATTGAACACTATTTTTTATCAGGTTCTCTGGTTGAATGCAAATTCCATGAAGGCAAGAATTCAGTTTTGTTCATCTCTGTATTCTCTATGCCTAGAACTGTGCTAGGCATATAGCAGTGATCAGTAAATAGTTATTGGTTTTTAATAAACTAGGATATTAAAAATAAAACAGTTTAATGTCTAGCACTGGACTCAATGAATGCTCTATAACTAGAAAAGGCAAATAGCATCAAATATTCCTGCAATAGCACCCATAATTTTTCAGAGTTTGGGACCATCTTAGTAGTCTAAATAAAGATGATTATGTTGTGGGGACTAAAAAGAATTATATAATACATATGTGGTTTATATTACATATATTTGTATGCATGCAGGTATATATAAAAGCAGTTTTGCCTTGCCATCTTCTGCTTTCATATACCAGAATTATTTGTAAAGGCTTGGGGAAGCCACATTCCCAAGACAAAAGAAAAGAGAAAAGAGGGTTGCAGTTAATCAAGGATTGATTTCTTTGAAGGTGCTTCTCTATAAGCATTTTCAAGTGTGAAATATTTGGAGTAATTTTTTTGTTTTTTGGTAAATGTACCATAGAATTCTGTAAATAGAACTTTTACTACGTTTTAGACCTCACATTTTTTTCCATCACAATGATCTATCTAGTTATTACCCAAGCTGCATATACTTTACATAAATCATATCTATCCTCTGTCTCTGCTATAATACAGGATACGAGTACAGGAGGGGATTCTACACAGCATGCAAAAGTTGCCACAAATAGCAAGATTGAGTGGTGGTGACTGATAGGTCACTCCTGATATCTAATAATAATCAAGCACTGCCAATTGTCTTCTCCTGGTTAAAGCCTCACAGTTTTAGTTTTGTAAATAGAGAAATCAGATGAAAATTAATGAGATTTTACTGCATTTACAATCAGTACCAGTTGTAACAGCTGAATCAGTCAGAATCTGTGTTAGCCATCAATAAAAACAGGTATGTGGTATCTAGCTTTAGACATACTACAAACCACCTCTGTCTCTCTCTGTCTCTCTCTCTCAGGCCTGGCCTTGCTCCTCCCTGTTCCTGTAAACTCTCAGTTCTCTCTTCCCATAGAAGAGAGTCTGGAAATATCCACCAACCACTATCCTGGCTCCAGCTCTTTTGCATTTAGAATTATGAGTATTCAAAATTGTCAAATGTAAAACAAAAACAACTAAAAACTTGCATTATAATTTTTTCAAAAAACAAATATCTAACATATTCATCACCTATATTGGCATTTTCATTTAGTAAATAAACCTAATAGATCTATGAAGTCTCATTTTACACTATGACAGTTTTTCTTAGCAAACTGTTTTATTTGTCATTGTCAATATCCCAAGAGCATTTAATATCCATGAGAGTGGAGACCACATAATGCCATCCTAGTGTTTAGCACAGTGCCTGTCTAATGCTAGGTACAAAGTAACATTTGTTGAACAACTGTCCTGAGCATACCACCCACTGTTCTTTCACCATCATGATTCCCATTTAACCCTTTACTTCCAAACCAAATTTAGCGGTCATTTCAACGCATTGGTTGCAGTAACAATCTAAAGTACTTTCAGATGGTAAATTAGGCACATTCAAGATCATGATTACTTAATTTGCTGTCCTTTCCTGATTAAATGAGGGAACATGTGTCAGCAGAAGGAAGCTTTTATTTATGTTTTTGCCATATCTCAAGTGATTTTTTTTATTATTTAAATTCAAGTTAGTTAACATACAGTGTATTATTAGTTTGGGGAGTAGACTTTAGTGATTCATCTGTTGCATATAACACCCACTGCTCATCACATCAAGTGCCCTCCTTAATGCCCACCTCCGCTCCAGCAACCCTGTTTGTTCCCTATAGTCGTGTCTCTTATGGTTTACCTGTTTTTATCTTATTTTTCCTTCCCTTCCCCTACGTTCATCAGTTTTGTTTCTTAAAATCCACATATGAGTGAAATCATATGGTATATTTCTTTCTCTGACTGACTTATTTCCCTTAGCATAATACCCTCTAGTTCCACCTACATCGTTGCGAATGGCAAGGTTTCATTCTTTTTCATGACCAATAATCCATTGTATCTATATACCACATCTTCTTTATCCATTCATCTGTCAATGGACATCTGGGCTCTTTCCATAGTTTGGCTATTCTGGACATCGCTACTATAAACATTGGGGTGCAGGTGCCCCTTTGGATCACATTTGTATCCTTTGGGTAAATACCTAGTAGTGCAATTGCTGGGTCATAGGGTAGTGCTATTTTTAACTTTTTGAGGAACCTCCATACTGTTTTCCAGAGTAGCTGTACCAGTCTGTATTCCCACCAACAGTGTAAGAGGGTTCCCCTTTCTCTGCATCCTTGCCAGCATCTGCTGTTTCCTGAGTGGTTAATTTTAGCCATTCTGTCAGGTGTGAAGTGCTCATTGTGGTTTTGATTTGTATTTCCCTGATGCTAAGTGATGTGGAGCATTTTTTCATGTGTCTGTTGGCCATTTGTATGTCTTCTTTGGAGAAATGTCTGTTCATGTCTTCTGCCCATTTCTTGATTGGATTATTTGTTCTTTGTGTGTTGAGTTTGATAAGATATTTATAGATTTTGGGTACTAGCCCTTTATCAGATATGTCATTTTGTTAATATCTTCTCCCATTCTGCAGGTTGCTTTTAGTTTTGTTGATTCTTTCCTTTGCTATGCAAAAGCTTTTTATCTTGATAAAGTCCCAATAGTTCATTTTTGCTTTTGTTTCCCTTGCCTCTGGAGACGTGTCGTGTCTAACAAGAAGTTGTGGCCTAGGTCAAAGAAGTTGCTGCCTGTGTTCTCCTCTAGGATTCTGATGGATTCCTGTCTCACATTTAGGTCTTTCATCCATCTGAGTGTATTTTTGTGTGTGGTGTAAGAAAGTGGTCCAGTTTCATTCATCTGAATGTGGCTGTCCAATTTTCCCAACACCATTTGTTGAAGAGACTGTTCCCCCCCCCGCACCCCGCCATTGGATATTCTTTCCTGCTTTGTCAAAAATTAGTTGACCATAGAGTTGAGGGTCCATTTCTGGGTACTCTATTCTGTTCCATTGATCTATGTGTCTGTTTTTGTGCCAGTACCATACTGTCTTAATGATTACAGCATTGTAATACAGCTTGAAGTCTGGAAGTGTGATGCCTCCAGCTTTGGTTTTCTTTTCAACATGACTTTGGCTATTCGGGGCCTTTCCTGGTTTCATACAAATTTTAGAACTGTTGTTCCAGCTCTGGGAAAAATGCTGGTGTTATTCTGATAAAGATTGCATTGAATGTGTCGATTGCTGTGCGTAGTATAGACATTTTAATATTTGTTCTTCCAACCCATGAGCGTGGAATGTTTTTCTTTATGTCTTTCTCAATTTCTCTCATCAGTGTTCTATAGTTTTCAGAGTACAAGGTCTTTTACCTCTTTGGTTAGGTTTATTTCTAGGTATCTTATGGGTTTTGGTGCAATTGAAAATGGATTGATTCCTTCTCTTTCTGCTGCTTCATTGTTGGTGTGTAGAAATGCAACAGACTTCTGTTAATTGATTTTATATCCTGTGACTTTGCTGAATTCCTGTATCTGTTCTAGCAATTTTTTGGTGGAGTCTTTTGGGTTTTCTACATAGTGTATCATGTCATCTGCCAAGAATGAGAGTTTGACTTTTTCTTTGCTGATTTGGCTGCCTTTTATTTCTTTTTGTTGTCTGATTGCTGAGGCTAGGACTTCCAGTACTATGTTGAACAACAGTGGTGAGAGTGGACATCCCTGTCATGTTCCTGACCTTAGGGGAAAAGCTCTGTTTTTCCCCATTGAGAATGATATTCGCTGTGGGTTTTTTGTATATGGTCTTCATGATGTAGAGGTATGTTCCATCTATCCCTACTTTGTTGAGGGTTTTTATCAAGAAACAATGCTGTATTTTGTCAAATGCTTTTTCTGCATCTATTGAGAGGATCATATGGTTCTTATCCTTTCTTTTATTAATGTGGTGTATCATGTTGATTGATTTGCGGATGTTGAACCACACCTATGACAATTTTTTATCGTATTTCACAAGACAGAATTCTACCTATATAGACATAATCAGATGTAAATAATGAGCTATTCTCTCCGGACATAATGGATAGCATAATTTTTTGTGGTATAATTGACATTAGTTTCAGGTATACAACAATGATTTGACCTTTGTATACACTGCAAAATCACCATTAACAAGTCTAGTTACCATCTGTCTCCTCATAGTTAATATTATTGACTATATTCCCTATGCTGTAGATTGCATCCCCATGACTTGTTTATCTTATAATTGGAAGATATTCTCTCTTGATTCCTTTCACCCATTTTGCTCCCTCCCATCACCATCTGGTCACCACTAATCTGTTTTCTGTATCTATGAGAATGTGTTTTAAGATTCCACATATAAGAAAGGTGCCTGGGTGGCTCAGTCAGTTAAGCATCCAAATCTTGCTTTTGGCTTAGATCATGATCTCAGAGTTGTGGGATTGAGCCCAGTGTTGGGCTCCTAAGATTCTCTCTCCCCCTCCCCCCCAAAAAAAGGAAAGAGTCCACATATAAGTGAAATCATACAGTATTTGTCTTTGACTTATTTCACTTAGTATAATACCCTCAAGGTACACCCATGTTGTAGCAAAGGGCAAGATTTCATTTTTTATGACTAAGTAGTATTCCATATACATATACACATATACACATTATATATAGCATTCTGTTATTTATATACATATACAATCATATCTTTATCCATTCATCTCTTGATGGACACTTAGGTTGTTTCCATATCTTGGCTATTGTAAACAATGCTGCAATGAAACTAGCAGTGCATATATCCTTCAGAATTATTATTTTCTTCACATAGATATTCCAGTAGTGGAATTGCTGGATCATATGGTATTTTTATTGTTTTCCATAGTGGCTACACCAATTTACATTCACACCAAATATGCATGAAGGTCCCCTTTTTTCCACATCCTCATCAACACTTGTTATGTCGTCTTTTGATAATAGCTTTTCTGAGAGGTGTGAGGTGATATCTCATTGTGACTTTGATTTGCATTTCCTTGATGATTAGTAATATTGACCATCTCTTCATGTGCCTATTGGCCATCTATATGCCCTTTTCTGAAAAATGTCTATCTAAATCCTCTGCCCACTTTTAAATCAGATTTTTTTGTTATTGAGTTGTAGTTCTTTATATATTTTTGGATACCAACCTCTTATTAGATATATGATTTGCAAATATCTTTTCCCATTCAGTAGGTTGCCTTTTCAGTTTGCTGATGGTTTTCTTTGCTGTGCAGAAGCTTTTTAATTTGATGTAGTCCCATTTGTTTATTTTTGCTTTTGTTTCCTTTGCCTTTGGAGGCAGATCCAAAAGAAATACCAAGGAGTTTTGTTGCTATGTTTTCTTCTAGGGGTTTATGTCTTTAATCCATTGAGTTAATTTTTATATATGGTGCAAAATAGTGGTCCAGTTTTCCCAACACCATTTATTGAAGAAACAGGCCTTTCCCCTTTGTATATTCTTGCCTTTGTCAAAAATTAATTGACTCTATAGATATATATTTTGATTTCTGGGCTCTCTATTCTTCCATTGTTCTATGTGTCTGTTTTGTGCCAATACCATATTGTTTTGATTACTATAGCTTTGTAGTATAGTTTGAAATCAGGGAGTGTGATACCTTTGGCCTTGTTCTTCTTTCTTAAGATTGTTTTGACTACTTAGGGTCATTTGTAGTTCCATATAAATTTTAGAATTGTTTTAGTTCTGTCAAAATGCCACTGGAACTTTGATAGGAATTGCACTGAATCTGTAGCTTGCTTTGGGTAGTAGGGACATTTTAGCAATATTCTCCCAATTCATGAGCATAGATATCTTTCCCTTTGTGTCATCTTCAACTTCATTCATCAATGCCCTCTAGTTTTCAGTGTACAGGTCTTTTTTCCTAGGTATTTTATTATTTTCTTGATTTCCCTTTGGGTAGTTCATTATTAGTACATAGAAATGCAATAGATTTTTGTATCCTGGCATTCGCCTCACTCTAGTTCTAAACAAAATACTTGTACATTTTCTACTGCATTATGAGACAAATTTAACACCCTTGATGCCCCTTGTCCTCTTTTATCATCTACATCCTTGTCATTTTCCCCAAGATAAACTTAAATTTCTAATTAAATTGTTTCTTGATTGCTTAGTTTCCTCTTCTGTTATTTCTTTCAGAGTGGATGGAGCCCCATTTGGGTTACTCTTGGCCTTGTTTCCTGCTATTTACTCCACACAAGAGAGGTGACATATTTGACAGATAAATTCAGAAAAATAAAGGAACATTTTCTACTCATATCTGTCTTTCTTCGTCTTCAGAATGAGCTGTCCATAGGAAGTACTGTTTGCCAGTGCTCCTTCAGGGTATACTTTGCCCTTCCATGGGAAGAAGCCTACCTTATCCAATGGAGCTTGTGAGTGTGTTGGCAAGTGTGCCTGGGATTTAGTTAAGAGGTCCATTTTACTCTTACATTAAGCTATATCCTCTACTTTTATATTTCTCAATTTGTTTAGATTCCATGTAGGAAAAATGGGTATTAGACCCCCTCAAAGACATTAGTAATATGATCTTTTATTTTCCTAGAATCTTCCTTTTGGGGGCCTTAGAGTCTCCTGTTCCAGTTTGGACTGGTTACTCTCTAGGCCTGTTGCACAGTTGTCATCTTAGAACTTTCTTTTGGGTCTGTCCATTGTGAGCTCATTGTTTCTTGGATCCCATTTCTCCCTCATTCTTGGTGTACCCTTTACTTTGGTAGAACACATTCTTAAATAACTAACTTCCTGAAAATAATACCTAAAAGAAAGATAAATTTTTTAGACTTCAAAATTCACTTATTATATCTTTTTTTTAACCAGGAGAATGGAATTTTATATGAGAAATTATTTTCCCTAACCATTTTGTGTTATTCTAGTCTGTTTGAGAAATCCAACACCATTCAGATTCCCCATCCTTTAATGTTACCTATTTTTTTTTTACCTGAAACTACAATCATCTACAAACTTCCTACTAACATCCACTCACCCCAAATTTGTTCAGGTATTTACCCCATCCTCAGTTTCATAAGAGTTTAAGACAACCAGCTGGGGTATTCCCCTATCTTCCAGTATTATCCCAGAATGGTTATGTGACATTAACTACTGCATCAAACTGAAGCAAAGGACTTTTAGCACATTACTGGAAAGGGTCTTAACTCTCCTTCTGAATGTGAATCATAAAATCTGTAGCCTTCATTGCTACTGCTAACTATCTTGTGAACATTAAGGAAACCAGATTTAGGGAGATCCAAAGGAAGAAGGGAGGAGCAGACAGAACTGGGGTCCTTGACCTCAACTGAGCTTCTGATCATACTATTACTGGAGCCTACACTACACCTATATTATATTTTATTAAGAATTTTTATGACTCAACTGCAGATGGATTTTTATTTCCTTGAAATATCTGGTCTGCTAGTCCAGTGAATGGACAGCTTTGTTGTTATCAGTTTAAAATAATTCACAAAATGAGTAAGATTTTTGATATTAACTCACAGAATGGAAGAATACTCAATAATGAAATTAAATTCGTGTGCCAAAGTCTCATCTAAGGTTTCACTGTACTGTGTGATGTATCATGATAAATAATATTCTATGTATGACTATATATTTACTTGAGATTTTAATGAAAAAAAAAGAAAATGAAACTGTTTTAATGGAAAATCTTTGCAATTAGTTTCCAAAATAGCTTCCTAAATTGCTGTTTCAAGAATATTTTTGGCAAAGTGATGTATTATAGTAAGTACAATAATAGTTCTAAAAAAACCCTTATAATCTTTCACTTTACAATTTAAAATTGCTATTAAGTTAATGTTGGCATCATTTCAAACAAGCCATCTTTAAATAATAGTTTGCTTTATATATATTTTTTTCTTATGAACTTGTTTCATCAGAATGCCACATTCTTGGGCCTGCAGCTGGTTTCATATTGGAACTGCTCTAGTAAGAGCTCTCTAGTCATTCCCAGAACCAAAGAATTATAAAGAAGAAACTTACTCCATCAATTATCCTCTTTCCTGTGTCTTCAATTTCTTTCCTCCTATCCTGGCAGCCTTTCCTCAGCTTAGAAACACATTTAGAGGGGCACCTGGGTGGCTCAGTCGTTAAGCATCTACCTTCGGCTTGGGTCATGATCCCAGGATCCTGGGATTGAGGCCCACATAGGGTTCCCTGCTCAGCGGGAAGCCTGCTTCTTCCTCTCCCACTCCCTCTCTGTCAAATAAATAAATAAAATCTTTAAAAAAAAAAAAGAAACGTATTTAGAGCGCCACTGTTTGAAGAAAATCCTTCTAAACTTCACCTCTTTCTCCATTCACTGCAAATTCCCTTCTTTGACTTACAAATTGTTTGAAAAGTATTCTCCTGAATGCTGGAAATATATAAGTGAGGAGAGGGGCACCTGGCTTGCTCACTCAGCAGAGCTTATGACTCTTGATCTTGAGGTTGTGAGTTTGAGCTCCACATTGGATGTAGAGATTACTAAAAAAAAATAACCTTTAAAATAAATAAGTGGGGAGAGGAAGGTGGTGGTGAAAGGCACAGGACTGTAACCTGAGCTGAAGCTTTAAGACCTAAGAGCTGGAGCAGGTGAAAGGGTGGAATAAGTCTATATTGTTATTTTTTTAATTTAAATTCAATTACCCAACATGTAGTGAATCATTGAACACTACATCAAAAACTAATGATGTAAGTGTTAATTGTTAAGAGAATTAGGCTCTAGTGTTATATAGACCTGTCTTCAAATTTCAACTTTATCAAATTCCTACTAAGACACTGGAGAAGTGATTTAACCTATATCAGCTCCCATTTCCTTTTGCGAAAATGAGGGAATAATAGTACCTACCACATGATGTTAGCATCAGAATTTAATTTGATAATCTAAGAGCTTAATAAATGTTATTTGTAATTAATACTATTATCAGAAACTGACACTATTAACATGAAGCTAAATAAAACCTGAAGGACAACATTCCAGGGCAAAATTTGAATAAATGAGGAAAACAAGCCAATAGGAAAAATGGGGGCAGCAACTAGAAACTACAAGATAGACCAAACTGCATTTGGTTGACAGAGAGATGGAGGAAGCTGAAGATATGTCGGGACATAGAGACACAATGAAGGAGTACATGTAAAACAGCTATATAAAGCACCATCATTTACACCCTCCTCCCACAATGGGATCAGTTCAGGGATTAATATTTGCTGGTAAAATTTTCTCTGTTTGGGAGTGAATATGATATGATAGATTACCATGACCCTTTCTTCAATCTATACACTTAATAATGCACTAGGTAATGAAATGGCAATGGTGTTTTCCTGGGTCAAGCATCACTTATCTGATGTTTCTAATTACCAGGAAAGTTAGAGTACAGCATGCAGGTTTTCGTGTCAAGAAGTAGCATTGATTGGTCATAAAGAATAATAATAATGAGAGGAGGAGTGGAGAAAAGTAATTGTTAAGCACTGGATGGAGAAGAACAAAAACTTGTCACTCATTGTACACTAAGTACACTACACATTCTGGAAGGTGTAGAAATTTAATTAATATTCCCTATCATCTATTTGTACATTTCTTTGTGATGGATGCATTGATTGGAGGGCTTTAAAAGCACTACAAAACCAGGTGAATTATATCTTGTCCTTTGATAGATTTAATACTATAAAGATTATGAATTGGCTTGATCATGGTTATTTCACAATGTATAGCAGTTTTCAATTTGTACACTTTAAATATATACAGTTAGAAGAAATTTATGCTCCAGGGCATAGTTGAAAACAATGATGCAACCCTGGCCTGTAATTAGTGGAGTTTAACCACCAAGCTTGTTTAGGGAAAAAGTAAATGAGGGCCCTATCTGTACCCCTGTCATCAACTAACCAAAGTTATGCCACACAGAGAAGCAACAGCAGAGGCTTAGCACTGGGTGTGTCTGGGGGGAGAGGGAAGGAATAAACCTCTCTAAACTAATCAGCCCATCACTAAACAAATAATAATAAGCCTCAGAATGAGGGACCAGTATTTAGAATTGCAACATTATCTAAAATGTCCAGTTTCCAACAAAATTTATAAGGCATGCAAAGAAATAGTAAAGTATGACCCAGACATTGGAATAAAAGGAGGTAACAAAAACTGTGTGAGAGAGTAATGACATCTCAGATTAAACAAAAAACATTTCAATACAGCCATTATAAATATGTTCACAGAACTAAAGATAAACATAATTAAAGAAGTAAAGGGAAGTAGATGTCAAATCAAGAATATCAATAGATACAAATTTTAAAAATACAACCAGTGGAAATTTGAGTTGAAAGTGATACTAACTGAAATAAAAATTCTTTAGAGAAGCTCAGCAATAGATTTGAACTGGAAGAAAAAAGAATTACCGAACATGAAGATAGAGCAATAGATCTTATTCAAGCCAAAGGATAGAGAGAAAAAAGAATGAAGAAAAAGGAACAGACTCTAAGAGAAATGTGGGACATCATTAAACATAGGGACATCATTAAACATACCAACATACATATAATGGGAGTACAGGAAGGAGAGGAGAGAGTAAAAGGAAAAGAACTGATGGCTGGATAGATCACAAATTTACTGAGAAACAATAATATACACACTCAGGAAGCTTAAGGTAGTATAAACACAGAGACCCACAGATGGACACATCATAGTAAAATTGCTGAATGTCAAAGACAAGGAGAAAATGTTGAAAGCAGCAGGAGATAAATGATATATCTATAAAGGAACCCTGATAAGTTTAACACCTGAATTCTCAGCAGAAACAACTTAGGCCAGCAGGATAATGTATTTAAAGTGCTCAAAGAAATCTGCCAACCAAGAATCTTATATCCAACAAAATTATTGATCAGAAATGAAAGCTAATAAAGAAAAAAAATATGTTGCTAGCAGATTTGCCTTACAAATAATTCCAAAGAAATTTCTTTAGAAATTTAGTTTGAAAACAAATGATCCCAGACAGCAATTTCAATCCACATGAACAAAGTACACTGACAAATAAAATGATATAATTACAAAAGAAAATATAAATTCATGTTTTCCTTCTCTTAATTGATTTTAAAAGCAATTATATAAAATAATACACATATAGCCTCTCTTTGGGCCTATCACATATAGAAATGCAATATATGTGTAATATGTTTACCAAAACACTACAAAGGAAGTGAGAATGTTAAATGGTATAGAAACTTTGGAAAGCAGTCTGGCAATTCTTGAAATGGTTAAACATAATTAGCAAATGACCCAACAATTCTACACCTAAGTATATATCTAATAAAAATGAAAACATATGCAAAAACTTGTATACAAGTGTTTACAGAAGTATTCATTATTCATAATGGCCAAAGTTGGAAATAACCCAAATGTCCATTAGCAGACAAATGGATAAACAAAAAGTGGCCTAGCCATATATTATTTAACCATAAAAAGGAATGAAGTAATGATATATGCTACTACTTGATGAACCTTGAAAACATAAGGCTAAGTGAAAGAAGCCAGTCACAAAAGACCAAATATTATATGATTAAACTCATACGGAAATCCACAATAGAAAAATCTATAGAGACAGAAAGGGACTAGTAGTAGTAGTAGATAACTACACAAACCTTTGCTTAGTGTTTGTCTTCTGTATGAAATTCCATTGGAAATCTTTTTCCAGTGGTTGATTAGGGCAAGGGCATGATACACTTTAAGGGTCTTTCAAGATGCTCTCCATTATGTCTATGGACAAGAAACCTACATCAACCAGAAAGGTTAAGTACTTCCTTAAAATCTGTTAGATATGGTAAAGGCATAATAATTTTTACAATGTTTAGGGATTATAATGTTTTTATCCTGGTCCTAGTTAACTATTTTTTAAAAGATTTTATTTATTTGAGAGAGAGAGTGTGTGTGTGTGTGTGTGTGTGTGTGTGTGTGTGTGCATGCATGAGAGAGAGAGCATGAGCAGGGAGAGGGTCAAAGGGAGAGGGAGAAGCAGGCTCCCCACTGAGCAGGGAGCCTGACAAACCTGGGCTTGATCCCAGAGTCCTGGGATCATGACCTGAGTCAAAGGCAAACACTTAACCAACTGAGCCACCCAGATGCCCCTATTTATAAGGGCCTTAAAATCTCTAAGTCATTGCCTATGATTATTACATGTCAACCGGACTGAGATATGGTGCCCAGATAATTGGTTAACCGTTATTCTGCATGTCTCTGCAAAGGTGTTTTTTGCATGAGATTCACATTTAAATCAGTAGACTTTGAGTAAAACAGACTACCCTCCATAATATGGGTGAACTTTATCCAATCAGTCAAAGACCATAAGAAAAAAAGACTGAGATCTCCAAGGGAGGGAATTCTGTCAGCAGAGTGCCTTTGGATTCAAATTGTAACTTTTCTCTGGGTGTCCAGCCTGCTGACTTACCCTGCAGGTTTTGGACTTTGTTTCATTTTCTCTGGAAAAAGAGTCAGAAATTAACAGACGTAGGAACTGGCTATCTTGTTGTTATGACTATTTTCTCATTTTACTCTCCAAATCTCCTTCACTAATAAACTTTTGAATCTGGTTGCTTTAGAAGACATTAGTATATGTCTATATTGGTACCAAATCACTGTTCTTACCAACTTTCCTCATTCCCAGTTTTGCCTCATTTTTTAAAAATTTATTTCCTATTATTTCTTTATTATTTATTCTTTCCTTTCTTTTCAGTTTTTCTTTTTTGTTTGGTCTTTTCTCCTTTGTTGCGATTCCAAGACTGGGCCTTGGCCCTTACCCCAACCCAGTACATGGGGACTTTTGATGATAGTTTGATCTCTTCAATGTTAAACTGCCCCAAACAATTGGAAATTCCAGTGCCAACTCAATATATAAATATTTATTTGAGTTTGTCAGATTGTCACATGTGGCTCCTAGGGCTTAGTTGTTCCTTTATTCAGAGTTCCTTTATTGCTGACTCAGTTTTCCAGGTTAGAACTTAGCTTATAGTCTGTAAGTCACTTCTATTCATAAGAAATTTGAATGTCCAACGTTCCTAATAAATCGTTTTTATCTGTATCAACAGAGAAGTTACTTCACGAAGCTCCAAATTTTGTCCTCCCTGTAAGAAAAGATTTTGATCTCATACAGGAAGGTGGTTTAAAGATAGGCCTGAAGTGAGTCAGTGGTAGGATCAGGAATAGAGCTCCAAATCCCTGACTCAATCTTGCCTGATCCCACAAAATCAGGGCATCTTTTCTAAAAAGCTTACCAGCAGCTAATAAATCTTCTGGGGATATTAAATAGCTTTTATTTCTTTTATTAAGGAACACTTTGACTAACAGTGAACATATAAGAAACACAGATTGAATTTATTTTACAATGCTTATCAGTTTCGAATCTAAATGGCAAATTTCTCAGTACATTTTGCTTTGAGCTAAGGACAAGATGTTAGCATGACCTGAGATGTTTAATAAGCCCCAAATATGAACTCATTTGAAAATAGCTCATACTATTGAAACAAAGCTGAATAATTGAGTACAGGAAATTTCCAAGTCACTGCAACAGATTTCCACTCATAGTACCTGCCTGGTTATCTTTCAGTTCTCACTCTTTTGCCCATGCTTTTGACTTTTTGACAAACCCCAAACCCATTACTAAGGAAGTGTCAGTATTCTTTCTAGTGGACTACTTTTATTTCCTGAATATGCCATTCTCTCTTAACTCCAGCTCTTTATAAATTTCTTCTACTTATTGAAATATTTATCCCCTCCCTGGCTAACTTCTAATTTCCAGCCATCTTCTAAAAAGCCTCTACTGTAACTGCAGGCTGGGTTAGGTGACCTGTCTTTGTGCTCCCAGAATACCATTTATCATATAAGCACTTCCCATATTGAACAGTAATTTCTTGAGTGTAAGAATAGTGTCTATTCACCAATTCTATGCCTCATTCATCTTGGTACCCCCAAGACCTAGTAAATAGTTGTCTATGTATTTGTGTCCTTACCACACTGAACCCCTCTGTATCTGATTGCAATAGTAAACATTAAATAGTAGCTAGAGGATGGATGGATGGATGGATGGATGAGGAAGGAACAGATGAAAGGATGGATAGATCAATAGATGGATGGAAAGATAAAGGAAATAGGTCCTGATCTGGGCATTTAACATATAAATGGTGGAATTGTGATACAGGGTAGAGCTCTGATCCAGGAACTCAATACTTTGGACATGTTTCAGGTACAAATCCATGCAAGTATTGGGAGGCCTAGCAAATATAAGCAAGCAACAAGTCTGTGAGCCAGGGCTCCAGTCCTAGGTGTTAGATATACTTTATACTATCATTCTCCACAAACCTTTGCTTAGTGTTTGTCTTCTGTATGAAATTCCATTGGAAATCTTTAATCCTAGCAAAAGCTTATACATGCCTTTAAGGAGAGGCACTTTTGACCCTTCCTTCATTTTCCCTGATTACTTTCAGATGGGCCCCTCCTTCCCTTGCCCTCCCATAGTATTATATCTTCCTGGATTAGAATGCTTAGCACATTCTGACTGGTAGGGCCTTAACATACAGAGGCAAAATAGCCACCATCCCTGACCTCAAGGTATACAGTCAAGAGAGGACTTGACTACAGAAAGCTTGACTACATACAAGTCACAGTGTGCCTATGTGTTTGCCTTCTCACTGTGCTATAAGCTATTTGAGGATGGGGACTACTTTAGTTCATCTTTGTATACTCAGTACCTATCTAGCTCAGAACCCAGCAACAAAGTGTTGTTTAGCCAACATGGATCTGACTTTTGTAAAGACACCTGTTGTTTTAGGTTTCTTATTCTCAGGTGAGTTAAAAACATATGGAAATTGATGTATCATAGCTCTTTAGCAAATATTTATTGAATATATGTACCAAGGACTCAGGTGCTACAGATACAGTAATGAACAAAACAAAGCAACTGTCTTCATGAAGCTGACATTCTAAATGGGGGAGATAGACAATAAATGACTAAACAAATCATACAATTCAGATATTAATAGGTGCTGTGAAATAAGCAAGGAGATGTAGTGATTGAGAGTTGGGAATATGGGGGGAATGGTGACTATAATATAGGATACTTAGGGAATGCCTCTTTGCAGAGGTGAATAGAATAATTCATGAAGAATAATTCTTGGTGGAGGAATATTCCAGGCAGAAGGAACTGAAAGTTCCCCTTAGGCAGTAACATACTTTGTGTGTTCGGGGAGCAGTTAGAAGGATAGCAGACTGGAATGGAGGAACAAGGGGAAAAAGGGTAAGAAAGGGGTCAAGAGAGACAAAGGTCAGATTATGCAAGGTCTTGTAGGCTATGGTAGAGTTTGAATTTTATTTTAAGAGACATGTGGAGCCATTGACAAGTTTTTGGCATGAGAATTACATGATCTTAGTTATGTTTTAGAAATTTATTTCAGTTTCTGTGAGGAGAATGAACCCTAGGGGTTCAAGAGTGAAAGCAGGGCACAAGTTAGGACTTTTTTTTTTTACAGTAACCTATGATGTGGGCTTAGAGGTAGACATGTTGGAAAGGGATCAGATTTGCAGTATTTTTGAAACTAGAGGCAACATTATGTACTGTTAGATTAGAAGCAAGGAAGGAGAGAAAGAGAAGAGTCAAGGATGATACCAGTTTGTGGGGGGCCTGAGAAAAGGTGGTCCTACATTTACTAGGGAAGAGTCATGTTTGAGAAGAATCGAGTCTGCTTATAGATATTCTAATTTTGAGATGTTTGTTAGACATCCACATGAAAATGTCAAGTAGTTGATTAGAATCATGAATTAGGAGTTCACGGGAGAGGTTAGAGCTGAAAATATATATCTGGACTCAAGAACATATACATAGCATTTAAGATAAGGGGAACTGATGAGATCACATAGAGAGTAAGTACAGAGAGGAAAGGAGGGGGGCAAGGATCAATCCCCAAGGCCTTTCATGGATTCAGTGTAAAAATTTAAATTATAAAATAGAGAATATATCACTATTATAATGATAATACTTATTATACTTTATTTTATGCAAAATGACAACAATTTATTCACTCAACAAATATTTATCATATGCCTACCGTGTGCCAGGCACTATTTTAGATGCTCAGGATGCAGCAGTGAAAAAAGAAACATCAGATCAAATTTTTTGCCTTTATGGAATTTTCACTCTAGTAGTGGAAGGAGATAATAAGCAAGATGAATAAGCAAACTATAGTAATTAGGTCAGAATAATAGCTGAAAGTGAATTAAAACAGGTCTTTGCACTGCTCTTCCTTCTGTTAGATGCTCTTGCCCTAAAAACCCATACTGGTACCCTCAAGGACTTCCATCTTTGCTTTAATGTCATCTTCTCAGTGAACGTCTCCTGGTATTTCTATTTAAAATGCCAAATACTCATGCCACTCTCCATTTCTTGCCTTACCTACTTCTTTGCTGTACTTTTTCTATAGCAATCACTATCTTATTTAATATTTTTGTTGTATATTTATATTTCCATTTATTATTTCTCTCCCCAACTAGAATATCAGTTCCATGATGGCAGGGATTTGTTTTTAACTTTTCTGTTTACTGTTCTACCCCAGAACCTGGGGCAATTCCTGGCATGTACTAGATACTCAATATTTGCTGAATAAATGAGTCAATTTCTCAATGAGTAATCACTATCATCATTGAGAACACATTTTATCTTACCAAATACTTGGAATATTGCTCCAAAAGATGGAATAACTAATGTATTCTCTTAAGCTCCTGGTAAATTTAGCCATGGAGACAGAAGATATTCTGTAAAAATCATTGACTTCATTTAAGAGAGTTAAATAATGCAAATAATGTTCTGATAGCTTTTAAATTCAAAGGCAGAATGTAATATAATTCCTAATTAAATGCCTAGGTTGGAAATGTTGGCGAGGATGTGGAGAAAGAGGAACCCTCCTACACTGTTGGTGGGAATGCAAGCTGGTACAGCCACTCTGGAAAACAGTATGGAGGTTCCTCAAGATGTTAAGAATAGAGCTACTCTACAACCCAGCAATTGCACTACTAGGTATTTACCCCAAAGATACAGACATAGTGAAAAGAAGGGGCACGTTCACCCCAATGTTCATAGCAGCAATGTCCACAATAGCCAAACTATGGAAGGAGCTGAGATGCCCTTCAACAGATGAATGGATAAAGAAGATGTGGTACATATTCGCAATGGTTTATTATTTAGCCATCAGACACGATGAATACCCACCATTTGCATCAACATGGATGGAACTGGAGGGGATTATGTTAAGTGAAGTAAGTCAAGCAGAGAAAGACAATTATCATATGATTTCACTCATATGTGGAACATAAGCAATAGTATGGAGGACCATAGGGGAAGGGAGGGAAATCCAAAGTGGGAGAAATCAGAGAGGGAGATGAACCATGAGAGACTATGGACCCTGAGAAACAATCTGGGGGTTTCAGAGGGAAGGAGTGTTGGGGAAGGGGGTAACAGGGTGATGGATATTGAGGAGGGCACATGCTGTGATGAGCACTGGGTGTTATAGTTAACTAATGAATCATTGAACACTACATCAAAAACTAATGTACTAGACAGTGGCTAACTGAACATAATAAAAAAATGCCTAGGTTGGGTTTATCATAGCTTATCTATAATATTGTCCAAATAAATGACCTAAGTAGAGTTGTAAATTTTACTTATTGAATGTACCTTTATGGTACTCTGGTACTCCTTGCGTAGTCAACTTCAATATATGTTGATGCCTGTTTAATAAAACTTAGAGTATGCTATTACAATTTGGAATGCACATGAAGGCTTATAGTTATACTTCTATATTCAGGACATAACAGTCATTGCTCTACTAGGTGCCAAGCTCTTGATCATGTAAAGGTAAAGTATGATCTTTTTCATCATGTTTTGATTTATAATGATTTCTAGGTAAACACTGAAGTAAAAACTGACTACTTCCTTATCAGACTTATGAGGAAAGAAATTTGTTCTTCATTTTAAAATTCCCATCACATTTTTAAAAATCATACTTGTTTTGCAAATATGTGAGTAAATAATTAGAATGCAGTGTGCCAAATACCATGTTAAAGGTATGAAGAAAATACTATGAATAAAGAGAAAGAAAGACCCAGCTCGAAGAGGTTGGAGAAAATTTTATAAAATAAATTATATTTGAGCCAGATGAAGTGTTTTTCCACATGACCAACTATCATCACAGAAATAAAGGAATTATGTAAAAGTTGTGGGACAATAAACATTTCAGCGGGGCCAACAAACATTTTCTAGAGGTAGAGAAAGTTTTCACTGGAAACTAAACTAAGACTAGACAGTGAAGAACTGAGGCATGAAAGTGAAGGAATTTGTACTCCATGCTAATGCATTTGGATTTTTCTCACAAGTATGTTTAAGGCAATAAAATGTTTTGTTTTAGAAAGAACAGTTCAAATAGTCCTTGGAGGTTAGATGGAAATAGGGGAAATTTACACCCAGGGACACAAGTTAGGAGGTAGCTACAACAGTGCTAATGTTGAGACAATGCAGCAGTGGATATGAAGAGAAGGATCAGATTTGAAAGACATTTCTACAGTACAATGACTTTATGATTTCAGTCCAAGTTCATGTTAGATTTTAAAATGAAGATAAAAATATCTGTAGACCAGAAACATTACAAACACATATAATACTAAGTAGTCTTGAAATCCTGGCCCTGCTGAGCTACAGGTCCTCAAACAGATCAAGGAAGCTGCAAGTTAAGTGCCTATAAGTTAACAGGAAGGAAAACATTGAATATGCTGCTGGAAACCTTAGTAATTTTACTGAATGAAATCAGGGTCCCTGGCAGAGTGAGCTTTCTGTGAAAGGATGCTAAGAAAAGTCTGAAACTGTTGCCTAAGTCTTTGGTTCCTCTGATGACATGTGTACAAGCTTTATATAAAATCAAAGAAATCCTCAGGGTCTAAAAAAGGGGCTGAATGTCCCATTGTTTTAGTGATATTATCTGCCAATTCCCCATTATCTCTGTGGGATGGAAGAACCATGACCCTTGGGTTTCCAGAGTGTAGGTGGAGGCAACCACTAAGCTACTAGATAAGGATGGTTAAACACAGAGGGTAAAAGAAAAGCTACTGAAGATGCATCTTGAAAACTAGAATTCCAAAGGACACAAAGAATGCTAAGAAAGACTGCCAACACACATAAATGTCTAGCAAATTTACTATCAATAGGGTGCAAATAGAAGAATCTCAAAATTACCAAAATTACCAAAAACATACCAAAAGTATGTTTAGAATGTCCAAAGAGATAAAGGGAGGGATGGAAACCATTTTTAAAAAGCAAGAAATCATGAACAGCAAGGAGAAATAATAGAGTATTACAAAAAATCCTTAGCAAACAGTCATTTTAATTAAAAAAATCAACAGGACAAACTTAATCAATAGGAGTTATAGCTAAAAGGAGTACAATAACACAAAAGAAAAATCTCCTATATGGTCTCAATAGCACATTTCAGATGGCAAAAGAAAGAATCATTGCTACCAGACCTGCCATACATAAAATATGAAATGACACTGATGATAATTTGAATCCATAAAAAGAAATGAAGAGTAGCAGGAATGATAAATATGTGGAGTAGTCTAAGATTACCTCCACAATCCTGTCCTGAACACAAATGAAAAGAGAATACAGGGGAAAGAGCAAGTTTGGGTAGATCAGAGAGATGTTGAATTCAGTTTGGGCATGCTGAATTGGATGTTTGAGATTCCTATAGGACATCCCAGCAGAGATATTCAGTAAGCCAATACTGAATACAATAAGGGCAGCCAAAGAAGCCACAAAAATATTGAACAGTGCAAAGATATCCACAGGCCAAAATAAGAAAAACTTAATCTTGCAAAAATCATGGACAATCCACACAACATATGTTGCATGAAAATGCAGAAATCATAGCCTGACTGGAAATGGTTTGGAATCTTCAGTTTGAAAAGTCAAACAGAAATCTATAAAGCAATGACTGGCTTAGATAGGAGAAAAAAAAAAAAAAAGGAGAGGTCTTTCCCACTAAAATCCACATATTAATCTAATATCAGAACCAGAGACATTCTGAAAGCAGGCCATCTTTGTAGATAAAAAAATAAAAATAAAGTACTACTTTGCACTGGAGGCTTTGGTTATGAAGATGTTTTATAGACAGAATTTTAAAGGGTTCAGCAAAGGTTTAGATCCATTCACTGATGTAAGATGTAAAATAGCTGAATAAGGAGACTCAAACTTGGTTCCTAACCTTATGAGGGCAACTTGCAATTTCTTCACAGACCAAATCTTTTTGCTGTCATAATAGTAAAAAAAAAAAAAAAAAAAAAAAAGAATAGTCAGATGGACAATTGAGCAGGCCTAATACTGCATGGCTTCCTGAAGTAGGAAATTGGCTGCAAGTGCTGAATACAGATGGAATCGGGCATTCATTCTAAACTCCTAAGTCAAGCATAAATTATTAGAATAGATTTACAGAGGAAATGTGATCAGTGTTGTTAATCACCTGTTTGTGAGTAGATTTTTATGACATTCTATAGTTACCCATCTAATGAGTATTAAATATTTTGAGTATATTTTTGCACAGAAATATACACATTATATTACACTGTCTGGCTTGAGAACAAAGGTAATCAAATACAAATTAAAATACAGTTAGAATGGTAGAGTTGGAAATCCTTCAATGACAGAGAAGAAAGAAGGTCCCATCAGCTGAGCACTATGCTAGGTACTTCACAGACACTATGTCCTAAATTTTCACAATACAACCCTAGCAGTAGGCCATTTTACAGACAAGGAATGTGAGGCTCAGACATTTTAAGTAACTTGTCTAAAGTCACAAAGTTAGTAAATGATGAGACCCAGATATAATGCTGCTCTTTATCTTACTTCAAATCCCACTCTGTCCATTAATAATGTCATTCTTACCATCTCTTCAAGAGATAGTCCCTTCCACAATTCTCTTACCCATCCCCCCCCAATCTTTCTTAGTTGTCCCTGAAAATCAACTCCTTTTATTTTCAAACCATTCTTCCACATGGAAGTACATCTAGTTTATAAAGACCATCATCATGTTATCTATGAGTCTTATCCATGCTGAATGTCCCCAGTTACCTTTATAGTTCCTCAATCAACAGTGTGCAGGCCTCTGACATTGCAATGGTCTCTGCATGCACTCTAGTTTGCCAACGGCCAATTTCACATAATAAAGTGGTGACTTAGCTAGCCTTGGCCCTCACAAGAGCAACTTTGTTCCTGAGCTCTATCTGCTGTGTAGGACTCAACATCACCCTATAGGAATAAACTCTTGGAAAGAATGACAGGATAGACAGGGCCATTGAAGCTTCACTTAAAATTTTACATGGCTACATTTCAAAAGAGTGAGGATTATGAAAATGTAACTCTACTTTATGATACAGTGCTAAGTCTTTTGGCTCAGAGCCAAAACACTGTACACATATATCAGAGAGAATGGGTCAGCCAGGGATTTTAGAAGCGGCTTTTCAGGTTTCACAAGTCCATCGAATGGTCACATTCTTAATAAAAAAAAGACCAGCATTCAAAGTGCTGAGCAGAACTCCTTTATCTTCCCTGTCACTGCACCACTAGTATCTAATAGGGTATTATGGCATATCCTGACAGAACTTGAACCATAAAAAATACAAATTGGACTTTTTTTGGCTAATTTGTCAGTGAAGGGGGTCTGTAAGAGAGGGAATAAAAACATGTAATGGTGGATACTTACACTCTAAGAAATACCAGTGACCTATATATAAAGAAAATTTAGCAAAATTAGGACATGTGAAACAATATATTAATATGATAGGATTTAATTTTAGTGTTCCTTCAAGAAAAATTCTTAAGTAAGTAAAGGTGATGATTCCTGAAGGATGAAGCACAGAAAAATTTAACTCAATGTCACACATAGAAATACAGACTTGGCCCAAAGGCATAACAGTTTCCTTCACTGTCAAGTGTTAGTAATCTTGAATGTCCAATATTTCAGTGGATTTTCTATGGACCCTTTGTTAACCAGTACAAATTTTACAGAACTGCTCTTTCAGCAATACATTCAAATGTACTCTTTGAAATAATAAAGATTCTTTCTCTCTGACTCCTTATGTGTGTGTGTGTGTGTCACATACGATACACATATACATACAAGCATACACACACACAAAACCCTTTGATGTTTAAAAAACTGATTCATACCCAATCTCCTAATTATCATTACAAAACTCTTACAAAATACTTAGAAACCCTTATGATGGGTTTAATCTATGCAAAGTTAGAAAAGGACCCAGCAATTCTTGGCCTTCACATTACTAGTGTCCCTGAAGAGGCTGCAGGCTTGTTGATTACTTTGCCTGGATTTTACAATGTTCAGTAAAGAATATTTTTGTGGAAATGTGCAAACTGATTATAAAATTTAGATGAAAATCTGAAGGACCTAACAGCCTAAACAACATTTCAAAGGGAAGACTAAATTGGAATACTATTCTGCCTGATTTCAAGAATTAGTATTAAAAAAAAGAACTAGTATTTAGCTACAGTCATCAAGAGGGAATATTATTGGTATAAGGATGACTAGCTAAAAATGACCAGAATAAAAAGTTTAGAAATAAACCTACACATATATTTTCGATTGATTTTCAGTCAAGGTGCCATTTTCAATAAATGGTGCTGGAACACTTTGAGATCCACATGAAAAAATGAACCTTGATCCTTACCTCATGATATACACAAAACTCAACTTGAAATGGATTAAACACCTAAGCATAAAATCAAAAAAATACAAAATTCTATCTTGGAGTAGACAGCAAATTATTTAATATGAAACAAAAGCAAAATATTTAGATCTAATAATATACATATAAAAAAGACTATATAACTAACATAATTCAGTAATAAATAGACAAGGAACCAGATAAAAATAGGTAACTATGTAAGCAGATACTTTATAAAAGAAGATATATGAATGGCCACTAAGCATATGAAAAGATATTCATTTGTTGTTAGGGAAATGTATTAAAAACCATGATGGGATACCATTACACACTCACTAGAATGGCTAAAGTTAAAAACACTAAAAATTGCTAGATATTAGAGTGACAAGAATTCTCATACATTGTTGATGAGAGCATAAAATGGTATAATCACTTTTTTAAAGTCTGGCATTTTTTTTAAAGACTATGCATACTTCCCTGTGAACCAGCAATTTCACTCCTAAGTATTTATCCAAGAGACATGAAAGTTATATCCACACAGAGCCTTGTAAATAAATGTTCATGTCAGCTTTATTCATAATAGCTGATAAATGGAAACAACTCAGGAGCCATCAATTAGGTGAGTAGGAAAATGATTTGCAATGTATGCAAACAATGAAAGACAGCAGTAGGAAAAAAAAACTACTGATACAACAATATAAATGAGTCTAAAAAATGTTATACTAAGTGCAGAAAGCCAGTCATAGAATATAACACACAGTATGATTCTATATGAAATTCTAAAAGGCAAAATTAATCTGTATCAAATCTCTGGTTGCCTGGGCCATGGGTCAAGAGATGGAATTGACCACAAAGGCTCAGAAGGGAATTTTTTAGGCTGATGAAGATGTTCTATATCATGAGAGTGGTGGTAATTATGCAGGTGTATTTGACAAATTTCATCATAGTATACACTTAAAATAGGTCCACTGTATTTTATATAAATTATACCTCAAGGAAATTGATAAAAACATTTGTACACTATTGTCTCTTTAAATCCTAAGATTTAAAACTTTTTACAGGCAACTTAAAATAAAATAGTACCTTCTATTGCCTATGATTTCTTGTGCATTCTATTTTCCAATTTGACATTTTTTCAGTTTACCTGAAATTATACACACACACACACACACACACACACATATGTATATATATATATGAGACAATTTGAGAAAAAATGGTATAAACATGGACTAATACATTTTTTATATCTATATAGTATATACAACCTAATATACACACATGTACACATATCTAGTGTTAGGGAATTAAGGAAATTAATGTTGAATGTGCGATATACACTAATCCTAGTCTGGAGGTTAATGAGAGGTACCGTCGGCCAGCAGTACTTACCCAGTAATCCTACGTCTAGCTCTACTGAAGCAGAAATTTCACGGTTTGGGAAGTCAAAGGAGTGAGAAGTAGTATTGATTTACTTGCTTCAAAATTATGTAAAATTTTACAGCATAGACTTCTTCAAAGTCTGTCTCTTCACAGACCCTCACAACAGCCTTGACAGAAATTCTAACTTATCCCACTTTATTCATAGGGAAACCAACACTCAGAGAGGTGAAGTTTCCAAGGTCTCATAGATATAAAGTGGCTCAGGATTAGAGGCCAGAGCTTCTGTGCATCCAAGTGTTTTCCCTCTGTAAAACCTACCTCCATTCTCTAGCCAATCTTACTTATTTTTGAGAAAAAGGAAACCCGATGATAGGAACATAATGGAAAATGCTTACATACATATTTATATCTATGTCTAGGTCATCTAGATCTGTATCTATGCATTCCCCAAATTAAGAGGGATAGGGTAGGCATAGGAACAAAAATGTATAGAAAAATCTAAATAGAGTACATTACATGCTAGAGGACATATAGCCATTCAAATATAGTTGATTAAAACTGCAAATATCAGAGAATCTAAGTTAGGGAGGCATGTGGAAATAAGCCATGTGAGGCTTACATGTGAGGAAGGAGGAAATGGGCTTTTGACTGGCACTGGGCATTAAATTGAAGTTTGGGCCAAATTAGGCAGATTACTATGAAGCACTTCTACTTGAGGAAGTACAGTATAGTGCATAAGTCTCTATTTTTGGAATCAGACTGAGTTCAAACCAAGCCAAATTCACCTAAAATTCTTTTTCAACAACTTACCAGCTGTGAGACCCTGGGAAGATTGCTTAACCTCTCTGAGCCTCATTTGTAAAATACAAAATGCGGTGGTCCCTCATAGGATTGTTTGGAGGATAAAATAATAATTTTTCATAAATATCAGCTATTATTAATTATGAATAATAACAGGTAGAATATCTGCTATTCATAAAGTGCCATTTTCCCAAATTCCTACTATTTTATGCTTCTGGAGAAGGCATCTCTCATCTACTACTGTCTAAACACGTGCCCACTCACCACACAGTGCTTTCTTTAGTCAAAGAAGATCCAGACACATCTTCTGAAACAGACGCGGGGCATAGTGCCAGACAATCAACTTTTCTCCATTTCTATCATCTTACCATACCTCAAAAGACCAACAACTGTGTGAATGCCATACTTAACCTTTTCAACATAATAGTGTCTTAAATATTTTAAGAAGTATGCAATATTCAAGACATACAAAAAAGAATGAAGAGTAAACAGCATGGAGAAACTGACCCAGTTACTGCAACAAGTCAATAGCATGAAAAGATAAATGGCAGGGAGGAATGCCCAGATTAAAAGAGGCTAGAGATCTAACAACTAAATATCATGTGTGGACCTTATTGTGAATCCTGATTTGAGCAAATTAACTGTCAAAGGGATTTTTGAGACAATTAGGGGAAGGATTTTAAGTCTTTTGGTATACATGATACTAAGGTTAATAGTAGTGATGGCATTGTTATGTCTTTTAAAAGCTCATATTTTTAGATATGTATACTACAGTATGCAGAAATGACATGTTGTTTGGAATTGGCTTTAAATTACATTTTAGAAAAGAACAAAGATAGATGATGCAAATATGGCAACATTTTGAGAATTGTTGAATATACAAGTTGAGTACAGGAGTTCATTTTACCAGCACCTCTACTTTTGTGCACATTTGAAACTAACTTCTAATAGCACAATTGATGATATAAAGCTATGAATACAACAAACACCTATGTATCCAAACTCTGTTTATGAAATAAAAGCCAATTTAGTTAAATTCCCTGCACCAATTATCTCCACCCCCCTACAGAAATGACCACTATACTCATTTTGATGTTTATTTTAGTCTTGTTACTGTTTATACATTTACCACATATTTATTTATTCCTAAGCAATACATCACATTGTTTCATACATTTTTAAACTTCATAAAAACAGTATCAAATTGTATGTGTTTTCAACTTGCCTTTTTTTGGGTCAATATGACGTATGTCTGATTCATCCATATGGCTCTAAAATAGTCTTCCAAAAATATCTTCCATTTTTTGTCTGAGCTGACCAAAGTTTATATCAGCATTGTATGCCTTGTGTGTACCACTACTGGGGTTCCTGTTGTCTTATCTTTATTGGTAAGAAGTTGTGGAATTTCATTGAGCCATAATGTTCTCTGAATGAGGAGTTCTGTGTAAAGTAATTCTGTCATTAAAGGTTAACAGAATTCTGTCTCCTCCCAAACCTATTTGTCTTTTTTTTTTTTTTAAGATTTTATTTATTTGACAGAGAGAGACACAGCGAGAGAGGGAACACAAGCAGGGGGAGTGGGAGAGGGCGAAGCAGTCTTCCCGCGGAGCAGGGAGCCCGATGCGGGGCTCGATCCCAGGACCCTGGGATCATGACCTGAGCCGAAGGCAGATGCTTAACGACTGAGCCACCCAGGCACCCCCCTATTTGTCTTTTTAAAAAACTTCCTAGAATATGTTTGTTAAGTTTCAACTGTTAGCAACTACATTTTTACTACCTCAGCAAATAAGTAAAATAAGGCATAGTGACCACATGATAATTTTGTCGTTACTACAAGACTTGACATCTACTGGCTAAATCTAAAGATCTTGTAGTATCTGCCTCACCTCACTGTGAACATAATAACGACAAATGGTGAATGCCCACAGTATGGGAATGCAGTATACTTATAAATTACTTATCCTGGATGTTCTTTGAAAAGGGCTCCAAAATATGCATTGTTGTGAGTGGTCTCATTCAAAATTTCTCTGGCCACTGCCTTAAAGGGAAATAATCACTATGTGTAGATCTTCCAGAAAGGTGAGAGATTATTATAAAATAAGGCCTTAGGGGGGCACCTGGGTGGCTCAGTCGGTAAGCGTCTGCCTTCAGCTCAGGTCATGATCCCAGGGTCCTGGGATCAAGTCCCACATCGGGCGCCCTGCTCTGCGGGAAGCCTGCTTCTCCCTCTCCCACTCCCCCTGCTTCTGTTCCCTCTCTCGCTGCATCTCTCTCTGTCAAATAAATAAATAAAATCTTTAAAAAATAATAATAATAATGTCTTAGGTCTATTCCCAAATACTTTTGGTCACATAAATGCTTATAGGTGTTTAATAAATACTTATAACTTTTAAAAAATTGGTTGGAAATGCAATAAGGACAGTCTGTTGAACACATCAATTGGTTATCACTGTAAGCACTTTCTCAAAGAGAAAAGATAAGAAAATAAAAGGTATCTGAAGGTATCTCCGTATCTAGTAGCTCAATGCATAACTGACTTCAGGATAGTAAAGGGATAACAAAGGAGCAAGCCCCTCATCTTTGCTCTGGCTCTGAGGCTCAGTGACCAACCTGCACTAGAAATTTGTTTCTCCTTGATATACAGCAAAAGGGGATAGGGGTTTCTTCCCCCCCTTTTTAACTTACACAGTGACAATGAAGGGATCTATCCCTGCTTTCTTCTTCCCAGAGCCTGGACCTAATTGCATTTAGATATATTATTCTCTCTTTTGTAAGCCAGAAACCCAACACTATCCTTTGCCCTTGTTGCATTTCTAATGATGAGACTTTCTTTACCTCACGGACAGTAATTTAATTGTTGATGTCCTTGGCCTTTTATTAATCTCTATTGTGGTTAGAAAAAACAAGCTAATTAAGTATTACTTTTGGCCCGTAATTCCTAATCAGAGATTTACTTTTATTGTAGTCAGTCTGCCATATGAAAAAGACAATTTCAAAGCCCTCAACTCTATTAGAAATTCTCCTATTCAACATAACCTAGAGGTACTCTTTGAAGTGTACTTACAAATAATAATAAAAAAGTATACTTAGATTTCATGTAGCCAATTTTCTCCAGAACTGAGGTTCTATAAATTCTATGTTGTTAAAAGCTTTCTTCAAAACATATTATAATCTAATCTGTTACTGTGTAAGAAGCCTTATGTTTATCTCATACCCCAACATAGTGCATTTAAATGACTCATTTTGGGGTGTGCTCAAACACATGCAAGGAGGAACAGGAAACAGAGGGACAAATGCCTTTGTGCTTGATCAGCCATAAACAAGTACTGTGATACTGGTGGCAATAGAGAGGATAGATGATGAATTTGCTGTGCCGGAGTCCAGGGTATTCTCAGAATGTGAACACACAGCAAAGCGGCAATCAGTATAGTTTGAAAATCTCAGGAAATGGCTGAATATCTACAATTGAATAAGGAATAAAATGGTAAAGATGGTAAGTTAAATGGGTTTTTTGGACAACGATTATCATTTTATCTCCTGGTGGCTATATACAAGCTGTCCAAAGTTTAACCTGCATTATGTCATATTTTCTGTTTAAGATTTTAATGTAGCTTTGTGACTAAAAGGTTTTTCCTCATAATTCCCTAAAATACTTAGAAATGATAACATGTTTCCAGATAAATATTATGAAATTAATTACTTGGGAGAATTCCCCCTAATTAGCATGTATTAGTAGGGCTACAGACAATAATGTAGATTCCATGATATGGATATAATATCCAAGAACTGGGGAAAAGACTTAGGGGAACTTCTAGACATTCTTTATGAAAAGTAGCAATCCACAGTAGTCTTTCTGCCAATAAATGGGACTTCTTAAGTATTTAACAGTAATGTGTCTTCTACCATGGATCTAGGCAAAGTGGTTCAGCATCTTTAAAGGACAGCTTTGGGCAACAAGATCTGTATAGTCATTCCAGCTCTTTCTGCAAGGCGAGGGTACATGGACATTTCTTTAGAGTGGATTTAGAGTACCAGAGACCATTACAAATGTGATTATGGACAAGTTATTGTTATAATTTTTTAAAACTGTATTTGTATATGTGAATGTGTGTGTGTGTATATCACAAAGCAAATTCTTGAGGTAAATATAATTATTTACATCCTAAAACAAATTCTGTATATCTGATGGTAATGAAAGCCCCAAATGTAAGACTACTGGTGAAGATCTGTGCGAGCAGGTGCCTTCAGGTGTCTGCCTCCTGGATCTCATTTGAAATCACTGCAAAATGAAGAGCTTTTCCCTAAGGTCAAAGTTAACTTTCATTGAGAGGTTGGTGAAAATTTCCCTCCAAGGCAGCCTACCTCTTTATACTTAAAGAATTTGGAATCAGGTTTTGAATGGAAGTAGCATGTAGTACACTCAACTTGCAATAAGAAGACGTGGCTGTTAGCCTTAGCTCTGCTACTTCTAAGCTGTATGACCTTTGAACAGTAGTTCAAGGCCTTTAAAAATTCATTGAGTCTAAGCCATTTGTTTTATAGTGGTTAAAAATAAAAATAATGGTGGCAATCTAACAACACATAATTAAGAGAAGGAAAAAGTTTTAAATCAATAACTACCCAAGTGATGCTGGAATCACTTTAATTAAGGCTATTCTAATTGCCAATTCTCTACTATTGCTTATAGTCAAGCTCCTGGAAGAAGTGTCTATAAATCATGTCTCCACTTCATTACCTCCCATTTCTCCTTAACTCACTCTAGTTTCTCTTCTGTTCCTGCCACTCCATCAACGGGGATTTCTCTAAGCTTTACCAGTGACTTCCTTGTTGCACAGTCAGGTAGATACTATTCAGATCTCTTGTGAGTTAATCTCTCAAGAGCACTGGCTGAAGTTTTTATCTCCCTCCTTGTTGAATTTCTTCTCTTAGCTTCTGGTACTCTGATTTTCCTCTTAGCTTTCTGGCTTTTCCTTTTTGGGTTCTTTGGTGGGTTTTTCTGATTATTAATGTTTAATATTAATGTTAGATTAATAATGTGATGATTAATATTAGGTTCCCTCATGTCTTGGCCTTGAGCATCCCTTTTAACCAAAACTTCAATTACCTATATGTTGAGGACTTACATTAATATTTTCAGTCCAGACCTCTTCTCTGACCTCCACAGATGTGGCAGTTTGCTGGAAATCTCCATTTTGCTACCTTGCCAGCACATCAGAGTACCCTTCTTTACATTGCCTTTATAACACTTACCACAATTTTAGTTATATGTTTGTGTTACTGTTGGGCCAGTATAAGTCTGGTCCATCATATGGACACTGTTTGAGAGCAAGAAATGGCTCTGTTTTGTTCAGCACCGTGTATGTAGTAAATGTTAGGTATGTATACAAATATCAACTCACTGTGTTTCAGGTATGCAGTCCTTTTCTGGCCCTCAAATACTTTCTCTCGCTTTCAGGGGTTTTTGCTTGCTGTTGCCTCTACCTGAGATGCTTTTTATTCCTATTTGCACATGGCCAGCTTCTGCTAGTCCTTCAGGTCTCTGCTCAAATGTCATCTCCCCAAGAAGGCTTTTCCTGATGGTCTGACCTAAAGTTGTCCTCTCCTCTTACTCTAGTCATGGCAGTTTGCAGCATGGCAGGATCTTCAGAACTGACTTATTTATTCACTGACTGATAGACTGTCAGGCTCCTGAGACTAGGGAGCTGGTCTGTATTGTTCACCAGGGCAGCCCTTTTGCCTCACACATAGTAACTAAAAAATACTTATTAAATGAATTTTCCAAAAAGCATAGAAAGTTTCTCACTGAGTTATAAAAGCATTATATGAAAGAGTGAGAGATTATGTGCTATTGGGGATATAAGAAGACTTTTTGGAGTTTTGGAGGAGGAAACATTTGAATTGCAACCTCTATGATACATAGATAACTGTCAGAGCACAGGTGTGGGAACATAGAATTCCAGGCTACAGGAAGAGCTGGACTTCAGGCTCAAATTAGAATTGAGGCTTTTTTCTCCACCCATGCATAGCAAATAGGTCAATGACTAGAAGAAAAATAAAGCTGAAAAGATACATTGGTATTATATTGTACGAGGCTTTGCATTAGAGTATGTGCATTAACGAGCATTAAAAATGAAGAGAAAAATCTGCAAACTGATCAAATTTGTGTTTTAAGAAGGTAAATCAAAAAGAAGTATAAAGAATGATGGCATAAAGAGAGACTGGAAGTAGAAAGGGGGTTAGTGCAACATGCTAGGAGAGGACATCTGAATTTGACAAACAACTTTGAAGAAAGGAAGCACGGATCAAGAGACCCTGAAGAATGTGTTTGCTAACTGCAAGTGTATGTAGAATGGAGGATGAGAAGTTTATAATCTTCTTTGATAGTAACATTATTTATGGTGCTAAGGAGCTTAGTCATTGGGAAAAAATTTAGGGTAGCTGCGAAAATGAATTACAGTTTGAAGACAAATTTTGGTGATTTCTGGCTACATGAATAAAAAGTGTAGCTGATAGTTAAGTGTTTGAGACTGGAATTCAGGAGAATGAGTAGGGCTACAAATGAATATTTGGTAATCATCATATCTATGGTGCTTAAAACACAAAAATGGATAAGATTGCCTAAGGATGAGAGGAGAAGAAAGGATATAGCTAATAACTGAATATTGGTAGAAGTTTAGGTAAAGAGAAACTCAGAAAGAAAAAATTCTGTGAGAGAATATACCAGCAAAGAAAGAAAAGAGCAAAATTCAGCTGAAATATATGGCCTGTGTTTCAATGAAGGCCTTTTACTATTCTTAGATTATAAAAGACGTGTCGTATGGTGCAGACAGCTTTAAGTGATCAAATTATTCCTATTTAATTGCGAGAGCTGATGAATTTTTAATGTCAGATATACAGGTTGTTAATTCTGCCAAAAATGCAGTAGAACATTGGATGTTTCCACTGGAACTTTGATGACATATCACTCGTGGTGTTTTGTGTGCTAATCCCTATTTAATGCAGCCTTTTGAAAGACAACAATACATAGAAATTTAGAACACTTCCTTATAATGTGTAATATATAAAATAAAATGATCAGAGTGGTGATATTTGAATATTTATAATGAGAAATTTTTGCTTGTACATTTTGCATCTGTCCTCAAATTCTAAAAGTGAATATTGTGTGTGGTTTTGTGTGTGGTTGTATGCGTGTGTTCCTCGTAATTTTAACTTAGGAAAAATCAAGGATACAAGGATACTCAATACAGTTTTCTAAGGCTGACACTGCAGATAAATTGCCTATTTGGGTTATAGTGATATTTAATCCTAGGGGATCAGAGGACACAGATTCAGATGCATTCTGTTGTGATGGTATCTTTAGTTGTGAATTCTTCCATTTGGAATTCATAATTACAATGTCCCCATACTTGAGGTTATTCTCAGCATTCAACCCCCTGATAAATCTGTCTACACAAAACGGCAGCTGGTCCACTGGCAATTGAACTGCTTTTGGTGACATAATTTCATGATATTTTTTAGATTCTCTGAAAGAGAGCAGCTGCCCAGAGCTTCAGAAGCATTGTGCATGGGGAACTTTGCTTACATTTTCTCTAGGGACAAGGAGGCTCTGTTGGGTGACTAATGGTGAGAATTGTCAGGTAAATAACTGTCTCATGGAAAATGCTGTTTTGCTGGTTTTGGTCCCTATGCTTAGTAGAATTACGAGCATTGTTAGTGAGGAAAAAAACTTGGTAATAAGGTGATCAGTTTATAGCAAGAAAGAAAAATCAGGTTTATCCAGTCTTTTTAAATTTAATCCTCAAATGAGACTGTGGTAGAAAAAGAAACAAATAATAAAACAGATGGAAGAATACAGGTGGTCTGAAAGCAGAAGCTAATACTCCAAGTGGAATTAATTCTCTTAGCGTAGTTTTAGGGTAGGTTTTATGAAAATCTATTTGTTTTGCACAGAGGAGAAACAATTTGCATCTGACCTTGGAATGGAAAAAGACGCTGCTGATTTTAGGGCAGGAAGAATTGAATGTGACCACAGAATTATTACTCTAACCCATGCTATTTTGAACATCTTGTAAATGATTCAGGCCACAGTTTGTCTGACCCAAGGGGATAACTTGCTTTCAAAACCCCCTGGCAAATCCTGCCTTTATTGGGAGTAAATAAGGGATGGATGGATACGTTCTCCACAAATAGTCCTTTATGTGAGAGAAACAATTTTGTACTGACCTTACCCTAAATCACCACATCACACAACTGTAGGAAATCAAAGTGACTGAAACAAATATAAAGAGAGAACTTTTTTGATGATGAAATAGTCCTGTATTTTAATTGTGGTAGTGGTGACACAAATCTAAATATTTGATAAAATGGCATAGAACCAAGCATAGACATTGTATCACTGTCCATTTCCTAGTTATAGTTTCCCCATGTAACTAGTGGAGTATACATGTCATCTCTGTACTACCACAGCAATTTCCTGTGAATCTATAATTATTTAAAGACAAAGTTAAAAATGTAGAAACAATAAATGTAAGAAATATCTAAACCTCTTCCCACCACATTTCAAATGACTGGCTTTTTCTTATCCATTAGAGCTCATCTTATCACATCCACAGAGAGCACTTGACTAATGCCTGTACCTAAATTAGCTTCCTTTGACATATCTGAAAAAGGGTTAGTATCCAAAATATATAAAGAACTGCTACAGGGAGAGGTAAGATGGCAGAGTAGTAGGAGGACCCTAGGCTTACATCATCCTTTGAACATAGCTATAAATATCCAATCATTCTGAATACCCAAGAAATCAATCTGAGGACTGACAGAACAAATTGGACAACTAGAGGGAGAGGGGAGGCCATATTGTGGAAGGTAGGAGGTGCAAAGACATGGTTTGGAGGAGAAACGGATTGCAGGTGCTGTGGAAGGGCGGGAGCCCTGGTCCCAGAGAGAGGTGAGAAGGAGAGAGAGGAGCACCCAAGGGATCACACAAGGAAAACAGTTCCCCAAAGCCATTGACTGGGCAAGTGAGAGAGGCTGATTTTCATGAGTTTTTGCAACCAGTGGGGCTCAAAGACTAGAGTTTTAGAGGTCCACCAGAGTGGCTAGTATAAGCCCTGAGGGCACTGCAGTACTCCTATAGAGAAGGTAGTCAGGCAGGCAGCATCATCTGAGGATCACCTGAGATGCATTGGGAGAGACGGTTCCCTCTTCTTGGAGTGCATCTGAGAGAGGTGGCATTGCCTCTCCAGGGAGAAAGAAGCGAGGACGTGCCATTTCCCTCCCCCACTACTCAGCACAGGTGCAGAGACACCTGCTGAGGGCAGCTAACTTGGACACAGGCTTTTTCATGTGCTCTGCTCCAAACCCCATGCTCCTGTGCTCTGGTGCAACTGCCCTTCTAGGTCAAACATGCATCAATCCCAGCATAACAAGACCCTCCTCGAGAAGACCAGTGCAGGTCCCCACAACACTAGGTCCCATAACAGATGAAAATGGGGTGGGGGGAGAGAGGCAAACCAAGAAACAGACTCTTAAATATAGAGAACAAATTGAGGGTTGCTGGAGGGGAGGTGGACTGGGGGATGGGTGAAATAAGTGATGGGGATTAAGGGTGTTGTATGTAAGTGATGAATCACAAAATCCTACACCTGAAACTAATATTACACTGTATGTTAACTAACTGGAATATAATAAAAACTTGGGGAAGAAAAGAACTGCTACAACTTAACAGCTAAAAACCAAATAATCCCATTAAAAATGGGTAGAAATATGAACAGACATCTCTCCAAGAAGATATCCAGAAGGCCAAGAAACACATGAAAAGATGCTCAATATCACTGATCATCTCTGGGCTCTCTATTCTGTTCCATTGGTCTATATGTCTGTTTTTGTGCCAGTACCATGCTGTCTTGGTGATCGCTGCTTTGTAATATAGGTTGAAATCTGGCAACATGATGCCACAAGCGTTGTTTTTCTTTTTCAACATTTCCTTGGCGATTCGGGGTCTTTTCTAATTCCATACAAATTTTAGGATTGTTTGTTCCAGCACTTTGAAAAATGTCATTGGAATTTTGATTGGGATGGCATTGAAGGTATAGATTGCTCTGGGTAGCATAGACATTTTAACAATGTTTATTCTACCGATCCATGAGCATGGCATATTTTCCCATCTTTTCATGTCTTCTTCAGTTTCTTTCATGAGTGTTCTGTAGTTCCTAGAGTATAGATCCTTTACCTCTTTGGTTAGGTTTATTCTGAGGTATCTTATGGTTTTTGGTGCTATTGTAAATGGAATCATTTCTCTCATTTCTCTTTCTACAGTTGCGTTGTTAGTATATAAGAAAGCAACTGATTTCTGTGCATTGATTTTGTATCCTGCCACATTACTGAATTGCTGTATGAGTTCTAGTAATTTGGGGGTGGAGTCTTTTGGGTTTTCCACATAAAGTATCATGTCATCTGCGAAAAGAGAGAGTTTGACTTCTTCTTTGCCAATTTGAATACCTTTTATTTCTTTTTGTTGTCTGATTGCTGTCGCTAGGACTTCTAGTACTATGTTGAACAATAGTGGTGAGAGTGGGCATCTTGACGTGTTCCTGATCTTAAGGGAAAGGCTCTCAGCTTTTCTCCATTGAGGATGATATTCGCTGTGGATTTTTCATAGATGGATTTTATGAACTTGAGGAATGTTCCCTCTAGCCCTATACTCTGAAGAGTTTTAATCAGGAAAGGATGTTGTATTTTGTCAAATGCTTTTTCTGCATCAATTGAGAGGACTATATGGGTCTTCTCCCTTCTCTTATTAATGTGGTCTATCACATTGATTGATTTTCGAATGCTGAGTCACCCTTGCATCCCGGGGTAAATCCCACTTGGTCGTGGTGGAAGATCCTTTTCATGTATTGTTGGATCCTATTAGCTAGGATTTGTTGAGGATTTTGGATTCCATATTCATCAGGGATATCGGTCTGAAAATCTCCTTTTTGATGGGGTCTTTCCCTGGTTTGGGAATTAAGGTAATGCTGGCCTCATAGAATGAGTTTGGAAGTTTTCCTTCTGTTTCTATTTTTTGAAACAGCTTCAGTAGAATAGGTATTGTTTTTCTTTGAATGTTTGGTAGAATTCCCCAGGGAATCCATCAGGCCCCGGACTCTCGTTTTTTGGGAGGTTTTTGATCACTGCTTCAATCTCGTTACTGGTTATTGGCCTATTCAGGTTGTCAGTTTCTTCCTGTTTCAGTCTTGGCAGCTTATAGGTTTCCAGGAAGGCATCCATTTCATCCAGATTGCTCAGTTTATTGGTATATAGTTGTTGATAATAATTTCTAATAATCGTTTCTATTTCCTTGGTGTTCGTCGTGCTCTCTCCCCTTTCATTCATAATTTTATTAATTTGGGTCCTTTCTCTGTTCTTTTGGATAAGTCGGGCCAGTGCTTTCTCGATCTTATTAATTCTTTCAAAAAGAGAAAGGACCCAAATAAATAAAATCATGAATGAAAGAGGAGAGATCACAACCAACACCAAAGAAATACAAACAATTCAAAAAACATATTATGGGCAACTATATGCCAGGAAATTAGATAATCTGGAAGAAATGGATACATTCCTAGAGATGTATAAACTAACAAAAGTGAACCAGGAAGAAATAGAAAACCTGAACAGACCTAGAACCACTAAGGAAATTGAAGCAGTAATCAAAAATCTCCCAACAAACAAGAGCCCAGGCCCAGATGGCTTCCCAGGGGAATTCTACCAAACATTTCAAGAAGAATTAATACCTATTCTTCTGAAGCTGTTTCAAAGAATAGAAATGGAAGGAAAACTTCCAAACTCATGAGGCCAGCATTACCTTGATCCCCAAAGCAGACAAAGACCCCATCAAAAAGGAGAATTACAGACCAATATCCTTGATGAACATGGATGCAAAAATTCTCACCAAAATTCTAGCCAATAGGATCCAACAGTACATTAAAAGGATTATTCACGACGGCCAAGTGGGATTTTTCCCTGGGCTGCAATGTTGGTTCAACATCCACAAATCAATCAATGTGATACAATACATTAATAAAAGAAAGAACAAGAACCATATGATCCTCTCAATAGATGCAGAAAAAGCATTTGACAAAGTACAGCATCCTTTCTTGATCAAAACTCTTCAGAGTATAGGCATAGAGGGTACATACCTCAATATCATAAAAGCCATCTATGAAAAACCCACAGCAAATATCATTCTCAATGGGGAAAAACGAAGAGCTTTCCCCCTAAGGTCAGGAACACGGCAGGGATGTCCACTATCACCACTGCTATTCAACATAGTATTAGAAGTCCTAGCCACAGCAATCAGACAACAGAAAGAAATACAAGGCGTCCAAATTGGCAAAGAAGTCAAACTCTCACTCTTTGCAGATGATATGATACTTTATGTGGAAAACCCAAAAGACTCCACCCCAAAACTGCTAGAACTCATACAGGAATTCAGTAAAGTGGCAGGATATAAAATCCATGCACAGAAATCAGTGGCATTCCTATACACCAACAACAAGACAGAAGAAAGAGAAATTAAGGAGTCGATCCCATTTACAATTGCACCCAAAACCGTAAGATACCTAGGAATAAATCTAACCAAAGAGGCAAAGAATCTGTACTCAGAAAACTATAAGATACTCATGAAAGAAATTGAGGAAGACACAAAGAAATGGAAAAACGTTCCATGCTCATGGATTGAAAGAACAAATATTGTGAAGATGTCAATGCTACCTAGAGCAATCTACACATTTAAAGCAATCCCTATCAAAATACCATCTACTTTTTTCAAAGAAATGGAACAAACAATCCTAAAATTTGTATGGAACCAGGAAAGACTCTGAATAGCCAGAGGAATGTTGAAAAAGAAAAGCAAAGCTGATGGCATCACAATTCTGGACTTTAAGCTCTATTACAGAGCTGTAATCATCAAGAGAGTATGGTAGTGGCATGAAAACCGACACATAGATCTATGGATCAGAACAGAGAGCCCAGAAATGGACCCTCAACTCTATGGTCAACTAATCTTCGACAAAGCAGGAAAGAATGTCCAATGGAAAAAAAGACAGTCTCTTCAACAAATGGTGTTGGGAAAATTGGACAGCCACATGCAGAAGAATGAAACTGAACCATTTCCTCACATCACACACAAAAATAGACTCAAAATGGTTGAAAGAACTAAATGTGAGACAGGAGTCCATCAAAATCCTAGAGGAGAACACAGGCAGTAACCTCTTCAACCTCAGCTATAGCAACTTCTTCCTAGAAACACCGCCAAAGGCAAGGGAAGCAAGGGCAAAAGTGAACTATTGAGACTTCATCAAGATAAAAAGCTTTTGCACAGCAAAAGAAAAAGTCAACAAAACCAAAAGACAACCGACAGAATGGGAGAAGATATTTGCAAATGACATATCAGATAATGGGCTAGTATCCAAAATCTATAAAGAACTTATCAAACTCAACACCCAAAGAACAAAGAATCCAATCAAGAAATGGGCAGAAAACATGAAGAGTCAATTTTCCAAAGAAGACTTCCAAATGGCCAATAGACACATAAAAAAGTGCTCAACATCACTCGGCATCAGGGAAATCCAAATCAAAACCTCAGTGAGATACCACCTCACACCAGTCAGAATGGCTAAAATTAACAAGTCAAGAAACAACAGATGTTGGCGAGGATGCAGAGAAAGGGGAATTCTCCTACACTGTTGGTGGGAATGCAAGCTGGTGCAGCCACTCTGAAAAACAGTATGGAGGTTCCTCAAAATTTGAAAATAGAGCTACTGTATGACCCAGCAGTTGCACTACTGGGTATTTACCCCAAAGATACAAATGTAGGGATCCGAAGGGGTATGTGCACCCCAATGTTTATAGCAGCAATGTCCACAATAGCCAAACTATGGAAAGAGCCAAGACGTCCATCAACAGATGAATAGATAAAGAAGTTGTGGTATATATATATACAATAGAATATCATGCAGCCATCTAAAAAAACCAAGATCTTGCCATTTGCAATGATGTGGATGGAACTAGAGGGTATTATGCTAAACGAAATAAGTCAATCAGAGAAAGACAAGTATCATATGATCTCACTGATATGAGGAATTCTTAATCTTAGGAAACAAACTGAAGGTTGCTGGAGTGGTGGGGGTTGGGAGGGGTGGGGTGGCTGGGTGATAGACATTGGGGAGGGTATGTGCTATGGTGAGCGCTGTGAATTGTGTAAGACTGTTGAATCACAGACCTGTACCTCTGAAACAAATAATACATTATATGTTTAAAAAAAAAAAAAAAGATAGTAGGAAGGGAAAAATGAAGGGGGGAAATCGGAGGGGGAGATGAACCATGAGAGACTATGGACTCTGAGAAACAACCTGAGGGTTCTAGAGGGGAGGGGGGTTGGAGGATGTGTAGCCTGGTGATGGGTATTGAAGAGGGCATGTATTGAATGGAGCACTGGGTGTTATACACAAACAATGAATCATGGAACACTACATCAAAAACTAATGATATAATGTATGGTGATTAACATAATAAAATAAAATTTAAAAAAAGAAATCAGTTGCTTTTCTATATGCTCACAATGTGACTGTAGAATGAGAAATTAAGGAATAGATTCCATTCACAATAGCAACAAAAACCATAAGATACCTAGGAATAAACTTAACTAAAGACGTCAAGGATCTATACTCTAGAAACTACAGAATACCTATGAAAGAAATTGAGGAAGATACAAAAAGATGGAAAAACATTCCATGCTCATGGATTGGAAGAATAAACATTGTTAAAATGTCTGTCCTGCCCAGAGCAATTTACACTTTCAATGCCATCCCTATTAAAATACCATTGGCATTTTTCAAAGAACTGGAACAAAAATCCTAAAATTTGTATGGAACCAGAAAAGACCCTGAATCACCAAGGGAATGATGTAAAAGAAAAACAAAGCTGGGGGCATCACGTTGCCTGACTTCAAGCTATATTACAAAGTTGTGATCACAAAGACAGTATGGTATTGGCACAAAAACAGACACATAGACCAATGGAACAGAATAGAGACTCCAGAAATGGACCTTCAATTCTATGGTCAACTAAACTTTGACAAATAAGGAAAAAATATGCAATGGAAAAAAGACAGTCTCTTCAATAAGTGGTGCTAAGAAAATTGGACAGCTATATACAGAAGAATGAAACTGGACCATTCCGTTACACCATACACAAAGATAAACTCAAAATGAATGAAAGACCTCAATGTGAAACAGGAATCCATCAAAATCCTAGAGGAGAACATAGGCAGTAACCTCTTTGACATCGGCCACAGTAACTTCTTTCAAGACACGTCTATGAAGGCAAGGGAAACAAAAGCAAAAATGAACTTTTGGGACTTCATCAAGATAAAAATCTTCACAGCAAAGAAAACAGTCAACAAAACTAAGAGGCAGCCCAGGGAATGGGAGAAGATATTTGCAAATGACATTACAGATAAAGGGCTGATATCTAAGATCTATAAAGAACTTCTCAAACTCAACACTCAAAAAACTAATAACCCAGTCAAAAAATGGGCAGAAGACATGAACAGACACTTCTCCAAAGAAGACATACAAATGGCTAACAGACACATAAAAAAAGTGCTCAACATCACTAGCCATCAGGGAAATACAAATCAAAACCACAATGAGATACCACCTTACACCAGGTAGAATGGCAAAAATTAACAAAACAGGAAACAACAAATGTTGGCGAGGATGTGGAGAAAGGGGAACCCTCTTACACTGCTGGTGGGGAAAAATAGACTCTTAACTATAGAGAAGGAACTGATGGTTACCAGAAGGGAGGTAGGGGGGATGGGTGAAATAGGTGACAGGGATTAAGGAGTGAACTTGTCATGATGAGCATTGGGTGATGTACAGAATTGTTGAATCACTATCTTGCACCCCTGAAACTAATAGAACACTGTATGTTAACTATACTGGAATTAAAATAAAAATTTAATTAAAAAATAAAGTAGCTTCCTTTCATTCTCCATCCTACCAGTATTTTTATCGCAGGCCCCCTTTCACATTTTTAACACTTGTTAGCACATTTGTAATTATATGGTCATTGGTTTCATTATTTGATAAATGTCTATTCTCTACTTAACAAGTATATGTTGAGAATCTATGTACCAAGCCTGGTTTTAGATACTGAAAATACATCAGTAAACAAGTCGGAAAGGATCCCTAACAGACAGACAAGGTCCCTTCTCTCACAAAGCTCACATGGAAGGATGACAATAAACAAGTAAATACATATATAACTAAGAAAATATCAAATAGGAACACATTTTGGTAATATAACAGAAGATGGTAATATAATAGAGAATTATTAGGTGGCTACTTAGCCTTGAATTATTAAACCGTGCTACTTTCCAGTTAGGTAATGTTTGAACAGAGACCTGAACTATGGAGGAGTCAGCCACGCAAAAGTCTGAGAAGTGTGGGATAGAGGTGAAGGGAGTTCTTTCCAGGCAGAGGAAATAGGAAGTATAACTTTCTTAGATTGGGAAAGATCATGTTTCAATGATTAACAAGGAAGCCAGACTTTGTGGAATGGAGTGAGTGAGAAGGGAACCTAGGAGATCAGGTCAGAGAGTCAGGAAGGAGCCAGATCACAAAGGGCTTGCAATGCTGTGGTAAGAGGTGTACTGGAGATCCATTGGAGAGCTGTTGCGCACCATTGTTGCAAACCCATATCTGAGATATAATAAGCACTATTTTTGGTAATATATTTAATTAACGTACCATGCCTTTTGAGAACTATAGAATCATATTCCCTTTGCCCAACAGTTTCTTTTAAACCTTCTGCAAGCCTTCTTGTGTGTTCTAAAATTGAGAGTACAAATTCTAGGGCTTCTTCAACATCTTTGGTGGCCACAGAGAACTTTATTCACTTAGTGGCTATGGATAGACTTTCGATGTGTTTGAAAAATGAACTCCAGATAGCCCTAGAGGATATAATTCCAATGGTTTTGCTTAAATCTAGTCTTTCTAGAATAAAGACCTTGAAAACGATTCAACCTGGGAATGCCTCACCCAACAACTCTACTCTCCATGTTCTAGCACACACTCTAACTTCTACAGGCATCTAGTTTATCATCACTTGTTTATTGAGCTCCTATTGTATTCTAATACTCCTTAGGATCTCAAAAGACAGTGAATAAGTATACAAATAAGGTACTGTTCTGATGGAGCTAGTGTTTCATTGGGGAGAACCAGTCAATATAAAGCAAAATTAAAATAAACAGAAGTCAAAATATAAAATTTCTGATAGCAATAGTTTTCCCATAAAAATAAAACCAGTTGATGTGATAGTTACTGGAGGAGGAGAGGACTATTTCAAATGAGGAGGGATAGGAGTTCAGGGATGACCCATCTGTGGGACTGAAATTGAAGTTGAGACTACATGAGATAAGGTATCTAGTTCTCCCCAAAATCACCAGTTTTGGTTAAAATGAAAGAGTAAGTGCAATCAGAGCACAAGCCAGTGAGCATTCATGTTTGTGTTTTAAGTTCTCATCTAAGCCTCCTTTAGAACGTTTGAAAGAAGTATTGAGATGCCACTTGATTAACAAGACTGCAAGACTATTTCTGTCATTGATGTGCAGAGATTAGAAGCCTGGCAGAGTCCCCTTGGTCATACTCCTAGAGCAGTTTGCTGCAGGGCACCCTTAGTCATCTGTACCATCCTTTCAACGTGACCATTTGCTTGAGGGGATTGAGATACAATGATAGCAACTTGGATAAGGTTCCTCTTTAAAAATCCCTTAAATACTACTGAGGAGAATGCACAACAAATCTTCAAGGTGGTACTGTTGAATAATGTATTTGCAAAAAGAAAAAAAAAAGCAAAAAGAAAATTCTGGCATAAACCTATGTAATTTGGAGATATTCTGAATATTCTTGTTTGTCCTGTTTTGTTTTTACATCAGGGTTTGATTGTGTCTGAAGGAGTAGTTTCAGCTACAATTAAATCAGGCCTACATGGTCCCAAACAGGGAGATTCCTAGAAGAAATAATGTGGACTGTGAGAAAGAGATGGCTGTAGTGATGACTGTGATAAACTTATGAACCTCTTCAAGCCTCTGTTTTCTCATCTGTAAAATGGTGATGATTATATCTACCTCATGGAATTATTATAGAGATTAGAGGACATGGCCATTAAAAAAAACTTATTACCATACTTGGCTCATTAGAGTCACTCCATGAAAGATAGCCCTTGTAAATATTATTAAAATCAATACTGGGGCACCTGGGTGGCTCAGTCGGTTGAGTGGCTGGCTCTTGATTTCAGCTCCGATCATGATCTCAGGGTCCTGGGATCGAGCCCCTCCTCTGGCTCTGCACTCAGCCAGGAGTCAGCTTCAGGATCCTCTCCCTCTCCCCCTTCCCCTCCCCTGACTCGTGCTCTCTCTAAAATAAATAAATAAATCTTTAAAAAATATAAAAAATAAAATCAATACTGATTCTCAACTAAGGTTTCTTGATCGCTGTCAATGTATGGCTTTTTACGTGTGGCAGTTGTTTGAGAATCTGTAAGAATATCACCTATGACCAGGCTCTGATAAGCTACAGTGAGGGCATATTTGCAAACACTGGAATCGTGGAATTGAGATGATTGACTATAGAGCCTGTATATTGGTTTTTCTTAAAAGCACTTATGATTTCCCCCAAGTCTCATCATAGCACCAGTCAAATTGGAATTACTCACTGGGCACGTCTCCTTATTTCTTGGATACTGTGCTGAATTAAATATTCAAGTTACTGTTCATTTACATGAATTTAAGGTAAAAATACTGAGTAAAAATACATTCTTAGCATTGCATATAATTGATACAACCCATTACCGGACCAGAAGGAATAACATGGGGCCTCTCCCTTCTGAGATCCCACCTTGGAAAAACATTTTGGAGAATTTGCTGTCACTCCTCTAAGGGTAAATTATGGTATTGTTTTAAATGCCACAGTCACTGAGTTATAACCATGAGAATCTTCAAAAGGAACTTGTGGGCTGTATCTCTGAAATGAAAAGTAGGAGCAATTATACAATTGCCTTTTATTGGCCCTTTACTATGTACCATGTCTATGCTAAAAGTGTGCAATTTTAGTCATAATCTCCTTTAATCCTCATAGCAACCCTTTGGGGTATGTACTGTTATTATCCCTATCTCATCGGAAACTGAGGATCAAAAATTTGAGGTGACTTTGCTACAGGTTGCAGCTAGTTAGTGCCTTATCAGGGGTGGGACAAATATTTGTCTACTCTAAAATTAGATCTTAGGAAAAAGGTTAAGCATAAGGTTTTTAGTGGCTTGATTTGATTTGTGTCTATTCTGCAGATTCTTATTAAGAACTGTGGAAGGTATGTTGAAAGTTGCATTTGTCCAAGAAGTTTGTGGAAGACATATAATTCAAGGATGATGGAGTCTGGGACCTGTAAAAGATGCTGAGTAAAAAAAAAAAAAAAAATTGTTATCCCACTGCATCCTAGTTGCAAAGGCATCAAGCTGAGGTATGAAAGGGGATCAGACACACAACCCACCTAAAATTTCTCCCAATTCCTTCAGATACTTGGTACAAAATCTAAGGCCATGTCTGTCTGAAGAAAAATCTGCATCTGCACATAACTCTGCCAATGCCCTCATCCCTGGCCTGGCAACACCCCCTCCCCCAAATGGAGATATATATTCAGAACCAGAGACAATAATAGAGTGAGAAAAATAGATATTAATAGATAAATGGAGACAGTAGGTAGGCAAATGAAAGGTGGATCTTCTCTATATAAATCTAAAATTGTACTTGGTCAAAAGTCATTGATAAGGGCTTCACTATATACTCCACATGAAGGAGAATCAGTAACATTTCATCTGAGAAGTTTGTCAAATGTTTGATTAATATTTAGGTAACCAAAAACAGTTCCTGCCCTCCTGGAGCTCACACTCTAATGGGACAGATGGACAACCCAACAGGCGGTTTCAATAAAGAATGATATATATGGTGTATAATGTAGGATGTACAGGGGTTATGGAGTCTCAGGAAGTAAACTTTTTTGTAGATCCTTGAAGGGTTATTGGAAGAAGAGATATTTCAGCTGGGGCCTGAAAGATGAGTAGAAGTCAGTCAGTCTAGCTGGGTGAATGGCTGGGTGTGTGCATGGGGGTGGGGAGTGATTGGCATGTTGGTTTCTTGGTTCCTGGGGACATAGCAGGACAAGTGAAAAATAATGCACCTCCTTCCCACAGCCCTGGAAGAACAGGGCCCATGTTGGTTTATACTTAAGTGAGCTCACTGCATCTCTACCCATATCTCCAGTCACACTTTTGGAGAAAAGTAAGGAGACTTTGTGTCAAGCCCTTTAACAGGGGTTATGATAAATGTTTTCAGAACAGGAGAGGATAGAGGCTAATTCTTGGAAGGAAAATTAAATGGCTTTAATCTTGTGGGGGAAATGGTGACTTTTCTTAGAGACATTGGATAGAACCAGAGGTTGGGGTTTATATATTGCTAGAGGACTCATGTTTCACTCTGATACAGCACCCCTGAGAGGTGAGGGAGCATCTAAGTGGTATATGGATACATGGATGGAGTGGGGGACACATAGCATGTGGTTAGGAATGAGCACTAAACCCCTTGGCATCGATAGCTAAAGTGAAGATCCTTTGCCCATTTCTCATCATAGAAATATTGGTGCTTTCCATGTTGAATGGACCACAAGGATTTAGATAACTATCATCTCTAGGATAACCACTATAACTAGGAACAGAGCCCCTTTCATGGTTTTTCAGCACAAAGTAAGTCCGGGATTATTTTAAATCCAATGTAGTCAGGAAGGGGGCTCAACTGATGACTGAGATTAAATTTCCCAGTAGCCGGGGACAGATGTTTAAACCAGATTTAATTTGAATTAGAGAAATTAAAAAATGAAATTTCTTGTTGCTCCAAAGTGTGGGTATAAAATTCATATCAATCTTCATATATAAGATCCAAAAGCAGGGGAGAATATGGTATATGTGGTGAACTGAAAGTAATTTAGAATCTTATGGGCATAATGTCATCTAAGCTAAAACCTGACAAGATTATTTGGTAACAAATTGAGAGAGAAAGAAGGTGGAAAGTTATCTGAGTAGGCACATCTTGGGCCTAAGAAACATCATGTGCAAAATTAGGAGAGAGAGTATGGCCTGTTTGAGTAGCTTAAAGAAATGTGGTATGCCTAAAGTGCCAGTAGCATTTGAACAACCATATCTGAAAGACAGAAGAGAGAATTGGGTTGGAGATTTTGTATTTTTCAGCATTCAAATGGTAATAGAAACCATGAGAATATTTGGAAAAAAGGAAAAGGACCTGTGACAAAAGTATCAATATTTAAAGATGGGCAGAGAAGGGAAACCTCCACAGGAGATAGACACTAGAAGAATGGGAAACAAACAGGAGAATGTAGAATCATGTATGCCAAGAAACAAATGTTTTCAAGAAAGGATTGTTTTTAACCTAGTCAGCACCTGTAAAGAGCTCAAATAAGAAAAGGAATAAAACCTGTTTGTTAAATTTAGCAATTAGAATGATTTTGGTGACCTTGGCAAGGACGATTTTGGTGGTGCTGCAGTTAAGGCACAAGCTAAATTACAGTGGGTTTTGGAGTGGATAAGATTTGAGGACATAGAGGAAGAAAATGTAGATCATTTTTAAGAGTTTTGACTGGAAAGCAAAGTGAAGAAAAAATAACAACTTGAGAGTGATGTGGGTTTCAAAATTGCAGTATGGAGACCATATCCCCAATATTTATCATAAAATTATAATTTATCTTAAAATCAAAATTTCCTAACTAAAAGTCATCATTTTGTATAGTGTGACTATTGTATCTATGTGTAAATTAATGTAGTAAGAATGTATTAGGTGCATAATCTCACACTAGGTGTTATTGGCGAATATGCATCTATTCAACCTAGATTCATTGAATATGTACTCTGTGCCAAATACTGTACTGGTTGCTGTTGGACATGGAGATGCAAAAGACAGTGTCCTCACTCTCACAAAGTTCAAAGGCTGTGTGGGACAGATTTGTGTATCAGAGGTCCTGACTTTTGTGTATACCGTATTCCCTGAATTTGGATATGGCTGGGCTTGAATTTTGGTCTAGTGTAGAACAGAATTCCAGAAGTCTACATACACAATAATGTTAAAGTCATGAGTGTTTGACAGGACCTAGAGGATAAAAAAGTGCTCATATCAATTCTGATTTTCTAGCCTATTTCAATAAATTGATTTCTGAGCTCTAATTACAGGAGGCTACTAGAAGAAACTGAAGAAGCTATTAACACAAGAATGTAAGAATACTGAGAACTATGGAAAACATGGAGCAGACTTGAACATGTCAGCAGCAGTGGTGATTGGTGGGAGAAAAGCCAGAGAAGAGGAAGTCATATGGTAGCTATCATATAGTAGCAGAGGTCTCCTTTATAAGCACACTTGAGCTACTCCACTGGTACTTTTAGAGGTAACTGAGGGCAAGATATTTGGAGGTCTGGAATTGGAATTAATAGATTAAAAAAAAAACAGGAAAATAGAAGATAGCATTCTCTTGATATTTTGATTCCATTCAAATATAAACCCAGAAACACATGGGTCGAACATACAAACAAATAACCACAACACACAGCAGAATTAAATATACATTAGCAAGAGGTACAAAATAATTAAAATAAAGAGGAAATGAAGGATGTAATTCCAAATAAATGAACAGAGAAATCTTTCTGGAGGATGTGGCATTTGGATATAGTGGAGAGGTAGGATTATTTCTTGTGATCTCATAGTTTAGCTATAGAAGCTTTGCACATAATTAACACCAAGTGAATCATTGTTACAGGAAGCCATTTTGGAGCAAATTGAGTCAACCCAGAAGAAGGATATGAATGGGAGAAATGGGGTTAATTTGGGAATGCTTCCTGACAAGGGCTTCATACACTGAAAGGATGTTCTGTCCTAGGAAGACACTAGGAGGAATTACTTCACAGAACAGAAAGCAATGAATTGATTGTAACTGGAATGTGGGAAGCAGGAGGAAGGGCTGCAGCTTAGAAGGGTCCACTGAATGAAATTTGAATGTAACTCAGAAAACTGCTATTTGACCTCAACATTTTAGAACCTAAACTATACTCATATTTTTTAACCTTATCCTGGATTTCATTCATATTTAAACCATCTCAAAATCACAAACTCATTTCTATTTGCATTCGTGTTCCCTGGATAAAGCCTTGATTCATAGCACAGAATAAGAATCTGACCAAGCAATATTTAGAATATAAGGTTTTATATTTTCAAAGAGACTTAAAATTTTTAATTTAGAAAGTGTTCCTATGAGATGTTGGTTTTTAAACCTGCGTTTACATTTAAATTGGAGTTAACCTATTTTTCCCCACTCAGGGATAAACCCTGTAAGAGAATTTATATGCATCTGAAAATGTGCATGGAGGATTAATACAGACCTAAATATTTAAAAATTTAAAACAACTTTACTAAATATTAATTTATGAATTTCAATTTTGAGGGAATTTTTTTAAGTTCAACTAGTTATTTATAGCAACTGATCATATTTAAAATAAAGGCCAGTTCAGAGTAGCTTTATTTTTCTGAAAGGTAGCCAAACATTGGAGGCACATTTCATTTGAGACCAATTTTCTTCAACTTTTGAAGTCCCTTTTGTATATATTTGAAATATCTAAATTCAAATGCTTTTTCCAAGACTGTTTCGCTTTATTTACTTTTGCTCTCCTAATGATTGTCCATTATGTTAGGTTCATAAAATCATCTTTTCTATACAGAAGGTTGGGTTATAATCTTTTAATGCTTAACTCTAAGTGGAAAGATTAGTAATTGCATACCTAAAGAATAATTGGCTGGTAATCACCAGCTGCTTGGCCATTTAAAATGTCCACATTTACAATAAGCTTTTTTCTTAAATCTGAAATTTTTACTGAAAATCTGTTTCTAAGTCAGTTTTCCAATGAGAAATATTTACTACTGACACTTTGTCACTGGAATATTTTATATTGAGATGGTGAAACAGTACAAGCAGTATTATGTTTTTTAGAATGCTACAGCTGAATATGAAGCCATTCTCAGCTGCATAATAGGTTTCTGACAGCATTCTGTCAGCAGTAAAAGATACAAGGATCACAAACATTGATGAAAGATACAGGTCCCTTAAGTCACATGTACCACAAATAAAAGTGGCAAAAAGCAAAGTATCTTGACTATTCTTTGCCTTTTTGCTGTTGACTGAAGTGCACACAGAGGTTTATGTCAGCAGAGGATATTGTTGCCAACCTTTCATGAGAATTTTTCTGCTTGTAGGGCTGTATGAGAGCACCCCTCAACAGTCTCTACAAGCTCCACCACAAATGTGGGTTAAGGAGCCCTCACTGAATTTCAAGTTCTGCTTAAATTATAGCTCTAATAGAATGACAATCTCTTCAAGCATTTACCAAAAGCCTTGGTCTGTTTCCTTCTTGTATATTTGAAGTTGGATGTATTTCCTCTGCTCTTAATTTCAGTCATACCCACCTTGCCCAGTAAGTTGGAAAAAGTACCTTGCCTTACCAGGGATTTAAGGAAGATGCATTTGGAGATGATGTCCAAGAGGGATGATAAAAGGATTTCTCCTAAACCCTTTTTAATTTCTTGGTTCCTGACTTCCAGACTGAGCCATAGGTAGAGGATGGCTCCTGACATATTTAAAATGTGCTAAAGCCCCTAATCCTTGTTTACTTCCTCCTAAATCTCCTAGGAGGGCAGAAGAAAATATGAACATCTAGCCAAACATAGAAAGTCACTTTTTCAAAAATCTCTTGTCAATTAAGGGAGCCTTTAGATGGTATTAACCACATGATATTTTCCCCTTTGGCCTAGTTTTAAGCATTACAATTGTGACTGTGAGCTTTTCTTAGTTTTGTGTTGTCACTTCTACTTAGTCCCCTCATGAATCTTTCACCAAAAATGAACTCATTTTAAGATGAAGTAGTGAATTGATGCAGTTATATAATCCAGCAAAGACATCTAATTTGCGAGTATGTCAATTAGAATGTGGCAGGGCCTCTGGCCTTCACAATCAAAATACTAGTCTACTGTTGTACATTTTTGTTTTCTTTTTTTTTTTGTCCTCAGATGCCTTTCACTGAAAATATTCTATTTTTGACTTCCCTCATATCCGAGGTCAACATGTTGTGCTCTGCAGCTTTTATAGAGGAAGATGAAAGGCAAAATGAGAATTTAGTTCTGGAGTCTCAAGCATGTGGCCCCAGGCATCCCGGAGTGGGCTGCTCCTTCCCAGACCATCAGGCCGATGGTTGCTGCAGTGTGGAAATGCAGCTGTGGCCTTGGTGTTAATTGGAGAATTTCCAGAAGTATGCCAGGTCATACAGTTAGTGCTACTCAGGTAAGCATGAGTTTACTGTGGGAGTGAAGTTGTTGCCTAGGCTGTTCAAAAATAAATGTGAAGTTGGAAAGAGTAAGCACATCAAAATTGGTATTTCCAAAAATAATTTTTAAAAATGCACTGTATCAACTTATTTCTGTTCTGGTATCTAAGTGTGATCTGTGGTTGGTTTTCTAACAGAATTAACCCCATGAGGATGTATATTGCAGACAGATTTCACATTCTCAGTATAGGACCCTGATTAAAAAGAGTAAGAAGGGGCCTCTTTTGTGGCTAAAATTGAGGGCAGACATGTCTATGATGTAAGGGTTAGGGGTACTGAAATCTACTGGGCAGGTAAGACAAGGCATATTGTTCTCAGCTATTGAATCCTTCTCTCAGAGAAAGGGGACCTTGTGTGAGGGGAAAGACTAATCATCCTCAGAATTCCGTCAACACATAGGTGAAAAGTCCTCACTGTTATCACAGGGAGAGTGGGGAAAACAGGTTATTGCTACATTTCAATCCTATCTTTCCTTTCCTATCCTATCCTTACTGACATAGGCAAGATTTATCCCAAAGGAGAAACTACTGAAAATGAGTAGTAAATAGCAACTCTTAAGAGAAGCCAGAGAAAACAGATACATTACAGACACGGGACATGGATACAAATGACAGTTGATTTTTCAACATAAATAATGGAGGACAGAGGACAATGTGTAAATATTTTAAAACTATAGGTAGGAATAAACTTAACCCAGACTCTACCTCCAGCAAATAAATATATCTTTCATAAGTGAAGACAAAGAAAAGGCATTTTCAGAAGGACAAAAGCTGAGATAATTTATGCTGAGCAGACTAGCATCTCAAGAAATGGTGAAAAATAATTTTCAGGATGAAGGAAAATGATGTTAAATAGAATTCTGGTTCTGGGGAAGGAATAAGAAGTAATACAAAGTGTATATATCTAGGTAAATATAAAACACTTTTTAAAAATCTGTCATGTATATTAAATATTGGTTGTTTAAAGCAAAGTTATAAATAATGTACTGTGAATTTTATAGCACATGTAGAAATAAAATCTAAAACAAAAGCACAAAAGATAGGAAGAAAGGTAAATGGAATTACACTAGTTTGTCGCTCTTGTTCTTGAAGTGATTTATTTTTTGAAGACAAACTATGATAACTTAAAAGTACACATTGAAGATTTTAGAACCAATAAAACAACAGAAAGAGGAATGCCTAAAAAGTTCTCAGAGCAGAGCAGATAAAATGGAATACTAAAAAATAATTGATTCATCCAAAAGAAGGTAGGAAGAGACAAAAAATAATTGTATAAATATAAAACAAATACCAACAAATGACATTTAAATCAAAGTACTTCAGTAATTTTATTAAATACAAATGGACATAGTCCAATAAAATTGCAGAGGTTGTCAGACTTAATAAAGAAATCCAATTATATTATATGAATACACTTTATTTTTAAATATACCAGCAAGTTGGAAGAAGGTAGAGTTATACCATGCAAATGCTTATATGTAAGCATAATAAAAAAATGTTGATAACAAAGAATTCAAGATAAAGATTATTTCCAGATATAAAAAGAGACATTTCATAGTGATAAAAAAGATCAGTTCATGAAGAACAAAATAGTAAGTCACTGTGCAACTAAGAAGGAAATTTCAAAATACATGGAGCAAAATAAATGACAGAACTAAAGAAAGACATCAAAAAATCTATAATCATAGTTGGATATTTTAAAACCTAACTCTTAGTAAAATATGGAAAAACAGAGAATAAAAGCAGCAAGTACACATAAGGATTATAACAACACTATATACAAAACTATTTTACATTATAGGACAATACACTCAACAAAAGCAGAATACATATTCTTTTCATGTGGACATGGAGCAGTCACCAAGATAGAGCATATCCCGGGATTTAAAACAAACTCTAATAAAGGCCAAATTTACATTATGTAGAATATAGTCTCTGGCCAAAATCTGAAGGTTTGAAATTACACGGTGTGCTTTTTTTTTTTTTTTTTAAAGATTTTATTTATTTATTTGAGAGAGAGAGAATGAGAGACAGAGAGCATGAGAGGGAGGAGGGTCAGAGGGAGAAGCAGACTCCCCGCTGAGCAGGGAGGCCGATGCGGGACTCGATCCCGGGACTCCAGGATCATGACCTGAGCCGAAGGCAGTCGCTTAACCAACTGAGCCACCCAGGCGCCCCTACATGGTGTGCTTTTTAACCACAACAGAGTTGAAGTAGAAATCAGTTACAATAAGATATCTAGAAAATCCAAAGTATTTGGAAATTAAACAGCATACTTCAAACAAACATGGATCAAAGAATTCACAAGAAATTAGAAAATAGTTTGAAGTGAATGGTAATGAAACAATGCTTATCAAATTTTAAAATACAGCTAAAGCAGTGTTTAGAGGGTAATTTATAGCTTTAAATGAGTACATTAGAAAACAAACAAACCAAAAAGTAATATCTATGCCTTGGACTTAATTATTAAGAGACCTAACATGAGAATATAGAACCCTTTGAACCACACACAGAGGAGTTCACACCCACGTGCAGATTCTTCTCTCAAATTTCTCATGAGAAAGAATGGAGACTGGGCAGAGGATGAGAAATCTTCCTTTGTGTACAGTCCAGGGAGAAGAAGATAGCAGTTATGAAGGTCCATAGGAATCATCCTTCTCTATTGCCTCTATGTAATAAAAGTATTAATTCACTGTGGGAATGACAATAAACTTCATCACTCTCAGGCACAGATGAAAACCAATTACAGCTGGGAGAAGGGAACAGAAAAATCTCTCCATATCTAGGAGAAGGACAGAAACACATTCTTGTCCCAGAACAATAGAGACACTCTGCTGCTGGAGGAACAGGATCAATAAGAAGACCCCACAATGAGACCAAGGGAGACACAGAGCCTGCTTGCAACTGAGCCAGGACAACAGAGAACACTCTCTACCTTCTGTCAGGCTAGTGAGCTTTGAGTAACAAGCAACAATCTTCTGCTGAGAGAGGGGCAAAAGAGACTTACTTTGAGATATAGGCAAAAGAGAAGACCTACAGCTAAAGGAGGAGCTGACATTAAGGAAAACTATCTGGAAAACCAAACTGTACCCTAAATACAAAGTAACACAGAGGAAATTGAAGAGGATGGTGCACTGAAGGTCATTGTTACAACAATAAACCCCATACCCAGCTCAAATACTTAGTAGATAGATAATCTCAGTCTCTCACACTGAAGACCAAGCAAGAAAATGGCATGCAAGTCACTGGTTGAAAAGGAAATCAGTTGCTTTCTTATACACTAACAATGCAACTGTAGAAAGAGAAATTAGAGAAAAGATTCCATTTACAATAGCACCAAAAACCATAAGATACCTCGGAATAAACCTAACCAAAGAGGTAAAGGATCTATACTCTAGGAACTACAGAACACTCATGCAAGAAATTGAAGAAGACAAAAAAAGATGGAAAAATATTCCATGCTCATGGATCGGAAGAATAAACATTGTTAAAATGTCTATGCTACCCAGAGCAATCTATACCTTCAATGCCATCCCGATCAAAATTCCAATGACATTTTTCAAAGTGCTGGAACAAACAATCCTAAAATTTGTATGGAATCAGAAAAGACCCCGAATTGCCATGGAAATGTTGAAAAAGAAAAACAAAGCTGGGGGCATCACGTTGCCCGATTTCAAGCTATAATACAAAGCAGTGATCACCAAGACAGCATGGTACTGGCACAAAAACAGACATATAGACCAATGGAACAGAATAGAGAGCCCAGATATGGACCCTCAACTCTACAGTCAAATAATCTTCAACAAAGCAGGAAAAAATATGCAATGGAAAAAAGTCTCTTCAATAAATGGTGCTGGGAATATTGGACAGCCACATGCAGAAGAATGAAGCTCTACCATTCTCTAACACCATACACAAAGATAAACTCAAAATGGATGAAAGACCTCAATGTGAGACAGGAATCCATCAAAATCCTAGAGGAGAACATAGGCAGTAACCTCTTTGACATCGGCCACAGCAACTTCTTTCAAGATACATCTCCAAAGGCTAGTGAAACAAAAGCAAAAATGAACTTCTGGGACTTCATCAAGATAAAAAGCTTCTGCACAGCAAAGGAAACAGTCAACAAAACAAAGAGGCAACCCACAGAACGGGAGAAGATATTTGCAAATGACACTATAGACAAAGCGCTGGTATCCAAGATCTATAAAGAACTTCTCAAACTCAACACCCAAAAAACAAATAATCAAGTCAAAAAATGGGCAGAAGACATGAACAGACACTTCTCCAAAGAAGACATACAAATGGCCAACAGACACATGAAAAAATGTTCATCATCAATAGCCATCAGGGAAATTCAAATCAAAACTACTACATTGAGATACCACCTTACACCAGTTAGAATGGCAAAACTTGACAAGGCAAAAAACAACAAATGTTGGAGAGGTTGTGGAGAAAGGGGAACCCTCTTACACTGTTGGTGGGAATGCAAGTTGGTACAGCCACTTTGGAAAACAGTGTGGAGGTTCCTCAAAAATTTAAAAATAGAGCTACCCTATGACCCAGCAATTGCACTCCTGGGTATTTACCCAGAAGACACAGATGTAGTGAAAAGAAGGACCCTATGCACCCCTATGTCCATAGCAGCAATGTCTGCAATAGCCAAACTGTGGAAACAGCCGAGATGCCCTTCAACAGATGAATGGATAAAGAAGATGTGGTCCATATATACAATGGAATATTACTCAGCCATCAGAAAGGATGAATACCCAACTTTTACATGAACATGGATGGGACTGGAGGAGATTATGCTCAGTGAAATAAGTCAAGCAGAGAAAGTCAATTATCATATGGTTTCACCTATTTGTGGAACATAAGGAATAGCATGGAGGACATTAGGAGATGGAAGGGAAAAATGGGGGGGTGGATCAGGAGAGGTGAACCATGAGAGACTATGGACTCTGAGAAACAAACTGAGAGTTTTAGAGGGGAGAGGGGTGGGGGGATGGGTGAGCCCAGTGATGGGTATTAAGGAGGGCATGTACTGCATGGAGCACTGGGTGTTATATGAAAACAGTGAATTGTGGATCACTACATCAAAAATTAATGATGTATTGTATCGTGACTAACATAACATTATAAAATAAATTTTTTTTAAAAAGGCAAATCATATGCATGATCATATGGAAAATTTCAATACAAATATGGAAATCCTAAGAAATGATCAAGTGGAATGGAGAATAAAAAAACACAATAAGAAAAAAAAACACAATAAATGAAAAACTCCTTTGTCAGACTCATTATTAGACTTAATGAAGCCAAGAAAAGAATCAGTGAACTTGAAGATAGGTCAGGAGAAATCATCAAAAAGTGAACACAAAGAGGAAGAAAAAAGAGTATGCGAGGGGGCAACAGAAGTATTCAGAACTGTGGGACTTTATCAAATGCTCTGAAATATGTGTAACTAGAATCACAGAAGTAGAAAAGAAAGATAGTAAGGGGTAGAAGAAATATATGAAGGGGAAATGGCTGAGAATTTTCCAAAATAAAAAACAAAACAAAAACAAAAACAAAAACCCAAACCATGTATCTAAGAAGCTCAGAGAAAACCAAGCAAAATAAATACCAAAATCAACCACACCAAGACACATCAAACTGCTGGGGGAAAAAAAGAGAAAATCTTTAAGGCATTCATTAAACACAAAACAAGTATTAACAAATTTTAAAGAAATGAATATTTTCCCTGGCTGTGAGTACTACCTCCTGTTCTTTCTTTTGGGGTGAATTTCTCCATTACCTGATAAAGAGTTAGTATCCAAAATCTATAGTCTTACCAAACTCAGTACCCAAAAAAACAAATAATCCAGTTAAGAAATGGGCAGAAGACATGAATAGACATTTTCCAAAGAAGACATCCAGATGGCTAACAGATATGTGAAAAAATGGTCAACATCACTCATCATCAGGGAAATGCAAATCAAAACCACAATAAGATACCACCTCACACCTGTTAGAATGGCTAAAAGAAATAACAATAACAGGTGTTGGTGAGGATGGGAAATCCTCTTGCACTGTTGGTGAGAATGCAAACTGGAGCAGTCACTCTGGAAAACAGGATGGAGAGTCCTCAAGAAGTTGAAAATGGAGCTACCCTACATCCCTGCAATTGCACTAGGTATTTACCCCAAAGATACAAATGTAGTGATCTGAAGGGGCACCTACACCCCAGTGTTTATAGCAGCATTGTCCACAATAGCCAAACTATGGAGAAAGCCCAAATGTCCATCAACTGATGAATGGATAAAGAAGCTGTGGTATATGGAATATTGTAATATATGTAATAAAGTGATGAATCACTGAATTCTACTCCAGAAACCAATATTGTACTGTACGTTAACAAAATTTCAATTAAAAAATAAAAAATAAAAGAACTGAATAATACAGAGTTCTCTGACCAAAGAAGAATTGAACTAGAAAGAAATTACAGAATGATATATGAAAAATACTCAAATATTTGAATAATCCAGGGGCCAAAGGGGAAATTACTAGAGAAAGTAGAAAATAGTTGGACTTGAGTGAAAAATCAAAACACAACATATCAAACTATGTGGTTGTAGCTAAAAGAAGGTCTTAAATGTAACTTAAGATGTAAAGACGTATTAGAAAATAAGAAATGTCTCAAATAAGCAAAGCTATCACAGTAAAAAATTAGAAAAGACATGAAACAAACTCAGAGAAAGCAGACAGATGGATAATATAAAGAGCAGAGATCAACAAATTAGAAAGGAGAGAAAACCAATGAAACTAAAAGCTTATTCTTTGACAGACTCAATAAAGTTGATATATCTCTAGTCAGATTAACTAAAAAAAAAAGATGCAAATTACAAAAATTAGAAATGAAATAGGAATGACACTGCAGGCTATGCAGACAATAGAATAAAATTTCCTCAATTTTATATCTATAAAAATATACAATTAACATTAAACTTACCATTATAAATTGTAATCATAAATTAAATTGTGAAAAATTAAACCCTTTTCCTCTAAGATCAAGAACACAACAAAGAAGTTTGTTCTCACCATTTTTATGCAACGTTAGGCCTCTATCCAGGGCAATAAGGCAATATGAGCATTAAAACCTTAAAAATTGGAAAAATAGAAGTAAAATTCTTGTTATTCCTCGATTTCTCATGCAAAAAACTTTATGGAGTCTAAACACTGGTACTCAGCTAGTTTAGCAAGGCAGCATCATACAAAGTCAACATAAAATTTCTATTTAGTTCTATGGACTAGCAAGAATCAATTGGAAAATAAAACTGAAATTACTACCATTTTTAATAGCACATAAATTTCAAATATTTAAGAGTCTATTTTGTTGACTATTTTCTTTGCTTGTAAAAGCTTTTTATCTTGATGAAGCCCCAATATTTCATTTTTGCTTTTGTTTCCCTTGCCTCTGGAGACATGTCTAGCAGGAAGTTGCTGTGGCTGAGGTCAAAGAGGTTGCTGCCTGTGGTGCAGCCACTCTGGAAAACAGTATGGAGGTTCCTCAAAAGTTAAAAATAGAGCTACCCTATGATCCAGAAATTACACTACTAGGTATTTATCCAAAATAAATACAGTGATGCACCCCAATGTTTATAGCAGCAATGTCCACAATAGCCAAACTATGGAAAGAGCCCAGATGTCTGTCGGCAAATGAAGGGATATAGAAGATGTGGTATATATATATAAAATGGAATATTAGCCATCAGAAAGGATGAAACCTTGCCATTTATAATGATGTGGATGCAACAATGTGGATGGAACTAGAGGGTATTATGCTGAGCAAAATAAATCAATCAGAGAGAGACAATTATCACATGGTTCACTCATATGAGGAATATAAGAAACATTGCAGAGGATCATAGGGGAAGGGAGGGAAAACTGAATGGGAAGTCATCAGAGAGGGAGACAAACCATGAAAGTCAACTCTAGGAAACAAACTGAGGATTGCTGGAGGGGAGGTGGGTGGGAGATGGGGTAACTGGGTGGTGAGCATTAAGGAGGGCACTTGATAGAATGAGAACTGGGTGTTATATGCAACTGATGAATCACTGAATTCTACCCTTAAACTAATGGGGAAAAAAAAAGAGTCTAATGGAGATGTGTAATACAAGTACATTAGAAATTACAAACATCACTAAAAGAAATTAAAGAGTACTAAAATACATATGGAAAACTTCCATGGGTTGAAAATCTCACTATTATTAGGATATTGTTCTCCTCAAATTTGCCTATGTTTGATGCAATCCTTATCAAAATTTCAGGATGAATTTTCAAAAAATAATTATCTGATGATGCAAAAGATCTAATACATCCAAAACAATCTTGAAAAAGAAATTAAATATGGAGGATTCAACCTACCAGATTTCAAAGCTTCATCTAAATTTATGATAATTAAGACAGTGTAGTATTGGTGAAAGGATAAATAATAGACCAATGGAACATAATAGGTAGTCCAGAAATAGACTCACACATATATAGCCAAGTAATTTTATACCAAGAGGCCAAATCAATTCAATAAAGGAGAAGGTATGTCTATTTAAACAAATAGTGCTGGGAAATTGTATGTTTATATGGGGAGAAAATACACCAGAATAGAAATCTCAGTCTATATACAAAATTAATTTGAGATGGATCATAGACCTGAATGGCAAACCCAGAAGTACAAATCTCCCAAAAGAAAATATTTCTGAATATTTTTTTAAAGATTTGTTTATTTTAGACAGAGTGAGCATGTGGGGGGAGGGACAGAGAGAGAGGGAGAGAGTTCTGAGCAGACTCCTCACTGAGCATGGAGACTGACGCAGAGCTCGATCTCATGACCCTGAGATCAGGGCCTGAGCCAAAACCCAAGAGTCAGGTGCTTAACTGTCTGTGCCACCCAGGTGCCCCCAGAATATTTTGTAATTTTAGGGTAGGCAAAGAGACCTCAGAGAGGAACACACACACATATCAATCATAAAAGACAAAGAAGTATTAACTGGACTTTATAAAAATTAAAAGTAGTTTTATTCAAGACACCATTCAGAAAATTAATAGGCAAGTGAGAAGCACAAAAAAATCTCTCAGCACCCCGCACTAAGACACTTCACCAACACTAGCATGGCTTTTGGCAGTGTAAAGCCACTTCCCTGGGTGACTCCCCACCGCCCCCCCAACAGTTCCTGTCTGTAAAGAACCCAAGGCTTGTCAAAAGAATTTACTGTTTGTTCTAGCCAAGGCCCCTGACCCATCTCTTTTTTCTTAAAGAATTTGCTACAAAATGTTTACAGTTGTGAATCCTTCCTCTGTCTCTTTCAGATGCATATGTATCTTCTACAACTCAGGCTGTCTTTCTCAAGGACTTGAAAGCCATCCCTTACAATGTAATCATCATGAAGGATAGGGACTGTGTCCCAGTCTCTATGGCAAGATAGAATCCCTAACTTCCATAATTGCCAGCCAGCAGACACAGCTGGCCTAATCACATTTACACTGACCAACTCTTTGCAATTTTTCACTTGAGTCCCTGCTTGCTCCTCCTCCCTACTTAATAAAACCTGTTTTAACCAGTTTAATGTCTGGCTTTGTTTATTTTTGACAGAATCAGAGACTGGGAAAAATATTTGTATACATCTATATGACAAAATGTTTCATATCCTGATATATAAAAAATTACTGCAAAACAACAATAGCTTCTTGAAAAACAATAAATATGTGTATGTGGTATGTGTGTATCTATGTATGTATATATACATATAGTCAAAAAACATGTGATGAGGTGTTTAATATAAACTCACTAGGGAAGTGCAAAATCAAATCCTAATGAGATAAAATTTCACATTCAATATGTTGGCTAAAATACAAAAAGTTTTACTACATCATATTTTGACAAGGATGTGCATTCCCAGTGGGAGTGTAAAATGGTACAACCACTTTGGAAAATAGTGTGGCAGTTTCTTATAAAGTTAAATGTACATTTACCCTATGACCCACCAATTCAATCCCTAGGTATTTACTGAAAAGACATGAAAACAGAGGTCCACAAACTGACTTGTACAAGACCATTCATTTATAGCAACCTTGTTTATAACAGCCCCAAACTGGAGGCCAACCCAAATGCTCATCAATGGGAGCATGGTAAAAAATTGAAGTATATTTGTGTAATGGAATACTCCTTAGCCATAGAAAACAATGAAACAGATAAATGCAACAACACAGATGCATCTAAAAAACATGACTTTGAGTGAAAGAATCCAGACACAAAAAGTACATACTGCATGATCCAGTTTATGTAAACTACAAGAAAAGTCAAAACTAATCTTTGGTGCAATAAGTTACTAAGTGGTTGCTTCTGTAAGGCTGATGTAGAAATTGGCTTAGCAGAGGCATGAGAAACTTCCTGGGGTGATGGAAATATTGGATATCTTCATTGTGATGGTAGTTACAGGGTTTCAAAAGCTTGTCAAGGCATTGAACTGAACACTTATTTGTGCATCTTATTGATTGCAAATTATACCCTAATTGAAATCAAGCTTAAACAGGCAATTAGGAAGCAATTCAAAAAGTGAGTGACTAGGTGTAATGACTTTCTTTCTTTCATACTGGATTCTTTGCAAATGTCCTAGGAGTGGAAATACAGAACACAGTAAAAATAAAGCCTTAATAACCTGATTTATTTTAGAAAATATCTTCATTGCTCAAAAGTTCTAAATATAGCTTAAAAATTGATTCGTTTGTCTTTTTTTATTAACATAGAATTGTTATGAGTTAACAGCAGAGACTTGAATAAGTCCTAAAGATTCTCAGTTGTCAAAATGTGAGACTAAAATAGAGTTACTTAATGAATGTTAAGTCAATGTATCAATCTAATTAGGTAATAGTATTAGCTAACATACTGAGTACTTATGTGAGCTGAGTGCTGTGCTAAGTGATTAATATGTCAACTAATTCCTTCTTTTCAAGTAGCCCTTATCTCCCTACTCATGAAAAAATTATAATATGGAGAGGTTAGGTAACTTCTCAAAGGCCATAAATCCAATAGAGCATGGATCCAGAATTTAATACCAGTTACTTTGGTACCACCTCTACCACTGCATGGCACAGAAATAGAAGGCATCAAATATCACATAATGCCAATGTAAATCAGTGTTATTTATTACATGCCTAGTAACATTTTATTTTCATGTCAATTCATTTTAACACATGTACTGAGCAGCAGCTACTCTGTGTCAGATAAAGTAGAATTTGGGGCAATTAAAGATGTTGCCTCCTCCAGGAATTTTTGTCTGAATCAAGAGAATATTTGCCATAGTGCAGTATTTGCAAAGCATCGTGGGAACACAAATGATCGAAGTTGCGTCTGACTCAGCCTAGAAGTTGATATTTGCTCTGGGCCATAATGAGTAAGTTCACCGGGCTGGAGAGATTTAAAAAAACGGTGCTCCAGGTAGAAAGAACAGCATGTGCACAGATGAAAACACAGGGAAAAGGGGTGTTGGGGAACACTTGTATTTATTTGAAAGAGAACACAAGTTAATATAGTAAGATAAGAGGCTGGAAAGATAACTGGGGGCTAGATCATGGAGAGTCTTGATTACTTAATATATTTGGAGATTTTATCTTGCATTCACAAATGTTTAAAGATTTTTTTTTTTTAGAGAGAGAGAGATCCTGCGTGTGTGTGTGTGTGTGTGTGTGTGTGCAAGCACATGGGGGGGAAGGGCAGAGGGAGAGACAGAATCTTAAGCAGGCTCCATGCCCAGCGCGAGGCCCATGTGGGGCTCCATCTCACGACCCTGAGATCCTGACCTGAGCTGAAAACAGGAGTCAGACTCTTAACCAACTGAGCCATCTGGGCGCTCCCAGATTTTTTTTTCTTAAAATTTTTTTTCCAAGGGAAAACTTATGCAGGACTCAAAAGATAAAATAAATCACAGAAACAACTCTGGTTGAAGTGGAGACAAGGGTACATGTAGTGTCATTTTATTAGATACTTGAATATCCCCCCACCCAACCCCATCAATTTTAATTGGCCTAGAATGAAATATTTCATTTTCTGTGCCTAGGGAACTAACGCCTTAAGAGACAGAATGAATGTCATCTCCTCTGTATAATTATAGGTCTTTCAAGAAGAATATTTGAAAAACAGTACTGTAGGCAATGGAGAGTTATTGAAGAGTTTTTTTAATATCTTTTTTCATTATTATATTATGTTAATCACCATACATTATTACATCATTAGTTTTTGATGTAGTGTTCCATGATTCATTGTTTGCATATAACACCCAGTGCTCCATTCAATACGTGCCCTCTTTAATACCCATCACCACGCTAACCCATCCCCTCACACCCACCCCTCTAGAACCCTCAGTTTGTTTCTCAGAGTCCATACTCTCTCATGGTTCGTCTCCCCCTCCAATTCCCCCCCCCCATCAATTTTCCCTTCCTACTATGTTCTTCTTTTTTTTAACATATAATGATTTGTTTCAGAGGTACAGGTCTGTGATTCAACAGTCTTACACAATTCACAGCACTCACCATAGCACATGCCCTCCCCAATGTCTATCACCCAGCCACGCCATCCCTCCCATACCCACCACTCCAGCAACCCTCAGTTTCTTTCCTGAGATTAAGAATTCCTCATATCAGTGAGATCATATGATACATGTCTTTCTCTGATTGACTTATTTCGCTCAGCATAATACCCTCCAGTTCCATCCACGTTGTTGCAAATGGCAAGATTTCATTCCTTTTGATGGCTGCATAATATTCCATTGTATATATATACCACTTCTTCTTTATCCATTCATCTATCGATGGACATCTTGGGTCTGTCCATAGTTTGGCTATTGTGGACAATGCTGCTAGAAACATCGGGGTGCACATACCCCTTCAGGTCACTACATTTGTATCTTTGGGGTAAATAGTAGTGCAATTGCTGGGTCATACAGTAGCTCTATTTTCAACTTTTTGAGGAACTTCCATACTGTTTTCCAGAGTGGCTGCACCAGCTTGCATTCCCACCAACAGTGTAGGAGGGTTCCCCTTTCTCTGCATCCCCGCCAACATCTGTCATTTCCTGACATGTTAATTTTAGCCATTCTGACTAGTGTGAGGTGGTATCTCATTGGGAGGTTTTGATTTGGATTGCCCTGATGCCGAGTGATGTTGAGCACATTTTCATGTGTCTGTTGGCCATTTGGAGGTCTTCTTTGGAAAAACGTCTCTTCATGTCTTCTGCCCATTTCTTGATTGGATCATATGTTCTTTGGGTGTTGAGTTTGATAAGTTCTTTATAGATTTTGGATACTAGTCCTTTATCTGATATGTCATTTGCAAATATCTTCTCCCATTCTGTCGGTTGTCTTTTGGTTTTGTTGACTTTTTCTTTTGCTGTGCAAAAGCTTTTTATCTTGATGAAGTCCCAATAGTTCATTTTTGCCCTTGCTTCCCTTGTCTTTGGCGATGTTTCCAGGAAGAAGTTGCTGCGGCTGAGGTCGAAGAGGTTGCTGTGTTCTCCTTTAGGATTTTGATGGACTCCTGTCTCACATTGAGGTCTTTCAACCATTTGGAGTCTATTTTTGTGTGTGGTGTAAGGAAATGGTCCAGTTTCATTCTTCTGCATGTGGCTGTCCAATTTTCCTAACACCATTTGTTGAACAGACTGTCTTTTTTCCATTGGATATTCTTTCCTGCTTTGTCAAAGACTAGTTGACCATGGAGTTGAGGGTCCATTTCTGGGCTCTCTATTCTGTTCCATTGATCTATGTGTCTGTTTTTGTGCCAGTACCATACTCTCTTGATGATTACAGCTTTGTAATAGAGCTTGAAGTCCAGAATTGTGATGCCACCGGCTTTGCTTTTCTTTTTCAACAGTTTTCTGGCTATTTGGGGTCTTTTCTGGTTCCATACAAATTTTAGGATTATTTGTTCCAGACCCCATCAAAAAGGAGAATTACATACCAATATCCCTGATGAACATGGATGCAAAAATTCTCACCAAAATACTAGCCAATAGGATCCAACATACATTAAAAGGATTATTCACCACGACCAAGTGGGATTTATTCCTGGGCTGCAAGGTTGGTTCAACATCCGCAAATCAATCAACATCTGCAATACCTTAATAAAAGAAAGAACAAGAACCATATTATCCTCTCAATAGATGCAGAAAAAGCATTTGACAAAGTACAGCATCCTTTCTTGATCAAAACTCTTCACAGTATAGGCATAGAGGGTACATACCTCAATGTCATAAAAGCCATCAATGAAAAACCCACAGCAAATATCATTCTCAATGGGGAAAAACTGAGAGCTTTTCCCCTAAGGTCAGGAACATGACAGGGATGTCCACTATCACCACTGCTATTCAACATAGTATTAGAAGTCCTAGCCACAGCAATCAGACGACAAAAAGAAATAAAAGGCATCCAAATCGGCAAAGAAGAAGTCAAACTCTCACTCTTTGCAGATGATATGATACTTTATGTGGAAAACCCAAAAGACTCCACCCCAAAACTGCTCGAACTCATACAGGAATTCAGTAAAGTGGCAGGATATAAAATCCATGCACAGAAATCAGTGGCATTCCTATACACCAACAACAAGACAGAAGAAAGAGAAATTAAGGAGTCGATCCCATTTACAATTGCACCCAAAACCATAATATACCTAGGAATAAATCTAACCAAAGAGGCAAAGAATCTGTATTCAGAAAACTATAAAATACTCATGAAAGAAATTGAGGAAGACACAAAGAAATGGAAAAACGTTCCATGCTCATAGATTGAAAGAACAAATATTGTGAAGATGTCAATGCTACCTAGAGCAATCTACACATTTAAAGCAATCCCTATCAAAATTCCATCGACTTTTTTCAAAGTTATTGAAGAGTTTTAAACAGGTTGGGGGTTCAGCGAGCACATTTTTTGTTTAGAAAAAGAGACTGTAGCCAAGAAGGACCAAGACAGTTAGTGATATAATACACTGATGGTGGTAGAAATGGAGAGAAGGTAAGTAATAAATATTAGTGAAGACTGAATCCTGATTAGCAGGTAAAAAGAGGAAGGAATATGTTTCTTGGTTGATATGGTACCATTACCGGAATATTGTGCTCAGTCCAATAAAGGGCTTTGTAGAGATGAAAACCACAGATTTGCATAAGTAACCCATTACAGGCAGATGTTAATTTGAAGACAGGAATATGAAGAGGTATCCAAAGCTGATACTCAGAATTTACTGTTAAAAGCTCATAGATACCCTATTAACATAACCTAGAGAGTAAGAGAGCAGATACTTTTGGAACATAAAGAAGCAATACTAGGAGAGTGGAACAAGGAATTCTAAAGCAAGATGGCTTACATTAAGTAATTATATAAGAATGGATTTGTTTGTCCAGGGATATAATACTTGCCCTGGTCCTAAAGGAAACAAAAGGCACTTTCCAATCTCTTCATAGAATTCATCAACTGAAAAGAGGAAGAGGAAGAGGAAGAGGAGATAGATGGCTTGGATCAGGAAATGTTTAGTTTCCTACTTAGATGGCAACACCAAATACTCCTATGCTCCTGACAGACAAATTTAATCAGTGTTTGTTTTTTCACCTTGAACCTGTCCTGACTTCAGAATCCTTCTCAATTCAGCCCAGCTACTATTAATTCTAGTTGGCACAGGAGATAAACCTATTCGCCATCTCTGGTCTGGAAGATATATACTGGACATCCAGATGAGAAAGTCAGTGAGCACTTAGATGCATGAGTCTGATTTGCAGGAGGGTCAACAAAAGTAGAAATACATACTTGCTAGTATTCAGTATGGAAATGGCAGGCAGGCGGTGGATGGGAATGAGATCACCTAGGGAGAGTCTGACTTAGATATCTAAGGACATGATTCATTCTTTGGGGGAAAAGGGCACGTGTTCTATTCATTTATGTTGTCCTTAGCACAGAATTTAGCCTCAGGGGATTTTCATTTATTTCTGCAATCTCCTAAATTTTTTCCAAACGTGGACTACAATCACCTTAATTCAAATATCTAGGGTAGTGATTCTCAAAGCATATTCCTTGTAAGGAAAGGATCATCAATCCCTGGGAATTTGTTAAAAATGCAAATTCCTAGACTTGACCCCAGAACTACATCATCAAAAACCCTGGGGGTATGACAGCAATCTGTTTCAATAAGCCCTCCCAGTGATTCTGATACACAACCAAGTCTGAAAACATATGCCTCTAGGTGACACAGATAAACCTATTATCTCTCTTGGGACGGAACTATGGGATACCTTGTCTCAGTATAGTTAACTCTACACTCTTAAATGTGCCAGGATATAGATATACCCTTCTTATCTACAGGTTAATCATTGTCCTGATTTCCAACACCCGTAATCTTTTATCTAACCCAGATGTAACAATGCTTTTATTCCACAGGCTGACTCTGATTGATTGATAATGGTTGATTGGAGATGTTAGAAAAGACTGGGGGAATATGTAGGGTCTGTGTGAAAGAATGCAGTGATCTGCTAGGTCCATCATGGGTGCTGTTGGGCTGATGTCAGGTATTCCTCCATCCTTCCAGGGTGTTACACTGATCTGCCAATTTCCAAGAATACCAGCCTTCTCAGTGCAATATAAACAAAAAATGTATGTATGCTTGACTCTTTAACTATGACATCTTCCTCCAATCCCTGATCATAAATTAGTTCACACAGAGCCCACTTGGCCTGAAATACAAAAACATGAAAAACAGAGTGGGTGGGGGATATAAACCACAAGACTTATTTGCCATAGTATTAAAATGTAGAAGAAAGTTCTACATTAAGTTATTTCTCCCTGTGTGTTCTACCTGAAATCATCTTAGAGTTTATCCAGCATTATGATGAAACCTGGTTAGTGCCTGGCTTTATGTCAGCAAATTACCCTAAGGACATATTTTACGTAACTTCAATTCTAGAAAAGCATTGTAAATGTGGCAAAATATCAAAAGCATTTTTAAATAATTTATGACCTCCATTCATTCAACAAATATTTAATGAGTACTACTTAGTATTGTATTAAGGTTTAGGAATCAGAAATGGATCATACATAGTTCATGCTTCCAACAACTCTAGAAGAAACAAAGAGTCATGATAGCTCACTGTGGTAAGACCTGTGATAGTGGTAAAACCAGGAAGCAAATGAAGGAGGTACATATGTGAAGACAGGATGGAAAGGATAGAAATAGGAAGATTTCAGGAAAATGCAGAATGAGAACTGAGCTCCAAAGGACAAAAATGAGTTAAATGGAAGAGCAGAGAAACTACCATGTGGGAAAATTTAGAGGTGAGAAATAGCATGATGTTATTAATAACATGTAGTTACATGTGGCTAGAGGCAAAAGTATGTGGGGGAGGGAAGGAGCAAGTAGGTAAGATGAAATTTAGGCTGCAGAGACGAGTAGGGACAAGTACCAGCTAAGGCCGAGGGGAAGTTTCTTTGAGGACTAACCAGCTCTGAGTTCATTTTGATTTCTGCTTTGCCATCATTTCTCTGTGCTACCGTTCAAAGCAATCCTGGAACAGTTCACTCTACATCAATTTCATCAATTTGGAAACTAGTCTGGTAAAAATAGTTTGAAAGAAATTATGCTGTCCTTGGAAATTTTGAGGAAGAAAGACTGCTGGCATGTGTACATGGCCATTTCTTTCTGGAAAGACTTGCTGTTGGATATGGCTATTGTTGGCTTGCTCCTGCTGTACATGGGAGATTTGCCTACCTTCTAGAATCCTGATAAGTGTTACTTAATGGCTTTTGGTGGAAGTAGAGGGACCATTGCAGAGGCTTACATTCTCAGATTTAGAAGAGCCCTGATTGTGCAAGCCTTATCTGATTCAAACACCCTCTATATAGAGCCCCTTTGAACAAGTTGGGGATTGCATTCAGTTGCTACTAACAGAAAACTTTAAAACAGTGGATTAAACAAATGGGATGTTATTTTTCTTTTGCCAGAGTCCGCAGTTAGGTAGTGTGGGGTTTACATAGTAGCTCTGTGAAGTCATCAATACCCTAGGCTTCCTTCTTTTCTGTTCTGCTTCTCATACCTATAGGCCATCTCATGAACTCATGATGGTCACTGCAGCACTAGCCATCTCATTTCCCAAACAAGAAGCAAGAAAGATTTGGGCAATAGCAAAACCTGTGTGCCAGCAGACTCTGACCCCTTTGACAGTTTTGTTCAGAAACCCTACCCAATTGAAAAAGAAGATGTGGTCCATATATACAATGGAATATTACTCAGCCATCAGAAAAGATGAATACCCACCATTTGCATCGACATGGATGGAACTGGAGGAGATTATGCTAAGTGAAATAAGTCAAGCAGAGAAAGTCAATTATCATATGGTTTCACTCATATGTGGAACATGAGGAATAGCACAGAGGACCACAGGGGAAGGGAGGGAAAACCGAATGGGAAGAAATGAGAGAGGGAGACAAACCATGAGAGACTATGGACTTTGGGAAACAAGCTGAGGGTTTCAGAAGGGAGAGGAGTGGGGGGATGGGGTAGCCAGGTGATGGGTATTAAGGAGAGCACATGTGGTGATGAGCACTGGGTGTTATATGCAACTAATGAATTGTTGAACACTACATCAAAAACTAATGTACTATATGTGTTGGCTAACTGAACATAATAAAAAAATTTTAAAAAAGAAACCTAAAAAAAAAATAGAAACCCTGCCCAATGACTTACTTATATCTCATTGGCCAGAAGTTGCTATCCAAAATAAAATTGTGACATAGTAAGGAATGAGAATATAACATTAATTGGATAGACAATTAAGAATCTGCCATATCGGTGGTCTGGTTTGAAGCTGGCACCCAGCTCTCATAACTCTTACTGCTAGTTTCACTCTTTCCTTCTGCCTCTCAAAATGCAAGTGCTCTGCCTGAATTCTCCAATTCTGCCGCTCCTACTTTGTGTCTAGTGTGTTATCAGCATTGTGTTTCCAAGCCACTTTCCTCTCCTTAACACAGTTCTCCTTTTTTTATCCTCTCTTCTATTCACCACTGGTATTAAGGCATGTGCTCCTGTGGGTGCACACATATGTACATGTATGTGTGTTTCCAACGGCTCTGAGCTCATGCATAAATGTGGAATTATTTCCTGAGGAAGGACTACGTGTTTTATATTTATGCTTTACAATCTCCATTCATGAAAGAGCTCAATTGCTTTCCAACCCCTCCTCCCCTCTGCCTTTGGAAAATTATCCTTAAAGAAAACACAGTGGGTTGTCCCATTTGTCAGCAAATGAAATAAAAAAAAAAATTAGAAAAGAAGCCCATGCCTCTCATAATTAGAACTTAGGCTTACATCTGTGTCCTGGAAATTGAGACTTTAAAAACAATTCCTTAAGGGCTAATTAGAGGAAAGTTGGTGGTTGTGTGTTTTGGCAAGGGTTTCTTTGCAATAAAATACTGAGAAAAGATGGAAGGATGACTTCACAGCACTGTTCTGAGTTCAGGAAAAAAACTTCAGTTACTGCTATACTGAATATTTTATCAAGCATATACTTCCAAATTTAACCCATTCCCTGGATGTTGTTTACGTTTAATCAGCTGGAGACAGATTAAAAATGGAATGTAATAAGACTAAATGACATAATTTCACAATTAATATATAGAATCATTCAGAATAAGTACAGATCGTACGGTCTTTGGAAGGGGTACTGATTTCTCTGCAGAAGTTTAGCTCATTTGGTCTGAGGAAGAGTACATGGGGATAATCATTTCCAAAAGCAAACAAGCATATGGGAATTTCTTTATGAATTAGAGAAAATGTCTGGCAAAGGAGAGGGCGATCCCAAGGTACTGCTTTGGCCCATTTCCTGTTTTGTTCATCCACAGCTCTTTCCCTCTAGCCCATCCTCGTCTTGTATTCTCTTCCGACCTCTCTCATGCTACCCATGTGGAGAGTTATAAAGCTGGTTGTACATGCTTTATTTTGGGGGGTCCTCCTAACCAGCTCCCTTTCCTTAAATAAACAGCTTCACATGAATGTAACAGAATATAAAAACTTTGCTTTAAAAAGATTCTTTCAAAGATTCTTAGGTAATACCAATTCCTGAGTTTCCAATGAGAAAATGAAGAGTGTGTTTTGGATGCTCTAACACACCACCTATGTGCAAGGAATTGTTATTACCATACACAGGCTGAATTGTCCTCTATACAGTTAGCACACACATAGACCTAAGCCACATGCACAAATACATTTGTATGAACACACACACATATACATTCATGCACAACCCTTTAATGTACATGTGAATATTTCTTCTGGAGTCCTAGAATTGTCTTTGCTAGATTTAAATAGTTCATGCATTTTTCATTTTGATAGATAATGCCAAATTTTGAACCCAGAAGGGATGCATAAATATGTACTCTTCCCAACAGTTCATGAGGTTACTTATGCCCCCATATTTTCATTAACAGAGCTTATTAGCAAACATATTTTTGCTCATCTCAAAGATGAAAAATGGCCTTTCATTTTAATTTGCACTTCTGTATTCATGAGGTTGAACATTTTTATATGTTTATTGACAAGTATCTTTTTTTTAATAAATAGACTGTTCATATTCTTTGTACATTTTGTTGCTGGGTTGTGTTATTTTTCTTTATTTTTAGTGAAAAGGATGTTAGAAGACAGAAAATTGTGGAGGAGATATTCCAGGCTGAGGAAATGCTAGAGAGCAATGTCAAAGTGGCATGAAAGTGCATGGCAAGCCTAAGAACTGTCAAGTTGGCCAACATGTCTGGAGTGTAGGATAAGTAAAGGCTGTGGGAAATGGTGCTAAGAAAATTGCTCTATGTCAAGCCAAACTGAATAGGTTAACACTGCACATGATTATGAGAAAAGTATTTCTTGATGCCAAGATCAGTCTCTGTGCATAAGCATTAGTGAGGATTCACATTCAGGCTGTGGACCACTATTCGCTAACTGCATGGTGAGGAATTTTAGGTATCTTATCAGGTGGAAGACTAAAATCTGAACAGCATTGCAGCAAGCAGCTGGGAAACACTAGCTACAAAAACACCATCTGAAGCAGCACAAATGCTCTTGGCACGTCCCCAGTTTGAGAAGTCAGTAAACCTAGATTAGCTCCAGATTGGACTCTCACAGACTGGCCAAACTTGAGCTAAGCATCTTCAGTTCTCTGGGCAGTTTCCTCATGTTCAAAAGGAGGTCGATCAGGAGGCTTTTATATTCTTTATAACTTTGAAATCCTGCCACTTATATTGTTCACATCATTAGATAGTTACACTTCATGATAGGCCATGATGTTTGTTTAGTCCAGAACATGAAGGAAGGCTGAGGGTATTGTGATCATATGTGAGTGCTCCTTGGAACCTCCTTTGGTGCCTGCTAATTAACCATGGAGCACACTAGTAATTTCCCAGGTACATTTCCAGGGATACAAACAAAGTAGAAAAATCTAACATTTTCAGGGTCATTATGCCTTCCATTTTTAAAGATATGAACATCATTTTCAACTATTCAGAAAACTCTTTAGGCCTCCTACATATTCTCTTTGATTTTTCTTGATCAACATATTTTGGAACCAACGTGCTCATTTGTCATACATGTCAAGTTGTGCACAATCTTCTTACAAGTATATTAATGGGGAACTTAGCCTTACTCAGACCCATTCTTCTCTATGTCATAGGACCTAGGTATGATTTCATTATTCTTTAATAGAAGAACTATTTCTTCCATCACTAAATGTTATAGGAGAGAAGACAAAATCTGATTGCTTTCATATGTAACTGCTAACAAAAATTATTTCTGGATAGCTATATACTCATGAATAAATTCATTTTATTTTAAATTAATAAAAAGAAATTAAGTAAAAGCAACAATTGGTAAAATGAGAGGTCCAATATTTCCACAATCATACCTGTGATCTTTTATTAGAGAAATTTTATGGTCTCTAGTATGGCTATAACTGTGTATCATTTATTAAAATACATAAACCCTTTCCTTTCAAAGACTTTGTTGCCATCAATTTTAACTGCTAGATGAAAAATTTTTGTAACAAAGCTAAACAGTAAAAATTTCTTTACTAATACTTTCAATTAAGCATCAACATTTTTCAGTTATTAAAATCAAAGCAAAGCTCTCATAATTAAAGTGCTCTATTTTATTTAGGAAAACCATTTTTCTCTTTTGAAAGGTTTCATGGACTATGTATCTATAAACTCTGGCTAATGCCATTTTTTGATATGTGCTTAAGAAGTTGACAAAATCTGTAAGAGAATTTTATTTCCCAATCCCTAACCCCAAATTAATGCTAGAAATAGAAGTAAAAATAAAAACCTTTTTGATAAGTGAATGAACTAAAAGGCTTTCCTTCATAAAGCACTTCCATTTAACAAAGTCATGATGTTTACATGCTAAAGACATTGCCATCCTATTTAGATTTTAACTGTTACAAAAACAAATCGCTTTTTGTTTTGTATAAGGCACTTGAAAGGCAAAAGAAAGCAATTCGTTATTCACTGACATTATCTAAACTGAAGCAAAATTTAGTTTTCTTTGTCAAATTGACAACATCTTGACTTTCTATTTAGTCAAAACTGGTATATCATAAAGTCAACTGAAAACTTATTTGGAAGATATTGAGGTACTCCCCCTTGCCAATAAATCAAAGGCCTGGGAACCCTATGAGAGGCAAGCACATGGTAGGGTCCACAGAACAGAAAAAGGCTAGCCAGCTTCCTGAAACTCCTCTGGGTCAAAAGCCAATCAGAGCCAAAGGTTTTGGAGACTGGGAAGAGGTAAATGCTCTTTTTCCAGAATAAGGAAGCTGCACCAAATGTGTGAACACAGCAGTTCTAGTTAAACACATAGAACCCAGGGATTTTCCCTTTGCAGATATTTGGCACTGTTAAGAGAAAATTTTATTGATAGAGGACCCTTCACACCAAAAAAGATCTGGCTATTATCTCTAGAGTGGTATTTGCCAGGTACAAGCTATGAGATTGAAATTGGCCTGCCCTGTAATTCAGAAATGCTACAAATTTTACAGATGCCTTTCTCATTAAAAGCTTCTAGAAAAAAAATGAGTAAGGTTACTGGTATCTACCCTATTTGGAGTACCTTTCTGTTATCAACCTTGCTAATTTACTGGCAATCTATTTCAACTGTCCAAGGTCTATTCACAGTTCAAATTTAACACTTTTTAACCTCAATCACTCGAAAATGAAAGTGGGAAAATGTATTTACAGGTTCTTGCAAGAACAACAACAACAAAAAAAAAAAAAAAGAGAGAGAAAGGGAGAAAGAGAAAGAAAGATGGAAGGAAGGAAGAAAGGGCAAATGGCACCAACTTTCTATTCCCTTACTTCCTACTCTGATCTCAAAATAGAAGATTTTCATAGGCTGGGTAAACTACCTAAGGGTTCATGTATTAGGAAATGGATAGGTACTACATTGTTGACCTCCCCTAGGTTAACATTTTGCTGCTAGGCTCCCATTTGTGGTTTGCTTGTTTTTACAGGAGAATTCAAGATGGAGTCAAATTAAAACTCAAAGTATCATCTGGAGAAGTAAAACATGTACTACCATGTAAATCTCCTGATTAGGGCTCTCTAAAACTGGTCTTCTTCATTGTTGCAACCCATAAGGTAAGGCTGTCTTCTCACAGGTACTTCTCAAAGGTTCAATTGCAGTAGAAATGGGAAACTCATGTTTCACTGTTTAACTAGTTTACTTTGCTTGGGAAAACAAGACATGGCAAGATCAAATGTCAAGCATTTATCTTTCCAGTTAGTGCTTACCTAAGCAAAATGATATCCAATCAGTATCATTCTCCAAGTTTGGAACATTAGACAGACAACCTGTATTTCTCTTTTTTAAAAGGGAGAGAATGGGGCGCCTGGGTGGCTCAGTCGGTTAAGCGGCTGCCTTCGGCTCAGGTCATGATCCCAGGGTCCTGGGATCGAGCCCTGCGTCGGGCTCCCTGCTCAGTGGAGAGTCTGCTTCTCCCTCTCCCTCTGCCTGCCTCTCTGCCTACTTGTGCTCTCTATCTCTCTGTCAAATAAATAAATAAAATCTTTAAAAAAAAATACAAAATAAAAGGGAGAGAATACCAATATTCAGAATAAGAAAATCTTTAATTCACAGGCTGATACCTGCTTCATCCTTTCTTGTTCTAATTAAGATTATACAATTATAAATAGTATTTTAAGACATCTCTATATTCCCTATATTGCCATCATGACTTAGACATAATGTTTCATAGTACAGTTTGAAATGGTGAAAATGGGCTCTGATAGATAACAGATATAGGATACTGTAAGGATTAGCACTTCAAAGGAACATTCTATTTAGTGCACAGAAATGGAGTTTTACATGTACCAGGAATTTGGGAGACACACAAAAGATTGATGCATGGCTGAGGCTGTTCCAAGAAGCACACCATGCATAAAATGGTTTCTTTTTTTTTAATCAAAATTTAATCAAACCTCAATTACCCAAAATGTTTTAGGGAAAGGGAAAATATATATTTTTTATTATATTATGTTAATCACCATACATTACATCATTAGTTTTTGATGTAGTGTTCCATGATTCATTGTTTGTGCATAACACCCAGTGCTCCATTCAGTACTTGCCCTCTTTAATACCCATCTTATTTAACCAATGAGGATCAATGTCTTAATTCACTTTTCCTTCAAAATTGCAAGTTCTTTGTAGACATTATAGTATGCTTTCTACATCTTCATGTTTTTTCAATCCCTCTGATTGCTAAAAAGAGTCCAGGCTCATAAAGGATGCCTGATAAATATGTAGTGGTTTTCCCAACAGACTATAAACTCTATGGTGGCAGAGACAAACCTTATCAGTCCCGTATATCACACTGTATATCCAGTGCTGACCCAATGTCTGATACATTGTAGGGCTTCAAAGTATTTCTTAAACAAATCAGTGGGTTAGTGAATGAATGACCTCACTATGCTCCAGCAATAACTGAATGTGCAAACTATGAAGAAAACCGCATTTATTCAGCCCTTTCTATTCAGACACATTTGAGGAAGAAACCTGAAAGTGGGAATTCTCAACATGGTTTAATAGATCTAGGAAACCTCAATTTGAAATGGAATCAGTTCATGGAAAAATTTATTCAAGAATCATTATGTACAGATAGCAAGACCTACAGCTAATCCTGATTCTCCAATATTGCCCTTCCCCAACTCCCAGCACATTATAACAGGGAAATACTTCAAAGGTCAGAAAGCACACCTTGACAATGGGGTTGTTCACCCTTAACAGCCCTGGTGTAGAAAGACTGAGGCAAGCAGCCTCAAGTGATTCCAGAAAAGATTCCCCAAATCTTTCTTACATTAGCCAAAGGTGAAGTGTGGAATAACATAGTGAAGTTGCAATTCGTTGGCACGCCAAAACTCGTCTTACTGGAAAGACATTTATTCTACCATTCCATTGGCTAGTGTCAATTGGCAACTCTTTATAAAAAAGTGTTAAATTCAGGGATACTCTCTAAAGTTACAACCTAAAGACCAAACTCCCCTGGTCCCTACTAATCTATTTGTGTCAGACCTTATAATACCAATGGAAATGACAACAGAACGCTCTCTGTGGAAGTATCTACTACTTACCAATATATCCATATAGGTTGACCTTTATAACCAGAACTCATTTGTAATTAATTCATTAAATAACTTATTCTCTAAATAATGAAAACTTCTATTATGTTCTAGTCATGGTTGTAGACATGAAAAATACAAAATTGAGCAATACGTGTTCCCTGCCTTCAAGGATATTGCCACAAAAGAAAAGGCTTATGGTACAATTTTGTGTACAATGATATGAAAGCACAGAGGAAGCAGAACTTCATTGTCCTGGGTGGTAGAGTAGTTTTGCAGAAGAAATGACATTTGAGCAGCATCTCAAAAGAAGGAACAAATATTCAGTAGGCAAGCAAGACTAAAGGCCTTCTAGGTAGAGGAACGATATGTTTTCAGAGTGTGTACAATTGGTATTTTGGAGAAAAGAGAACCCCATGTTGCTAGAGAGTTGGACATTTAGTTGGACTGGGTGGTTATAATGGGTGGTGAGTGGCTAAAGCAGCTTGGATAGTTAATAAGACCTTTGTATTTTATTTTTAAAAATTTTGACTCTTCCTGATAACTGAAAGGAATCCATCAAAACTGTATTTAAAAAAAACCATCTGTATGTCTTCTTTGGCAAAATGTATGTTCAGGTCTTCTGCCCCATGTTTCGTTTTTTTTTATTATGTTATGTTAATCACCTGCCCCATGTTTTAGATAATTTATGGAGGGCTCTTTTTTTTGGTGTTGAGTTGTATAAGTTCTTTATATATTTTAGATATTAACCCCTTATTTGATATATCATTTGCAAATATTTTCTTCCATTCAGTAGGCTGCCTTTTCATTTTGTTGATGGTTTACTTTGCTGTGCAGAAGTTTATTTTTTGCTTTTGTTTCCCTTGCCTAGGAGACATGCAAATGGCCAAAGGACACATGAAAAGATGCTCAACATCACTAATCATCAGCAAAATGCAGATCAAAACCACAATGAGATATCACCTTACACCTGGCTAGAATCAAAAAGACAAGAAATAACAAATGTTGGCAAGAATATAAAGAAAAAGGAATCCTTGTGCACTGTTGGTGGGAATGTAAATTGGTGCAGCCACTGTGGAAAACAGTATGGAGGTTCCTCAAAAGATTAAAAACAGAAATACCATATGATCCACTAATTCCACTACTATTTACCCAAAGAAGTGAAAGCACTAATTCAAAAAGATATATGCAGCCCTGTGTTTATTGCAGCATTATTTACAATAGCCAAGATATGGAAGCAATCCAAGTATCCATCTATAGATGAATGGATAAAGAAGATGTGGAGTGGGGACGCCTGGGTGGCTCAGTTGGTTAAGCATCTGCCTTTGGCTCAGATCATGATCCCAGGGTCCTGGGATTGAGTCCCGCATCAGGCTCCCTGCTCAGCGGGAAGCCTGCTTCTCCCTTTCCCTCTGCCACTCTCCCTGCTTGTGCTCTCTCCCTCTCTTTTTCTCTCTCTCTCAAATAAATAAATAAAATATTTTAAAAAGAAAATGTGGGGTGTATGTATACACACACACACACATACACAAGAATATTACTGAGCCATAAAAATGAATATCTTGCCATTTGAAACAACATGGATGAACCTAAAGTGTATTATGCTAAGTTCAGTATTAAATTAGTCATCTTAAAAACATGCCCAAATCTAAAGGTATATAAAAAATAATTTGATTTTATTTTTAAAATGTTTTCAGTGAGTTTTCAGTTTTCATATTTCCTTAAATGTTCTTAGGAAGGCTGCAGATTCATTTCTGCTTCTGTCAACTATAGCAATCATTAGAAAGGAATGGGAGAGAAATATTCTCATTAGTGAAAAACCTATTCCCAGAGAACAATTAAATGAAATATTCACTAAGTGACAGATCTTAGAATTTTTAGCATGCATTGTGCTTAGAAGCTTTCATATTTGCTCCACCATAATTGAGAGATACTAAAAAGTTTGCCAAAGTCTCAGAAGTGAGTCAAAAGCAGAATTCCTTTTACTTTTGATTAGTAAGTAGTGATGTTGGGACGCCTGGGTGGCTCAGTTGGTTAAGTACCTGACTCTTGATTTCGGCTTAGGTCATGATCTCAGGGTTGTGAGATGGAGCCCTGCATTGGGCTCCAACCTGGGCATGGAGCCTGTTTAGAATTCTCTCTCTCTCTCTCTAAAAAATAAGATAAAATAAAATAAAAATAAGTGGTGGTGTTAATATCTGTATTAAAGTCTCACCTTCTGGCTGAGTTCCAAAAGCATATTGAGGAACAATTAAAGTGAGGTTTTGTATGAATAATGAAGTTTGGTAATAAAGACTGTACTCTGTCTTGAATGAGGATTGCATTTCTACTCCTACTTTCATTTTAGTTCCACAAAGTTCACTAAAATGTGTTTTGGGGAACAAAAACTTCATCTTGATGACACATCACCTTTGCTGGAAGAAAAACATACTAATGCTTTCAATTAAAGATGAGAAAATGTTGCCAAAAGCAATAAAAGCCCCCACTAGAATTTTGTTTTACCTTAGGAGGCCTAATGCAGTTAATTCTCAGAACTCTTCCATCTGTGACCCCCTATAGACCAAGTTCTTGGATATCAGACTTTGGTCCCAGATTTTCGAGGTAAAAGGTTAGGCATGCCCTAGGAGCTGACATTTCCCTAATAGTTTTTACAATTTCAGATCGAGTTAGCCTTGAGTACTTCCTGAATCTCCTATTCCTATTTTAATGCCACTTCTATAAAATCTTTCCTTATGCTTCCAACCTTCAGTCATATTCTAATAGTTTCCTTTGTCTGTAATACCATAGGGCATTGGTCTTGCAATTTCTAGACATCAGGACACTTGTGTTGTAGTTAGAGGTGTGTGTGTGTGTGTGTTTATTTATATTTATATTTTATAAAATCTCATACCTGATATTGAACTCCTTGAGATGTCTAACCCATTATAGTGCCCCTAGAATCTTCAAAATAAAGTAGACTCCAGAATCCTGGTGAAGTCTAGAGCCACAGCAAGACCTAAGCCTTTGAAAATTTATAAGCTAGAAGTAGGCATGTCCCAAGATCACCAATTTATCTTCTTAAACTTGCTCACTTCATTTGTAAAAGTACTGTAATTGTTGACAAGAATGTCTCCCCCACCAAATTATTATCTTGTCAAGGCAGAACTGTGAAAGATTGAAAAGCTTTATGAGAAACCCATGAACACTGGAACCATTTATGCCTGGTTCAGATTGTGCAACTGTCACTTACAGTGTGGCCTTGTGTGCTGGATATGTAGCTCCCTCCATATCCATTCTCTATCTTCCTCCATCCTATTCTCTGCCTGGTGGGCTGTTATAAAATACATAAACAGACTCATTTGGTTTGGTTAATGGAAAACCCCAAGGAAGAGATTTGAAGGAGAGTGAGATCTGTTATGTGGGTAATGCCAGACTGGTTGTATCCCTAGACAGACTGTCACTGTTGCTCTGAAGGAGTCCAGCTTTACATAATTCTACCCCTCCTTCCAGGTCCTTTCACACTAGAGGTGGTGACAATTTTGCCACTACTAATTGAGGTTCCTGCAGTATCCTTCAAGGTTCTTCTCTAGTCTACCCAAGCCCCTATAATTAGTTCTTTCATTAAAAACTTACCCTACTCCACAAATTATTCTAATTTAAACAGATTTTCTGTTTCTTATGGAGATCCTAACTGATAAATGTTAGAAAAGTCATTAGGGATCATAGTGACTGCCACTCAAAGTTGTCGGGAGGAATAAATAAGAAAGGGCATATTAATAGTCTGCCTACCATAAATCCTGTTGTATAATTGGCACTCAGTAGACAGTAGTGATAATTTTTATTATTTTTCAGGTCTATATCCAGGCATCAACCATAGACTCTGGTATAAACAAGATACTCATTAAATGTTGGTTATATGAATAAATACAATTGCAAAAAAAAGGCCAATTTAGTCCTCATTTTAAAATTGATCCACTATCATTCTACTTCAATTTTCCTACACTCTTCCTCATGGTTTTCTCTACATTCAAATAATATAGATCTCCTTTGGTTGTGTCTCCAGGACCCAAGCTATATTTTAAGTTCTTTTGGATTCGGAACTATAATTTAAGCTCCTATTATTAAATAATTTCTATTCCTTCTCACAAAATGGGAACTTTAGGAATAGACTACCCATTCTGCCAAGTAATTTTATGTGTTTCTGCTGTTGTGTTAAATGTAATTCAGTAAGAGCATGTGACAGGTTGAAATTTTGATACTAAGGTATCATTTTGATACCTAAATATTAGCAACATTCAAACAGCAGTGAGTTACTGGAGAAAACAAGCACACTGGTAGCAAAACATTGTCATTACTTTTTTTACAGTTCATAATGTATTTTCCATGTCATTTCATTCCAAAAGAACACAATGTCCTTTTTGTACTGTACATTTGTGCTTATTGTCCTGTTCAGTCATACTGTAGAACTGGGATCCTTCAACTTTTTCTCTTGGTTTCCAACAATGTCAACAATCTCAAATTATTCCAAAATATGTCATTATACCAAGTAATCATCATACCTGCCTCACTTGGATTTGTTTGAAGTGACAAGCTTATGCCCAGAAGGGAGACTCAGGATTTTTAATCATTTTATAAACCTAATGAATTGGAAACAAAGCTCCTTACTTGAATATCTGAAGAACATAGTCTATATAAAATAAATGTTTTAGCCTTCACAATTTCATTAAAGGTTAAATGACAATCTGGGAGCAATAAAAAAACTACTTTCTTTCACTGTGTATATATTTTGATTTAATTCCTTAAAGAATTCAGATGTATCTCACTTCCAAATCAAATGTAGTTTATGTATTTGAATCCCTGCCATGAAGACTACTCTGGGTTTCCTAAATGTATAAATCCCTAGGTGCTTTACTCCAGAGGCATAAGATAATAAGATGGTAGATTGAGTATACACATCTAATTTCACTTCCTCAAAAAACTCCAACAGGATCCACAAGGACAGAGAGAACAGGAGTGATTAAAACAGCAACAACATTTTAGAAGTTGGAAAGCAAATGAACCAATAATAATTGGCTTAGAACTAAGAAAGCTGAATCTCAAGCAAGACTTAGGAAAAGTGAGAACCAACCAGATTTATAATAGAATCCTTACAGATTCAGGAAATATTAGCACTAGGTATTTATTGGGCATGAAAGGGAGATGCTAAAATAAGGAGAAAGGTAAAAACTGTTGAAAAACATTCAGATTTCTAGATCCCTTATCCAGTCTATGTCCCTAGGGAATGGCCTCTGTCCCACTCCAGCAGATACCTGCCGATTTACCCTCTGGAAATACAAAGCACAGTTGAGGGCATGTATACTAAAAAACAGGGATGTTAAATGACCATGAGCCACGTGCACATCAAATGCTGAGAATTCCTGGCTCTCCTTCCTTAATTCTGAGTGTTGCTCCCAGATCCTGGCAGCTAGCCAGATCTTTATCCATCCAGAAAGGAGATAAAAAAATTCTTCTCAATGAAATTTGATCAAAGAAGAATGATATAGATATAGAAATGTGGCATTCTTTAACAAAAACAGTACTCAGATAATTTTACAATAAAATTCAATGTCAACCAATCAGATTCACACACTCAGAACCTCCAAACATCATTTTCTTCCTTTATCCTTAATTATGAGCAGATAATCAAGGGTTATCAGACATCTGACAAAAACTTCAAGCAAGGAAAATGAAGAATAACAGAAAAAAAGTAAAACATATATTGGAAGAAACAGAGAATACAGTGGGGAAGGAAAACTTCAGAACACTCTTAGCATTACCATAATCAGAGAAAGAAGACTAGGTCCTACCTATCACATTTCCATGGGTGGGGAACTTTAGGATTTGTAGAGGCTGAAAGCCTTGCCAATATACCACAGAAAGTGATTTATAAAAACATATCTTTCTTTTCATGTTTTTATATAAAAATATTTCATAGCTTAAGCATTGAAATGCAGTAGGGATTTATAATGCAACATTTAATAATATCCCATTACATAGCTTTCTTTTCACATCCCATTTTAACCCCCAGTATCTACTTCATGGGTTTTATTCAATACATTCGTAATGTGCAAAGAAATGCAGGTTGGGGGCGGTGGACAGAGAGATAGGGAGAGAGGAAAGAAGGGAGTGGAGAGAGAAGGAAAGATTCCACTATAATGCCTGGTATGGGATAGTTTATTTTCCTATAAACATTGGAAGACACTATGCACATGCTATGCAATTGGTTTACTCCCTCATCACCTCCATGGACATCCATACCAAGATGTATGTATCACTGGACTGATATGTAGATCTATAAATATAGGCAGTAGATTTTAAAATTAACCTCTGGATACCACAAGCAATGCTGTAGGGAGAATTATTTTTTTGCAAAATGGAATCTTGGTTTTTCAATGTAAGACTTGTATTTATCTAACAGCATTTTGTGTATTCATTTTTTCCATTGTGCACTTCAGTAAAACTCTAGCTAATGCCATACTTTAAAAATGTATGTATGACAGATCCATCATATACTTTGGTTCCTGCTATTGCCAATCCCCTTAACAGTGTCCTTTTTTATGGCAAACCTAGGAGGTTTTTGTTAAGGCTTCATGTAGTAACTAACTAAAAATTACCCAAGTAGGCACATACCAGTTGCACTGACTCAAGATTTTACTTATAAAAAGTGAAAATAAAATGTTCAATGTTTTGGAAAAGAAAAAACTGTGACCAATGGTAAGGGTAGAAGGGTAATAATAGTTCTACCAGATAATGAGGTATTATGAAAAATAAGTTATAAGCAGGAGCTCTAGAATCTGGGTGACTGCATCTAAATCTCAACTCTGTCACTTACATTGTAGCCGGAACCTGGGCAGATTACTGAACTTCTCTGAGATTCAGTGTTCTGGTCTTTAAAATATTGGGTCAGTAAATAAAAATCAGGTAGTAAATATTTTGGGCTTTCCAGACTATATAGGTTCTGTTGTTTTAGCACAAAAGCAACCACAGACACTCTATAAATGAATGGGTATGGCTATGTTCCACTAAAATTGTATCTGTAAAAATAAACAGCTGTGATCTATATTTGACCCCATATGGACAGTGGTTTGCTGGCCCCTAAATCATAGTGGTATGTTATATACATATATATGTGTATGTATATATAATATGTAACACATTATATAATATATAAACCACATATATAACAAATATATGAATAATAATATATATAACACATATACACACACACACACTTTAATGATTGTCATCAAGAAAGAAGAATTCAAGCAAGAATGTAAAATACCAACATCTAAAACACATATAAAAGAGATTTAAAATAAAGGATTACTATGAACTAAGAAGTTTGGAAAATACAGTCTAATGGAGGATTTCTTCAGAATTATACAATAACAATTTTCACATACAAAATTGCAAAAAAAAAAGGAAGGAAAACCAGAATAATTGACCCGAAGAAATATAAAATTAATAACTATATTCTATACATCTCACTTGGTCCCTATTACAAAATATAATAAAGCAGAGCTCATTCTAACAGTTGTTTACAATTGAGGGGCAAAGCTCTGACAATCTAGCCCAGAACACAACCTGAAAAGGATATAACTGTGATACAAACAATAAGAAAGTAAAATATGAAAGTACAACATTATTGACTATAGAGGAAAATGTTTTCATTGATCTTTTAAAAAATATATTATTTAAAATTATTTTTGTCAGGCTTAGGTTTATATTTAGTAAGACAAATTTCTCATATCCTAAAATTGCTTTACCAGGGAGAGAGTACATATTTTTTTCACCAGTAATAAGAAATATTAATCATTCCATCATGTCATTTCTGACAGTTGCATATTGACTCTATTTCTTGGCACTATCTGCAAAAAGGATATTTCACTATTAGAAGCTCTTATGGGATCTGAAAAGTTAGTTCAGGTTCCAGAAAGACCTAATTGCAAATATTGGGTTAGGTAACATCAACGTTTCTAAATAGTCCTTCTTTGTAGCAATCCCACTTCATACTGGTTTTCAGAACACGTTATTTTACCAGGTTACTTTATCTTAAAATCTCTGGGGAGTAACTCATGTCACAGTTTTCTTTATGCAAATATTTATTGAGTACCTACTATGTGCTTAAGTTTTGAATGAGGATTGAAAAAATTACAAAACAGTATAATTTGACACAAATTATTGGTAGGAAATATTAGGAAAACATTTTAAGCAGAACACACAGAAATATAGCAAGATCTTTGTAGTTTATCTGTGAAAGAGTGATGGTAATTCCTCTATGAAACCTTTCTATGCTTTATTTGACTTCCTATGAATTTGCATTTAGAAACCATTTTACTGCTTTATAATATAGATGGAATTGACACTGATAAATAAGCCTTACTCATTGTGAAAATAAGTAACCGACCTTCCTAAAAATAAAGCACAAAGACAACCTAAGTGAACTTTCAATTTCATGGCCCAAAGTCACAGTTGGGACAGGAAACGTAGCCTCGAGAGTGATAGAATTCTACCCTTTGTCCCCATCTCTATTTTAAGAAATGTTCTTCCTTTGAGAAATCGGAATAATGCCTGAAGGAAAAGTACATTAATAATACTAGAGATGTTTGACTAGAGATGTTATTTGAGAGAATGGTATAGTTATTATATAGTGCTCCACAATGATGCCTTCATTGGAAAAGTTTTATTTTATTTTACTGATTTTCAACTTACTTATAGCCTCTAATTGTATTAAGTGTTAAGTATATGCTGTGACCTGAAGGAATACACAGATAAATGAAACCTAAACCCTGCCCTCAAAAAGCTCATGGATGGGCAATATTTTTTGTGTTAAAGAACTAGATAGTAAATAATTTTGGCTTTGTGTGCCATATGGTCTTTATCACAACTACTCAACTCTGCCCATGTAGCATGAAATTAGCCATAGAAAATAGATACATGAATGTGTATATGGTTTTTCATTTTGTTTGTTTTTGCCTAATCAGGCAGCCAAGCTGAATTTGGCCCACAGGCCATCATTTACTGACTACTGATCTAGCATCAGAACAACAGACAGGTACATACACACATACACACACCCACACACACACACACACACACACACGTCAATGCTTGTCCATTTGTAGGGACTGGCTAGAATGTTGTGTTTAACTGGATTCTGAGGCTGCAGCAGGAAAGTATGGCATAATCAATTAGCTATGCATTGGGGTGGTTGTAGAAATATCACCTACCTATTTTAACATGAAAGACAGACAATAACAATAAAACACTAAAATTTGTGGGAAAAAAAGCCATAAGAGACATATGTACATAAGTCAAAAAGTGCTTAAAAGATATTGAAGTGCCAGAAGGGATTGCTAAAAGTTTTACAAGAAAGAACAATAAGCCTCAGTGTCTCCAAATCATCAATACTTGTTCCCAACAATATATTTTAAAAACCATATCATACGCCATAAAGAAAAAGATAAATATAGTTGACTAGATAAAAATTAAAGATTTCTATATGTCAAAAGATGATGAATACATTTCTCAAAAGACAAATGAGAAACCAGGCAATATATGAGACAAATATATTTGACAGACAAAAGGCAGTTTTACATAATATAGTTTGAACTTTATACAGTTGAAGAGTAATTTCTTTATACAAATAAAGAAATTAAGGACAAAAACGCCAAAGGAAAGGACATGATTAGCACTTTAAAGAAACTCCAATGGCTTATTGACATGTATAAATATGTGAGTATTACTGTTAATTAAATAAATGTTTAAACAAAATGAGAAGATAATTCTCAATAATTACAGATGACTAAATGAAAGATGACATTTAGTGCTTCAGAGTAATGGTAGTATCACTGCCTATAAGCTGCCTGTACATTTATTCATGCATCTATGTGGTCATGCATTTACTCATTCAAGCATTTACTGAGCTCTTATATGTCCACTGCTTGAATAGAGAGCAAAGCCATGCACTTTCTGTTCACTAAAACCTCCCATTATAATAATAAAGCTAAAGATGTGAAAGATCTAAAGGAACTGTGATTAAAAATTTCCCAGCTAGGGGAAGTCTCAAGTGTTTCATTTCCACTCCCCAAAAGTACAAATGTAGGGGGACTTCTACACCTACTAGGGGTCCAGAGACCTACATCCTTTTGTAATACTTGTAGATGTTCTAGGGCTTTGCAGAAAAGGTTCTTCCTAGGACCATCAGATGGAGATATGGCAAAGTCTTTAGGCTCAGGCATCTGTCCCACTAGATAATCAGTGGGTAAGGTGCTGAATGCTGACAAAATGAGGCCTTCATCAGAGGTATGGTGGATGAAAATGAAGGTATGGAAATAGTTATGCTAGGCAACTAGAAATCAAAAGAGAAAGGGCCAAAAAAATAAATAAAAAGCAGAGATCAAAAGAGAAAGGGCCAAAAAAAAAAAAAAAAAAAAAAGCAGAGAAAGAGGATATGAGTAATAGAATCAATTAGCACAATGTTTATAGCAGCAATGTCCACAATAGCCAAACTATGGAAAGAGCCCAGATGTCCATCGACAGATGAATGGATAAAGATATGGTATATATATATATATATTATACACATATATATATATACACACACACACATACACACACATACACAATGGATTATTACTCAGCCATCAGAAATGATGAATACTTACTATTTACGTCAACATGGAGGGAACTGGAGGGTATTATGCTGAGCGAAATAAGTCAGTCAGAGAAAGACAATTATCATATGGTTTTACTCATATGTGGAATATAAGAAACAGCACAGAGGACCATAGGGGAAGGGAGGGAAAACTGAATGGGAAGAAATCAGAGGGAGACAAACCATATGAGACTCTTGACTCCAGGAAACAAACTGAGGGTTGCTGGAGGGGGTTGGGGTGGGTGGGGGGATGGGGTGATTGGGTGATGGGCATTAAGGAGGGCACGTGATGTGATGAGCAGTGTGTGTTATATACAAATGATGAATTATTGAACATTACATCTGAAACTAATGATGTACTATACATTAGCTAATTGAATTTAAATAAAAAGAATCAATAAGCACAAACTAGTATATAGAAAACTTAAATAGATAATACACATTATTTTTAAGCAATCAAGGAATAGTCTCAAAAATTGACAATGTACAAGTTCACAAAGAAAGCCTTAAAAAACTTTAATGAATCATTATCCTACAGACTATGTCCTTTGACTATAATAAAATTAGAAATATATTTTTTAAAGGATAGCTTAATCTAATATGCTTAGAAACTAAAATCATACTAAATGATTGGATTAAAGAAGAAATAATTTTAAAAATTGTGAGATATTCCTAACACTACTTAGCACTAGAAGATTTGTGACACAAAACTAACATAGAATGCTGTGAGAAATTTACTGCTTTAAATACTTTTATCAGAAATCAAAAAATATTGAGGACAGATAAGCTATGTGTCCAGCTCAACAAGCTGGAAGAAAGGGCAACAGAGTAAATGCAAAAGAAACCAGAAGGGAGGAAATAGAAAGACAGAAAGAAATATAGACCAAAAGAACAATCACAACATCAAGAAATGATTACTTAGAAAGACTAATAAGATAAACCACAAGTGAAACATGAAGAAAAAAAAAACTAAGACTCAAAATATGAACAAGGAAAAATACTATAGCATCTTAAAAAGGAATGAAATAATACGAGTAAATACTTGCCAATAAACTGGAAGCTCAAGAAGAAATGAACATATTGTTGGGGGAAACAATATAAATGACTAAATTTTGCAGAGGAAATCTGTAAGGCCAATAGTTTGGGAGATTTATTTGTTTTGGTATAATTTTTAACACATTTAGCCTCTTTCCACCACCTCACTCACTTCTCCCCAGGAAGAGACAGGGATTCAGTTGGTAAATTTGTAAGAAGCACTGGGGCATGCTTCACTCAGCCCCTTCTCAACCACTTTCTTTTCACAGGATCAGCCCTACTAGCTGAAAGGTGAATTCTGATCTGCCATGTGGTAAGGGATCTAGTGAATTCAGGGTGAACTATTAGCAAGTCCACTTGGGTAGAGATCTAAAGTCACAACTTGCAGTCACCTTTATCTGGATCTCTCTCTGACACATGTATCTATCAATAGGTTCTAAATAATGGGAGGGAAGAAATTGGTATTGTTAATTGGTCCCTGTCACAAACTCAAATACACATAACTAGGAGGTATAGCTCAGTGGTAGACCATTTGACTGCAAATACACATAACTATTAAATAAAAATGGTAATCAGACTCTCATCTACTGCTCCACATACAGTAAAGCCCTAGATCTAGATGGTTTTATAAATTTTAAAAAATATTCAAGGAACAGGCAATTCTCTCTCTCATACATGTGTATCATAAAATTGAAAATGAGAGAAACCTTACCAACCCATTTTATAAGACTAGCATAACTTTGATTTCAAAACTGAGAAGAAACAGATCATGAAATGAAATTTAAAGGACAATTTGGACCACAAGGGAAGGGAGGAAAAACTGAATGGGAAGAAATCAGAGAGGGAGACAAACCATGAGAGACTATGGACCCCAGAAAACAAGCTGAGGGTTACAGAAAGGAGGGGGGTGGAGGGATGGGGTGACTGGGTGATGGGTATTAAGGAGGACACATGTTGGGATGAGCACTGGGTGTTATACACAACTAATGAATCATTGAACACTACATCGAAAAAGAATGACGTACTATATGTTGGCTAAATGAACATAATAAAAAAAAATTTTTTAAGAAACCTAAAAAAAAGAGAAAAGAAAAAAGAAACCGAACTCAATGACTTACTTATATCTTATTGGCCAGAACTATCACATGATAATCTCTACCTGGAAAGGAGAATGGGAAATATAATCTTTTGGCTGGTTGTGTTGCTATCCAAAATAAAATTACAACATAGTGAGGTTTCAGGTGTACAATATAGTGATTTAACAATTCTATATATTACTCAATGCTCATCATGATAAGTGTACTCTTAATCCCCTTCATCTATTTCACCCATCCCCCTACCCACCTCCCCTCTGGTAACCATCAGTTAGTTCTCTATAGTTAAAAGTCTGTTTCTTTGCTTGTCTCACTTTCTTTTTTTACCCTTTGCTCCTTTGTTTTGTTTCTTAAATTCCACGTGAGTGAAATCATATGGTATTTGTCTTTCTCGGACTTATTTTGCTTAGCATTATACCCTAGCTCCATCCATGTCACTGCAAATAGCAAGATTTCATTCTTTTTTATGACTGAATAATATTCCATTGTATACATATACCACATCTTCTTTATCCATTCATCAATCGATGGGTACTTGAGCTGCTTCCATTATTTGGCTATTGTAAATAATGTTGCTATAAACACAGGGGTGCATGTATCCCTTTGAATTACTGTTTTTGTATATTCTTTGGATAAATACCCAGTAGTGTGATTGCTGGATCATATGATAGATAATTCTATTTTTAACTTTTTGAGGAAACTCCATGTGGTTTTCCACAGTGACTGCACCAGTTTGCATTCCCACCAACAGTGCATAAGGGTTCCTTTTTCTCTACATCCTCACCAAAACCTGTTGTTTCTTGTTGATTTTAGCCATTCCTACAGGTATGAGGGGCTATCTCATTGTAGTCTTGATTTGCATTTCCCTTATGATAAGTGATGAATATCTTTTCAGACACATGATTATTTTTTAAACTTTTTATTTAAATTCAATTTAGCCGGGGCGCCTGGGTGGGTCAGTCAGTTAAGCGTCTGCCTTCGACTCAGGTCGTGATCCCAGGGTCCTGGGATCAAGTCATGTATTAGGCTCCCTGCTTAGCGGAGAGCCTGTTTCTCCCTCTCCCTCTGGTGCTCCCCCTGCTTGTGCTCGCTTTCTCTTTCTCACTCTCTCTCTCTGTCAAATAAGTAAATAAAACCTTTAAAAATAAACAAATTCAATTTAGTTAACATATACTGTATTATTAGTTTCAGGGGTAGAATTTAGTAATTCATCAGTTGCATATAACCCCCAGTGCTCATTACATCAAGTGCCCTCCTTAAATCCCATCACCCAATTACCCCATCCCCCCACCCACTTCTCCTCCAGCAACCCTCAGTTTGTTTCCTAGAGTTAAGAGTCTCTTATGGTTTTTTAAAAAGCTTTTTCCAAAAACTGAGAACAGTTGGAAACTTCTTTAACATGATTAAGTCTCCACAGCAAAAACAAACAAAACCTCTCCTAATTACTGTTAACACATTAGGCACATGACCTTCAGGATATAAATGTCTGATATTGCCTCTACATTCAACCTAGTACTGGAGGCCATGATCAATGAATACCCCCTAAAATTAAAAGGTATATGATAAAGATATCACCACATATCAGATGGTGCAGGAAAAGTATGTTGAGAATAACAAAATTGGATAAACATCAAGGATTTATGTTCTAAGTATATCAAAGACAAAGTTCACTAACAAGGAATTAATATCCAAAAATTACAAAGTAATGATGGAATCAACATGAAAAAGACAAGAAATCCAAGAATGAGAAATGTTAGTAACCAAAAAACAATTTTAAAGATAGAAAATCTGAATAGATTCATCACTAGTAATGACCAAAGTAAAAGGAGATTGTGTTATCAATCAAATTTCTTTAAAAATTAAAACTTGGATAATACTAAGTATTAGTTATCATTTGCTGTGTAAAAAAATTACCCCAAAAAGTAGTGGCTTAAAACACCAAAATCTATTATCTCAGAGTTTCTATGGGTCAAGAACCTGTGGGTAGCTCAGCTGGGTCCTCTGGCCCTGGGTCTCTTACAAGGCTACATCGTCTCAAGTCTCATTTGGAAAGGACCAAATTCCCCGTCCACAAATGTGGTTGTTGATAGGATTCAGTTCCTTGTGGTTTGTTGCACAGAGGGCTCAGTTCCTCAAGAGATGTTCCTTGAGATGTGAGCCTTTTCACTGATTATCTCACAATATGCTTTCATCAGAATGAGAAAATGAGAGGGCAAGAGAGACTGTCAGCGAAAAAGTTATAGTAAGAGGAAACCTCATTATGTTAATAACTAATAACATCCCACTACTTTTGCCAGTTTCTATGGATTCTATTCATTAGAAGCAAGTCACTAGATATATCCTACACTCAAGGGTAGTGGATTACACAAAAGTGTAAACATCAGAAGGCTGGAGTCATTGGAAGCCATATCAGAAGTTGCCTTCCATACCAAGTATTAGTGAGTGTGTAGGGAAACAGGTAATAATATAATTCTATTGGGAAACTAGATTGGTACATTTTGGAAAGCAATCTGGCAATAATTAGCAAAATTATTGCTTATATACTGAATGTCTGTGTCCCTCTAAAATTCACATGTTGAAGCTCTAATCCCCAGTGTGAAAGTATTTGGAGGTGTGGCTTTTGGAAGGTTATTAGGGTTAGAATAGGTCATGAGAATGGGGCCTAATAATGTAATTAATGCCCTATTTAAAAAAAAGAGGAGATAGCGCTCTCTTTCTCACCCATCAAGGAAGGCCATGTAAGGACATAAGAAGAGGGTCTTCATCAAGAACCCAACCATGCTAGCATCTTAATCTTGGACTTCCAGCTTCCAAAACTGTGAGAAATAAATGTTTTTTGTTTAAGCCAGCCAATCTATGGTATTGTTATAGTAGCCCAAATGGACTAAGAGTTATGTGTATCTAAGACCTAGAAATTCTATCCTTGAGTGTATATCCCAGAGAAATATATGCAGAAGTCCATAAGGGAACATGATTGAGGATGTTCTTCACAGCATTGTTTGTAGGAATGGAGTGGAGAGCTAACACAGGTGTTCCTCAAAAGGGGAAATAATGGACAAGCAAAACTTGGTGCATAAATGCTAATGGACTATGATGCAGCATTAGAAGCAATGAGCTAAAGATACATATAGCCACATAAGTCGAACTTAAAAAACATAGTGTTGAGTGTATAAGTTAAGAAACAAGATCTACGGCACAATACTATGCATTCAAACACCACATATTTAAGAAGGCCACATATTTCACAAGAGTACAAATATACGCAAGGACATAATTCAAACACATCAGAGTTGATGCCTAATGGCAGGAAGGAAATGAGTGTTGGAATCTAGGAAGAAGAAAAACAGATAAAATATAAAGATAAAATATAAATAAAATATAAGAGAAAGAACCTTACAAAACTCAATGACAGTAACATGGTCAGAGTCCAAAAATAGAATAAAAGATAAAAGCAACCTTCATGGGTGGGCAGTTAATTATAATCCCTGCCTGTAAGTCACAGAGCTGGCAGAAAATAATCTAATCAAATCAGCAGCCTTTAATGCCAAATGCTATAGGTAGAGAGCTTATTCATGGGAGCTTTTTGTTAGTTTGTAAGATGAGTCATATTTCCACTGATATTTAAATTCAGCCATATTGCTCTTGGAGGGATTTTAGGTAAAATATCCCAAACACTAGCTAACTAAGGGAGGGACACAGCAAAATAAACTGCTGAGTAGGGGTGGCCTTAGAGAACAGATTGCAGGAAAGATTCTTTCTCTACTATGTGCACTACCACAATTGAACATGGGGATATGAGGAACAGTGGTAGTTCAGTTTAGGAAAACTTTTTGGGGGATGTTAAAGAAAAGCCTCCTTTCTCTAACCAAACCATTTTTGCCTCCGTATCATTTCCCCTCCCATCCAGAGGTGTCAGGAATGGTACTTTGAAATGTCAGAGCCACATTTTGGCCTCCCCAGCAACCTCCCCAACACAGAGTGATGTCATAAGTAGTGCTTTGTGATGTCTGAGCCCCACCTTAGCCACCATTGGCTGGAGGACAGCCTAGCTGACCAATCAAAGCTGGAGGGTATGGGCCTTCATTGTCTTGGGAAGAGTTATACGCAGTAGAACAGTTAGGAGGGCAGACAACTGGGGCAGACAACTGGGAAGCTTCAATATGTCTAAGGTAACCAGGAAACTACCACAGCCCAATCAGGATATGGAGCGACCAACTTCAAGGTCGGAAGAGAGGAAAAAGATGAAGACTCCCTATCAACCCAGGTCCAGAGGTGGTGACAAGGTAAGATGACCCTACCCAAGCTACTCTTTTCTTCATTGATTTCCCCTCCCCCAAGAATCTTAACCTTTGCTCACCTGGCACAAACTCCTTCCTTAGCCCTGACATCTCCTCATGATGCCCCCTTTTCTATCAATATCCCATCTTCTTCCCCTAAGCCAATGATGCCCTTTTGGCCTCACTCTGTTGTTGTTCCAGGTACTGAAGACAACCCTGAAGGTAAAAAAACCCCTCCACAGGAGTTTGAGTAAAAAAGTCCCAGAAAAAACTACCAACCCTGTAAGAAAGCCTAAAAAAGCTAGAAGAACACCACTCTTTGGTCACTATCACAGACTGAATGAGACACTGAGGCAAAATGAGCCAGAGCAAGCCCAAGAGAAGGTGGAGAAGCCTACCACATCAAACGATGACCAGGGTGGCCAATAACTCCAGAGTGAGGCCAGAGACTTCAGTAACATCTGCTAAGTCTCCAGAGGTCTGGTGGCTGGGAAATGGACAATCGTGTAGACATTGAATTCTACAGCATCAGGGTACACTGATGGTACCTGAAATAAAGCCAACCTGTTGTGGTAATTCGTGTGGGTGTCTATGACTTCTCTCATGGTGGGATCAGGGAGGGAAGGGAAGAGGCAGTAGTACAAAAGGGAAGAAACATGGGGTAGTGTAGGGTTGGGGGCCAGACCGGGCCAGACTGGCAGAATCACAGTTAATCAGATCGTGGGGATAAAGACTGGGTCAGGACTGAGCACTGAAGACAAATTTCCTCCTTAACACTTGACCTAACGGGCAAGATGAGAAAGGGCTTGGTGTTTTTGCCTTTGGGAGGTGGGGGCAGCAGGGAAGAATGACGTCAAAGTGTAGATTGCCAGAGCCTATATGGGGTGAGGTGTGTGGGTGGCAGTACCATCCCCAAAGCTGAACAAGAAATAACTTCCAGGCCACCAACCCCAGGGTGGTGTTTTTTACATTTTACCCTATAACGTCAACAACTAGTAGTCCTCAGAAGAGCCAAAAATCTCACCCTAATGAAAGTTACTAAAAGCACCCTAAAGATGAAAATAATGGTGATTGGAAGCCACAAACCCAACACTGATTAGCCCACTTTCTTAAGAAATTTAGGGTGGAGCAGTGACTTTCCAAGGGCAGGGCAATGGGAACAGTCTGCCTTCAGTGCAGGCAATAAAGGAGAGCATTGTCTACAGAGAATTCTAAACGTATTTGGAGGGGAGACGATCTTTAATTTTTGTTCTCTCAAAGTTGTTCTTTTTTCTGAAGAGACTATCACTGTAAATGAGTTTATTAAAGTACAATTGACATATAATAATTGCACATGCTTAAAGTGACAGCTTGAGGAGGTTGGTCCTATGTATACACCATTAAACCATCACCACAATTTTAAGAGAGAACATAACCATCACCCCCAAGTTTCCTCCTGCCCCTTGGTAGTTGCTCCCTCCTCCTATCTCTCCCTGTACCCCCATCCTCAGATAACTACTGATTTGCTTGTTAGCTCTATGGATTGTACTGATTCCACCAGTATAAAATGCTACAAAATGTAAACCATACTAATTTTTTCCAGCTTCTTTCACTCAGTATAATTACTGTGAGAACCATCAATGTTCTTGCATACATCAATATTACATTTTTAGGTTATGATTGTTTTGTTGATAATTCAGTAGCATTTATTTTATTTTTTTTAAGATTTTTTATTTATTCATTTGAGACACAGAGATAGAGAGAGAGAGAGAGAGAGAGAGCATGAGCAGGGGGAGAGCAGAGGGATAAGGAGAAGCAGGCTCCCTGCTGAGCCAGGAGCCCGATGTGGGGCTCGATCCCAGGACCCTGGGATCATGACCTGAGCCGAAGGCAGATGCTTAACCATCTGAGCCACCCAGGTGCCCCGAGAATTTAGTAGGATTTAAAGGATGCTCCAAAGTTGCTTTAGTTTCATTTTTTTTTAATTTTGAGATTATAAATTTACATGCAGTTGCAAGAAATAAAAATATGCCTTATACCCTTAAACTTGCCCCCCCCTCCAGTGGTAACATCTTGCATGTCTATAGTATAATATCAAAATCAGGAAGGTAAGATTGCTATGATCTATTTACCTTATTCAGATTTCACCAGTTATACATGCACTAGTGTGTGTGTGTGTGTGTGTGTGTGTAGTTCTGTGCAATTTTATCACCTGCGTAGTTTCCTGTGACTACCACTGTAGTCAAGATACAGAAAAGTTCATGATAAGGATTCCTCTTGCTATTCATTTACAACCACAGCCACGTCCTCCCTCACCCCTGGAAGCCAGTAATTTGCTCATCTCCATAATTTTGTCATTACAAGAATGTTACATAAATAGAATCATTCAGTATGTAACTTTTTGTGATCGGCTTTTACATTCAGCATAAATCCCTTGAGACCCATTCAAGCTGTTGTATCAATGGGTTTTTTTCCTTTATTGTTGGGAATATTGCATAGTGTGAATGTACCAGAGTTTGTTAAACCACTCATTTATTGAAGGACATTTTGGTTTTGATTTCTGGAATTACAAATAAAGCTGATACAATCATTCCTGGATAGGTTTATCTGTGATCTTAAAGTTTTCATTTCTCAGAGATAAATGTCCAAGAGCAACTGCTGGGTCATGTGGCAACAGCAAGCTTAGTTTTGTAAGAAACTACCATGCTTTTTTTTTCCCCCAGAGTGGCTATACCATTTTATATTCCCACCAGCAATCTCTGAATGATAGTTTCTCTGCATTCTCACCAGCATTTGGTGTTATCATTAAACAAAAAATTGTTAAGTCATTCTGGTGCCTGTATAGTGATACCTCATTGAAGTTTTCATTTGCAATTCACTGATGGTTAATGTTGAACATCTTTTTATGTGTTCATTTGCTATCTGTATATCTTCATTGAAATTTCTATTCATGTCTGTAGCCCATTTTATTTCTTTCTTGACACTTGCATGATCAAGCTTTAATGAATTTGAACACAAGGCACAGTTTCCAGGTGTACATAAATATATCTCCATTTTACAGTTGTTTTTTGCTTCTTCTACTTCAATCTTTTTGGACAGTGATAAGAAAATCTTTAAACTTGTTCTTATTTAAGCAACAAGAACTTCCTTAATAGGACTTTATGACTTTTTTTTAAGAGCTGATCATCTGAATTTCTAGGACTTCTTACAGTAAATATTTTGTTTATATTTCCTTTCTACCCACCTACCACTAGCTGGTTGTTGCTAGTTGTCTATAGATAAATAATGCTTTTAATTTCTGTATCAACACAGAGCCTCTTTGTTGGTTTCTCCAAGGTAGTATTTTCTTCCTCTAGTATATTATTACAGTTCCTTTTGGTTTTTATTTTTTCCCCCAATGAAATAAATATGGGTGCTCAATGCATCCCCTAATTATAAAATGCTGAATTGGGATTCCTATCCTTGACATTTATGATGATCTATCAGGGACTTCTTATGTATGCATTTTCACTCCTACTACAAAGGCACAGGTCTGCTTTGTGACAGAGGGCTATCTGTCACTCCATCCATCTTTGGTCCTGCAAATGTCCTTTTGGGTATTGCAACAGAGTCCAGACTTTGCAGAATACAACACATGTGAATCTTAACAGCATTTTTAGTCTATATTGTTAAAGTGGGTCACATTGAAATCCTGACTCTCCCAGTCATAGATCCACTTGGTATTTTCAAATTTAAAGTCATATAAGACTAGAGACAATTCTACATCCATACTGTATTGAGGTTTCTGGGGATTTTTCATCTATGTTCATCGGTTCATCAATAAACTCTGGCCTCTCCATTCCTTGGCCAATCAGAAAGACCATCATACAACAGGCTTAATGATAAAGGAATCTCTGGTCAATCACTGCAAACTGAAATAACTAAAAAGGTTCTTGCGGTTTAGTTCTGTCTCTCCTCACTCAGGCTCTGGTCTATTAGCTGTACTTAAGCAGAGAGAAAGTCCACTGAAAATTAATCATTCCATTGGCTACATCCACTTTACACAAGTTTCTGAAATTATATGTGCCAACATACCTCTGAGCCACATAATTCATGGTTATAATATCTAAATCAGCATAAAGGAAAAAAATAGCAGTAAGTCTTCTCAAGACAGCTGAACCTAGTACTGAAACAGGGTTCAACAGAAGCCCAGGCCAGTATATGGATGTCTGGAGGGAACACCTGATGGAAAATGCAGCTATGATGGATTTTTTAGCAGCACTGTGGACTTTTTAATTATTTTTTTATGTAGCATTCCATGATTCATTGTTTGTGTATAACACCCAGTGCTCCATGCAATATGTGCCCTCCTTAATACCCATCACCAGGCTAACCCATCCCCCCAACCCCTCCCCTCTAAAACCCTCAGTTTGTTTCTGAGTCCATAGTTTTTCATGGTTCATCTCCCCCTTCAATTCCCCCCCTTCATTAGCGCTCACTACAGCACATACTCTTCCCAATGTCTATCACCCAGCCACTCCATCCCTCCCACCCCCCACCACTCCAGCAACCCTCAGTTTGTTGCCTGAGATTAAGAATTCCTCATATCAGTGAGATCATATGATACTTGTCTTTCTCTGATTGACTTATTTCACTTAGCATAATACCCTCTAGTTCCACCCACGTCATTGCAAATGACAAGATTTCGTGTTTTTTGATGGCTGCATAATATTCCATTGTATATATATACCACTTCTTCTTTATCCATTCATCTGTTGATGGACATCTTGGCTCTTTCCATAGTTTGGCTATTGTGGACATTGCTGCTATAAACATTGGGGTGCACGTACCCCTTCGGATCCCTACATTTGTATCTTTGGGGTAAATACCCAGTAGTGCAATTGCTGGGTTGTACGGTAGCTCTATTTTCAACTTTTTGAGGAACCTCCATACTGTTTTCTTTTTTTTTTTTTAATCTTATTTATTTATTTGACAGAGAGAGACACAGCGAGAGAGGGAACACAAGCATGGGGAGTGGGAGAGGGACAAGCAGGCTTCCCGCGGAGCAGGGAGCCCGATGCGGGGCTCGATCCCAGGACCCTGGGATCATGACCTGAGCCAAAGGCAGACACTTAACAACTGAGCCACCCAGGCTCCCCTCCATACTGTTTTCTAGTGTGGGCTTCTTTTAAATTAAAATCCTCTGAATCCTTGCCCCTTGGAAAGTGAGAACAAAGGTCAAGAGAAATCAATAGTCCAAAGGCACTTAACACCCTTGTCCGTTGACCCACATCAGTGAGAGTTGAATGTCTGTCTGCTTTCTCATGGTCAAGTCTTAGAGCCTCAGTTTTCTTCAATAATACTGTGTTTTCCTGACTGGCAAAGCCCTAGTATCTCTAGCCCAGATAGGCTATCCTTAGGGCTACATGGCTTTGGACATTAGCACTGAAATCAAATGCACACTTAGTTTTTGCAACTCCTGAAGAATTTTCTCTAACGTTTGAGTTCTTGTTATTGTTGGCCCTCTCCTATTTAAGTCACTGCATCTCCTTCTCTAGTTCTTGCACTCTTTTTTAGGAGTTCCTCAGTTTAGTATCTCACTATGTCATTTTCAACAATGAGAGGACAACCCCAGAAATAAAGGAATCATACAGGTCCATCCTACCTGCTGATCAGAGCTACACCTGTAGCTCCTTTTCCTGAGTTTTTTTAATTCTGTTGAATGTCAAGGGTTCTTTATATATTTTAGACACAAGTCCTTCATCAGATATGCGATTTACATTTTTCTCAGTCTGTAGCTTGCCTTTCATCATCCTTATAGGATCATTCAGAGAGCAGAAGTTTTTAATTTTGATGAGGACCATTTTATGGATCATGCTTTTGGTGTCAGGTCTAAGAACTTTTTACCTGGCCTTCAGTGCTGAACATCTCCTCTAAAATATTATAATTTTACATTTCGACCTGTGATCCATTTTAAATTCATTTTTGTATAAGGTATGTAATTTAGGTCAAGGTTTAGTTGTTTTACTACGGAGGTCTAATTACTCCAGGACCATTTGTTAAAACAGCCAATAGTTATTCTTCCTCCACTGAAGTGCTTTTGTACCTTAATCAAAAATAGTTGGGCATATTTGTTTGGGTCTATTTCTGGGTTCTTTATTCTGTTGCATTGATCTGTGTCCATCTCTCACCAAACACTATACTGTATTCATTATGGTGGCTACATAGTAAGCCTTAATACCAAGTAGAATGATTCTTTCCATTTTATTTTTGCACTCTGTGGTTTTGTTATCAGGCAATGCTGGCTTCATAAAATGAGATATAAAATGCCCCATCCTCTTGGATTTTGTGGTAGAGATTATAAATCGGCTCTTCAAATGTTTGGTAGACTTTTCCAGTAAAATCACATGGGCCTGGACACTTTTTCTTCAGGACTTTCTTAAACTAAAATTCAATCTCTTTACAAGGTATAAGATTAATTATATTGCCTATATAACTTTGTTGGGGGGGTTGTGGTAATTTGTGGTTTTTCAAGGAATTGATCCATTTCTTCTAAGTTTTCAAATTTATGAGCATTCAGTTATTAACAGTATTCCCTTATTATTTAATAACTGTAGGATTTGTAGTGATATTGGTCCTGGTCTTCTCTAATTTTATCTTTGCCAATCTTGCATATAGTCAATCTTGGTATATGTTCTGTAGGCACATGAAACAAGTGTGTATTGTGCTATTGAGTGGAATGTTCTATGTTTACATAAATAATATTCTCTTCGTCATTGTTTTGTTCAGTTATTCTATTCTTGTTGATTTTTGTCTAGTAGTTCTATCAGTTACTGAGTATTGGGTGTGTGAAGTCCAATGCTAACTATGGCTTAGTCTAGGTCTCCTTTCAATTATCAGTTTTTGCTTTATTTGGAAACTCTGTTGTTTGGTTGACACACATTGAGAGTAGATATATCTTTGATAATTTTATAATCATGTAATGACTCTCTGCCTTTAGTAATTTTCTTTGCTATGACATCTACTTTATCTGATATTAATATAGTCATTCCTGCTTTTTATTTTTGTAGTAAAACATACCTGACATAAAATTTTCCTTCTTAATGATTTCTAAGCACACATTTCAGTAATATTAAGCACATTTATGTTGTTCACAATGCTGTAGCATGTGTCAGAATTTCCTTCCACTTAAAAGGTTGAATGACACCCATTGTACATATACACCATATTTTATTTATCCATTCATCCATCAGTAGACACTTGGGTTACTCCCACCATTTGCCTATTGTGAATAATGCTGCTATAAACATGAGTATACAAATATGTCTTCAAACCTGCTTATAATTCTTTTGTGTATATATCCAGAGTTGCTGGATCACACAATTCTATTTTTAATTTTAAAAAATTTTAATTCCAGTATAGTTAACTTACAGTTACATTAATTTCAGGTGTACAATATAGTGATTCAATAATTCTATACATTACTCAGTGCTCATCAAGATAAGTGTACTCTTAATCCCCTTCCTCTATTTCACCCATCTCCCACTCATCTCCCCTCTGGCAACCACCAGTGTGTTCTCTACAGTTTAGAGTGTTGTCTTTTCATGAACAGCCATTTTTCTAAAGAAGACATCCAAATGGCCAACAGACACATGAAAAAGTGCTCAACATCACTCGGCATCAGGGAAATCCAAATCAAAACCTCAATGAGATACCACCTCACACTAGTCAGAATGGCTAAAATTAACAAGTCAGGAAACGACAGATGTTGGTGAGGATGCGGAGAAAGGGGAACCCTCCTACACTGTTGGTGGGAATGCAAGCTGGTGCAGCCACTCTGGAAAACAGTATGGAGGTTCCTCAAAAAGTTGAAAATAGAGCTACCCTATGACCCAGCAATTGCACTACTGGGTATTTACCCCAAAGATACAAATGTAGTGATCTGAAGGGGTACATGCACCCCAATGTTTATAGCAGCAATGTCCACAATCGCCAAACTATGGAAAGAGCCAAGACGTCCATCAACAGATGAAAGGATAAAGAAGATATGGTGTGTGTGTGTGTGTGTGTGTGTGTGTGTGTGTGTGTGTATAGTGTGTATGGAATATTGGAATATTATGGAATATTATGCAGCCATCAAAAAAACACGAAATCTTGTCATTTGCAATGACGTGGGTGGAACTAGAGGGTATTATGCTAAGCGAAATAAGTCAATCAGAGAAAGACATGTATCATATGATCTCACTGATATGAGGAATTCTTAATCTCAGGAAACAAATTGAGGGTTGCTGGAGTGGTGGGGGGTGGGAGGGATGGGGTGGCTGGGTGATAGACATTGGGGAGGGTATGTGCTATGGTGAGCACTGTGAATTGTGTAAGACTGATGAATCACAGACCTGTACCTCTGAAACAAATAATACATTATACTTTAAAAAAAAAAAAAAAAAGATAATAGGAAGAGAAAAATGAAGGCGGGGGGAATCAGAGGGGGAGATGAACCATGAGAGACTATGGACTCTGAGAAACAAACTGAGGGTTTTAGAGGGGAGGGGGTGGGAGGATGGGTTAGCCCAGTGATGGGTATTAAGGAGGGCACTTATTGAATGGAGCACTGGGTGTTATATGCAAACAATGAATCATGGAATGCTACATCAAAAACTAATGATGTAATGTATGGTGACTAACATAATAAAATTTAAAACAAAAGTGTTGTCTTTTTCTTTGTTCATTTTGTTTCTTAAATTCCCCATGAGTGAAATCCTATGGCATTTGTCTTTTTCTGACTTAGTTAGCATTATACCCTTTAGATCCATTTATATTGTTGTAAATGGCAGGATCTTATCCTTTTTATGGCTGAGTAATATTCCATTGTGCATATACATCACATCTTCTTTATCCATTCATCTACCAATAGACACTTGGGTTGCTTCCATATCTTGGCTATTGTAAATAATGCTGCAATGGACATAGGGGTGCATATATCTTTTCAAATTAGTGTTTTCATTATTTTGGATATACCCAGATGTGGAACTACTGGATCATGTGGTAGTTATATTTTTAATTTTTTGAGGAACATCCACACTGTTTACCATAGTGGCTGTACCAATTTACATTGCCACCAACAGTGCACAAGGATTCTCTTCACTCTACACTATGCTGTGCTGAGACTGAGCACTTGGGGTTGAAGAGTTTTTCCTCAATGATTGTGCTCTCAGTTTTTGGTGTCCCTGTACATCAGCTCCATACAGGGAGTCTCTCTCTTCATGATTTTGCTAGTTACCTAGTGGTAAATGCTACTGTTTATTATTCATTGATAAGTTAGCAGTATGGAGAGAGTTCTCTATTCTAGTCCAACTTCACTTTTAGGTAGGCTCCATGACGCTGGTCTTCAGGAGCAGATTTTTCAGTGCTTCTAGCCCTATTCCCCGTGATAGGTAGATTATATTGTTATGTGTCTTCAGTGGGAGATAGATTCCACCCCATCTCCCAGCAGTAGATATTTCCCACATGATCATATCACTTAGAAATACACATTTTTATTTTTGGCAGGAAATAATGCCTACTAATCTTGCGAGTAGGCAAGGTTACAGGCCTGAATGCACATGTAATTGTGTGCTATTAGTGGAAATAACTGTACACCCTGCAAAGTCCTTATATGTCACACTTGGTTTGAAATCGCTGCTTTGGATCTTGGTGGATACACTAGTAACTGAGTTATTAGTGATATAGTTATTTCTGCCTAGAACATTCCAGGAGAATGGTGCTGGTCACTAGTTGTACAGCCAGAGTCTTCTCTGACAGAATGTATTTAGTAAATAAAGTTCTATTCAATTACTGATGATTATTTGCACACATGTGCCTGGAAAATATCACCAAAGGCAAAAGACCATTGCATGCTGGGAACAGGCATATTTAATGGACTGAGTAGAGCAACCTTGCTAAAAAGTAACTGAAATGTGGAAATCTCCTTCTTTCATTTCTACCATAAGTCCACTGCAGGACCAGTAACAGGGTAAGATGGAAGAATCACCTGATCTGCCTATATAAAAACGGCCTAAATCATTTAGCAAACATGTAGTCAGCACTTACCATGTGGCAAGCACTCTTCTGGGTGCTGGAAACTCAGAAATGGCTACCAAATAATTGCCTAATTAAAAGGAAAGAGAGTCCTTCACAGCCTCCTGAATTTCACCAAAACCCTTAGAATTCTTTAAAACTGCCATCATACCTAGGGGAACCTGGCTGACTGAGTTAGTGGAGGATGTGACTCTTGATCTTGGGGTTGTGGGTTCAAGCCCCTGTTGTATATAGAGATTACTTAAAAATAAAATCTAAAAAAACCCTCCCATCATATCCAGTTTCAAAACTTGATATTGCCCCCCTATGTCTCTGTCCTAACCCTATTCCTTTCGTTCCCTTAATGTAGCCAAGCCAGGCTGGCATTTTGAAAAGTAATATTTATTCAGAATTAAGGGAGGGCACAGAAGAAGTACATAAGAATAAATCAGAAAGTAAAACCTTGCCAAGCTTGCCAAGTCCAAGTTTCTATTCCAAATACAGTCACATTCCTAAGGACTGCAACAACTTCCCAGCACCTGACTTCCTCCCTACCCTCATCTACCTGCCATCTTCTTCACCACTCTCTGAGCACCAGCCAGCTGGTTCACATTGTCATTCACTCAGAGAAATACAAGGAAACCATGTTTCAACTACATAACTTGGTTTTAGTCTCCAGACGAAGAACCTACTTTTTCCAGAGGCAAATTACAAGACTGTGATGATTGATAACAAAAAATTCACCATTATTAAAAATAATTTTATTTCCTTTCAAATTTCTGACAGTTTATCTTGTGTTTTCTCTGATTCATAGTTAGATTTTATCAAGTTGTCTATTTTCATTCTTTTCGATGTGCCAATGCTTGGATTAATTTTAATCTCTATTTTCAATACAGTAATTCATGTTGCTAAATTTAATAATTCATTTCTCATGGTTCCTTTTGTTTTGTAACTTTTTGAATTGTATCTTCAGTTCATTTGTTTTCATTCATTCTTCTTTAGTGATAAAACTTCTTTGGACTATGGATTTTCTCATATGTATAGTTTCTCTGCATTTATTAATAATACTAATACGTATTAAGTGCTTACTTTGTGCTATTTTTACAAATATTTTACATACATTTGTTTAATCCTCCCAATACCCTTATTGAGTAGGGAACTTTATAGAGGTGTTAGTTTTTTTTTTATATTTACCTAACACTATGCAAGTAGTAGATGGCAGAGCCAGGACTGGAATTCAGGCAATCTGTCTGCAGATCCTGTCTTCCAAACCATTATAATTTTGAAAGTAATCTACAGTGTTTCCTGTGTTTGCATTTGTCTCATGGAAAATTCTGATGGGGTCTTGTTGCCTAATTATGTCATTCTGGTACAAATCAAGATAAATAGCAATACCCTTGAGTTCTCAAACTTAACATCAGTTATTTGGAAACTACAAAGACTTTCTTTTAAAGTATCATAAGTAACTGTTTGGTGGAAATCTTAAATTGAATACAAAATAGTGAATTGTTGAACAAGTTTTAAAATTTTCATTTCTTGGGGTGCCTGGGTGGCTCAGTCATTAAGTGTCTGCCTTTGGCTCAGATCATGATCCTAGGGTCCTGGGATCGAGCCCCGCATCGGGCTCCATGCTCGGGGGAAGCCTGCTTCTCCCTCTCCCACTGCCCCTGCTTGTGTTCCCTCTCTTGCTGTGTGTCTCTCTCTGTCAAATAAATAAATAAAATCTTTAAAAATTTTTTTTAAAAATTTTTCATTTCTCACTTCAGACCATGAACCCTGAAACCTTTCCTGAATATTCCCAATACCCACACTGTCTTTAGGTGGCTTTACCCAGCTCCTAGAAATATTTGTTCCATGGGCTTTCATAAATATTTTAAGTGAATATATAATTGAATTTCCAAAAGCAGTCTTTCAGTGATTGGAAGTGGGGAGATATTTTCAGTCTTAAAATAATTTCAAATGGCAAAACATCCAAATTAACTTCCTATCAAATCTCCATCAAAGAGGCAACCCACAGAATGGGAGAAGATATTTGCAAATGACACTACAGATAAAGGGCTGGTATCCAAGGTCTATAAAGAACTTCTCAAACTCAACACCCAAAAAACAAACAACCAAGTCAAAAAGTGGGCAGAAGATATGAAAAGACACTTCTCTGAAGACATACAAATAGCTAACAGACACATGAAAAAATGTTCATCATCATTAGCCATCAGGGAAATTCAAATCAAAACCACATTGAGATACCACCTTACACCAGTTAGAATGGCAAAAATGGACAGGGAAAGAAACAACAAATGTTGGAGAGGTTGTGGAGAAAGGGGAACCCTCTTACACTGTTGGTGGGAATGCAAGTTGGTACAGCCACTTTGGAAAACAGTGTGGAGGTTCCTCAAAAATTTAAAAATAGAGCTACCCTATGACCCAGCAATTGCACTCCTGGGTATTTACCCCAAAGACACAGATGTAGTGAAAAGAAGGGCCCTATGCACCCTAATGTTCATAGCAGCAATGTCCGCAATAGCCAAACTGTGGAAAGAGCCAAGATGCCCTTCAACAGATGAATGGATAAAGAAGATGTGGTCCATATATACAATGGAATATTACTCAGCCATCAGGAAGGATGAATACCCAACTTTTACATCAACATGGATGGGACTGGAGGAGATTATGCTAAGTGAAATAAGTCAAGCAGAGAAAGTTAATTATCATATGGTTTCACTTATTTGTGGAACATAAGGAATAGCATGGAGGACATTAGGAGACGGAAGGGAAAAATGAAGGGGGGGGAATTGGAGGGAGAGATGAACCATGAGAGACTATGGACTCTGAGAAACAAACAGGGTTTTAGAGGGGAGGTGGGAGGGGGAATTGGTTAACCCAGTGATGGGTATTAAGGAGGGCACGTACTGCATGGAGCACTGGGTGTTATACGAAAACAATGGATCGTGGATCACCACATCAAAAACTAATGATGTAATGTATGGTGACTAACATAACATAATAAAATTTAAAAAAAAAAAAAGAGGTCTGCATTCTTCCTTCAGAAAGTGGAAAAAAAAAATCTCCATCTTGGATAATTATGAAACTCATGATCCAGATTTACATCGATACTATACCCTTCAAAAATTAACCACTTTCCAAAGAAGCTAAATGAAGATTTTTGTAACTAATGGCGTCTAAAACATTTTTCTTCGGCAAGTGGAAAAGAAACTACAGTGGGATATACAAATTTGTAATCAGTTCACATGCAACTCAGTTAAATACTCATAACTCAATAAACATTAACACTTATCTTTACATGTGTATGCCATGATATGATGAGGTTCAACACTGTACAACTTGTTCCTTTCACTTAATCCTTATTCTCTTAGGGAGCTTGTATTTGTACATTATATGGAGAACGTGACTATCCAGCACTCTTTTAAGATACTACAGCTGAGACCAACTTGTTCTACCATTATTACTACCTGAAACTTATACCTTCTCCACATGTTATAAAAATAATCTTAAAACTACACATGGTATCGCCCAAAAACCAGTATTTGCAAGACTAATTTGTGATGTTTTATCTAATTATCTGAATGGGGAGAACTGGAGACTAACACTCCAATCACTAAAATATCTTGGGAGATTTCTTTCCTACTACTTCCTTTGTTCTGTATCAGGAAATCCCTCTGGTACCATCTAGAAAAACATCTGCTACCCTTCTTGTCTTTATTGTTATCATTTCACTATTTGCTTTATTCCAAGCCAATATTGAGCAGAAATTGAAAGTGAGTATACTCAAAACTAGTCCTTCAACTCATTCTCTTTTTTTAATATCAGAGAGTGGACAGAACTAAAACATCAATCAATGCTAAGTCAATAACACTGAAAGAAAATGTTGTTTCTTGCTTTCCTAATCATCCTTCTTCTAATTACTTCCTGAACAAAATCTGACTTTGAAGACTGTGATGTGACCTTCATTTTGACTATCTTGAGTCAAATCATTTGGTATGTCAGCTCCCACTACTTGAAAACATAATTTTGAAAGTGGCAGTCTAAGTGATTGCCCCTAAACAAGGGAAGGGATACTATGTCTCAGCTCAGACCAATGGACTTGCTTCTCAGAGCCCCACATGATAAGTGATGTATTTGGCCATGGACAGCTGCTACAAATCACTGTTACCCAAACCTGTATGTGTGGTCTGTTTCTTTCTGGCATGTAGACAGTCATGCCTTATATTGAAACATTTTGAATTGATGGAAGTTTCCTATTCATCTTATAGTATTGCATTTGAATTTCTATATTGTGTTTTCTGAGGGAGTATTATTCAGAACTTATTCTGCATACTTTTGTAGTACTTTACACCACAAATATTCTGTCAGCCAAACAAGGTTCCCTGTTTTCAGTACAACATCCATTATTCACACTCAAAAAGGGCACTGAAGATAAGGCTCAGCATTCTGTGTGAATCCTGGTTTCTAACGAGTGCTGGCCTTAAACATTTCTTCTGTATTTTGTGTACACAGGCCTAGCCTTCAACATCCTGCCAAGATAGTAAAATATGCATACAATACTTCAGAAAAAAACACTTTTTTACCATCATAGTGATAATTTATTTAGAACAGGGTATTTATATAGTCTTACTTATCTACCAAAAAGTTATGTTAATATTAAAGGCAAAATAGTAACTTCACATTGGAAGAACTTAGCAAACCCCAACTTAACTGATTAAAATGAGTATCACCAGAGCGCCTGGGTGGCTCAGTCGTTAAGCGCCTGCCTTCAGCTCAGGTGATGATCCCAGGGTCCTGGGATCAAGCCCCGCATCAGGTTCCCTGCTCGGCGGGAAGCCTGCTTCTCCCTCTCCCACTCCCCCTGCTTGTGTTCCCTCTTGTTGTCTCTGTCAAATAAATGTTTAAAAAATAAATAAACCAATAAATAAAATGAGTATCACCAACAAAGGGAGAAACTGACATCACACACCTAATGAAAGGATGCATCGAGAAGAACACTGCATCTTTTTGGTGTTATTTCTACAAAAAAAAAAAAAAATGCATAACCTGAATCTATCATAAGGAAATATCAGATAAACCCATATCAAGAGATATTCTATAAAACAAGTGGCCTTTACTCTTCAAAACTTTCAATGTCATTAAATAGAAAGTATAAGGAAGTGTTGCAGATTAAAGGAGATTGAAGAAACATGACAACTACATGTAATGAATTACCTCAGGTGGATTTTGAAGAAGGAAATACAACTATGAAGGTTCCTATTTGTACACAGTCAAATTTGAATATGGATTTTGAATAAAAGAAGGGTCAGAAAACTTTTTCTGTAAAGGATCAAATAGATATTATACTTGTGGGTCATATGGTCTCTACTGCAGCTACTCAGCGGTGCTGTAGCTCAGACAGTCAGACAATATGTGGTTGTGTTCTAGTAAAATTGTATTCACAACAACAAGTAGCAGTGGTCCATATTTGACCTGAGGGCTATAGTTTTCAGATCCCTAAATTAGAGTATTGTATCAGTGTTAAATCTCCTGGTTTTGGTAATTTTACTGTAGTTTACTGTTCTAGGATATACCTGCTAAAGGTATTTAGGGTAAAGACTCATAATATGTATGACTTAACTCTTAAATGGTTGAGGGAGCAGGGGAAGTATATTTCATATATACATACATACATATATACATATACATGTATATAGATTATAGAGAATAAAGAGGGAGAGAAAATGTGATAAAATATTGATTAATCTGGTAAATAAAGGAATTCCTAGTACTATACTTGTAACATTCTATAAATTTGAAATTGTACCAAAGGTATCAAAAAATCTAAATTTAAAAAATAAACATGTATACCAGATAAATGTTTGTTTTTGTCATTGGTTTTCTAAACCTACATAGTCAATACATCATTTTAAGCTGCTCTTCTCTCATTCACAATAGCTATACTTAAATATTTTTAAAACTCTCATTTTTAAAATGTCTTGACTCAACAAGCACCCTATCTTTAGTTCTTTTTTTTGACTTTGAGAAATGTTCTTAAACTTAGCATTGAGATGGTATAGTAGAAAGAAATCTGTGAAGTCAGAGGATCTGAATTTGAGCTCCATCTATGTTTATTAGCTGCATTTATAGACAAGTCACTTAACTTCTCAGTTTACTCATTTATAACTATGTCATAGTGTTCTGAGCACTGAGAGATAATGAATATGATGCTGTAAAATCCATGAAGTGCTGTGCCCTCATTTATAGCCCCTAGATTTTCTAAGCTAAAGAGCAAATGCAAAATATACCATTGCATTTATAAGTGCTCTTAAAAGATCAGATGGATTTACTTGTATGAAGCTGAGGATTTTGAGACAAGATGTCAAACTGGTTGAGTTTGGAGAGGGAGCCCATGTTAAAAAGGAAACAAGGGAAGAGTCAAGATATTGACAGAACCCATTCTTACACTCATACCTGAAATAAATGTGTGAGAAATCCCTCCAGAGCCATAAAAATTGTTTGGGTCCCAGCATGGGGGGAAATGACTAATTGAAACTGGAGCAGGTGAAGGACCCAAGGCAGGGGGATAAGCTAGGGTAGATGATTCTATTTGTACCCATTAATTTCTTCTACATTGTGTGATCAAAGTGGGCTAAGTGAAGCATGGAACTGGAAAGTACCTCCCAATTACAAACTTACAAACCCACTTACAAACCTATATGTCTACACACTATCCCTGCACAAGTCTCAGAGCACTCAGAGCCTTCAGAAAACAGAATACATGTGGAAAAAGCAATGAAGTATAGAAATAAAAGCACAATTAAGAGAGTATTCGAGCCTGGGCACATGGATCTGTACCAGTTATAATAATGTGGGGCAATCAAAAGAGAGTCTTCAATATAAAATTTAAAAATCCCAACAACATCCTGCTTTTAAAAGATATATTTAAACCTCCAATGGATAGGAGTGTGTGTGCCTGTGTGAGTCAGAAGTGTGCAAGACCAGAGATGTAGGATGAGATGTGTGCACAACCATGGGGAGGCTTTTCATACTAGTTATGTCTGCACATCAGATTATTTGGGGGGGTAGAGGTAGGGAATGGGGGCTTTTGCAGATTAAAATGTTAGCCTTATAAAAACAAATGAAAACCAATATTTTTTTTTAAAGATTTTATTTATTTGACAGAGAGAGGCACAGCGAGAGAGGGAACACAAGCAGGGGGAGTGGGAGAGGGACAAGCAGACCTCCCGCCAAGCAGGGAGCCCGATGCGGGCCTCGATCCCAGGACTCTGAGATCACGACCCGAGCCCAAGGCAGACGCTTAACAACTGAGCCACCCAGGCGCCCCGAAAACCAATATTCTTAATAATATAAATCTAAACCAACAAGATTTAACATCACAAAGAAACATGTTTTTTGAACCTGGTACAATTGAGGCAGTTTTTAAATATAACCACAGATTATTAGAGACTTCTTCATTCAAGAGGTGAGCTCCATTTCTTCTCTATTTGAATCTGGGCTAGCTTGGATGGCTTAAACCATTAGTGTACCATGGATGTCCCTCTATGTGCCTTCTGAGACTAGATCATTAAAAAGTCAAGCAGATTCCATCTAGGTCTTTTAGAATACTTGCTCTCTGGATGCTCCCTCTTGGAACCCAGCTGTCATGTTGTGAAAAACCTAAGCCAAGTGGGGAGTCCACATATAGTTACTGTAGTCTATCCTGGCTAAACCCAGCCTTCAGTACATTGCAGCCTTCGTGCCAGACATATGGGTAAAGAAACCCTCAGCTGATCGCAGCCCTAGTCATTAAATTATTCCAGTCTCTGGCCCCAAATGTTATGGAGCAGAGAAGAGTCATTCCTGCTGTGCCCTGTCTAAATTCATGTCCTATAGCAGCCCTGAACATAAAACGGTATGGTTTTATATGGTAATACCTAACTGAAACAACAAAAATTTTAGAATTAAGGAATGATAAGTCTTTATATGTCTTGAGGAAAAAACACAAAATAAGCCATAAGCCAAATGTTAAATAAATTCTGATGTAAATAATGAGATCCTTTGAGCTTAAGAACAAACACTAAGATCACTGGAGAGGTCTATTTCCCCATATCATGGCTCTTCCTCCATTGAAGGTGAAAAAAACATCAATTCTTCAATAAAACTTTTAGTATCACTTAAAAAAAAAAAAGAACAATGGAAGTGGTATCTTTCAAAATTGTGGAATAGAAGCACAAACTTACAGAGAAATTTATACATTTGAATATGCTTATTAGAATATGTGGAAAAATAATTATTCAACTAATTAACCTTGAAAAAATCAGTAAATCTGAATAGTAAAATATAAGGACAAATAAATGTGATAGAAAATAAAATAGGAGAATTAACAAAAGATGATCTTTTAAAAAAGATAAATATATCTATGCATGACTCATCAATATAGCTAAGGCAATCAAAGACAAAAAGAAGATGCAGTAAACAAAATGGAGATCAAAATCAAGCTCGTATAATTATACTGGGCCCAGCCAGATGATCCACAGTAATGCCTCCACTGAAATCTAATTTGATAGATTCTCTACAAATGCTGAGTGTCCTATTTAAGAAGCATCCTTTTGAAAATTGTTACTTTTATTTTTTTTTAATTTTTTTATTGTTATGTTAATCCCCATACATTACATCATTAGTTTTTGTTACTTTTATTTAAAAAAAAAACCCTAAAATTGAATATAAGGATTCCCCTATATGTTCTTCTTAGAATTTAATGTCAAGAAAACAGTTGTTTTGGAGGCTCAAATGGTTTGCTTCTTTTCATCAGAAAAAGACAACATTATCCAGTGGATCCTGCTTCTTGTTTAGGCTGCTAAATTCATTGTTCAGTTTCTATGCTTCATTCATTCCAGACTCCAACCTAATTCTCCCTCTTTTTAAATAGATTTTGTATGTATTTATGTGTGTGTTTATTCTTTTTTTTTTTGTATTTCAACAGCATTTAAGATTTTCATATTGTATCTTATCTTAAATCCTTTTAGAATTACATTACTTATAAATTACATACTGCCTAAATCTCTTAATTATCTGGAACATGAGTCTTTGCTATACTGAACTCTCAGGTAAATATGTACAACTACTTATCAAATCCACCAGGTTATGAGGCCACAGACCTTGATTATTTCATAGTCTAAATTGACATTTACTCCCACAAAGAAGTGAGTGGTAAAAAGTACTAAGCTCTTTATGGTCAATCTTAGGATGCAAAAAATATACAGGTTCATTAGCTCATTCTTAAATATTGAATTTTGAAATACTTTGGCCAACTTGGCTCTATACAAGGTAAATATGAGGATCGAAAGGGTGAAAATAAAATGATATATGAAGCAGTTTTTTTTTTTTCAAATGAATCTGCAGTGACTGCCTAGGTCTTTGTTCTTTTGGGCCTTTCTTCTTCACACCTGAAATGACTTAGCCTGACCATTGATAAGGCTTGGCCTGAAACTACACCCTAAAACTCTAGCCAGAGATGAATGCAAATGCTACAATGCTCAGCCTCCAGCCCCCCTTGCTAGGTTTCTGGACATAAGAGGCTCTATGAATTTTAACCAATTACTAATAGCTCAATTTTGTTTTTCAAAAAATAATACCGAGAGCCCCAATATCTAAAACAGGTAAAAGCAAAACTGCCTGAGTTGAAGCACAGATAAGAGACCCTGAGGCCTGGCTCTTACAGGTCCCTAGTTTGGCCATCTCCATTTTGACGGCTCACTCTTCTTGGTGTATTTGGTACTTCTGAGGAAAAAAATGATCAATAAAAGCTTAGCCCATATGTTGGTTAATATAGATGATGCTACAATAAATATAGGAGTGCATCTTTTTTTTTTTCAAATTAGTGTTTTTATTTTCTTTGGGTAAATACCCAGTAATGAAAGTATTGGATATTTCTATTTTTAATTTTTTGAGGACCCTCCATACTGTTTTCCACCCGAGCTACACCTGTTTACATTCCCACCAACCGTGCACCAGGGTTCCTTTTTCCCCACATCCTTGCCAAGATTTGTCTTTTTGATTTTAACCATTCTGACAGGTATGAGGTGATAGCTCATTGTGGTTTTGATTTGCATTTCCCAGATGATGAGTGATGTTGAGCATATTTTCATATGTCTATTGGCCATCTGTAGGTCTTCTTTGGAAAAATGTCTATTCAGGTCCTCTGCCCATTTTTTTAAATTGGATTGGCTTTTTTTGGTATTGAGTTCTAGAATTTCTTTATGTACTTTGGATATTAACCTTTTCTCAGATACATCATTTGCAAATATCTTCCCCCATTCAGTAGATTGCCTTTTTGTTTTGTTGATGGTTTCCTTTGCTGTGTAAAAGCTTATTTTGATGTAGTCCCAGTAGTTTATTTTTGCTTTTGTTTCCCTTGCCTTAGGAAACATATCTAGAAAAATATTGCTATGGCCAATGTCAGAGAAATTACTGCTTGTGTTGTCTCCTAGGATTTTTTTTTATGGTTTCAAGGTCTCATATTTAGGTCCTTAATCCATTTTGAGTTTATTTTTATGTATGGTGTTAGAAAGTGGGTCAGTTTCTTTCTTTTGCATGCAGCTGTTCAGTTTTTCCAGCACCATTTATTAAGAGACTGTCCCTTATGTTTATTGCAGCATTATTTACAATAGCCAAGATACGGAAGCAACCCAAGTGCCCATTGATAGATAAATGGATAAGGAAGATATGTGTGTGTGTGTGTGTGTGTGTGTGAGAGAGAGAGAGAGAGAGAGAGAGATAACAGAATATTACACAGCCATAAAAAAGGATGAGATTATACCATTTGAGACAACATGGATGGACCTAGAGGGTATTAAGCTAAGTGAAATAAGTCAGACTGAGAAAAAGTACCATGTAATTTCACTCATATGTGGAATCTAAAAACACCAAATGAATATACAAGAATCAGAATCAGACCTATAAATACAAAAGCTGGTGGTTGCCAGAGGGGAGGGGGTGAGCAAATGGGTACAATAGGTGAAGGGGAGTGGGACATACAGGTTTCCAGTTGTGGAATGAATAAGTCATGGCAATAAAAGGCACAGCATAAGGAATAGAGTCAATGATATTGTAACAGTATTGTTTGGGGACAGATGGTAACTACACTTATGGGGAGCATAGCATAACATATGGAGAAGTTGAGTCACTGTTGCACACCTGAAACTAATAACACTGTGTACCAACTCTACTCAAAATTTGAGTAATTTTTAAAAATTAAAAAATTCAGTACCATTTCATTTGCCTTTGCATATTTAAAAATGTAAGTGGATTGCTTGTATTAGGAAACACCCTTTTCTGAAATGCAAATAAATCTAATACATTATAAGAGGAAGAGAAAGCTTAACACAGCACAGAAATTAATATGTAAGAAGTAGAAAAGTGAAAAATATTTAAGTTATTTGACTTCTCTGAATCTCTAAAATAAGTTAAATAATAGTGACTGCTTTCTAGGATTAAGTGAAGTAGTGTGTATATTGAAGCACAAAAGACACTTAACTTTTAGGGGGAAATAAAAACAAAATTCTGTGAATTTTACCATTAAATTATATACATGTTACAGTTAACATCAATTCATTAATGTTTTTTGCTATAAGGTTATTTTTGTGTGTGGTGCTAGAAAGTGGGCCAGTTTCATTCTTTTGCATGTAGCTGTTCAGTTTTTCCAGCACCATTTATTGAAGAGACTGTCCCCTATGTTTATTGCATTATTTACAATAGCCAAGATATGGAAGCAACCCAAGTGCCCATCAATAGATGAATAGATAAGGAAGATGGATAATCACTCAATATGAGCTGAAAATTATTTTCTACCTTTATTGAGGTATAATTGACAAATAGAAATTATATATGTTTAAGGTGTACATGGTGATTTGATACACCTATACACTGTAAAATGATTACCATGGTTAACATGTCCATCACCATTTTGGGGGGGAGAGGAAAGAAGCTTTCCTGGGAGCTTTGTACTTTCTGACCATTTGCACTATCTCTCTGTGATAGTTCCTATAATATTGATGACATGGAATGGTAAAACTCTCCATTTGCTAATCAAATTTTTTCCCAGATTCATTACAGGTAGTTTTCAACAATGGAGATAGATTTTTCACTAGGCCATCCAATAGTATTACCCACCCTCCTAGGACACATTTCTGAGATAAATTACAGATTTAATCCTTAGAGACAGATCTTTCTTACCTTGTGTGAATCTAAATAGTTGATAAAATGTGGGAGTTGAGCCCATAGCTTTATACTTAGTATTAATACACAACAATAATAGAGATTTGAATCTTTCTGCCACTGAGCTAAGAAAACATGATGGCTTTGTTCTGCCATTGCTATTTATACTCTAAGTTTGTTTGGGTCTTTCAGTGCATTTTATAATAACCCACAAGAATAGGATTGTGGTTAGCCTAGTCTTTACTCTCCATGTTTTCCAGGATTATATGAAATATGCCCAATACAGTCCCTCTTATCACAGAAGTATCCGAATAAAATTTGCATTAAATATTGGAAACACATGCCAAATATCCCTGGAGAATTTTCACATGGAATCCAGAACACAACACTTGGAATCACTAAGAATGTAACCACTGATGTCTACCTCATCCATGCAGCTAAAGGATCACTATTTCCATCTTCCCTAGGGCTTCAGTTTTTCTACATCACTTCTAATCCCACCCCCCAGTATGCATGGAAAATTATATCATCTAGAGCATGACTCTGATATATTCTTGACTCTTTATGCTATAGAGTCTACTCGTCATCCTTCTATTGGATCCTACTGGGCATCCCCTTGTCTGAGGTGGGTGGTAACCAATGAATTGCAGAGTCTGAAGAACAGTGAGTGATGGTGAATTCTAATCACATAAACAAAGAGGAGGACCCAAACAATTCAAGATAGTGCAAAGAAAATAGATAGCATCAGAATGTGCTCTGATAATTATATTGGGAATTGTTGGGAAGATGGGTATTGTTACTCTGGTGTTCCTGCTACTTGGTACTAATATAACAGACCAATAAGCACTCCCTGGCAGCCCATGTTGGAACATGCTTTATGTCAATCCTTCCTGCCTTGTGTGTTCGTTAAACTTCAGGAAAAAGATACAAACGCATAAACTACTTTCAGATAGCCTCCCACTTTGCCATTTGGAATCTATGTTTCAATCACTTCCCTCTATCTGTCTGCATCAACTGACATCTAGTGCAATGAATGAGACCAGAGGCAATAACAAATCGAGAAAAAGAACCCAATAAAACTCTTGGCATTTACTTTGGGCTGCCTGTACTGTGGGCAATAGCAGATGACAAACTCTGTGTCTAAATTTTTTTTAACTCCTTAAGCAGCTCCAAGAGAAGCTTTGGTGTGCAAGGAAACATCAGGAATTGATCGAGGCTTGCATCAATTCTGCTTTATTTGGCATACAATGCACATTGGAAAACATGCAAAGATCCTTTTTGCTTTAATCCTAATATGCTGTCAAATGACTGAAATTACCTACCTTCTGGTTGTGACCATAAAAATCAATAACCCAGGGAGGAAAGGTTTTATTTGACAACTGCCTTACTAGAAGATCTATGAAAAATATTAAGAGCAAGTACTTTTTTATACTCATAAAAAGGCAGTGAAGAAAACTGCAAAATCACTTTTTATTTCTTGCCAAGGGCAACAAAGTATAAGCATAAAGAGCAAACCAATCACAAACAGCATGGATATGACTACACATCCTTCATGTTTATGCATGTAATGAAAAAGGCTTTCCAGAAATACAAACTGTAAATACATCTCAGAGAAAAATGGAAATGAGAAAAAAGCTAAGGTGTTCGTTTTGTATAGGGATCTTACTTTCCCCTCTTGCCTTTATCTTATCTTCCTTCCCATCAAAGGAGAAAAACCATAGGAGGAGTGACAGCAAATCTTTTTGAAAGGTTCTGGTTAATCTAACAAGATGATATTTCTTAATGACAGTGTTGAAACAAAGATAATCAGCTGGGCAGCATGATATAGGGAAGCTCAGGGGTAGGTTAAACTTTGCGATGCAAAAGAAATTCAGTGACACAGCTGAAAATGTGCCAGCTATCAGGCCACTGTGATTGGTATATCCAAAAAAGGTCAATTTCAAGGACACAGTTTTCCATAGGTGATTTTATAAAACATAAAGGAAGGATTCTGTCTACTTTGATGTGTAAGTACTACAAGCCCTTTAAAAATTAGGTAAGTTAAATTATGGCTTAATGAGTTAAGCAGTATATGAAGAATAACATAATTCTGCTTCTTTAGAGATTAATGGCAACCCATTTCAAAATATTTCTGGGGGAGAGAGAAACATGTCTTTACAAGATCTAAATAAACCATGTTTTCTTGGCCAAAACTGCCACTGAGTAGGATAGATGATCAAAAATGTGTTCTTGCAATTGACATGCTACTCTTCAAATTTACAGTGGATATTTAAACATCAGAGATGATAAATTTTTGTCCTGGTTTTGAAAAAATAATGTCATTTCTACATTTATAAAATATGGTGTGATTTCTAAATGTTAGAAATAATGGTCCCTTATCCTGTTTTCTCAACTCTTATTTAAATTTTAAACAAATGTAAATAATAGTCTCAAAGATAATTAGCTCTGCTGTCATCCAATTTCTTTAACTTTTTTAAATCAACGCCCAGGGTAGAAGGGTGGTAAAGTAGGAAAGCATTTAAGTGAAAATGAGAAAACTCACTAGAGCTGCCTCTATTGGATGCTGGTGATTCTCTGTGTTTCACTTTGCTCCATGTATCAATAGCTCTGTGCTCCTGTTCAGCTCTAAAATGTCAGTCATTTTTCTAATTGGACTATCAAAAATTCAAATGTATTCATTGGGAAAAACACATATAGCTTTCTATAGCTAAGTCTTATTAACCACTTGCTATGTGTAGTCATTGACTTAAACTATATACTCACTTATTTCTCATAATTCTCACAGCAAAACTATGAGGCCTGTGACTTTTCTCCATTTTTTAGATCATAAAATTGAGGCAAAGAAAGATTAAGAAATTTGTACTGTATGTAAATAAAACGGGGGGAAAATGAACGCTGAGCCATGACTGTGAAGGACTGAAAAACATCATAATCTTTTAGACAAAATTGATTATGGCATTTATAAACAAATACAGACCTAAAGATCAAAACTATAAAAAAGTGAAGTAGTTCTAGAGACCTAAACCAAGTAATTCCAGTCCAATTTAGATAATTGCTTAGCTAATCAGGTACATACACACACACACCAACACACTTGGATCCTTTATGTAACAAGGTTGGAAAGAAATAAAGAATTGTGAATAAAGGGGAAAATAGAATGGGAGAATATTAAAGTAAGGAGGCAGATTGGCATAAAAATGGTCAAATGACAAAAATACAATTTAGTGATGAGTTTGATATCCCTTATTCAAGGGAAAACTATCCATGGATTGGGGGAGCACAGTGCCTCAAGCAGGAAAGGCTGTTCTGGAAGGATTTGGGGCAAGAGCAAGTTTTATAGAATGCTAGAAGAGGCACGGTGGAAATAGGGCATGATGGGCTAAGAGGTCAGGGATTTCCTTATAAAGGTCCTGTTTTCTAGGTTAAGGTGACCTAGCTGAAGCTGATTTGGAGGATTGTGATTGGTGCATGTTATGATTCTTTGACAGGTGTTTCTTGGAAGTGCAGGCTGACTTAGGTTTAGATTTCTGATATGGGCCAGGCCACTGGGGCAGTCCCTATATTGTGGGCCCCAATATATGAATTAACTTTATCAATATGTATGGATTATATGGCCCAGTGCAATGGCTAGAGCCGGGCTAAAACTTATCTCTAACAATACTGTACCCAAAACGATGTAAGAATTAATCTAAAAAAGCACTATTGACATTTTTGGCAAGACAATTCTGTTTTTCAAGTTTATTCTGAGCATTTGCAGCACACTTAGCCACTGTCTTCTAAAGCACAGTAGTTGATTATAGCAGCCCCCAGTTTTTGTTGACAACCACAAAACCACACAACCACACATTTCCAAATTGTCCTCCTTGAGGACTTCTGAACTATAGGATTTACATCTTTCACCATCTTCTATTTAGAAAACCGTAATTAGCTATTTTAGATTACATCAGATCCTTACTGTGGACTTTAAATTTATTATAATGTTACTTAAATGTGTACAAAAAAACTAGGTACACACTTGTTCTGATAGCTCTTACAGTACTGTAAAACAAAACAAAATTTGTAGTTAAATGGCAATAAAGTCATAAGATCTGTGGAAACAAGACCACTGTATGAAACATTTATACAATGCTGACTGCCATGGCCCACATCTCTGGGCTTTATAATACCTATGATACTAAGGACAGTATGAGGTCTCAATTTTTTCCCACCACTTTTCTATTGTCAAGCCATTCTCAACTCTTACTTTGTACAACATGCCATGGCATAATTTGGCCTTTATTGGTGCAAATGCATCACTTAGATATAAAACCCACACCTAGTCTTTCCTCACTAGTTCAAGGCTAAGTAGTAGTACTTGGTGCCAACACAACTATAAAACTAAATGTAGGCACTAATATTATGTGGCAATATTCAATTAAAAGATGGTTAATCATCACAAACGATGAATCATGGAACACTACATCAAAAACTAATGATGTAATGTATGGTGATTAACATAATAATAAAAAATTTTAAAAAAATAAAAAATAAAAGATGGTTAATCAGGAAATCCAGAAGTGTGCAAATTACAAAATGTTCACAGATTCACTCTCTTCACTAATGGAGTTTTTCTAAGTGTCAACTCTGTCATTTGTCCCATGTATGTGCAGCTTGAAATATAAATTAGTTCTTTGCAGAGATATACACATTTTTCAATTTAAAGAATAATGAATATTAAAAACCTAAATGAATGCTTTCTAATAGAGGCACATTCTACCTAAGTATTGCATTGTCATTGTCACCAAACACAATATGGTAAGCATTCTTTGTCTCTACATATACAGTTGACCCTCGAGCACCATGGGTTTGAACTATGGAAGTCTACTTACCTGTTTTTCTATAAATAAAGTACAATACTGTCAATCTATTTTCCTCGTGATTTTCTCAATTTGTTTTCTCTAGCTTACGTATTGTAAGAATACACCATAATACATATAATGTACAAAATATGTATTAATCAAATGCTATTGGTAAGGCTTCCAGTCAATGGTAGACTATTAGTAGTTAAGCTTTGGGGGAATCAAAAGTTATACATGGATTTCTGACTATGTGGGGATCAGCACTCCCAACCCCTGTGTTGTTCAAGGGTCAACTGTACACTTAAAGTTTTGCTGACAGCAATGCACACAAAATTGGGTTTATGTAAAGTGTCATCACCTCCTTGCACACAGCCTAACCTTATCCCTGCCTTATTTGTACCCAAAGGATTCCAGTTGGCAGGAACATTGACTGTGGAAAAGTTTAGGGACTAAACAGACTCAGCATATTTTATACAGCATCATCTGAGACTAAATTTTGTGATTTCCATAGATTAGTGAGCACTTCCCAAAGTGTATTCCTCAGAATCCTAGCTTTTTAAAATATGAATGGGTATTTGCAATGTTGGGATTTATGAGAAATATATTTTGGTCAGCTGAATAACCAAATATATACTTCTTATATGATTTTGGTCTTTGTCCATGGTTCCCAGATCATAACTCCCCAAGTCCTTGGAATTTCCTGAACAGTAAGGACAATGGGAGCATCTTGTTATAGTATTTGGTCTCTTGTCCTCAGTTCCTGAAACTGCATCAGAACCATGAAGGTCTTGTTATTCATAACAAGCACCTTTCCACCATGACTGGGTTTATGTTAAATGAGGGGACTTTTTAAAAACTTCTGAGATTGGGGCTGGTTGCCGGAGAACCAACCATGAATAGAGAGTTGGAACTGTCCCACCCCGATTTCCAGGGAGGGGAGAGGGGCTGATGGTTGAATCAATCACCAATGGCCAATGATTTAATCAATCATGCCTATGTAATGAAGCCTCCATACAAACCCAAAAGGACAGGGTTCAGAATGCTTCTGGGTTGGTTTGGTGAACATGCGGAGGTGCTGGGAAAGTGGTACACCTTCCCCTATACCTTGCCCTACGCATCTCTTCTATTTGGCTATTCCTGAGTTAAATCCTTTTATAATCAACTAGTGTTCTTTTTTTTTTTTTTTTTAATTTTTTTTATTGTTATGTTAATCCCCATACATTACATCATTAGTTTTAGATTTAGTGTTCCATGATTCATTGTTTGTGCATAACACCCAGTGCTCCATGCAGAATGTGCCCTCCTCAATACCCATCACCAGGCTAACCCATCCTCCCAACCCCCTCCCCTCTAGAACCCTCAGTTTGTTTTTCAGAGTCCATCGTCTCTCATGGTTCTTCTCCCCCTCCGATTTCCCCCCCTTCATTCTTCCCCTCCTGCTACATTTTTCTTCTTCTTTTTTTCTTTCTTAACATATATTGCATTATTTGTTTCAGAGGTACAGATCTGAGATTCAACAGTCTTGCACAATTCACAGCGCTTACCAGAACACATACCCTCCCCAGTGTCCATCACCCAGTCACCCCATCCCTCCCACCCCACCCCCCACTCCAGCAACCCTCAGTTTGTTTCCTGAGATTAAGAATTCCTCATATCAGTGAGGTCATATGATACATGTCTTTCTCTGTTTGACTTATTTCGCTCAGCATAATACCCTCCAGTTCCATCCATGTCGTTGCAAATGGCAAGATCTTATTCCTTTTGATGGCTGCATAATATTCCATTGTATATATATATACCACTTCTTCTTTATCCATTCATCTGTTGATGGACATCTTGGCTCTTTCCACAGTTTGGCTATTGTGGACATTACTGCTATAAACATCGGGGTGCACGTAGCCTTTCGGGTCCCTACTTTTGTATCTTTGGGGTAAATACCCAGGAGTGCAATTGCTGGATCATATGGTAGCTCTATTTTCAACTTTTTGAGGAACCTCCATACTGTTTTCCAGAGTGGCTGCACCAGCTTGCATTCCCACCAACAGTGTAGGAGGGTTCCCCTTTCTCCGCATCCCCGCCAACATCTGTCATTTCCTGACTTGTTAATTTTAGCCATTCTGACTGGTGTGAGGTGGTATCTCATTGAGGTTTTGATTTGGATTTCCCTGATGCCGAGCGATATTGAACACTTTTTCATGTGTCTGTTGGCCATTTGGATGTCTTCTTTGGAAAAATGTCTGTTCATGTCTTTTGCCCATTTCTTGATTGGATTCTTTGTTCTTTTGGTGTTGAGTTTGATGAGTTCTTTATAGATTTTGGATACTAGCCCTTTATCTGATATGTCATTTGCAAATATCTTCTCCCATTCTGTCAGTTGTCTTTTGGTTTTGTTGACTGTTTCCTTTGCTTTGCAAAAGCTTTTTATCTTGATGAAGTCCCAATAGTTCATTTTTGCCCTTGCTTCCCTTGCCTTTGGCGATGTTTCTAGGAAGAAGTTGCTGCGGCTGAGGTCGAAGAGGTTGCTGCCTGTGTTCTCCTTTAGGATTTTGATGGACTCCTGTCTCACATTGAGGTCTTTCAACCATTTGGAGTCTATTTTTGTGTGTGGTGTAAGGAAATGGTCCAGTTTCATTCTTCTGCATGTGGCTGTCCAATTTTCCCAACACCATTTGTTGAAGAGACTGTCTTTTTTCCATTGGACATTCTTTCCTGCTTTGTCAAAGATTAGTTGACCATAGAGTTGAGGGTCCATTTCTGGGCTCTCTATTCTGTTCCATTGATCTATGTGTCTGTTTTTGTGCCAGTACCATACTGTCTTGATGATGACAGCTTTGTAGTAGAGCTGGAAGTCTGGAATTGTGATGCCGCCAGCTTTGCTTTTCTTTTTCAACATTCCTCTGGCTATGCGGGGTCTTTTCTGGTTCCATACAAATTTTAGGATTATTTGTTCCATTTCTTTGAAGAAAATGGATGGTATTTTGATGGGGATTGCATTGAATGTGTAGATTGCTCTAGGTAGCATTGACATCTTCACAATATTTGTTCTTCCAATCCATGAGCATGGAATGTTTTTCCATTTCTTTGTGTCTTCCTCAATTTCTTTCATGAGTATTTTATAGTTTTCTGAGTACAGATCCTTTGCCTCTTTGGTTAGATTTATTCCTAGGTATCTTATGGTTTTGGGTGCAATTGTAAATGGGATCGACTCCTTAATTTCTCTTTCTTCTGACTTGTTGTTGGTGTATAGGAATGCCACTGACTTCTGTGCATTGATTTTATATCCTGCCACTTGACTGAATTCCTGTATGAGTTCTAGCAGTTTTGGGGTGGAGTCTTTGGGATTTTCCACATAAAGTATCATATCATCTGCAAAGAGTGAGAGTTTGACTTCTTCTTTGCCAATTTGGATGCCTTTGATTTCTTTTTGTTGTCTGATTGCTGTGGCTAGGACTTCCAATACTATGTTGAATAGCAGTGGTGATAGTGGACATCCCTGCCGCGTTCCTGACCTTAGGGGGAAAGCTCTCAGTTTTTCCCCATTTAGAATTATATTCGCTGTAGGTTTTTCATAGATGGCTTTTATGATATTGAGGTATGTACCCTCTATCCCTATACTCTGAAGAGTTTTGATCAAGAAAGGATGCTGTACTTTGTCAAATGCTTTTTCTGCATCTATTGAGAGGATCATGTGATTCTTGTTTTTTCTTTTGTTAATGTATTGTATCACGTTGATTGATTTGCGGATGTTGAACCAACCTTGCAGCCCAGGGATAAATCCGACTTGGTCGTGGTGAATAATCCTTTTAATGTACTGTTGGATCCTATTGGCTAGTATTTTGGTGAGAATTTTTGCATCCATGTTCATCAGGGATATTGGTCTGTCATTCTCCTTTTTGATGGGGTCTTTGTCTGGTTTGGGGATCAAGGTAATGCTGGCCTCATAAAATGAGTTTGGAAGTTTTCCTTCCATTTCTATTTTTTGGAACAGTTTCAGAAGAATAGGTATTAATTCTTCTTGAAATGTTTGGTAGAATTCCCCTGGGAAGCCATCTGGCCCTGGGCTTTTGTGTTTTGGGAGATTTTTGATGACTGCTTCTATTTCCTTAGTGGTTATAGGTCTGTTCAGGTGTTCTATTTCTTCCTGGTTCAGTTTTGGTAGTTGATACATCTCTAGGAATGCATCCATTACTTCCAGGTTATCTAATTTGTTGGCATAGAGTTGCTCATAATATGTTCTTATAATTGTTTGTATTTCTTTGGTGTTGGTTGTGATTTCTCCTCTTTCATTCATGATTTTGTTGATTTGGGTCATTTCTCTTTTCTTTTTGATAAGTCTGGCCAGGGGCTTATCAATCTTGTTAATTCTTTCAAAGAACCAGCTCCTAGTTTCGTTGATCTGTTCTACTGTTCTTTTGGTTTCTATTTCATTGATTTCTGCTCTGATCTTTATTATTTCTCTTCTCCTGCTGGGTTTAGGCTTTATTTGCTGTTCTTTCTCCAGCTCCTTTAGGTGTAGGGTTAGGTTGTGTACTTGAGACCTTTCTTGTTTCTTGAGAAAGGCTTGTATTGCTATATACTTTCCTCTTAGGACTGCCTTTGCTGTATCCCAAAGATTTTGAATAGTTGTGTTTTCATTTTCATTGGTTTCCATGAATTTTTTTAATTCTTCTTTAATTTCCTGGTTGACCCATTCATTCTTCAGTAGGATGCTCTTTAGCCTCCATGTATTTGAGTTCTTTCCGACTTTCCTCTTGTGATTGAGTTCTAGTTTCAAAGCATTGTGGTCTGAAAATAGGCAGGGGATGATCCCAATCTTCTGGTACCGGTTGAGACCTGATTTATGACCTAGGATGTGATCTATTCTGGAGAATGTTCCATGGGCACTAGAGAAGAATGTGTATTCCGTTGCTTTGGGATGGAATGTTCTGAATATGTCTGTGAAGTCCATTTGGTCCAGTGTGTCATTTAAAGTCTTTATTTCCTTGTTGATCTTTTGCTTAGATGATCTGTCCATTTCAGTGAGGGGGGTGTTAAAGTCCCCCACTATTATTGTATTGTTGTCGATGTGTTTCTTTGCTTTTGTTATTAATTGCCTTATATAATTGGCTGCTCCCATGTTAGGGGCATAGATATTTACAATTGTTAGATCTTCTTGTTGGATAGACCCTTTAAGTATGATATAGTGTCCTTCCTCATCTCTTATTACAGTCTTTGGTTTAAAATCTAATTTGTCTGATATAAGGATTGCCACCCCAGCTTTCTTTTGGTGTCCATTAGCATGGTAAATGGTTTTCCACCCCCTCACTTTCAATCTGGGGGTGTCTTTGGGTCTAAAATGAGTCTCTTGCAGACAGCATATGGATGGGTCTTGTTTTTTAATCCAATCTGATAGCCTGTGTCTTTTGATTGGGGCATTTAGCCCATTTACATTCAGGGTAACTATTGAAAGATAGGAGTTCAGTGCCATTGTATTGCCTGTAAAGTGACTATTACTGTATATTGTTTGTGTTCCTTTCTGGTCTCTGTTGCTTTTAGGCTCTCTCTTTGCTTAGAGGACCCCTTTCAATATTTGTTGTAGGGCTGGTTTCGTGTTTGCAAATTCCTTTAGTTTTTGTTTGTCCTGGAAGCTTTTTATCTCTCCTTCAATTTTCAATGACAGCCTAGCTGGATATAGTATTCTTGGCTGCATATTTTTCTCATTTAGTGCTCTGAATATGTCCTGCCAGTCCTTTCTGGCCTGCCAGGTCTCTGTGGATAAGTCTGTTGCCAATCTAATGTTTCTACCATTGTAGGTTATATATCTCTTCTCCCGAGCTGCTTTCAGGATTTTCTCTTTGTCTCTGAGACTCGTAAGTTTTACTATTAGATGTCGGGGTGTTGACCTATTTTTATTGATTTTGAGAGGGGTTCTCTGTGCTTCCTGGATTTTGATGCCTGTTTCCTTCCCCAAATTAGGGAAGTTCTCTGCTATAATTTGCTCCATTATACCTTCTGCCCCTCTCTCTCTTTCTTCTTCTTCTGGGATCCCAATTATTCTAATGTTGTTTCGTCTTATGGTATCGTTTATCTCTCGAATTCTGCCCTCGTGATCCAGTAGTTGTTTATCTCTCTTTTTCTCAGCTTCTTTATTTTCCATCATTTGGTCTTCTATCTCACTGATTCTTTCTTCTGCCTCATTTATCCTAGCAGTTAGCGCCCCCATATTTGATTGCACCTCATTAATAGCCTTTTTGATTTCTACTTGGTTCGATTTTAGTTCTTTTACTTCTCCAGAAAGGGTTTCTCTAATAACTTCCATGTTTTTTTCAAGCCCAGCTAGTATCTTTAAAGTGATGATTCTGAACTCTAGATCTGACATCGTACTAATGTCCGTATTGAGTAGGTCCCTGGCAGTCGGTACTACCTCTTGTTCTTTTTGTTGAGGTGATTTTTTCCATCTTGTCATTTTGTGCAGAGGAGAATAGATTAATGAGAGAACAAAATGCTAGCAGGGTAACAACGTCCCCAGAAAATATACTCTAAACAAATCAGAAAAGACCTGAAGCAGTGGGAAAAGAAAGGGAAAGAGAGAAAAAAGAAAAGGAAAGAAAAAAAGAAAAAAGAAAAAGATAAAGATAAAAACAAACAAAAGCAGAACAAAACAAAACAAAACAAAAACAGAATGTGATCAAATATGATCAGGCTGGATTATAGATCAGTGCCACACACTAGATTTTGGGTGTATTTTGGTCTGTTAAAAGAAAGTCCCTCCCAAAATTTTAAAGAAAGAAAAACTTATATATGTACAAAAATAAGGGTTGATATGATGAAGGGATGGAATATGACTGTAAAGATGGAAATTATAAAAAATTTTAAAAAAGGATTTGATAAGTTGTTTGAAAAAAGAAAGAAGAGGATTAAAAAAAAAAAAAGAAAGAAAAAAGGGAGAGAATGTGATCAGGCAGGGGAGTAGAAAAAAACCATACACTAGAGATTTAGAGTATATTTTGATCTGTTAGAAGAAACTATCTCAAGATTTTAAAGAGAGAACAACTTATATATATATGCCAAAAATATGGGTAACTACTATGAAGGGATAGAATATGACTTTAAAAATGAAAAATAAAAATGTTTTTTTTTTAAAAAGGGATTGATAAGATGTTGGTTGAAAAAGGGAAAAAGAAAAATTCAAAAAAAAAGAAAAAAGGAAAAAAGAAAAAAAGACAGTTAAAAAAAAATAATTAACTTTGAAAGACTAAAGAATCATGGTAAAAAAGCCATGAATTCTATGTGCAGTGTTCCCCTAGCGCTGGAGTTCTGCCGTTCTCATTGATCAGTAAACTTGGTCTTGGCTGGCTGTTCTCGCCGATCTTCTGGGGGAGGGGCCTGTTGCCGTGGTTCCCAAATGTCTTTGCCGGAGGCAAAATTGCCCCGCCCTTGCCGGTCCGGGCTAAGTAATCTGCTCGGGTTTGCTCTCCGGAGCTTTTGTTCCCTGCAAGCTTTCCGTACAGCTTTGGAGGCGGAGAGTGAAAATGGCGGCCTCCCAGTCTCCGCCCTGGCGGAGCCGAGAACTCGGGGTCCCGCTCCTCAGCGAGCCCCCAGAGAAAAGCAGTCAGTCACTCCCGTCTCCCCGGTCTCCGGCCACACTCCGCGCTCACCTGGCCTGTGACTGCGCCTTTCTATCTGGCACCCGACCCCGGGTGGAGTCTCTAAACCCAGCAGATCCCCGCGGTGCGCTCCCGCACCTCTCCTCCCGGGGGAAGAAGGTGAGTCTCCCCGGATCTGCCGCTTGTTGGGTCCCCGCTGGAGGAGCAGTGGCCCGACTGTGCCGCGGATCACGGTTTATGACAACCCCGAGCTGAGAGCCCGCGCCTGGGCTCCGTCTCTGCAGCCGGCTTCCCTGCTCCGATACCTGGGAGCTCTGCCGCACTCAGGCACCCCCGGTCTTTCTGTGACCCCGAGGGTCCTGAGACCACACTGTCCCGCGAGGGTTCCACCCCCCACTTCGCCACCAGAGTGACGTCCCTCAGCGGAGCAGACTCTAAGAGTTCCGACTTTGTGCTCCGTGGCTCTATCACTTGCCAGAAGCGGCCGTCGGAGGCCCCTCCCCCGCCGTCTATCCTCCCGAATATCGCCTCATATTCACTTCTCCGCACGTCCTACCTTCCAGAAAGTGGTCGCTTTTCTGTTCAGAGAGTTGTTGCTCTTTTCTTCGATCTCCTGTTGAGTTTGTAGGTGTTCAGAATGGTTTGATCCCTATCCAGCTGAATTCCTGAGAGGAGACAAAATCCAGGTCTCCTACTCCTCCGCCATCTTGCTCCTGCTCTAATCAACTAGTGTTCTAATAAATAAAAAGCTCTCTGAGTTTTGTGAACTGCTGTACCAAATTAATTGAACCCAAGGAAGGAGGGGTTATAGGAACTTCTGATTTGTAGCTGGTAGGTCAAAAGCACAAATGGTAACTTGGCTTTTTGATTAGTGTCTGAAGGGGTGGGGAAGTCTTGTAGAACTGAGCCCTTTACCTGTGGAATAGGATACTATCTCAGGGCAGATAGTAAGAATTGAGTTAAATTGTAGGATAACCAGTTGTATCAGATTGCATGTTGAATGTGTGAGGAAACCATCTCCACTACAGTGGAACTGGTGACTAGAATGCTCTTTTTAGTGTTCTCATGAAAAAAAAAAATTCTGTCAATTAAACTGTTAAAAAAAGCAATTAAGCCCTTTATTATAGGACTTTAGAGTTTTTAATGTGCTAAAATATGTTGTGTGTCCTCAAGAGGAAGATGGAGTATTCTCAAATTTGACCAAAGCACTTTAAGAATACTTCTACAATAATTATAAAAAATTTCAAATATGATTCTAAAACAATGTTACTATAGCTTGCAAAAGCTCAAGTAGTCTAACAAAGCAAGAAATGGTTTTGGAGATATTTTTGGCTCCACCCACTTGGTTAGCTTATGATCTGGGGCAAGTAGCTTAACTTCAAGCCTCATTTTCTACTTCTGAAAACATGAATCATAACTGGAATTTTCTAATAGAATTGTTAAGTGGATTAAATATTAAGTACAAAGAGCTAGCAATCAACATTTACTACTTTTTTCAGCTACTATTATTTCTCATAGGCGATTTGATTGCCTGCTTTTCTCTTTACTGCAGTATTAATTTAACTACTTATCTGTGTAATTGCTGGAAGTTAACCAACGATTATGAACAATGCCAATGAAAATATTCATTTATTCACTCATTCATTCATTATTTATTGAAAATCTATACATTACTCACTGTGTTAAACTTGAAAATAGAGATGGGTGTGACACAAAGTCCCTGTCCTTGATATTCACAACTTCTTATGGGGAACAGCAATGGAAACAAATCAGAATACAGTGTCAGAGCACAAAAGTCCATTATTTACAATGTGCAAATCTCATATGGAAGGAGTAATAGACTATGTGAGAGGAAGAAGGGGCAGATATGGTTTCTTGGAGGACATTGATAGGTGACCTCAAATGTGAAAGATGACCCACAATGTTGGGGGTAAGAAAAGTGGAATAAAGAAGGCATTCTAGGCTCAGGAAACACCATATGGGTTTGAAACAGCATTGTGTGTCCTAGAAATTTTTGTTATTTCTATAGCACAAAGTATAAAGAGAAGAGAGCAATGGTAGATGGGACTGCAGAAAGCACCATTCTTATATAATAAACACATGCAATTTCTTTAAAATGTTGCCTTACTTTGCATTTCATTTTATAATTTCATTCTTGGCTCATGACTCCAATTTATACACCAACTCTAAGTTATAAGGAAAGCTAACTTATTGAGTACTTACTATGTGCCAGGCAACATTCTAAGAACTTTACATTTGATAACTCATTTAATTTTCAGACCTCTGAGGTAGACACTGGTAACACACTTTAGAAATAAGAAATTCAAGCCAGGAAGCTGTTAAATGGCTTGTCCAAGGTCATAAAGCTAGTCAATGACTGAGTCGAGATGGGCTCTAGAAATATATTTTTATTTTCACAACATTCTCTCTCCTGCTCTCTAATATTATATTCACTCTGTTCTCCCTAGCAGAAGAAGACATGCTTTTTACATGATGTCTGCCTCTCAATCTTTTGCCTGTTTCCTTTATAGCAATTATTCTGTTTCCTTGTTGGCTTTGTAGATCTCTTCTACTAATATGTAAGATCCTTGCCCAGAGTACACTATTGAACTCCAAGTTGTAGCATAGTATCTAATATAAAGTATTGTGTTGTTTTGTTTTAAATTTTTTAGTTAACAGTGTAATATTGGCTTCTGGAGTAGAATTCAGTGATTCATCACTTACATATAATACCCAGTGCTCATCACAAGTGTCCTCTTTAATACCCATCACCCATCTAATAGAAGTATTAAGGAGCACTGGGTATTATACGAAAACAATGAATCATGGAAACCTACATCAAAAACTAATGATGTATTGTATGGTGACTAACGTAAAATAATAAAATAAAATAAAATTTAAAATAATAATAATAATAAACACAGTAAAGGGGTTTCTATTTTAAAAAGAAAACAGGTACCCGAGTGGTTCAGTTGTTAAGCATCTGCCTTTGGCTCAGGTCATGATCTCAGGGTCCTGGGATCAAGTCCTGTGTCAGGCTTCCTGCTCAGTGGGGAGTCTGCTTCTCCCTCTGACCCTCCCCCTTTTTGTGATCTCTTTCTCTCATGCTCTCTCTCTCTCTCTCTCTCTCAGATAAATAAATAAAATCTTTAAGAAAAAAGAAAACAACTGTGTAGGAGAAAAGTTGTGCTTTTGCCTAGAAGTTTATAATTCAAGAGTGCTAAAGGCATAATTTGAATGCATTTTACTTAAAGTACCTGTTCCATAACAGATATCTGCTCCCCAGATTTTGAGGAAAATATTTTTATTAAATAAAATACTGGTTGTTCATAAGATCAACACTCTGCAAACTCTAATTCTGCCCCAAATTAAAACCAGTATCACAGGTGACTACATTAATCATTCTTGCTATCCCTTTGTTATTAAACAAGTCAAGTCTCCATTCCCTTAGCTACACAATTTTCTATTCCACAATATATATTCCTTTTAAATCAGGGGGGTCTCAACCTAGCAGTTCTTTAGCCAAATCCTGCAGATATATTTTGTTTGGCCAACGTAGTAGTCTTTTAAAGGATTGAATTTCAAGTTCTTTAAACTGAGCATGCATTCTCCCATCTAACAGAGTTCAGGCCCTTCCCTACTGCCTCATACTGGACTCCTTGACACATTTATTTTATAGAAAAATTAACAGAAATGCTGGCAGCAAAACAAGATTAACTGGTTCTGGGTCTCTCATACTGTGGGTGGAAATGCAAGTTGTACAGCTGCTTGGGAAGCCAATCCAGCATCATCTTTTAAATAAAAATACACCTAGACTCTGTGAGTCTGTAATCCTGAATAATTTGGTGAATTGGTCATTTTAAAATTTGGCTTCCAACAAATTGATTTGATTAATTAGCCTCTTTCCAGCATTCAATAATGTTAGGTATTGTTTTCATTTGATTTTTTAATTACTGGTTATGATGAATGCTGTGGTGCACTACCTAGATACCCCTTCAGGACCAAGGCACTTATTTTCCCAGCTGCCAGTAGTGTTGGCTGCTGAAATGCTCACAGCTACAATCTTCTCTGAGAATTGCCCTTGGCCTAAAAGTTGCCTCCCTCAAGGTAATGTATCTTGCCCAAGGGCAGCCAGCATCCAATGACTGATTGGAACAGGATTACAAAGGCCCAGGCCCCTAGCCTCAATTCTGGACAATTCTGAAGAGCCATCCCAGTTCCAGAGCTTCTGGTAGGATCAGATGAGGAATCTGTTGCAACTACACTGCATTTCACCTTCTCCCTTTGTTCAGTCCAGCCCACCACCTTTCCTTCCCCCCTTGGAGGTGTTGTTTCCCACTGCACTCCCAGGCAACTTCTTGAATGCAAATATCCCTCTTCGTAAGAGTCTATTACTCAGAAACCCAATATAACACACTAGTGATATTGAATAATGTTTTTAAATAAAAACAGGTCTTTAAATGTTTTGCAAATTGCAAAAGTAATACATCCTCTTATCTGATGAAAAATATAAAACGCCACTCACCCTATGCCATGGAAATAAGAGTCTTAGTACCTAGATAAATACACAAAAAAATGATGTACTGTAGCTTTGCTCATGAGATCCCAAAGCTGGGAATGACTCTCCACTCTCCAAATAAAGGAACTAACTAAATGATTTAGCATGCACTAACGCCATAGACTATTATGTGGTATTTTAAGAAATAGTGAATTGAAGCAATATTAGTTGACTTGGTAGGATGTTTTGAGGTTTTTCTGAGTAAGAAAAACAAAGATGCAAAGATGTGTGTGTTAAATGTGTGCACAAGTGTATGTATGTGAATACTTATATGAATGTGGAGAAAAGTAGAGCATTAATGTGGGTTTTATGGTGGGAATATACAGATACAGTATGTTGTCTCACATACTGCAAAAAGAACATTCCATTTGCAATTTGATAAATACCTGATGAAGAAAAATTTTAATTAAAATGAAGTTTAGGTTGAGGAGAGGAAGATGGTGGCAGAATAGGAGGACCCTAGGTTGGTCTCATCCCAGGAACACAGCTATATAACTATCAAATCATCCTAAATACCCCAGAAATTGACCTGAAAACTGTCAGAACAGACTCCACAACTAAAGGGAGAGAAGAGGCCACACTGAAGAAGGTAGGAAGTTGTGAGACGTGGTTTGGGGGAGAAATGGGTCATGGGTGCTACAGAGGGGAGGGAGCCATGGTCGTGGAGAAGGAGAGGTGAGAAAGGGAGAGACGTGGTGGGGAGAGAAGGGGGAGAGAGAATGAGGAGGAGGAAAGAGAGAGAGAATGAGAAGGGGGAGAGAGAGAGAATGAGGAGGGGGAGAGAGAGAATGAGGAGGGGGAGAGAGAGAATGAGGAGGGGGAGAGAGAGAGAATGAGGAGGGGGAGAGAGAGAGAATGAGGAGGGGGAGAGAGAGAATGAGGGGGGGAGATAGGAGGGGGAGAGGGGGGAGAGAGGGGGAGAGAAGGGGGGATAGAAGGGGGAGAGAGGGGAGAGAAGGGGAGAGGAGGGGAGAGGAGGGGGGCAAGAGGGGGGACAGGAGGGGGTAGAGAGAGAAGCACACAGGGGGAACTCACAAGGAGAATGTTTCCCAAAAGCCATTGGCTCGGAAAATGAGAAAGGCTGAATTTTGTGAGTTCTTGCAACCAGTGGGGCTTAAAGCCTGGAGTTTAAAGGTCAGCTGGCTTGGCTGAGATAGAGCCCACAGGACACTGTGCTGCTTCTGGAGAGAAGGCAAGCAAACAACCCAGGGGAAGACACTGTGGAAATAGCCATCTGAAGAGTGCCTGGGGCACACAAGGGGAAGATTCTTTGCTCTTAGAATATGTCCCTGAGAAGCACTGTTCACCTTGATGCCTCTCCAGGAACAAAGGAGCTGGCTGGCAAACATTTCCCTCCCCTACCACTCACAGACACACAGAGCTACCTGCAGGAAGCAGTGTAGTGCCAACACTGGCTGCCTAATAAGCCCCACCTCCCTTCACTCCAGCAGGACTGGCCTTTTCAGTTATGCCTGCCTCAGTCCCAGCATGTCAGGCCTCTCCCCCAGAAGACCAGCACAAATCCCTTCCTACACCATGTCTCCCAATCAGACAGTTCTGCAGGGCCTCAGTTCTGGTGGAGGTGGTGTCAGGTCTGATTTTATATGCAGACCAGAGCACACCTAGCTAAAACTCACCATATTCAGGCCAGGGACCAAACACTGCCCATAGCAGGCAAGGAAAGCCTCTGTAGGCAACTAGCCTGAAGGATAGAGCAGCCAGAACACAACAGCAGAGTGCCTGCAGCACACACCAGAAACACTCCCTGAAGCACCAGGCCCTAGGAACTATGTGACCCTTTCTTCATAAGGCCATTACTTTCAGGAGCAGGAGACATAATTGGATTTTCTAGCACACAGAAGAAGGCAGAGACTTAGACTACATGGAAAGATGGAGGAATTTATCCCAAATGAAAGCACACATAGGGCCACGGCCAGAGATCTAAGTAAAACAGATATAAGTAACATGCATGATGGAGAATTTAAGGCAATAATCATAGGGATACTCACCGGGCTTCAGAAGAGAAGACATCAGTGTGACCCTTACTACAGAGATAAAAGTCAAGAAAGAAGCAATCAGAGGTGTAGAGTGCAATAAAGGAGATTGGAAACAGGCTTGATGCAATGAACTGCAGGCTGGAAGAAGCTGAGGAATGAATTAATGACCTAGAAGACAAAGTGATGGAAAATAATGAAGCTGAACAGAAGAGAGAAAGAAGAATTATGCAACATGAGAATAGATTTTGGGAATTCAGTGCCTCCATCAAATGTAATAACATTCATATTATAGGAGTCCCAGAAGAGAGAAAAGGAAGCAGAAAATTTATTTTGAGAAATAACAGGATAAACATCCCTAATCTGGGGAAGGAAACAGACATCCAGATCCAGGAGGCACAGAGAACTCCCATTTAAAAAAAAAAAATCAACAAAAGCAGGCCAACACCAAGACATATTGTAGTTAAATTTGCAAAATACAGTGATAAGGAAAAATCTTAAAAGCAGCAAGACAAAAGAAGTCCTTAATTTACAAGGGAAGACCCATAAGGCTAGCTGGAGATTTCTCAACAGAAACTTGGCAAGCAGAGGGAGTGGCATGATATATTCAAAGTGCTCAATGGGAAAAATCTGCAGCCAAGAATACTCTATCCAGAAAGCCTGCCATTCAGAATAGAAGAGATAAAAGTTTCCCAGACAAAAACTAAAGAAGTTTGTGACTGCTAAACCAGCCCTGCAAGAAATATTAAAGGGGACCCTGAATGCAAAGGAAAGAGCAAAAGTGACAAAGACAAGAAAGGATCAGAGAAAATCTACAGAAACAATGAAAAACAAGTAATAAAATGGCAATAAATACATATCAGTACTCTGAATGTAAATGGACTAAACCAATCAGAAGACATAGGGTGTCAGAAGGGATTAAAAAAAAAAAGTAAGACCTATGTATATGCTGTGAGACTCATTTTAGACCTAAGGACATGTGGGACAACTGCAGGTTGAAAGTGAGGGGACAGAGAAATATTTTTCATGCAAATGGATGTGAATAGAAAGCTGGAGTAGTAATACTTATATCTGACAAAATAGACTTTAAAACAAAGACCAACGGGGCGCCTGGTTGGCTCAGTCATTTAAGCGTCTGCCTTCGGCTCAGGTCATGATCCCAGGGTCCTGGGATGGAGCCCCGCATTGGGCTCCCTGCTCAGTGGGGAGCCTGCTTCTCCCTCTCCCACTCCCCCTGCTTGTGTTCCCTCTCTCCCTGTCTCTCTCTGGTCAAATAAATAAAAATCTTAAAAAAAAAAAAAAAAAGACTAGTAAGAGACAAAGAGGAGCATAATCTAATAATAAAGGGGACAATCCAACAAGACAACATAACAATTATAAATATTTATGTACCCAACATGGGAGCACCCAGATATGTAAAACAGAAGCATAAAAGAATAAATAATACAATAATAGTAGGGGACTTTAATGCCCCACTTATATCAATGAACAGATCATCTAAACAGAATATTAACAAGGAAACAATGGCTTTGAATGATACACTGGACCAGATGGACTTAACAGACATATTCAGGTCATTCCATCCTAAAATAGCAGAATACACATTCTTTACAAGTACACACAAAACATTCTCCACAATAGATCACATATTAGGTCACAAGTCAGGCCTCAACTCATACAAAAAGACTGAAATCATACCATGTACCTTTTCTAACCACAATGCTATGAAACTAGAAGTCAACTGCAAGAAAAAATTTGGGAAGACCACAAATTCATGGAGGTTAAACAACATACTACTAAACAATGAATGGGTCAACCAGGAAATCAAAGAAGAAATTTAAAAAATACATGGAAACAAATGAAAATGAAAACAGAATAGTCCAAAACTTTTGGAATGCAGCAAAACAGGTCCTAGATGGAAGTATATAGCAATACAAACCTATCTCAAGCAGCAAAAAAATATCAAAACAACCTAACCTTACACCTAAGGGAGCTAGAAAAAGAACAATGAAGGCTAACACCAGCAGAAGGAAGGAAGTAGTAAAGATCAGAGCAGAAATAAATGATATAGAAGCTAAAAGAAACAACAGATCAATGAAACCAGAAGCTGGTTCTTTGAAAAAAATTAAAACTGATAAAGCTCTAGCCAGACTTATCAAAAGGAGAAAGGACCCAAATAAATAAAAATAACAAAGGAGAGAGGAGAAATAACAACCAACACCACAGAAATATAAAAAATTATAAGAGTATTATAAAAAAACTATACAGCAACAAATTGCACAACTTGGAAGAAATGGATAAATTCCTGGAACCATATAAACTACCAAAACTGAAACAGGAATAGAAAACTTGAAAGGACAGATAACCAGCAAAGAAATTGAAGCAGTAATCAAAAATCTCCCAACAAACAAATGTCCAGGGCCAGATGGCTTTCCAGGGGAATTCTACCAAACATTTAAAGAAGAGTTAATATCTATTCTTCTCAAACTATTCCAAAAAATAGAAAAGGAAGGAAAACTTCCAAACTCATTCTATGAAGTCAGCCTTACCCAGATACCAAAACCAGATAAAGAAACTACCAAAAAAGATAACTACAGGCCAATATCCCTGATGAACATGGGTGCAAAAATTCTCAACAAGATACTAGCAAACTGAATCCAACAATACTTTAAAAAAATCATTCACCACAGGGGTGCCTGGTTGGCTCAGTCGTTAAGTGTCTGCCTCCGGCTCAGGTCATGATCCCAGGGTCCTGGGATCGAGCCCCACATCAGGCTCCCTGCTCGGCAGGAAGTCTGCTTCTCCCTCTCCCACTCCCCCTGCTTGTGTTCCCTCTCTCACTGTGTCTCTCTCTGTCAAATAAATAAATAAAATCTTTAAAAAAATAAAAATAAAAAAATAAAATATCATTCACCACAATCAAGTGTGATTTATTCCTGTGTTGCAAGGTGGTTCCGTATTTGCAAATCAATATGATATACCACATTAATAAAAGGTAAGGTAAGAACCATATGATCATTTCAATAGATGCAGAAAAAGCATTTGACAAAGTACAACATTCATTCAAGATAAAAACCCTCAACAAAGGAGATTTAGAGGGAATATACTTCAACATAATAAAGGCCATATATGAAAAATCTACAGCTAATATCATCTTCAATGAGGAAAAAGAGCTTTTCCTTTACAGTCAGGAACAAGACAGGGATGTCCACTCTTGCTACCTTTATTTAACATAGTACTAGAAATCCTACCCACAGCAATCAGACAACAAAAAGAAATAAAAAGCATCCAAATCGGCAAAGAAGTCAAACTCTCACTGTTTGCAGATGATATGATACTTTATGTGGAAAACCCAACAGACTCAGTCAACCTTTCACTATTTGCAGATGACATGATACCATATATACTAAACCCAAAAGGCTCCACAAGAAAAGTACTAGAACTGATAAATGAATTCAGTAAAGTCACAGGATACAAAATCAATGTATAGAAATCTGCATTTTTATACACCAATAATGAAGCAGGAGAAAGAGAAATTAGGAATCAATCCCATTTACAATTGCACCAAACGGAATGGAATATTACTCAGCCATAAAAAGAATGAAATCTTGCCATTTGCAACAACATGGATGGAGCTAGAGAGTATTGTGCTAAGTGAAATGAATCAGAAAGACAAATACCATATGATTTCACTCATATGTGGAATTTAAGAAACAAAACAAACAAGAGGCAAACCAAGAAACAGACACTTAAATATAAAGAACAAACTGCTGGTTACCAGATGGGAGGTGCGTGGCGGGCGGGGGTGGGGGGGCGCGGAATGGATGAAATAGGTGATGAGGATTAAGGAGTGCACTTGTTGTGATGAGCACCGCGTGTTGTATGGAAGTGTTGAATCACTATATTGTACACCTGAAACTAATATTACACTGTATATTAACTAACTGGAATTTAAATAAAAATTTTAAATGAAGTTTAAATGTCCATATAACTAAACACAAATTTAAGCTAAAATAGTTTACAGTCATTGAGTGTTGGGAGCGGGCCTGTTCGCTAGAAAGCAATTCATTGAAATCCAACCTATCAAAAGATGAATTTGCCAAATTAAGTTCTAATTTTTTCTGCCGCTGCCTCTTGCTGTTCTATCCCTCAAGTAGTAGGCCAAATGCAGTTCTTTCTTTATTCTCCTACAACATGTCCCCCTGCCTGACTTCACTTCTGCCTCTGTCCTCACTTCCCTAAAAAAAAAAAAAAAAAAAAAAAAGTCTTTTTGTGGACTTCAACCTTCTTCCTTCCTGACAATGTAAAGCCTATAGTGAACCATCCTAAACCAGATTTCAATCTTCTAGTTGTCAGGGAATTGCATATTTAGTAAGTTGATTATCAAGGAATTTATTCTACATGAATCTACCTAGCTGCATTAGCATACTACCATATCCCTGGCACTCTACTTGGCTCTTTACTTGTGAGGTCTCATTTAATCCTGATAAGCAGCCTTAAGATTTAGGTACTACTATTTGCCCCATTTTGTAAATGAGGAAATTCGAACTTAAGAGTGTTTAACTTGCCAACAGACAGAGTTAATAAGCAGCAGAGCTAGGATTCAAATTCAGATCCCAGTGACATTAAGACCAGAATTATTTGCTGGAAAAATAAAACACTGTCCCCCTTCAAGTTAGTTAATGTAAGAATAAATAATATCACTGTTGGTATTCTCCTATGTGCTAGAGGAAATTGGTTTTTTATTTTGGAGGATAAGTTTCTAACATGTTTTTAAAAGTCTTTAAAATACACATGATGGGTAAGCAGGGAATTCTTCTCTTAGGTAGGATTCTGCCCTCAGAACATTATTAGTTAAGTAAAATGAAGATTTTTCTTTCAAGTACTGCTTCAAATAGAAAAAATATAAACAACCTAAATGTCCAATAGTAAAATCCAAGAATCTTTGTGTTAGCACAAGAACAAGGAAAGTGGTATACAATGAACTTTAAAAGTTTTTTGACGTAATTTATATACAAAAATGCATAGATCTTAAGTTTAATAGCTTGTCAATTATACCTACCCAAATTACCAACACCCAAGACAAGATAAGGAACATTTCAATTACTCCCCAAATTCTCTGGTACCCCTTTCAGGTTGATTCCCATTTCTACAGGCAACCATTTTCTGGTTTCTTCCACTTCACATAAATGGAATCATCTAGTATGCATACTGGTGTGTTTGAATTCTCTTGCTCAAACTGACATTTCTGAAGTTTGTTATCACTATTGCAGGTATCACTAGTTCACTCCTTTTTATTGCCAAGTAGCATTCCTTTGTGTGAATTCACCATAATTTTTTTATCCACTTTGCTGATGACCATTTGGGTTTTTTTAATTATCAATAATAGTATGAACATTTGAACATTTGTGTCCAAGACTTTATGTGGACATATATTTTCATTTCCTTTTGGTAAATACTTAGGAATTCAAAAACAAATATTTAGGAATTCCTGGGTCAAAGGTAGATGTATGTTAACTTTATAAAAACTTGCCAAACCATTTTCCAAAACAGACCATTTTATACTGCCATCACTAACTTGTGCAAGTTCCAGTTGCTTAGCATTCTCTGAGACTGGTATTTTCAGTCTTTCCAATTTTAGACATTCAAGTACATGTGAAATTGCATTTCAGAGTGGTTTAAAGTTCTACTTCACTGGTGACTAATGTTCAGCATTTCAGGTACTCATTGGTTATCCATCTATCTTTTATCAAGCATCTGTTCAAGTTTTGCATTCTTTTTAAATGGGGGTGGTCTTAATACTGAGTTTTAATATTCTTTATATTTTATGTACTTATAAATTCTTTATACAATTTCTAGACTATTAAACAAGAAAGATCACCATACATAATTCCAAGTTGACTAGGGTTTTATATAAAGCATATGCTTATAAACACTCACCTGCCAGCCTGACCCACCACTGACAGCATTTTATCAACTCTTCACTTTTTCTTATTATTTCCTCCATTTTTCTAAATATGCACATACCTGCTATTCTGTCCCCCCATTGTAAACACTTTCTATTTTTTTGTCCTATTAGGAAAATTAAAGATTTTGCTTTCTTTCACCGTGATCACCTTTAAAACTTTCCCTGTGACATAAATATAAATGGATGTTTTAATTAAATCAGTTCAGCATTTATATTAGAACTACTTAAGTATTGTTCATGGCATACTCACTTTAGGTACAATGATTGTTTTAATTTTTTTGTTTAGAGTTTATAATTGCCTTATTTTTGTACGTTATAATTTTCTGGAGAGCTATCCCTATCTCCCCCATCTTCCTATTCCTAACTATACTATAAAAGTCCTTCTCAATAAGGGTAAATACATCAAGTAATCCATTAACTCAACTTTTTCTGGAGAGGAGCCATCCCTCCCAGAGGGTACCAGCCACCTGCTCTACTCTGAGCTACTGGTTCTCTAAGCCTGATGTACAGCTCTTATCATAGAAATCTCCTTCAGCATCATCTCTTCTCTCCCATGTTAGTGCAGGTATATTCTTCATTCTTGGTTTAATCTCTTTCATAGAAGCCATACTTTCCAGAAATTTCCTGACAGAGTCCATAAAAGGGAATTTTTTGAGAGGTATATATTTGGAAATGGATTAATTCTACCCTCACACTTGTATAAGAGTTTGGTTAGTATACAATTCTAGGTTATAAATACTTTCCCTTGGAATATTAGGGCGTTTTTCTGTGGTCTTGTCATAGAAAATTCTAATGCCATTGTGATTACAGATAGCTGGTACAAGTGCTTTAGAAAGCTATTTTTCATTATCCACTAAAGAGAACTTCTAAAGCCAAACAAATGTATACTGACCGAGCAGTATCAGTTCTAGACATAAGCCCTATGAAATAGGTACATATACTAAGTGAAAGATATCTGTACATTACTGTTCGTAGCAGTATTTTTCCTAATGGCCAAAATCCACAATTTACCCAAATGCCTTTTAACAGTCGAATGGATAAATTGGGCTATATTTATGCAATGGAATACTAGACAGCAATAAGAATAAATAATCTACAACTATATGCAATGACATGGGTAAATCTCAATGTTCAGCAAAATATGCCCAGCGTAAAAGCATACATGCTATGTGATTCTATTTTATAAACTGCAAAAGCTGGAAAAATTAATTTTTGTTAGAAATCAGGATAGCATTAGCCTTAGCAGGAGATAGTTACTAGAAGGGGGTGCTCTATTTGTGATATGACTAATGTTCTGTTTCTTGATCTGGGTGCTAGTTACGAGAATGTGTTCAATTTTTAAAGTCAAGCTGTACATTTATGACATGTACACTTTCTTATATGTAAATTATACCTCATTAAAATTTCCCAGAAAAGTTTACAGCTTTGACTTCGTTTTTTATTTTAAATTTTGTATTTTGGAATAGTTTTAGATTCACAGGTGAATTTCATAGATAGTACAGAGTTCCTGTATCCTCTTCACCCAGTTTCCCTTATAATTAACATCTTATGTAACCATATTACATTTTTGAAAACTAAAAGATTAGCATTGGTACAACACTATGAACTAAACTACAGACTTTATTCATAGTTCACCAGTTTTTCCACAATGTTTTTACCATTCCAGGATCCGATTTAAGATACCACATTGCATTTGACTAAGTAATTTTTAATACATCTGATAAGTTGTTTTTTGTTCTTTGCATTCTTTTTTTCAGAGAGGGGGGCAGGGGCAGAGGGAGAGAGAATCTCAAGCAGACTCCATGCCCAACACAGAGCCCAACACGGGGCTCGATTTCATGACCCTGAGATCATGACGTGAGCTGAAATCAAGAATCAGCTTAACTGACTGAGCCACCCAGGCTCCCCTGATAAATCTTAAAAACAAAAACCAAAAAACCTTATTTTTAGAGAGAGAGAGTATGTGTACAAGCGGAGGGAGAGGCAGAGGGGGAGAGAGAGAGAGAGAATCCTCAAGCAGACACACCGCTGAGTGTGGAGCTGGAAGCAGGGCTCAATCCCGTGACCCTGAGGACCTGAGCTGAAACCATCATACACTTAACCAACTGAGCCACCCAGGTACCCCCTGATAAGTTCTTTTTTTTTTTTTAACAGTGTATTTACAGAAACAAAAAATGTAGATCACATTGCCCAACATTACCAGAATTGCTAAATTCTATATGTTGGAATAACATCCAGCAATTATAACTGAGAAATACCTAATAACATAATACATAAAATGTGGTCTATACTATGATCCCAATGATATTGTTATGTCATTATGTATGTCAACACAAAACTTTTCTAGAAATGTATTAAAATGACATTAGTGGCTAATTTGGGTTATGATGATTATGGGTTATTTTCATATTCTCTTTAAACTTTCCTGGGTGGCAACCCCTCTCAACCAGCTCACCAAGGAGCATTATGCCTTAACGTTCTTAAGTGGGAGTTAGCCACCTTTTTCTATACAGGAGTGCCAGATAGTAATTATTTTAGATACTGCAGGCCATATGGTCTCTTTCACAGCAACTGCTCAACTATGCCATTTTAGTGTGAAAGCAGCCATAGACAATGGCAAACACCCATGAAATTAATGGGTGTGGCCTGTTCCAATAAAACTATTTTTAAATAGTTTTTACAACCTGACCAGGCAGCAGGTCAGGTTTGGCCTGCAGGCTGCAGTTTTCCCAGCCCTGTTCTAAAGCATCTGTCCTATTCATCCAGAGTGGTAGTAACTATGCACTGTCCTTGGACAATTAAGAAAACAGTTATTCCAATCATTTTCTCTTGGGCTTAATTCCTTCACTGAAGTCGTTGAGAAAGATTTCCATATTTTCTAAATTTTCAGAAAATCAGCTACTTCTTCTATAATCATCATTTTCTTTAAAAAAGCATGCATTTTTAAATGAAATCAATATAATATGGAGGAAGGACAAGAAGAGGATGAGAGAAGTACTGATGCAAAGGTTGTGCAAAATTGATATTCCAAAGTAAGGAAGAACACTGGTTATGGAAAGGCATGGATGGATTCCAGAGGTTTTAAAGTTTGACAAACAGGGGCACCTGGGTGGCTCGGTTGGTTAAGTGTCTGCCTTGGCTTAGGTCATGATCTCAGGGTCATGGGATCGAGCCCCACATCGGGCTCCTTGCTCAGCGGGGAGTCTGCTTCTCCCTCTCCCTCTGTCCTAGCGCTTTCCTTCTCTCTCTCCCTCTCTCTCTCTCTCTTTTGTAAGATAAATAAAATCTTAAAAAAATAAAGTTCAATAAACAGAGATTGATGACTCATCGGCTGTGAGGGGAGTGGAATTACTTCATTGATTCTGATTTGTGTACTGAGTGGATGGTGCTAGCATTTACTCTAAATGAGAAATATAGATACACAAAAATACATGAGGAATACTAGTTGGGAAACTTAAGTGCCTGTTTTAAAGACTCTGTCATAATACTTTTCCAGGTGCTCTGTGATAACCATCCATTACTTGGGTCTTGAATTGAGAGATGGCTGTGAGACAGTACCCTTTATACTGCATCTCAGATGATTGCTTTAAAGACTTTTGAACAAGCATGGGATCTGGTTAATTAACTATAACATGTGTATCTTTGGAAAATATAAAGCAGAGAGTCATTTTGGTATTTACAAAGATGAGAACAAAACCTCCCACCTGTTTTTAGCTCTTTGTAATAATCCCCCTTATAAAATCTTCTATGATTCCAGCTGTCAAGTGAAAAGTTGGACAAGAGATGCATTACTTACTAACTGGAAAGTCTTACATCTATATTTTATTAATGATATTTCATTTATATATCCTAAAGATTTTATGATTAAGCTGGGAGATATATACAATAAGCATACATAAATTCATTATATAGCCTCCAAATATATGGGAAAATTAAAAAAAAATGGAAAAAGATACATTGGTGAGAGAACTGCTGGCAACAAGTAAAACAATTATGGCCGTGACAAAATTCACCAAAATAAATCAGCTTTGTCTTTGACATTCTCTTTCAATGGCATCCTGGATCCAATCAATTGTCACAGATCCATCACCATGCCCTTTACCATCTGCCCCTCAGCTCCATTCCCAGAGCCCTTTCAAAAGCTCAGCCTCGCATTTCTTTTCTCAATTATTTCACCTGCTCTCCATGCCTCCAGGCTCTCCCCGCACTTAATCCACTTTCCTTCCTGCTGCCAGAATTCATGTTAAAGCTTTACTGATGATGTAACTCCCTAACTACAAAAGCTCATCTTCAGCTACTGCAGCCAAATTACATCACTTGCACTTCCCAGAACCCTCCTCTCACTCTTCAATTTCTGGCCACCCTCCATTTCTTAATGCTCTTCATTCTTACCAATTGATCTCCTTCTCCCTTGGTCATCATCTGTGTCTATCAAAATCCTGCCCATTCCTCAAGACTGGCCTGAGAATTCTCTAACTCTCCTTTTTGGGAGCTGTTATAACTACCGATGGAACTGGGAAGTAGGCCTGGACAGCATAGAAGTTGCACGCATTCCCTTGACTCGAAGTGGACTTCCTGTACCTTAGGAAAGCTTAGGTGGCACATAGAGACATTAGTCAAATCAGTACAGAACAACGATGTGATCCTTATCAAAGCAAATTTCTCCACATCCTTTCCTTGGACTACAGTTGTCTGTCTTATTTGTTAGATAGCAAACTCCAAGAGAACCCAGACTGTACTTTAAACCTCTTGGTATCCTTGAGGAGCTTCAGGCAGTGCCTTCTTCATAGTCCATACTACATTAAATCAATTTAGTTGTAAATTTGTGCCTGGACAGCTAAGCACACGTGAGTCCCATCGTGCCAGCACTGGTATAACTGCTTCTTCTGTGTCATCAAGTATCATACACATTGCTTTCTGTCCTGGCCTATTTCTAACCAGCATTCCCGGGCTCTAATAGCATGGCCACAGAAGGACTGAGGTCAGTCTTGCACATGGCAAAGACTAAGTAATAGGAAAATTTCCACCTCAATCTTCACAATTAGTGCACAAAATGAGACACCTATACACCAAATGAATGTAGGCTGGAGCACCGACTACTGACCAGAACAATATAACAAAAAAAGACACAGGAGGAATGTGTTATTTTTTTTTTCCTTTTGACTTCAGCTAATGAAGCAGTGCCCCCACAGAGGCTGGAAAGATAGAGATGTTAGTCTATGTGTTTATTTATTAACTTATTATGCTTTCTGTGTGAACCAAAAAAAAACAAGGAATAATAAATAGGAGAGAAATGCTTTAATTAAATAGAAACACAGTGTAGAGAAACAGACTGTGCCATTAGGGCCCAGGCACTTTTTTTTTTATGCTTTTGGCTGAAAATGCAATAAGATACAGAGCTCAAGGCATCTTTAATATTACATGGTTGTTGCTTTCCTCCCCAAATGGTTTCTTTAAATACCTACAATGCCTGGATAGCCACCTGAAGACAAATAACACATGGTTTTGGCCTGATATGAGCCAAAAGAGATAGAAACAATAATGGCCAAATATATAGTTATAGACAATGCCTGCCCATAGCAGGGAACGAGCTCTCAAATGTTGTATGTTCACTGTTTCATGCAACACAGAATGCTTAGTTTTATCGAGAGCTGAACCTCACCTCTTTATAGAAAACTATCCACTTTGTCATACAACCACCACACACACACACACACACACACACACACACACACACATACACTCAAACCGAAAAGGATTTTAGGAATTCTGAGAAGACCCAAGACTCAGGATTTTAGAGCTAGAAGGAACTCCGGGTATAATCTTATAAATTCCTTTCTCATATTTCACCAGAGTAAGCAGAGGCTCAGAGCAGTAAAGAGATTTGCCGATTGGCACAAGAGTGTCTGAGTCAAGGACAAGACACCAAGTTTGTGGTAGTGGGGCCAGCACTGTTTCCAATTAAGCTTTCTGCAGAAAATGAACTTTCTAGCTAGGTTTTAAGACCATTATTTATATAACTGAAAAATAAAGGGTTTCTAATTTAAAAGGACTTCCAAGGGACTTCTCTGCAAAAATGGATCATTTTCTTTTTATCTTGGCCTCTGATGTTCCTGTTATAAATCTAAGACTGGGTCTTTCTTGCACATGATCACCTTAGTCTACGGGAATAGAAACCAACACACGGCAAACTTATAACACATCTTCCGAATGTTCTCCTAATCCCATTGCAGGTCAAAATGAAAGCTACCCCAATTAAAAATCAATTTTTGAAAAATTTGCAAACATAGTTTGTAATTTTGCCAGGCAAGCCTATTAACTTCTTAAAAAAGAAAGGAAAGAAAGAAAGAAAAGAAAGAAAGAAAAAAGGCTTGCAACTACTCAGGTTCCTGACAGTCTAAGTTTGGACCAAAAAAAATTTAGAGTTGCAAGCTATTTCTTCACCAAATTACAGATTTCATGCCTTCCTCCCTATCCCAGCACAAATACGTTCCCCTACGTATAGATCACTCAAGGAAACTCCTGGATGTCAAAACAGGCCCGGTGGTTTCCTGGGTGATAACTGAATACTGCAGTGAAAATGTAGGAATGCTCTTCCTTAGAAACACTGACAGCCAGCTGACAGAATGTAAGAATGCTATCTTTTTTTTTTTTTTTACCAGAGTTTTGAATATATTTGAGTATTTCCATAATGCACAAGGAATACAGAAGGGGGAGATCCCTTAACGTCAAGTTTCCATAATGAGAATATACATGTCCTTCTTTCTCAAGTCTGAATAGGAAATTCGTTTATTACATGTGTAGTCACTTTTTAGGCTTTCAGAATACTTTCTCATATCAGTCCATTTGATCCCTACACAAAGTTAAAGTAAGATGAGCCTGTCTTATTATCCTCTTGTTTAGATAAAGAACTTAGGTACAAAGAGATGAAGTGACTTGCTAAAGGTCATGGCAGAAATGGGACTAAACAGTTTTCCAAGACTGCTCTCTTGTTAAAAAAATTAAAAGGACATACTCGGAGAAGACAAATATGATAACATATGGATCAGAAGATAAATCGAACATATCTGTTATGATGAAGTCTGTTAATTCCACATGTATTAGACATCTCCCAGTGGTGTCTCATACACCTCTAAAACTCAGTATCCTTACTAGCATTACTATTATTATTACCCACACAGCCAAACATTTAGCATGACTCTCCAGCCTATTGTCTTTTATCACATTGAATGGTAGGACTACTCAGCTTGCCCGCCAATCGGCAATCGATAACACTCAGCTCCTCTTTCTCCTTCACCCACCACATTGGGTTGTTCAGTCTCTTCACCAGCACTTACCTATGCTCTCTCTGGTCTTCATCTTGACACTCAATGACCTAGTTCAATTCATGACCTTTCACGAGGAATAGTAAAACAGACCTCTAATTGCTCTTCTTGGGCTATAGTTTTACCTTCTCCTAACTGCCCTTCCAACTGTTGCCAGAATGACCTGCTCGCCCCAAAGCAACTACAGCATTCAACCACCTTTGAGCACTTCCAGGACAAAGTGCAGATTCCTTAGCGTGAGCAAAATAAGACTTTTCCATCTTGATCCAACCAAAATTTCCATCCTTCCCTCTGTAGATTTCTACATCTTTTCTGTACAGTGCAAGGATTTCTAAGATTTCCTTCCAGCTGACATTCTGTGATTTGCTAAAGAAAATGGCGCTTGAGAGATATGACAAAAACCCTGTTTCTGAACTTTCAGAAATATCTATATGTCAGGGTAGAATAGTGAGCTTTAAATACATATCAGGGAAGTAGTACCAGTCAGGAGAGAAGGTATGCTATCCACCCAAGTGGAGCAAACAAATCTAAAGAGAATTTCATTTATCCTCTAAGCTACAAGCCCCAAATCTACATTAATATGATTTCTTACCGAGGAGCACTGCATATTCAGGACCATTAGGCTGGATTCTCTAAGGGGCTGAATTGAGAGGTGAAGCTATTACTTGCATTAAAAATTAATTAGTTGTGGTAGGGGGAGAAAAAAAGAATGTGAAGTGGTACATGTGCAGAAAGTAGCCTGAGAAGGCTATTAACCAATGGGGGCAGTGAGGAAGAGACAGAAGCCTCTCCAGTCTCCCCTCCCATCCATCCTTCACACAGCAGCTTGAAGAACCTCTTTTCAAATGCCATTTCCCTCACGATAACCTGCAGTGGGTCTGAGTTAGATGCATTTTAATAGTGACTTAATGAGATCTGTTTCACGGCTAATGTGATTGGTCAGGCAAAACCCAATTATTATTTTAGATTAATCAGCTTTTCAGTAGATTCTGTGACCACATGTAGACACAGGAGGCTAGTGTAACTGATCAAACTGGAACCCTATTTAAATTATAGACTGATTCTCTTCTGCCTTGGCTTCTCTAGGTCTTTCCTTTCAAAGGCAGCCTTGGGCCCTTAGCCCCTCAGGCACACTGCCAGGCTGAAGTAAGGCATTGTTACCAAGCTCTGAGAACTCTGGGAATCTCTGCATTTTATGCTCCAAGAAATCCAGCAACATTTTCCCAAGCTTATGTATCATTCAGAGAGAAAACAAAGAGGAATGGACTACAATTCAAGTTTGTGAAAAAAGGTCATTCAAAATAGCCAAACCTTTCTTGGATGGGAAATCATAGGCCGTGTTTGCATGAAGCAAGAGGAGGAAATGTAGATATTCTGGAATAAATAGGTTGCTGAGGAAATCATTAAACACTTAAAAAAAAAAAACCTTCAACTTGCTGGATTTGGAGAGTGGACATTAGCTGCATTTACTCCTTTGGTCTACAGAAAGGCAGAGCTGTAAGTTCCAGATTTGAGGTTTTTCCCTATTACTAAAAGCAGCCATTTAGGCAACTTTGACAAGTGGTAAGCAATAAATGCTATTAGTTTTATTTAAAATGCTTTTTCAGAGATCATTTGTAACTAAAAATTCTAAAGACAACTTGATATTAAAGTGCAATACTTATGTCAGAACACGTTTTGCTTGGGGCGCCTGGGTGGCTCAGTTGTTAAGCGTCTGCCTTCAGCTCAGGTCATGATCCCAGGACTCTGGGATCGGGATCGAGCCCCGCATCGGGCTCCCTGCTCCACGGGAAGCCTGCTTCTCCCTCTCCCACTCCCCCTGCTTGTGTTCCCTCTCTCGCTGTCTCTCTCTCTCTGACAAGTAAATAGAAATCTTTAAAAAGAAAAAAGAAAAAGAACATGTTTTCTTGACCAGGACAAATCAATTAAAGTAATGAGAGAGATTCTATCAAACTGACTAGAAACTCATTTTCTGATTTTTAGTGTTTAATTTCACCCTGAGTTAAAGCATTATTTTTGTCCTAGGGAAAGCCTGATCAAGACCCACATACTGAATTATAAACATGAACAGTGAGCAACGGTAAATCATTTACGATCTCTAGTAGATTAGGGATAGTAGTAGCAACTACACTTGCCAGCATATGAAAGTCACTTTTTTTTATAGCACATTTTCTGACATGGAGGTGGCTGACAGAAAAAGAGGCTTTCAGATGTCATGCCTGAACTTCAGGGATTTGGTCCTCGTCTTTTAAGCCAAAAAAAACCAGTTTTCTTAGTTTCAATAGACTGAAGAGTCCTTCATATGTTAGCCTTTCTTTTCCTCTGGATTTTCAATTACTTATGGCTAATGTTCCAAATTTCAATGTGATTAGTGTTCTACTGATCTGCATTTTAATTTTCTCTATTAAAGTAAATGGAAAAAATTTTAAAACCTTATTAGACTCTTTTCAAAGTGGTGAGGACAGGATAGAGAATAAATGAGAAACTTCAGATCTAAAGTAATGGGAAAATACTTCCATAAGAGATCATTCTAATCTGAATTCAGTATACTATGTAAATATCCGAACTGGACTATAATTTATAACAAATGCACTAATAGCAGTTTATCAATTACCTTTTAAGATATACTGAGATATAATCCACACCATAAAATCCACCCTTTCAAAGTACACAATTCAGTATTTAATATTTTGACAAAATTGTGCAACCATTACCAAAATTTAAGTTTTGAACATTTCATCAACCTAAAAGGAAACCTTGTACACATTAGTAGTCACTTGAATATTACCTTTCAAAATATTTTACAAGGACTCAGTGTCTATGTACTTTCTCAATGTAGGTCACTCAAATAAATAGCTGAGTCAGTTGATTTAGTAGTTTATTAAAAATAATCTGACCAGCTTATGAAAATCCTAATACTAGCTAACATTACCTGTGAACTTTTGTCAAATGTTTAATGAATAAGCAAAATGGGGGGGAGGGGGACTTACATTACTATATTTGAAGATGCCTGAAAGAATTCTTGAGAATGTGGTAGTGGAAATCTCTTCTTGCATTTAGCAACAAGAAAAAAAGCATCAATTGCAAAATACCAAATAAAGTTTAAATGTTCTTATCTCCACCTGAGTGTTACAGAGTTCTTGTGTTTATCTGACCAAAGAACTGAGGAAAAAAAAATCCATGTTATGTTCCGTATAGGCATGGTATCCAAAACAGAACAAAAGACAGCCATAGCCACTGTTTGGATTTAATTGTGTCCCCCAAAATTCATATGCTGGTGCCCTAATCCCCAATAAGACTGCATTTGGAGATAGGGCCTTTATAGAGATAATTAAGGTTAAATGAGGTCCTAAGAGTGGGGTGGTAATCCAGTATAACTGGTGTCCTTATAAGAAGGGACACCATGGATGCACATACACAGAGAAGTCCATGTGAGGATGCAACAAGAAGGCTGGCATCTGGAGTTCAAAGAGAGGCCTCAGAGGAAACCAAACCTGCTAACACCCTAATCTTGGATCTCCAGCCTCCAGAACCGTGAGAAGTTTCTGTTGTTTAAATCACCAGTTTGTGGTATTTTTCATATTGCAGCCCTAGAAAACTAATACAGCTATAAAAACCAAAGTATTAGAGTTTTTAATATGCTGTCTTGAAATGGACACATTGTGGTTCTTAGTCTTACAGAGGCTCTAAACCTAGAGTAGTGGCAGCTATTTAAGGGCATGCAAGATATGTCAAATAATATTTAATGGAATTTTTTTACTAGGTCATGTGTCAGAGAATAGATACCAAGGATAAATGGGAACATGCTACAAAAAAATGAACTTGCCAGGTACAGGAACTATTGAGAATTATTTTCTCCAAGTCATAATTATTTAACAGATGTTTATTGAAACCTTACTATGTGTTTGTGTACTATGATAGTTGCTAGAGATATGGAAATGAACACAGCCAATCCAGAAACTAACATTATGGAACATCTACTATAGTGAGGGAAGTAGAAACTAAGCAAATAAGCACATAAACAACTATTAAAATTTGTGTTGAGGCCATATAAAGTAAGTGAGGGTGCTAATAGGAATATGATGTCAATGTAGGGTTCGATGAATGCTCCTATGGGAGAATTTCAGGTGAAAGATGAATATAATTTAGCCTTGTGAAAAATGGAAGGAAACGTTTTCGAGATGCAGTGAAGGTGCCAGGGTAATACAGAGTTTGAACATGCTCTAGATGTGCATTTGAGCACAGTTATAGCCCCAAGGAGTATGAAAATTGACTACATACGTACTCTCAAGTGATAGAATACATGTTGGGAAGGGAATCTCTGAGCTAGTACAAAGTAGCATGAGTTGGTACCACTGGGGGGTTATGACTAATTAGATGTAAAATCCAGGGGGATATCTCTTGGGTAGTCTCATACAGCTTGCCATTGGAGGTATGAACATTTCAAAAAGACATGTCAAAGCCAGCTTAAGGAGATACTGGCTAAATATAGGATCGATAAATAGATAATGCTAATAATCAATTATAACCTATGGAATCCATGAGTCTACACTAATATAAAAAATATGAATACAGAAATGGAAATCAAAAAAGAATCTCTTCCTTACAGTACAACGTCAACAACTAGAAAATGTAGAAGAAATAATGGGATTACAGAATCAACATCTGGCAACAATTATAGTAATAATTCAGGCATAAAACAACAATAGATGTTAAAATTATTGGGTAAAAGTTTAAGAATAAGATTTTATATAGTCTGGAAGTATCTACCCATAAAATACTTAAAAGTAACTCTATGGTGGAAAAACCTGGCAGTCAACATCTTAATCATGTGACTCATCAAGTGATAAAAGTTACCACCACAAGTGATAAGACAAATAGATATTTGCCCCCTTATTTGCAATAAGAAGAAATACAGTTTATGACAGACCCTGGCCAAAATGCATAATACAGATCTAAGGATCATGAAACATTGGGTAAATCCAACTTGAAGGGCATATTGCAAAATGAGTAGCCTATACTCTTTACAAATATCAAGGTGATTGTATTCAAGGGAAGATTGAGCAATAAGCTCTTCTAGGTTCCTATAGAGCACAAGAGTACCTAATCAGAATTCTTTGCAAGCATTGAAGTCTGCCATTAGCTAATTAAAAATCCCTGACTGAACTTCTCTGGGTCATAATATGTTAACTGGTACCATGTTTGATTTCTCTGAGAAATTCTAGAACTGGACAAAACATACAGAGCAACTGCTTTTAGGCATTAGGCCAAAGGCAGCAAAGAATTCAATATTTGAGAGAGGGAAACAGGAAGTGAGATCTATGTTCACTCAGGCTCCTCAGCTGATGAATATTTCCCAGGCACAGCACATGGAGGCTGAGCCGAAGCAAAGCAAGAAAATCCCACTTGAGCGAAGTGGCTGAGCAAGGGTGGAGCCTGGGAGTGTTGGGGGGGGATCCCCTCACAGATTACTGGCTGAAGACTGGGTGGCATATGTGCAGGGCAAGACTTACAGAAGCTGTGAAGATTTCAGTTGCTCTTGGGTTGAGAGTGGAACAGACACATTAAAAATCACACAATGCTGGGATACAGAGTTCTGGCCTTTCAGAATGGATCTCTAACACTACACACATTCAGCTGAAATGTCAAAGTACAGGATTTAGGATTAAGGAACATACTCTAGAGCAAGGACTTCTCTACAGTCATCCTAAATGCTTAACAATAAACTCTAACAGGATGAGGAAGTGATTACAACAAATTCACTTCCAGCCAGCAAAAAAAGAAAAAAAAAAACACTAAAGAAAGATAACAATTTAGATTTAAATGTATTATTTACATTGTCCAGCATATAAAAAAAATTACAGGGCACCTGGGTGACTTAGTTGGTTAAGCATCTGCCTTAGGCTCTGGTCATGATCTCAGGGTCCTGGGATCCAGCCCTGCCCTGCATCACACTCCCTGCTCAGTAGGGAGTCTGCCTCTCCCTCTCCCTCTGCCCCTCCCACCTGCTCATCCCACACGCATGTGCACGCTCTCTCACACACGTGCGTACATGCACGCACTCTGTCTTTCAAATCAAATCTTTAAAAAAAAAACTACAAGATGTGAAAAAGCAGAAAAATGTGACCAATAACCAAGGAAAAAGCAATGTAATCACAAAGATGATACTGATGTTGGAATTTACAAAGATCTTAAAGTAACTCATAAATATATCCAAGACCATAATAGAGAATATGGTCTTAATGCATGAATAGTTAGGGGATGCTTAGCAGAAAAAGGGGAGACAACTAAAACTTCTAGATATAAATTCTAAAACTGAAAAGTTCAGTATAAGAAACATTAAAAAGATCACTGAGGGTTTTTTAAGTATTTTTTATTTGAGAGAGAGAACATGAGAGTGATAGAGCACAAGCAGGGGGAGGGGGAAAGGGAGGGGGAGAACAGACTCCCTGCCCAGCAGGGAGCCCAACTCGGGATTCGATCCCAGGACCCTTAGATCATTACCCCAGCCAAAGGCAGACCCTTAATCGACTGAGCCAGCCAGGCACCCCCTCATCGAGTGAGTTTTAAAAGTGCATTAGTGATGGTAGTCAGTAGCTTGAAGACAAAGCCATTGAATTTGTCAAATCTGAAGAGAAGCAATAACAAATAATTGATGAACTGTACACAAAATATTAAGCAGTATAACACATGTGTCATTGAAGACCAAGAACAAAAATATAAATGATGGCTCATCATTAGTATTAAGGGTTATCAAAAGAAAAGGACGTAGTTAAATACTAGAAAGTATTAATTCCTAATTGTACACATGGCATAAAAAATACCATTCAAATATGTTTGAGACTAAAGACATTCCAATAAGCAATAACTGAAAATTTGCTACCAACACACCTGCACTAAAAAGAACTTAAATAAGTCCTTCAAACTGATACTAGATGGAAAGAAGACTTTAAAAAAATGGAACAATACAATATATACACTGGGAAACTCAAAATAATCAGGGGTCAATTCTTCCCAAATTTTTCTACAGATTTAACAACCCCCCCAAAAAAAATACCCAGAATATTGATAGAAATTGACAAGTTGGTTCTAAAAATTGATACAAGAAAAAACGCATCTAAAATAGCCCAAGTATCTTGAAAAAGAATGGAGTTGGAAGACTTATACCACTTCAAGACTTCATAGCAAGTTGCAGTAATGAAGACAACATGGTAATGATATACAGAGAGATGGAGGAAATCACTGAAACAGAACAGAGTTTACAGAACTAGAACCAGCCATGTATATTCAAATATTTTTATAAAGTGGCCAAGGTAATTCAATGAGGAAAGGGCAGGCTTTTCCATAGTGCTGGATCCACGGTATCTGTATAGGAAAAAAAAAAATGAATATATATACAAACCAATATATACATATATACAAATTAATTCAAAATGCACTGCAGACCACAATCAATGTGTTTGTTAACAATGGAGAAGGAGTACACAGCCAATAAACTGGTTGTTTATGCTCAGGTTGTTCACCAGTCAGACCAAAGTGTTGAATGGAGTGGCTTATAATTTTTATTTTTTTGGACATAAGAAACGTAAAAGAAAGTATCTGAGGAAAAGCCCTCATAAAGGTACAAGGTGATATTCTGTAGATAATCTATACCAACCTAATAACAATGGTTTCTTTAGTAAGATTTTAAACAATGTTCCAGCCTTCTACTAAAGATTCCCTTGGAGACTACTAGATTCTCAAAGGAACAGGATAGAAATAAATGTATATGTAAATCTCCATGGATATTTTTCCACTCCCTGGGGAAAGTCTAAGTATCATAATAATTATTCTAATCAATAATAATATCTTTAAAGACAGAAATTAAATTCTGTTACTTCCACAGTACGACACCAGGAGTCGGACATTGGTAGCCAAGAGCAAATGCTGCAGAAAGGGCATGTTCCCATTTCACCCAAAGTCTGGCCTCGACCACAGTGCTCCTGTGCACATTTATAATACAGACTCTAATGGAGGGAGGCTGTTGGTATTGTTTACATTTCTTCATATAACTAGTGTGCTTTCAGGGCCTTAGTTTGGGGCCCTTTTCCTTGTTCCAAGAATTCTGCAATGTGTTTCTTATGTAAAAGTCTCTTTTTGCTACTCACTGGGAGGAAAATGGTTTCTAAACACTGCTCACTATGGTAAACACTACTTTGTGATGACATCTGGAGTGGAGAGCTTAATGCTGAGGGAGCCTTTGCCTTCGAGCTATTGTTTATGCTGTAGGGGAAAAAAATGGTCTTGTCACATGAACTTTCAGACTGGAGATGGCCCTAAAGTTGTCTTGTACCAGCCTTAAATTTTTAGTTCAGAAAAGAATCTTGGTCTTAGAAATTTATTTTTTATTTTTTATTTTATTTTATTTTTTATTTTTATTTTTATTTTTTTTTAAAGATTTTATCTCTTTATTTGACAGAGAGACGGTGAGAGAGGAAACACAAGTAGGGGGAGTGGGAGAGGGAGAAGCAGGCCTCCAGCCGAGCAGGGAGCCCGATGCGGGGCTCGATCCCAGGACCCTGGGATCATGGCCTGAGCCGAAGGCAGACGCTTAACGACTGAGCCACCCAGGCGCCCCAGAAATTTATTTTTTAAAAGATAATTATGTACAAAGCACCAAGTTTTAAAAATAACTCACAGAATGGCCTTAGTGTTCAATGTCCACGGGTATGTTTGGGAGTTATGCTACCTATAACTTACATCCCAGAATAAAGTTGAGTGAATTAGAAAAAAAAAATGAAATTCTGTTATTCTCACCTGGGAAAATGAGAGTATCATTAAAATCTACAATAAGTGCACTGTGCTATCCTGTGGGAGTTTGAAATTGTTTCCTGACTCTCAGATAACGATTTCTCTAATGATTTAATTTGTGTGTTTTAAAGTGGCCTACACTGAGCCAGGCTTGAGAAAAAAAAAATTTTTTTTAAGGAAACAGCCTTCAAATAGTTCTAGAACTCAACTAGTGATCCAAGGAATCTCTGCACCAAACATTGATAACTTGTGTCTCATTTGTAAAAGTGGGACAGGGTCCTCTTTAAATACTATATTAATTGCTGATTCTGTGCTTTTGCATCTATGTGAAATATCTTTAAGAACCAGCATTTTCTTTTTTGCCTTTGAAGTTACCTAAGATGCCAGAATTTTTATTTTGTATTTGATTCTAGTGTGAAGGAACTCAAAGTAAAAGACTTTTTGTAAGCTAAATCAAAAATAGTACTTCGAGGGCCATTTTCTCCCTAGGAGATTAGAGTTTATTATATATCTGATGCCCAGCACAAAGAACTGAGAATTGAATAGGAAGATTTTTTTTCTCATTTTATTCTTCATTCGGAGTTGAGATTTGCAGTCCATTTCAAGCATTGTCTCAAGTAGTTCAGACAAACAAGAATTTTGTATAGAAATACTGTGATGTTTCATATACTTAGTGAGTAGACAGATTAACAGTATCTCTTCTATTTCTGTCTTGGCCACAAGAAGACAGTTATTGGTTGCAATACACCACACCACACCTCCGAATAGAGATGGGCTCCACTGGCAGCACTGCCAACATTTTATGTTCATTTGGTTTCTCTTGTAACCACACCCATTTCAGCGAAAAGCTATAAAGTCAACCAGCTATTTAGCAGATAATCACCAGCACACTAAAGCTTGACTGAATTTGCCACATTTCAACTGATTTTATGGACATTATGTACACAAAGGATAATTTCAGGTGATCAACAGTAGGAAGACACAAATTAGAATTTACATCACAAAATACTGAAATAACTGGTGAGTTTGCAACTGGAAGGAGATCTAATGCTGATTAGACTCTAATTTAAGTCACAGTTCAAGGGAGCATTATGATTATGAAAAGGCTTCACGGATACACCTCTTACTTGATATCAGTTATCCATTCTTAAAAATCATCTTGCTTGAAAACACTAATCAGGAGGTAATTTTCCATCATTTTAAATGGAAAACAATATAATGTATTTTATATAAACCCCAAACTTCTAACCAGCTTCCTTTAAAGTAATGAAAAATGGTAAAACAGAGAACTGTTATCATGTAGTATGTAAAATGCTTAAAACAGAACTTCCTGGGGCACCTAGGTGGCTCAGTCAGTGAAGCATCTGCCTTTGGCTCAGGTCATGATCCCAGGGTCCTGGGATCGAGTCCCGCATCGGGCTCCCTGCTTGGTGAGGAGTCTGCTTCTCCTTCTCCCTCTGCCTTTCCCCGGCCTGCTAGTGATCTCTCTCAAATAAATAAGATCTTTAAAAAAAAAAAACAGGACTTCCTGATCAAACAATTAATATGTTTTTAAATAGCTGCTGTGTATGTTGTGACATGGCCTGTCTTTTTTTTATGCATTTATAATTTTTTTTAATTTTATTGTGTTATGTTAGTCACCATACATCATTGGTTTTTGATGTGGTGATCCACAATCCACTGTTTTCGTATAACACCCAGTGCTCCATGCAGTACGTGCCCTCCTTAATACCCATCACTGGGCTAACCAATCCCCCCTCTCCCCTCCCCTCTAAAACCCTGTTTATTTCTCAGAGTCCATAGTCTCTCATGGTTCATCTCTCCCTCCAATTCCGCCCCCCCTCATTTTTCCCTTCCTTCTCCTAATGTCCTCCATGCTATTCCTTATGTTCCACAAATAAGTGAAACCATATGATAATTGACTTTCTCTGCCTGACTTATTTCACTTAGCATAATCTCCTCCAGTTCTATCCATGTTGATGTAAAAGTTGGGTATTCATCCCTTCTGATGGCTGAGTAATATTCCATTGTATATATGGACCACATCTCCTTTATCCATTCATCTGTTGAAGGGTATCTCGGCTCTTTCCACAGTTTGGCTATTGCGGACATTGCTGCTATGAACACTGGGGTGCATAGAGCCCTTCTTTTCACTACATCTGTGTCTTTGGGGTAAATACCCAGTAGTGCAATTGCTGGGTCATAGGGTAGCTCTATTTTTAAATTTTTGAGGAACCTCCACACTGTTTTCCAAAGTGGCTGTACCACTCTGCTCAAGAATGTTTGGGTCAACCAGGAAATCAAAGAAGAACTTAAACAATTCATAGAAATCAATGAGAATGAAAACACATCAGTCCAAAACCTATGGGATACTGCAAAGGCGGTCCTAAGGGGGAAATACATAGCCATCCAAACTGCACTCAAAAAAATAGAAAAATCCTGAATTCACCAACTAACTCTACACCTTAAAGAACTAGAGAAAAAGCAACAAATGATGCCTAAGCCATGCATTAGAAGAGAAATAATTAAAATTAGAGCAGAAATCAATGAATTAGAAACCAAAAACACAGTAGGTCAGATCAACGAAACTAGAAGTTGGTTCTTTGAAAGAATTAATAAGACATGGCCTGTCTTTGGACAAACAATTTTTGTGACTCACATCCCCTTTGTTGACACCTGGTGTAGTTTTAAAGATTCCTATATGTAACTCTGACATTCTAAGACTGTCTGGAATGTAAGTCAAAAAGTTCTTAAAAATACTGTATTCCATTTTTGTGACCTAAATATAAATTCCCCATAAAAATTGTGATCAGAAAGTAAAACACTGAATTGAGAAATAAATCCATTCTATGAAGTTTGGGTATTAAAAGCCAAGAAATATTCTATGGAAAACCTTAACAGAAAAATATTCTTTTTTAAGATTTTATTTGTCAGAGAGAGAGAGACAGAGAGCGCGCACGCACAAGCAGGGTGAGTGACAAGCAGAGGGAGAAGCAGGCTTCCTGCTGAGCAAGGAGCCTGATGCGGGAACTTGATCCCAGGACCCTGGGATCATGACCTGAGCTGAAGGCAGACGTTTAACCAACTGAGCCACCCAGGTGTCCTAACAGGAAAATATTCTGTAAGGGATGCCTATAGAATAAGAACTGGTCCTGTACATACTATACACAAGAGAAAGAGGAAGCTAGAGAAGAAAATGGTCAGCCAAGATCACAATAGAAATGAATGGAGATGCAAAAAAGCACGTTGGTTAAAAATTTTGAAGAACACAATGTAAAAACTTTTCTGATTTGCAACTGCATATACATATACAAAAATATCTTTATTTCCCTTGTCCTGTTACACTTCTTCTATACCTACTTTACACATGCTAAACTTTGGATTGGGCCAACTATTTACCCTGTTTATAATGCATGATATTAAGTATAATAATATAGGATACAATACGTTAATAGTTCCTGACTTACTATGGCTTAGGTTCAGCTTCAAGTGACCCAAACAGATCAAAATGGCTTAAGCAAATTTATCTCTGTCTCATATAAATGAAGTCTGGAGGTAACTAGTCATTCTCCCAATCTAAACCTATGAATTCAAGCTCATGATTCGAGATGACGCTTCAGCTCTAGCCATTATGTCTACATTGAAGCCAGCAGGGAGATGGGGCAAATAAGAGTGCACCTTCTCCATTTAAGGACATGTCCAGAAAGTTGCTCATAATATTTCTACTCACATTCTGTTGGCAAGAACTTAGTAATGTATCCACACCTAAGTTCAAAGTCATCTAAGAAACGTAATGTTCATTCTAGACAACTATGTGCCCAAATAAAAATCAGAAGGTTTCTACCACTAAAGAAGGGAGTAAGAAAAGACATTCAGGGACAACTAGTATTTTCTCTGTAGTATCAGTGCAAATTCATGGTCTACCTCAGGGGTCAGCAAACTGTAGCCCAGGTGCCAAATTCAACCTTCCATCTGTCTTTGCATGTGAAGTTTTATTTCCACAGCCGTGCCTATCCTTTTTCGTGTTGTATATGACTGTGTTTGGGCTACAGTAGCAGAGTTGAATAGCTGTGGCAGAGACCATTATGGCCTGCAAAGCATGAAGTATTTACTCTCTGGCCCTTTACAGAAAAAAGTTTGCTGACCCCTGATAAAAGTCAGGTTTCCCAGTCCCTGCTCTCATCGCTCTCCACATTTTGTTTGTGGGCTCTTCCTCTGTCCATTCCTTAAACAGTAATATTCCTAAGGCATTGACCTTTGTTTTATACACTCTTGCAATCCATGATCCACCAGGACAATCTCATTTGCCAAATAAGGAAGATACCTTTGCTTGAAGCTGATGGTATTGTTCTGATGGAAGACAAAGAAGTAGTAGAGACTTTCTATTTTAATTTTGTATTCTCCATCCAGGTAAGTGTTGCTTGCACTGAAACAGCTAAAAGATTGTAAAATGGTACAGAGCTGTTCTTAATGCATCTCTTGGCCTAATCAAATCCTATCTCTAGGGATTGAAAAAATATATATACATGTAGTTAGGTAACTACTGATACTTGAATAATCAGGGAAAACAAGAGATTTTGAAAGATTTGAAACAGACACATGGTATTTTAACTTTCCAGAGAACAAATGTGATTTCTACCAAATTCAGCCTAGCAATATTAACACCATTTATTATCAAGATTCTGGAATGATTTATTAAAGAAATGGTATATAAGCACTAAAATATTAGAAGTGAATAAAGCATCTCATTTTGGGCATTAGATTTAATAAATATCTTACTTTGACAATGTCCATAAATTAACATTACATAATACTCAATACCATCAGTAAATATTAATACAACCTGACACCATGAAATTCCTAGAAGAAAATATATGAATAAAGCTCCCTGACATGGGTCTTGGTCATAATATTTTGGATAGGACACCTAAAGCACAAACACCAAAATAAAACAAGTGAAACCATATCAAATAAAAGAACTTCTGCACAGCAAAAGAAACCAACAAACTGAAAAAACCTACAAAATGGGAAAAAATATTTTCAAACCATATATCTGCTATCTTTTGTTTTTTTAACATATAATGTATTATTTGTTTCAGAGGTACAGGTCTGTGATTCAACGGTCTTACACAATTCACAGTGCTCACCATAGCACATACCCTCCCCAATGTCTATCACCCAGCCACCCCATCCCTCCCACCCCCCACCACTCCAGCAACCCTCAGTTTGTTTCCTGAGATTAAGAATTCCTCATATCAGTGAGGTCATATGATACATATGTTTCTCTGATTGACTTATTTCACTCAGCATAATATCCTCCAGTTCCATCCATGTCATTAAAAAGGGCAAGATTTCATTCCTTTTGATGACTGCATAATATTCCATTGTATATATATACCACAACTTCTTCATCCATTTAACAGTCGATGGACATCTTGGCTCTTTCCATAGTTTGGATATTGTGGACATTGCTGCTAGAAACATCGGGGTGCACATACCTCTTCGGATCCCTACATTTGTATCTTTGGGGTAAGTACCCAGTAGTACAATTGCTGGGTTGTAGGGTAGCTCTATTTTCAACTTTTTGAGGAACCTCCATACTGTTTTCCAGAGTGGCTGCACCAGCTTGCATTCCCACCAACAGTGCAGGAGGATTCCCCTTTCTCTGCATCCCCACCAACATCTGTCATTTCCTGACTTGTTAATTTTAGCCATTCTGACTGGTGTGAGGTGGTATCTCATTGAGGTTTTGATTTGGATTTCCCTGATGCCGAGTGATGCTGAGCACTTTTTCATGTGTCTGTTGGCCATTTGGAGGTCTTCTTTGGAAAAACGTCTGTTCATATCTTCTGCCCATTTCTTGATTGGATCATTAGTTCTTTGGGTGTTGAGTTTGATAAGTTCTTTGTAGATTTTGGATACTAGCCCTTTATCTGATATGTCATTTGCAAATATCTTCTCTCATTCTGTCGGTTGTCTTTTGGTTTTGTTGACTGTTTCCTTTGCTTTACAAAAGCTTTTTATCTTGATGAAGTCCCAATAGTTCAGTTTTGCCCTTGCTTCCCTTGCCTTTGGCGATGTTTCTAGGAAGAAGTTGCTGTGGCTGAGGTCGAAGAGGTTGCTGCCTATGTTCTCCTTTAGGATTTTGATGGACTCCTGTCTCACATCGAGGTCTTTCATCCATTTTGAGTCTATTTTTGTGTGTGGTATAAGGAAATGGTCCAGCTTCATTCTTCTGCACGTGGCTGTCCAATTTTCCCAACACCATTTGTTGAACAGACGGTCTTTTTTCCATTGGACATTCTTTCCTGCTTTGTCGAATATTAGTTGACCATAGAGTTGAGGATCCATTTCTGGGCTCTCTATTCTGTTCCATTGATCTATGTGTCTGTTTTTGTGCCAGTACCATACTGTCTTGATGATGACAGCTTTGTCACAGAGTTTGAAGTCCGGAATTGGGATGCTGCCAGCTTTGCTTTTCTTTTTCAACATTCCTCTGGCTATTCGGGGTCTTTTCTGGTTCCATACAAATTTTAGAATTCTTTGTTCCATTTCTTTGAAAAAAGTGGATGGTATTTTGATAGGAATTGTATTAAATGTGTAGCTTGCTCTAGGTAGCATTGACATCTTCACAATATTTGTTCTTCCAATCCATGAGCATGGAACGTTTTTCCATTTCTTTGTGTCTTCCTCAATTTTTTTCATGAGTATTTTATAGTTTTCTGAGTACAGATTCTTTGCCTCTTTGGTTAGATTTATGCCTAGGTATCTTATGGTTTTGGGTGCAATTGTAAATGGGATCGACTCCTTAATTTCTCTTTCTTCTGTCTTGTTGTTGGTGTATAGGAATGCCACTGATTTCTGTGCATTGATTTTATATCCTGCCACTTTACTGAATTCCTGTATGAGTGCTAGCAGTTTTGGGGTAGAGTCTCTTGGGTTTTCCACATAAAGTATCATATCATTTGCAAAGAGTGAGAGTTTGACTTCCTCTTTGCCAATTTGGATGCCCTTTATTTCTTTTTGTTGTCTGATTGCTGTGGCTAGGACTTCTAATACTATGTTGAATAGCAGTGGTGATACTGGACATCCCTGCCATGTTCCTGACCTTAGGGGGAAAGCTCTCCGTTTTTCCCTATTGAGAATGAAATTCGCTGTGGCTTTTTCATAGGTGGCTTTTATGATATTGAGGTATGTACCCTCTATCCCTACACTCTGAAGAGTTTTAATCAAGAAAGGATGCTGTACTTTGTCAAATGCTTTTTCTGCATCTATTGAGAGGATCATATGGTTCTTGTTCTTTCTTTTATTAATGTATTGTATCACATTGATTGAATTGCGGATGTTGAACCAACCTTGCAGCCCAGGGATAAATCCCACTTGGTCGTGGTGAATAATCCTTTTAATGTACTGTTGGATCCTATTGGCTAGTATTTTGGTGAGAATTTTTGCATCCATGTTCATCAAGGATATTGGTCTGTAATTCTCCTTTTTGATGGGGTCTTTGTCTGGTTTTGGGATCAAGGTAATGGCCTCATAAAACGAGTTTGGAAGTTTTCCTTCCATTTCTATTTTTTTGAATAGTTTCAGAAGAATAAGTATTAATTCTTCTTTAAATGTTTGGTAGAAAACCCCTGGGAAGCCATGTGGCCCTGGGCTTTTGTTTGTTGGGAGATTTTTGTTTACTGCTTCAATTTTCTTAGTGGTTCTAGGTCTGTTCAGGTTTTCTATTTCTTCCTGGTTCAGTTTTGGTAGTTTATACATCTCTAGGAATGCATCCATTTCTTCCAGATTATCTAGTTTGCTGGCATATAGTTGCTCATAACATGTTCTTATAATTGTAGTTCTTTGGTGTTGGTTGTGATCTCTCCTCTTTCATTCATGATTTTATTTATTTGGGTCCTTTCTCTTTTCTTTTTGATAAGTCTAGCCAGGGGCTTATCAATCTTGTTAATCTTTCAAAGAACCAGCTCCTAGTTTCGTTGATCTGTTCTACTGTTCTTTTGGTTTCTACTTCATTGATTTCTGCTCTGATCTTTTTTTTTTTTTTTTTTAATTTTTTTTTTTTTAAGATTTTATTTATTTATTTGCAAGAGAGAGAATGAGAGATAGAAAGCACGAGAGGGAGGAGGGTCAGAGGGAGAAGCAGACTCACTGCTGAGCAGGGAGCCCGATGCAGGACTTGATCCCGGGACTCCAGGATCATGACCTGAGCCGAAGGCAGTCGCTTAACCGACTGAGCCACCCAGGCGCCCTCTGCTCTGATCTTTATTATTTCTCTTCTCCTGCTGGGTTTAGGCTTTATTTGCTGTTTTTTCTCTATCTCCTTTAGGTGTAGGGTTAGGTTGTGTATTTGAGACCTTTCTTGTTTCTTGAGAAAGGCTTGTATTGCTATATACTTTCCTCTTAGGACTGCCTTTGCTGCATACCAAAGACTTTGAACAGTTGTGTTTTCCATTTTCATTTGTTCCCATGAATTTTTTTAATTCTTCTTTAATTTCCCTGTTGACCCATTCATTCTTTAGTAGGATGCTCTTTAGCCTTTCCGACTATCCTCTTGTGATTGAGTTCTAGTTTCAAAACATTGTGGTCTGAAAATATGCAGGGAATGATCCCAATTTTGGTACCGGTTAAGACCTGATTTGTGACCTAGGATGTGATCTGTTCTGGAGAATGTTCCCGTGGGCACTAGAGAAGAATGTGCATTCTGTTGCTTTGGGATGGAATTTTCTGAATATATCTGTGAAGTCCATTTAGTCCAGTGTATCATTTAAAGTCTTTATTTCCTTGTTGATCTTTTGCTTAGATGATCTGTCCATTTCAGTGAGGAGGGTGTTAAAGTCCCCCACTATCATTGTATTGTTGTCAATGTGTTTCTTTGCTTTTGTTATTAATCGGCTTATATAATTGGCTGTTAGGCACATAGATAATTACAATTCTTAGATCTTCTTGTTGGATAGATCCTTTAAGTATGATATAGTGTCCTTCTTCATCTATTATAGTCTTTGGTTTAAAATCTAATTTGTCTGATATAAGGATTGCCACCCCAGCTTTCTTTTGGTGTCCATTAGCATGGTAAATGGTTTTCCACCCCCTCACTTTCAATCTGGGGGTGTCTTTGGGTCTAAAATGAGTCTCTTGCAGACAGCATATCGATGGGTCTTGTTTTTTAATCCAATCTGATACCCTGTGTCTCTTGATGGGGGCATTTAGCCCATTCACATTCAGGGTAACTATTGAAAGATATGAATTTAGTGCAATTGTATTGCCTGTAAGGTGACTGTTACTGTATATTGTCTGTGTTCCTTTCTGGTCTCTGTTGCTTTCAGGCTCTCTTTGCTTAGAGGACCCCTTTCAAGATTTCTTGTAGGGCTGGTTTCGTGTTTGCAAATTCCTTTAGTTTTTGTTTGTCCTGGAAGCTTTTTATCTCTCCTTCTATTTTCAATGACAGCCTAGCTGGATATCATATTCTTGGCTGCTTATTTTTCTCATTTAGTGCTCTGAATATATCATGCCAGTCCTTTCTGGCCTGCCAGGTCTCTGTGGATAGGTCTGTTACCAGTCTAATGTTTCTACTATTGTAGGTTACAGATCTCTTCTCCCGAGCTGCTTTCAGGATTTCCTCTTTGTCTCTGAGACTCATAAGTTTTACTATTAGATGTCAGGGTGTTGACCTATTTTTATCGATTTTGAGGGAGGTTCTCTGTGCCTCCTGGATTTTGTTGCCTGTTTCCTTCCCCAAATTAGGGAAGTTCTCTGCTATAATTTGCTCCAATATACCTTCTGCCCCTCTCTCTCTTTCTTCTTCTTCTGGGATCCCAATTATTCTAATGTTGTTTCGTCTTATGGTATCACTTATCTCTCGAATTCTGCCCTCGTGATCCAGTAGTTATCTCTCTTTCTCAGTTTCTTTATTTTCCATCATTTGGTCTTCTATATCACTGATTCTCTCTTCTGCCTCATTTATCCTAGCAGTTAGAGCCTCCATTTTTGATTGCACCTCATTAATAGCCTTTTTGATTTCAACTTCGTTAGATTTTAGTTCTTTTATTTCTCCAGAAAGGGTTTCTCTAGTATCTTCCATGCTTTTTTCAAGCCCAGCTAGTATCTTTATAATTGTCATTCTGAACTCTAGTTCCGACATCTTACTAATGTCCCTATTGATTAGGTCCCTGGCAATCAGTACTGCCTCTTGTTCTTTTTTTTTGAGGTGATTTTTTCTGTCTTGTCATTTTGTCCAGAGAAGAGATGTAGGAGAGAACAAAATGCTAACAGGATAACAACGTCCCCAGAAAAATATACACTAAACAAATCAGAAGAGACCTGAAACCAGGGGAAAAGAAAGGGAAAGAAAGAAAAAAGAAAAAGATAAAAAACAAACAAATAAAAAACAGAATATGATCAAATATGATCAGGCTGGTGCATAGATCAGTGCCACACACTAGATTTTGGGCGTATTTTGGTCTGTTAGAAGAAAGTGCCTCCCAAAATTTTAAAGAAAGGAAAGCTTATATATGTACAAAAATAAGGGTAAATACAGTGAAGGGATGGAATATGACTGTAAAGATGAAAATTATAAAAGATTTTATAAAAGGAATTGATAAGAAGTTGGTTGAAAAAAGAAAGAAGAGGATTTAAAAAAAGAAAGGGGAGAGAGAATGTGATCAGGCAGGAGACTAGAACAAAGCCATACACTAGAGATTTAGGGTATATTTTGGTCTGTTAGAAGAAACTGTATCCCAAAATTTTAAAGACAGAACAACTTATATATATAAACCAAAAATAAGGGTAACTACTATGAAGGGATAGAATATGACTCTAAAAATGAAAAATAAGATTTTTTAATAAAGGGATTGATAAGATGTTGGTTGAAAAAGGGAAAAAGAAAAATTCAAAAGAAAAAGAAAAAAAGAAAATTTAAAAAATTAACTTAAAGAATTTGGGGGGGGAAGCCATGAATTCTATGTGCAGTATTCTCCTAGCGCTGGAGTTCTGCCGTTCTCAATGATTGGTAAACTTGGTCTTGGCTGGCTGTTCTTGCTGATCTTCTGGGGGAGGCGCCTGTTGCCGTGGTTCCCAAATGTCTTTGCTGGAGGCAGAATTGCCCCACCCTTGTCGGGTCCCAGCTAAGTAATCTGCTGGGGTTTGCTGTCGGGAGCTTTTGTTCCCTGCAAGCTTTCTGTACAGCTTGGGAGGATGAGAGTGAAATGGCGGCCTCCCACTCTCCGCCCTGGAGGAGCCTAGAACTCGGGGCCCCCACTCCCCAGTGTGCCCCCAGAGAAAAGGAGTCAATCACTCCTGTCTCCCCAGTCTCTGGCGGCACTCCATGCTCACCCGGCCTGTGACCGAGCATTTCTATCTCTGGCACCCGACTCAGTGTGGAGTCCCCAAACCCAGCAGATCCCTGTGGTGTGCTCCCGTGCTGGTCCTCCCAGGGGAGGAAGGGGAGTCTCCCCAGATCTACCGCTTGTTGGGTCCCTTCTGGAGGAGCAGTGGCCCAACTGTGTCCCAGATCACGGTTTATGGCCACCCCGAGCTGAGAGCCTGCGCCTCGGCTCCGTCTCTGCAACCAGCTTCCCCGTTCCAATACCCGGGAGCTCTGCCGCAGTCAGGCACCCCTGGTCTTTCTGTGACCCCAAGGGTCCTGAGACCACATTGTCCCAGCGAGGGTTCTACCCCCCGCTTAGCCACTGGAGTTACATCCCTCAGTGGAGCAGACTTCTAGAAGTTCCGATTTTGTGCTCCACTCTCTATCACTTGCCGGTAGTGGCTGACGGGCACTCCCTCCCCCCGCTGTCTATCCTCCCGAATATCACTTCGGATTCACTTCTCCGCATGTCCTACCTTCCAGAAAGTGGTTGCTTTTCTGTTCAGAGAGTTGCTGCTATTCTTTTCTTCAATCTCCTGTTGAGTTTATAGGTGTTCCAAATGGTTTGATCCCTATCCAGCTGAATTCCTGGGACCAGACGAAATTTAGGTCTCCTACTCCTCCACCATCTTGCTCTTCCCACTACTGACAACTTTAAATTCTTTGATTCAAAGTTACTTAACCATACTGCAATGTCAATAAATACTTGTTTTCCTCAATGAAAACTAAGAAAATTCTGTAATTATGGTCATGTAAATTCATGAGTAACATATGGTTAAAGAGAAAATAAATATGTAAAAATAGAGTTCTTATCTTGGTATTAAATCAAAATACCAAGATTAAAGTTATATCCTAGGTTAACAGGTTAATCATGGTTGTACTTGATTTTTCTTTTGGTAGTTTCAAGTTTTTATTTAAATTCCAGTTAGTTGGGGCGCCTGGGTGGCTCAGTCATTAAGTGTCTGCCTTCGGCTCAGGTCATGATCCCAGGGTCCTGGGATCGAGCCCCGCATCGGGCTCCCTGCTCTGCCGGAAGCCTGCTTCTCCCTCTCCCACTCCCCCTGCTTGTGTTCCCTCTCTCGCTGTGTCTCTCTCTGTCAAATAAATAAATAAAATCTTTAAAAAAATAAAAAAATAAAAAAATAAAAATAAAAATAAAAATAATAAATTCCAGTTAGTTAACATACAGTGTAATATTAGTTTCAGGAGCAGAATTTAGTGATTCCTTACTTACATACAACAGCCAGTGCTCATCACAAGTGTACTTAATTTTGATGAATTACCAAAATACAAATCCTAGCAACTGTATTTAGTCTTGTAATATTGGCAACTCTCAGTAGCATAGCATTTATCATTGGTGTTTGTGTTGAAGGCAACCATACCAACTACAACAAACATCCCCCAAATCGTGCAACTACCACATTACTGTAATGACTACCATTGCAACAAAAGTTTTGGTAAAGACAAAGCTTTTTCCTTGACCCACATTTCTTGAGACTTCAATTTTATTGAACTGGTTACAACTCTAGTTAAACACACTGCACTCTGTGAGTACAGGACTCATGAACAAACAGAATTAATAGCTTGAGACATTATGTCCCATTCATTTTGTGTAATTGCAGAACTGCAACTTGGCTTTACTGGTCTTTAGGTGCTAATATCTCCTTTTTTAATCAACAAAATGGTGATTCCCAGTGAAATGAATGTACCTAAAGAGCCTACACTGAAGATAAGCATGCAATTAGTGTGTTGACTACTACTGAAGTACAGATATAGAAACAGTAACAACCATTTATCTATCACTTCCTGTGGGCCAGGCACTGTCTCAGACTACCAGCATCATCCCACTGATTCTTCATCTATAATGTAGGTCCTACTGGAACCATAATTTTTCACATTTTACAGAGGAGGAAATAGAGGCTCACAGTTCTCACAGGCAGTAAGTGATAGAACTGGAGCTCAAACCTATGTTTATTTGATCTCAAGGCTCATCCTCTTAATTACCATACTACAAAAAAAAAAAAAGTCAGTGATACAGGAAAAAATGTGCTGAATCCAAAGATAACACTGCAAATAGAAACCTATTTTATTTCAATAATGAATTCTGCTGAATGACAAGCAGGGCATACTTTAAACTTCCTACAAAGTCCATTTTCCTATATACTTGTATCTTTGGCCAGTTTGCATTTCCTCCAAAACACAAGGCTCATTCATGTCTCCATGTCTTTCCACATGGTGTCCCTTTTGTCTAGAATACTCTTTCCAAAGTTTCTCCACCTGGTAAATTCCTACTCTTCTTTCAGGTGCAGTCAATAATGCCCCAACCTCCAGCCACTAGCAGAATTGAAAAAAAAAAAAAAAAAAAAATGAAGGTAACCTCTTTCTTTCCATTCTTAGAGATATTTGGTACTTTCAAAAATCTTTGCTTACTTAATACTTCCTCACCTTGTACACTATACTCCATCTTTGCTTGCTTACTCAAGAACCTTACTTGCCACAATTTTTCCCCTCTCCGTCCACCTCAAGTTTTCTTCTTTACTGGAACATTCCCCTCAGCATGCAAAAATTATTTGTTCTAAAATAACTTAAGAACTCTTTTGACTCACCAGCTACTGCTTCACTTTTCTGCTCCCTTTTGTAACAATACTTGTGAAGAGTGGCCTATACCTGCTATTTCTTTATTCTTACTTGTTAAGGGATTCCTGTGCCCCTTGCTTAGTCCACTCCAGGCCCACCAGTCACCTTGTCCCTCTAACATTCCAAAAACATTCTCAACACAGAGCCTTTCCATTTGTTTCTTCTAACTAGAGTGCTCTTCCCCCAGATATAAGCATTCTCACTTCCTTTTAGACTCTATTCAAATTTCACCTTCCTCCTTAGGCACGGACTCAGTGTGATTAGAAAACCAAAACAGCATCCCTCCCTCCCAAGGCCCAAGCATTCTCTAACCTCCTTAACTTGCTTAAATTTTCTAGTGATTACCACCATTTTATTCACTATATGTTTACTTGTTTATGTGGTTTTGTCCCACCAGTAGAATTTAAGTTACGTGAAGGCAGGGACTTGTTTTATCTACCAGTATATCCCCAGTGTCTTTAGCCATCCATGACACAGCAGCAGACCCTTAATAAAATACCTGTTGATTTAAGTGATTGACTAATTTATTGAATAGCTTTTTAGTGTTTATCAAACACAAAGAACATTTTATTCCTTGAAGTGATTAAGTTATTCACCTTGTTTTCCTTCATAGTTCTCTCATACTTGGCAATAAGAATTTTTATTGAATAAACAGAAAAATAAAGAGATAGGAGTCTTGAAACAGTAAGGGACCTTTTGTTCAACTATCATCCACTTCAATACAAAACTTTCTTCCCAGTCAATCCAAATGTAAAAAGAAATTAATATTAAGGATTTCCTATGACCCAGGCATTGAGTTGATACCATGCAGGCAAGCTAAGACATAAAGCAACTGTGCTATTAGTTACAATCCTGCTCTTATTTTACAAATGAAAAAACTGAGGTTCAAGGTGGGTACAGTAACTTACACAAGGTTACAAAGATGAGAAATACAGAGCTAGGATTTGAACAGACTTCTCTTGGACTCTAGGGAGTGAATGCATAAGCACTGAGACCAGTAATTGATTAGCTCTTCAAACTTCCCCACTATCTTCTAAATATCAAAATATCAGGGTGATATATAGAATCAGGGATAAATGGAGCCTGATCATAATTTTATGACCAAAACTTATGTAAGACCAATTTTAAAAACAAAATCTTTAATGAGTTAAAGTTGTCTAATTACCAATTCATTTCTAAGTTACATATTGCATTATCATAGCACTTTAGAGGTTATTCTTGGCACTTATTTCTCATAAAAATCTTTTGATACACATAGGAAAGACCCCCTTCTCAGCTGGGAAAACTGGGACTCAATGTGTCAGGATCAGTCCACTACATCCATTGTTCTTTTCATTTATTTTAAATTGATACATCATAAACCCAGAATAAAGTTGGAGAAGCATTCAGTATAGCGCTGGAACTGCTCGCTAGGTACAGGGTGGCAGGGTACCAAAAGCACATATTATACAATAAAAATAAATAAAATAAAAGCCTAATTTATTGTGGATATATTTAAGTTTCCTTGATCCGACAACCTCAACACCATGAGTCATTAGAAGTATTTGGTAAAAAGAAAAAAAATGGAAAAACAGATACAGAACAGATCATAGAGTAGAAGGGTTAATCATCTATTATATGCAATGGCAAAGATGGACAGCAAAGTTTGCATCTGTCAGACTCACTGAATGCATTCTAATAGTAACTGAAAATGAAGAAATTAAATGCTCTGATTTGTTAATCTAGCTAAAGTTTAAGAATTTCCTCATGATTTATACCTAATCATTGAGAAATTTACATCTGAATTATGTATAACTACAGTTTCTGATTCCTTCTCAGAAAAGCACTTGGAAGTTAGATTTAACTCTACATTACATTGGCCCTTGCCTAAATTGCAGGCAACAAAGGAGTTTTTGAAATCCTGGCATTTTCTATGAAGTATTTTTGTGTCACATTTTAAGCTATACATGTACTCATTCCTCAGAGATGACTATTAATTAACTATAGTTGGAAGCACACTGTGCCAGCATCTATACTTCCGTTCTTTTGAAGTGCTGTAAAGATTCTTGAGAACAGTAGGCATCATTTCCAAACCTAATTTTAGTGAGATCATATACTTTAATAAAAAGATCAAGCAGATGATTCAAGTAGATGATGTACAGATGAGAGTGTAGGTGACATTTAATGGTACTATAGATCTATGATTTTGCATACTGCAGTTTTAAAACCCAGAGCAATTTAGAGAGAGGGAACAAAGGTAATTCATAAACTTGGAAACAACTGAGGTAGTTGGCCAAATGCTTGATAATTAACACTTTAAGAGATGAAAGAGTGATTTGGGCTCCTTCAATACTTAACATTAGCTTAAAAGCATACATGATAACAACTTGAACTGTCATTCATTCATTCATCTATTCATTCAAGCACTTAATGAACATTACCTACACACAAGACACTTTGATATGTGGCCAAATAATATGCTGCAAATAAAATGTACTTTAAGATGCACAGTTAATATCATCACAATTCAAGTATATCTCCTGCAAGATTTAAATATTAACACTGAAAGTAGGCTGGCCTACTTCATTCTATTCCATGAGGGAAGAGGTAAAGGAAAGCTGTGGGAACAGAAGCTGCCACTTATTGTGGGAAGGATATGGCAAGTGAAATTGGTCCAACCCTAGGTTCCAATCCTAGCTTGGTTGCCTTCACCTTAAAAAAAGATATCCTATTTGACCCACCAAAATTAACTTTGTGATAAAGAACAAAAGTGGGAAAAGTAGAATGAAAGCACTCTGTAAGTCACTGTATAAATCTCTATTAGTAATGCTTTTGATTGTAAGACATTAAAAATCCCAATAAATGATTATGTTACTATTTTGATACCAAGCAAAAAAAAAGTTTTTAAATATTTTATTTAAGACACAGAGAGAGAGGAATCACAAGTAGGCAGAGTGGCAGGCAGAGGGAGAAGCAGGTTCCCCACTGAGCAGGGAGCCCGATGCGGGGCTCAATCCTAGAACCCTGGGATCATGACCTGTGCCGAAGGCAGACGCTTAATGGACTGAGCCACCCAGGCGCCCAATCAAGCAAAAATTTTTAAAAAGGAAAATGAAGTAGGTCTTCTTTCTTGATCCCTCTTTAATGAGTCATTTCTCCATCCAGTGTCTAATATCCTGGGTGCTATGCAGCCAATGTTATGGCTTATGGTTTTCTACTAGGTCCAGACCCTCTATATTCTTATATCTAAAATAGAAAATAACTACCTTGCCCATTTTGTGGGGTTTAGTGAATGCTATGTACAAGTAATATGTAAAATGTGGCATGAAATATAAAACTGATTTTTAATTACAATTATTAATGATAGAGTAACAATTCAACAAGTTTAGGTCCATGGGTCTCAGTTTTGATTTTGAGAGTCAGCAAAATGTCATCTTATTACAAATGCAAGCCAGAGTGCCTGGGTTCAAATCTCACTTCCACTACTTACTTTCTCTGCTTCAATTTTCTCATCTGTATGTAACAGGGATAAAAATAACCCCTACCGATTACAGTTATTATAAAGATTGAGTTAGTGTTTGCAAAGTGCTTAGAATACTGCCAGATAAGAGTACACAGAACTTTTTGCTACTATAATTTTATTAATGTTCAAAATCATTGATTTGATCTACATCTATGATATACATATTCTTATTTAATATGATCAAAGAGAATGTACTCTATGTGCCAAGAATAACGATTACTTTGGAGTTACTGAGCTCAGTGATGTATGTAAAAAGCCACTGGTACTAACTAGCTGTAAAAATCATTATTTCCATAGCTCCAACCACAGGCCTGGAGAAATTGGCAGCATCACTGAAGTCTTAATGCTTAGAGTACAATAAGGCTCACTTGTGGAATATATACCACTGATTAGACCTTGTATGTTCTTGTGCAAGGTATTCTCTGGTGCCAACATTTGCAGTTTAACGAGTGGCCATCTGCTTCTATCCTAAAGTACTTGGTCCAGTTTGAGAAAACAAATTAGTTGTCCTCCGTAGATTTTGCAAATGTTTGTGGAGTATGTGCCCCTTCATGTAGACAGCATTTATGAAACCCTAATGTAAAATTGTACTACACCTATAAGTCTAAAATGTGTTTCTTTATTGTAATGTCCTGAATGAAATCTAGGATTTGGTCTATACTGTGATTTAAAAATAAAATGCTGTGGATGTCTCTAAAATATAGTTAATATGCAGAACAACTACACTCATTTCTTTAGTTTCCAACGTTTAAGAATTCACATATATGAAGATAGAGAATAGTGCTTCTTCCAATTAACTAAGGAAAACTCCAAAATCCAGAATTAAGAAAAGATCTCAACCCTCTCCAATAGAAGACATGTTCTTTTTAAGGCAAACAAATCTAAAGTCAGCCTGGAATAGACAAAAATTTGCTCCTGTGATGAAAATACAATGACACTGAGGAAGCCATTTCCTTTGTGTGTGCTGATCTAATCCTCTATTTAATTGAATTTCCACAATCATAAAAATTTTACAAACCAAATTTTATAAGTTCAGCATTTGTTTACATTGAAAAACATTATTTGCTGACAAACCAGGACTTCACTTCGAGACAAGCTGCAAATTATTTCACCAACATACAGCCTGTGTTGTTTTTTTGGTGAGCTGATTTTTTACCTGGAGAATGGGAATAAAAGTGTAACTTGACTATGTAAAATCCTGATACATCTTATCAATAAAAAGGAGACATGATAGTCCAAAATGGACACTACCTGTGATGGGTCTTAGATGGGACCCAAGAAAATTTGTCACTCCTTTTTCCAAGTTCTACAAAAATTTTAGATAGCCTAAGATCATAGGTAAGGCTATAGTCATAAACTTGTTTCTCCATAAACTTGCTTCTCTTGCTTCTGGTCCAGAAAATATTTTATGGAAAATATTCTACAACAGTGGTGCCTTTTGCAATGACTTCATGCATTGTGTGTTGACTAAAATAATTCGACTTTCATATAAAGTTGACAGGCAGACCCCTGATTCTCATATGAAACATTTATAGACACACACATAAATTTGCATTAGAAATCCAAATCAAGAATATTGAGGTCCTGATAGCCCAGAAAAAAATTCCACCGATAAAACCAGCATGGGAAACTAATACATCATTTCAGGACAGCAGAAAAGGTAGGAAGAGATTCCCAGTTATGGTCCATTGAGCACACATTCCACTGACTAGGAAACCTTGTACACAAAATGGTTTCTAATATCAGAACTGCTTTCTGAGGAGGTAGAAGGCTTTTCTCCTAGCCTCCATCAGGACTGTTAACATTTCCCATGTTTTATTCTTTTGGAATGCAGTGAAGTAGAGAGCAGAACATATAGGACCTGTCTTATAGCTTTCTCAAGTTAAAAGTTTGTCCTGCAAATGTGTTAACACTGGGCAAACCCTGGAAGAGGAGCAACAGTCTTTCATGGCTTCTTCAAGATAAACATTATAGACTGTTTCAAAGTACCCAGATGTTAATATCCCTTTGTATAATCAGATAGCTGGGCCCTAGAAGTTAATATCCCTTCACAGAATCAGATAATCAGGCCTAGAGGGAAATAAGATACCTCCCCTTCAGTCTAGCAGTACCACACTATTGAAGTACACCAAAATAATGGTAAGTGGCTAAGTACGTCAAGCAAAACCCCAATGTAATATCAAAGAGAAAGAACACTAAGAGCACCCAAGTAGAACCTGTGGGTAATCAAAGAGAAATAATCTACATTGTTTAATGGAAAACCACAGATGTGAATGAAACTCATTTTTTCAAAGTAAATAAAACTCATTACTTCAAAGTTAATGAAACAGAAACAATATGGAGCTTTTGAAAAGATTTCATGGCCAAGGGATAAAGAAAACACAGGTATGCCTGAGAAATACTTAGTGTAATTAATAAGGAAATTTTAAGAAGTCACCTGCTTTGTACAGTCACTTAAAATGAAAAGAAACTTAAATAAGCAAATGATAAAATAAAACTGTAAGAGACTAAGGTGGAATGATCATTTATTTCAATGTCCAGAGCATCAAAAGAAAATGGATATCAGAATTTTATATATAAGCCAAATAGAAATACTGGAATAAGAATTTGCATCCAAAGCCAAAAAGAGCAAAAATTACACTATAGAGTGTCAAATCAATGATGTAACATTCAAATCTGAGAAACAAACATTATTAATAAAGTATCTAATTTCATAGGATGTTGGGTTGTTTTTTTTTTTTAAGTAATCTCTATGCCCAATGCAGGACTGGAACTCACAACCCCACGAGCAAGAGTCACGTGCTCTATCAACTGAGCTAGCCAGGTGCCCCCAAAATACTGATAAGAGTTTCAAGTAGTAAACATTTTGGAAGACAATATGGAAATACTGTAAAGGAAATAAAGGCCTCGAAATGTATATGACTGTTAATAGTTCCCATTTTACCTTAATAAAAAATGTGATCAAATCTTATTTATACATTATCATGCTATTTAGAATATTTATAACTTTATCTACAGTCTAAATGTCTAAAATTAAATGAATGCCTAAGTATATTGTGATAGAGCCATATGATGGGATGCCATGCAAGTCAATGAACTGGAGAAGGTTGTGCATTTTCAATCAATTCTTCCCCAAGTCCTCAACTCCAGTGAACAGAATTCAATGAAACTTTAAAAAAAAAAAAATGAGGGGCGCCTGGGTGGCTCAGATGGTTAAGCATCTGCCTTCGGCTCAGGTCATGATCCCAGTGTCCTGGGATCAAGTCCCCCGTCGGGCTCCCTGCTCCTTGGGAGCCTGCTTCTCCCTCTGCCTCTCTCTCTGTCTCTCATGAATAAATAAATAAAATCTTTAAAAAAAAAAAAAAAGAAGAACAGATCTATGCTTAAACTGGGAAATTACCTCAAAGAACATCTGTCAAATAAAACGTATATTTGACCATATTGAAAAAAAAATATTCCAGCTCAAGTGTCTGCAATATTACTTCAGACAAAAAGAAGAAGAAATTTTGAAGAATTGATGGCCAGAAACACAGTTGGCTGGGGACCACCATATTTTGGACCCTGTTCACCCATTAGAGATTGGCAGTGATAGCAAGGCTTAAAAAGTGACTACATGGTCTCACGGAGCCATTCTGATTTTTAATATCAACTCCCCCACTCTGAGTTTTAAGGGAGAAGGTAGATGGGGAGAAAAATGGAAAATGACATTTGGGAGTCAGTTTTACAGCTGTGACTTAAAGGTATAATTTTTAGACATAAGTAAGTGCTCTTTATGTTACAAAGCCCCAAGCTGAGGAGCAAGGTTTTATCCTAACTTCTCATCCATAAGATTAGCTCTCACAGAAAAGGAAGAGGGGTACCTGGGTGGCTCGGTCAGTTAAGTGTCTGGCTCTTGGTTTTGGCTGTCATGAGACTGAGCCCTGCATCTGGCTCTGCACTCAGTGCAGAGTCTGCCTAAGATTCTCTCCCTCTCTCTCTGCCCCTTCTTCCAGTCACACACTCTCTAAAATAAAATCTTTTCAAACAAGAAAAGGAAGAAACACTGAATAATAAAAGCACAGGACAGGCCTTAAACACTGTAGATAGAGCTGATCCCTGGTGTGTAGTTTCATTATACATATTTTTTAATTTTTAGAATAGTTTTAGATTTATTGAGAAGTTGCAAAGATAGTACAAGTTCCTATATACTCCATTTCCTCTTTTGTTAACAACGGATATTACCATAGTACATTTGTCACAATTGATGAACCAGTATTAATACATTATACTAAGTCCACATTTTAAGATTTCCTTAGTTTTTACTTAGAGTCCTTTTCCTCTTCCAGGATACCATATCACATTTAGTCATCAGGTCCCTTTGGACTGCTCTTGGTTATAACAGCTTTTCAGGCTTGGATCTTAATGACCTGGATGGACAGTTTTGAATAATACTATTCCAGTATTTCATAGAATGTCCTTCAATTGGCATTTATTTTATGTTTCTCTTATGATTAACCTGAAGTTATGGGTTTTTGGAAGATCACTGAGATAAGGTGCACATCATATCAAAGGTACATACGGACAATATAACCTATCACTGTTGATGTTGGCTTTGATCACTTGGCTGAGGTATTACTTGTCAGGTTTCCCCACTGTAAAATTACTTCCTGCCCTCCCTTTCAAAACTCTATCCTTTGGAAAGAAGTCACTATGCACAGACCACAATTAAGGGTGGGAAGTTATGCAGTGATTATCTACATAAATGGCTATTCTGCTGCACAGATTTGTTCATTCCCCCCATTTATTCAGTCATTCATTTATGTTAATATGGATTCATGGACATTTATTTTATAATTTGGGTTATAGTCGAATACTACTTTATTTTTGCCAAAATTATTCTGGTTTTGGGACATTAGGTCTTTTAATTCATTCCTGTGCCCCTTGGACATGCCTCTGTGATTGTAGTTGTTTTTGATCTCTTTACTTTCGGACATTACAAGACGCTCCAGGCCCATGTTGCATATCCCCTACCCCAGCACTAGAACCAACCATTTTCAAAGAACTATGGGAAACTTTTTAGTCACACTTTCTCCAATAGTCCTGGTTTTGTATGTATACTGTCATATCATTGGCAAATGTACATTTCTCCCTTTCTACTTATTTGCACTTATTTTAGAACTTTTGTCTAATCACATTAGCTGGTTCTTCCAGAAATATACATACATATATTCACATACACATACATGTGTGTGAAAGTGTTTAGAAAAAAACCTGAGACTAGAACATCCAGAAACAAATCCAGTCTGTGATAAAATAACTGGAAAAAAGATAGGTTATTTACTAATAGTGTTGGGAAGATCAGATAACTATGTTAAAGTTAGGTGTGGTATCTACTTCATAATTTTTAATTTTCTTTTATTATGTTATGTTAGTCACCATACAATACTTCATAATTTTAATCAGAATAAATCTCATATGCAAAATAGAAAGAAATCAGGACACTATTAGAACAAAAGTACAAACATCTTAAATACAAAACAAGTTCTACACTTTAGCTATTATGAATAATGCTTCTTTCAACACTTATGTGCAAGTTTTTGTGTGGACATGTTTTTAATTCTACTGTGTATGTACCCAGGAGTAGAATTGCTTGGTCACAATGTTAACTATGTCTAGCTTTTTATAGAACTGTTAAACTGTATTTAAAGTTCTTGCACTATTTTACATTCCCATCAGCAAGGTATGAAGGTTCCAATTCCCCACATACCAACACTTGTTATCGTCGGCTTTTTATTATAGCCATTATAGTACATATGAAATGGTACCTCATTGTGGTTTTGAGTTGCATTTCCCCAATAGCTAATGATTTTGAGTGTCTTTTCATAGCCTAATTAGCTATCTGTCTAGCTCTTTGAAATGCTCATCTCCTCAAATGAATTTCATGTATCATGCAGCCTTAATTTTAAACCAGCACAACCCAAATCTACTCTGAATATTTGATGAAACAGATTCTAGTCATTTTAATATGACTTGATAGTAGAAAAAACTATTTGATACATAAGATAAAGACAGAAAAGTAGTACACCAAAATATTGACTGCGATTATCTTTTGAGTAGTATAATTGCAGATGATTTGGATGTTTTTGTGTGTGCCTTGTTCTGTATTACGAAGTATCTAATTCTAAATAAATTTTTTAGTCAAAGGAAACCATGAATATAATTTGAAAGATCAACTATTACCATGAGCGTTATTAAAAAAAAAAAATCAGTGATCTACTCTATGATGCACCATCATTCACTCTCTCCAGAAGTAGCCACTTCGAAATTTTAGATGTTTTCAGTGTTATCTCTAAACAGGTTTTGTTATTTCCTGAATTTTCAATTATATATAAAATTCCAACTAGGAAGAGGAAGAAATATAGCTATTCCTAGTAGCACTATTCCTTCACATTTAAATGCTTTTTTCAACCCTCTCCCAAAGATAATTGCCCATGCAATTTTTAGGCATATAACTTGTCAGTTTTTAATATCTGTATAGTTGTCATAATATAATCAGAGGTGAGCTATGGGTTATACTATAATTACATTTACATTCCCTGCAACATTTTGTTTTAAAGGAATTCATTACCGTGGGTATCTATTTATAACTGATCTGATCCTAAAATCTGTCAGAGTTTAATTCCTTCATTATAGTCAAATACCTAAGATAATCTGGCAGTTCCAGTTTTTCCCCTTTCAGTGACATTCCATGCCCTCAGCTATCTGGTTCCAATGTGGACCGGATCTAATTGGTGCAGAGCTGTCATCACAGTGTTTCCCTATAACTTAATCCAAAGAAATCCTTTTCTTTATCTCTCCTTTGTTGAAGCTCCTATTTTCTGGATACCAAACCTTCCCCATTAGTAGTCTAAATCCTTGTTTTAGTGTAGCATATCCTTCAGTAACTTCCTAAGAAAGGATGTTTGATATTTCTAAATATTCAAGCTATCAAAAATAATATCTATATTCTGCCATTATACACAGTTTGGCTGTGTATGGAATTATGGACTGGAAAAAAAAGTGTCCCTCTTTTCTTCATTGCCTTTAGATTCCAGTTTTAAGAATTTTGAAGTCATTCTAATTCCTATTCCTTTGTGTAAAGCCTGAACTATTTTAGGTATTGTAGCTCTAAAATCTTATAGGATCCTCTCCTCTCCATCCCTAGCATTTTCTCCCCTTAGTTGGTATTAGACTTCTTGAATTGATTTTCTAAGTTTCTTAATTTCTCTTTTTTATCTTTGAATTTATGGAATCTTCCATTTTTTGTTTATCTTTAGGGGAGATTTCTCACCTTTATATCCTAATCCTGCAGTTACCAACTTAATTTGGCTTTAAAGATTTTCTTGAGAGTGCAACTGGGTGGCTCAGTTGGTGGAACGACCAGTTCTTGGTTCTGGCTCAGGTCATGATCTCGTGGGTCAGGAGATGGAGACCCCTGTTAGGCTCTGTGCTCAGCAGGAAGCCTGCTGGAAAGATTCTCTCCCTCTGCGCCTCCTCCCATGCAAGTACATGTGTGCGCACGTTCTCTCTTGCTCTCTCTAAAGTAAATAAATCTTTAATTTTTTAATAGCCCTTACTCTTTGAAATTTTTTTAAATAGCATAATCTGTTTCATCACCAGTTTCATCAGTTTCAAGAGTGTTTCGTCACTCTTTCCTCCTTCTAGTTCACATGTCATTATCTCCTCTATCATTTTAATTTTAATCTTGTCTTTTAGGTTAAATGCTTTCCTCAATGCCTCACAACTGGCTGGCAGTTTATATTTAAGGGTGAAATATTTTAATGTGGATTAGAAGTTCTATGTGTGGGGTGGGGTGGGGTTAGGAGAAGCCAATTGATGGGCTTTGCAGTGTAATAGGATGGAAATCCTGCATATTGTTAAGGTGTTTTCTTTCTTACATCTGCCAGTTTTCCCAGAGACTGCTCATCCTCTTATTTGGAGTACAGAAACCTGGCTACCAGTGTTCTACTATCCAAGTGGGAAATGGGACTAGGCTCTCATGTTTAACTATGCTATTCTCAATTACCTTACTTTCAATATGACACTTCACCCTGAACTGTACCTTGCTTCCACAAGTCCAGAATTTCTTTGGGCTCAACCTCCTCAGTCTCTCTAGAGATTACAACTACTGTCTTCTACATAAGGCTGGCAGAAGACCTGTCCACAGAGACTTGGCAGGCCCAAAAGGACTGGCATGATATATTCAACGTGCTAAATGGGAAAAATATGCAGCCCAGAATACTTTATCCAGCAAGGCTGTCATTCAGAATAGGAGGAGAGATAGAGTTTCCAAGACAAAAACTAAAGGAATTTGTGAACACTAAACCAGCCCTGCAAGAAATATTAAAGGAGACCCTTTGAATGGAAAGAGACCAAAAGTAACAAAGACCAGAAAGGAGCAGAGACAATCTACAGGAACAGTGACTTTACAGGTAATACAATGGCACTAAATTCCTATCTTTCAATAATTACTCTGAATGTAAATGGACTAAATGCTTCAATAAAAAGACATGGGGTATGACAACTAATAAAAAAAAAAAAAGACCCATAGATAGCTGCTTACAAGAGACTCTTTTAGACCCAAAGACCCCTTCAGATTGAAAGTGGGGGGTGGAGAATGATTTATCATGCCAATGGATATCAAAAGAAAGCTGGAGTAGCCATCCTTATATCAGACAAACTAGATTTTAAACCAAAGACCATAATAAGAGATGGAGGACACTATATCATAATAAAGGGGTCTATCCAACAAGAAGATCTAACAATTATAAATATTTATGCCCCTAACTTGGGAGCAGCCAAATATATAAGCCAATTAATAACAAAATTAAAGAAACTCATTGATAATACAATAATAGTAGGGGACATTAATACCCCAATCACAGCAATGGACACATCCTCTAAGAAGATCAACAAGGAAACAAGGACTTTTAATGACACACTGGAACAGAGGGGCTTAACAAATATATTCAGAACATTTCATCCTAAAGGAGCAGAATACACATTCTTTTTGAGTGCACATGGAACATTTCCAGAATAGATCACATACTGGCTCACAAATCAGGACTCAATAAGTACAAAAAGACTGAGATCATACCATGCATATTTTCAGACTACAATGCTATGAAACTTGAAGTCAACCACAAGAAATAATTTGGAAGGACCACAAATACATGGAGGTTAAAAATATCCTACTAAAGAATGAATGGGTCAACCAGGAAATTAAAGAGGAATTTTAAAAAATACATGGAAGCAAATGAAAACAAGACAGTCCAAAACCTTTGGGATGCAGCAAAGGCAGTCCTAAGAGGAAAGTATATAGTAATACAGGCCTTCCTCAAGAAGAAAAGTCCTAACCTTACACCTAAAGGAACTGGAAAAAGAACAGCAAAGCCTAAATCCAGCAGGAGAAGAGAAATAAAAGATTAGAGCAGAAATCGATGATACAGAAATCAAACAAAACAGATCAATGAAACTAGGAGCAGGTTCTTTGAAAGAATTAATAAGATTGATAAACCCCTAGCCAGACTTATCAAAAAGAAAAGAGGGGAGGAGTAGGAGACCTGGATTTCGTCTCCTCTCAGGAAGTCAGCTGGATAGGGATCAAACCAATCTGAACACCTACGAACTCAACAGGAGATCGAAGAAAAGAATAGCAACAACTCTCTGAACAGAAAAGCGACCACTTTCTGGAAGGTAGGACGTGCGGAGAAGTGAATCCGAGGCGATATTCGGGAGGATAGACGGCGGGGGAGGGGCCTCCGTCGGCCGCTTCTGGCAAGTGATAGAACCGCGGAGCATGAAATCGGAACTTTTAGAAGTCTGCTCCACTGAGGGACATCGCTCCAGTGGCTAAGCGGGGGGTGGAACCCTCGCGGGACAGTGTGGTCTCAGGACCCTCGGGGTCACAGAAAGACCGGGGGTGCCTGAGTGCGGCAGAGCTCCCGGGTATCAGAGCGGGGAAGCCGGCTGCAGAGACGGAGCCCAGGCGCGGGCTCTCAGCTCGGGGTTGTCATAGACCGTGATCCGCGGCACAGTCGGGCCACTGCTCCTCCAGCAGGGACCCGACAAGCGGCAGATCCGGGGAGACTCATCTTCCTCCCCCGGGAGGAGCGGCACGGGAGCGCACCGCAGGGATCTGCTGGGCTTGGAGACTCCACCCGGGGTCAGGGGCCAGAGATAGAAACGCTCGGTCACAGGCCGGGTGAGCACGGAGTGCGGCCGGAGACCGGGGACATGGGAGTGACTGACGGCTTTTCTCTGGGGGCGCACTGAGGAGCGGGGCCCCGAGTTCTCGGCTCCGCCGGGGTGGAGACTGGGAGGCTGCCATTTTCACTCTCCGCCTCCAAAGCTGTACGGAAAGCTTGCAGGGAACAAAAGCTCCCGAGAGCAAACCCGAGCAGATGACTTAGCCCGGACCGGCAAGGGCGGGGCAATTCCGCCTCCGGCAAAGACATTTGGGAACCACGGCAACAGGCCCCTCCCCCAGAAGGTCAGCGAGAACAGCCAGCCAAGACCAAGTTTACCGATCAGTGAGAACGGCAGAACTCCAGCGCTAGGGGAATACTGCACATAGAATCCATGGCTTTTTTACCATGATTCTGTAGTCTTTCAAAGTTAAATTTTTTTTTTGACTGTCTTTTTTTTTTTTTCAATTTTTCTTTTTCCCTTTTTCAACCAACATCTTATCAATCCCTTTTTAAAAAAAAAAAAAAAAAAAAACATTTTTATTTTTCATTTTTATTTTTCATTTTTAGAGTCATATTCTATCCCTTCATAGTAGTTACCCGTATTTTTGGCATATATATATAAGTTGTTCTCTCTTTAAAATTTTGAGATAGTTTCTTCTAATAGATCAAAATATACCCTAAATCTCTATTGTAGGGTTTTTTTCTACTCCCCTGCCTGATCACATTCTCTCCCTTTTTTTTTCCTCTCTTTTTTTTAAATCCTCTTCTTTCTTTTTTCAAACAACTTCTTATCAATTCCTTTTATAAAACTTTTTATAATTTCCATCTTTACAGTCATATTCCATCCCTTCATCATATCAACCCTTATTTTTGTACATATATAAGTTTTTCTTTCTTTAAAATTTTGGGAGGCACTTTCTTCTAACAGACCAAATACACCCAAAATCTAGTGTGTGGCACTGATCTATATACCAGCCTGATCATATTTGATCACATTCTGTTTTTTTTTTTTTGTTTTGTTCTGTTTTTGTTTGTTTTTATCTTTATCTTTTTCTTTTCCTTTTTTTTTCTTTTTCTTTTTTCTCTCTTTCTCTTTCTTTTCCCACTGCTTCAGGTCTTTTCTGATTTGTTTAGAGTATATTTTCTGGGAACGTTGTTACCCTGCTAGCATTTTGATCTCTCATTCATCTATTCTCCTCTGGACAAAATGACAAGATGGAAAAAATCACCTCAACAAAAAGAACAAAAGGTAGTACCGACTGACCTACTCAATACGGACATTAGTATGATGTCAGATCTAGAGTTCAGAATCATCACTTTAAAGATACTAGCTGGGCTTGAAAAAAGCATGGAAGTTATTAGAGAAACCCTTTCTGGAGAAGTAAAAGAACTAAAATCTAACCAAGTAGAAATCAAAAAGGCTATTAATGAGGTGCAATCAAATATGGGGGTGCTAACTGCTAGGATAAATGAGGCAGAAGAGAGAATCAGTGAGATAGAAGACCAAATGATGGAAAATAAAGAAGCTGAGAAAAGGAGAGATAAACAACTACTGGATCATGAGGGCAGAATTTGAGAGATAAGTGATACCATAAGATGAAACAACATTAGAATAATTGGGATCCCAGAAGAAGAAGAAAGAGAGAAAGGGGCAGAAGGTATAATGGAGCAAATTATAGCAGAGAACTTCCCTAATTTGGGGAAGGAAACAAGCATCAAAATCCAGGAAGCACAGAGAACCCCTCTCAAAATCAACAAAAATAGGTCAACACCCCAACATCTAATAGTAAAACTTACAAGTCTCAGAGACAAAGAGAAAATCCTGAAAGCAGCAAAGAGAGCCTGAAAGCAACAGAGACCAGAAAGGAACACAGACAATATACAGTAACAGTCACCTTACAGGCAATACAATGGCACTAAATTCCTATCTTTCAATAGTTACCCTGAATGTAAATGGGCTCAATGCCCCAATCAAAAGACACAGGCTATCAGATTGGATTAAAAAACAAGACCCATCGATATGCTGTCTGCAAGAGACTCATTTTAGACCCAAAGACACCCCCAGATTGAAAGCGAGGGGGTGGAAAACCATTTACCATGCTAATGGACACCAAAAGAAAGCTGGGGTGGCAATCCTTATATCAGACAAATTAGATTTTAAACCAAAGACTCTAATAAGAGATGAGGAAGGACACTATATCCTACTTAAAGGGTCTATCCAACAAGAAGACCTAACAGTTGTAAATATCTATGCCCCTAACATGGGAGCAGCCAATTATATAAGGCAATTAATAACAAAAGCAAAGACACACATCGACAACAATACAATAATAGTGGGAGACTTTAACACCCCCCTCACTGAAATGGACAGATCATCTAAGCAAAAGATCAACAAGGAAATAAAGACTTTAAATGACACACTGGACCAAATGGACTTCACAGACATATTGAGAACATTCCATCCCAAAGCAACGGAATACACATTCTTCTCTAGTGCCCATGGAACATTCTCCAGAATCGATCACATCCTAGGTCACAAATCAGGTCTCAACCAGTACCAAAAGACTGGGATCACTCCCTGCCTATTTTCAGACCACAATGCTTTGAAACTAGAACTCAATCACAAGAGGAAATTCAGAAAGAACTCAAATACATGGAGGCTAAAGAGCATCCTACTAAAGAATGAATGGGTCAGCCAGGAAATTAAAGAAGAATTTAAAATATTCATGGAAACCAATGAAAATGAAAACACAACTATTCAAAATCTTTGGGATGCAGCAAAGGCAGTCCTAAGAGGAAAGTATATAGCAATACAAGCCTTTCTCAAGAAACAAGAAAGGTCTCAAGTACACAACCTAACCCTACACCTAAAGGAGCTGGAGAAAGAACAGCAAATAAAGCCTAAACCCAGCAGGAGAAGAGAAATAATAAAGATCAGAGCAGAAATCAATGAAATAGAAACCAAAAGAACAGTAGAACAGATCAACGAAACCAGGAGCTGGTTCTTTGAAAGATTAACAAGATTGATAAACCCCTGGCCAGATTTATCAAAAAGAAAAGAGAAAGGACCCAAATCAACAAAATCATGAATGAAAGAGGAGAGATCACAACCAACACCAAAGAAATACAAACAATTATAAGAACATATTATGAGCAACTTTATGCCAGCAAATTAGATAACCTGGAAGAAATGGATGCATTCCTAGAGATGTATAAACTACCAAAACTGAACCAGGAAGAAATAGAAAACCTGAACAGACCTGTAACCACTAAGGAAATTGAAGCAGTCATCAAAGATCTCCCAAAAAACAAGAGCCCAGGGCCAGATGGCTTCCCAGGGGAATTCTACCAAACATTTCAAGAAGAATTAATACCTATTCTTCTGAAACTGTTCCAAAAAATAGAAATGGAAGGAATACTTCCAAACTATTTTATGAGGCCACCATTACCTTGATCCCAAAACCAGACAAAGACCCCATCAAAAAAGAGAACTACAGACCAATATCCTTGATGAACATGGATGCAAAAATTCTCACCAAAATACTAGCCAATAGGATCCAACAGTACATTAAAAGGATTATTCACCACGACCAAGTGGGATTTATCCCTGGGCTGCAAGGTTGGTTCAACACCCACAAATCAATCAACGTGATACAATACATTAACAAAAGAAAGAACAAGAATCATATGATCCTCTCAATAGATGCAGAAAAAGCATTTGACAAAGTACAGCATCCTTTCTTGATCAAAACTCTTCAGAGTATAGGCATAGAGGGTACATACCTCAATATCATAAAAGCCATCTATGAAAAACCCACAGCGAATATCATTCTCAATGGGGAAAAACTGAGAGCTTTCCCCCTAAGGTCAGGAACACGGCAGGGATGTCCAGTATCACCACTGCTATTCAACATAGTATTAGAAGTCCTAGCCACAGCAATCAGACAACAAAAAGAAATAAAAGGCATCCAAATTGGCAAAGAAGAAGTCAAACTCTCACTCTTTGCAGATGATGTGATACTTTATGTGGAAAACCCAAAAGACTCCACCCCAAAACTGCTAGAACTCATACAGGAATTCAGTAAAGTGGCAGGATATAAAATCAATGCACAGAAGTCAGTGGCATTCCTATACACCAACAACAAGACAGAAGAAAGAGAAATTAAGGAGTCAATCCCATTTACAATTGCACCCAAAACCATAAGATACCTAGGCATAAATCTAATCAAAGAGGCAAAGGATCTGTATTCAGAAAACTATAAAATACTCATGAAAGAAATTGAGGAAGACACAAAGAAATGGAAAAACGTTCCATGCTCATGGATTGGAAGAACAAATATTGTGAAGACCTCAATGCTACCTAGAGCAACCTACACATTCAATGCAATCCCCATCAAAATACCATCCATTTTTTTCAAAGAAATGGAACAAATCATCCTAAAATTTGTATGGAAACAGAAAAGACCCCGAATAGCCAGAGGAATGTTGAAAAAGAAAAGCAAAGCCGGCGGCATCACAATTCCAGACTTCCAGCTCTATTACAAAGCTGTCATCATCAAGACAGTATGGTACTGGCACAAAAACAGACACATAGATCAATGGAACAGAATAGAGAGCCCAGAAATGGACCCTCAACTCTATGGTCAACTAATCTTTGACAAAGCAGGAAAGAATGTCCAATGGAAAAAAGACAGTCTCTTCAACAAATGGTGTTGGGAAAATTGGATAGCCACATGCAGAAGAATAAAACTGGACCATTTCCTTACACCACACACAAAAATAGACTCCAAATGGTTGAAAGACCTCAATGTGAGACAGGAGTCCATCAAAATCCTAAAGGAGAACACAGGCAGCAACCTCTTCGACCTCAGCTGCAGCAACTTCTTCCTAGAAACATCACCAAAGGCAATGGATGCAAGGGCAAAAATGAACTATTGGGAATTCATCAAGATAAAAAGCTTTTGTAAAGCAAAGGAAACAGTCAACAAAACCAAAAGACAACCGACAGAATGGGAGAAGGTATTTGCAAATGACATCAGATAAAGGGCTAGTATCCAAAATCTATAAAGAACTTACCAAACTCAACACCCAAAGAAGAAAGAATCCAATCAAGAAATGGGCAGAAGACATGAACAGACATTTTTCCAAAGAAGACCTCCAAATGGCCAACAGACACATGAAAAAGAGTTCAATATCGCTCGGCATCAGGGAAATCCAAATCAAAACCTCAGTGAGATACCACCTCACACCAGTCAGAATGGCTAAAATTAACAAGTCAGGAAATGACAGATGTTGGCGGGGATGCGGAGAAAGGGGAACCCTCCTACACTGTTGGCGGGAATGCAAGCTGGTGCAGCCACTCTGGAAAACAGTATGGAGGTTCCTCAAAAAGTTGAAAATAGAGCTACCGTATGATCCAGCAATTGCACTACTGGGTATTTACCCCAAAGATACAAAAGTAGGGATCCGAAAGGGTACATGCACCCCGATGTTTATAGCAGCAATGTCCACAATAGCCAAACTGTGGAAAGAGCCAAGATGTCCATCGACAGATGAATGGATAAAGAAGAAGTGGTATATATACACAATGGAATATTATGCAGCCATCAAAAGGAATGAGATCTTACCATTTGCAACGACGTGGATGGAACTGGAGGGTATTATGCTGAGCGAAATAAGTCAAACAGAGAAAGACATGTATCATATGACCTCACTGATATGAGGAATTCTTAATCTCAGGAAACAAACTGAGGGTTGCAGGAGTGGGGGGTGGGGTGGGAGGGATGGGGTGACTGGGTGATAGACACTGGGGAGGGTATGTGCTCTGGTAAGCGCTGTGAATTGTGCAAGACTGTTGAATCTCAGATCTGTACCTCTGAAACAAATAATGCAATATATGTTAAGAAAAAAAAAAGAAGAAGAAGAAGATAGCAGGAGGGGAAGAATGAAGGGGGGGAAATCGGAGGAGTAGACGAACTATGAGAGATGATGGACTCTGAAAAACAAACTGAGGGTTCTAGAGGGGAGGAGGGTGGGAGGATGGGTTAGCCTGGTGATGGGTATTGAGGAGGGCACGTTCTGCATGGAGCACTGGGTGTTATGCACAAACAATGAATCATGGAACACTACATCTAAAACTAATGATGTAATGTATGGGGATTAACATAACAATTAAAAAAAACAAAAAAAAAAAAGAGGAAGGACCCAAATAAAATCATGAAGGAAAGAGGAGAGATCACAACCAACACCAAAGAAATATAAACAATTATAAGAGAATCCTATGAGCAATAATATGCCAACAAATTAGGCAATCTGGAAGAAATGGACAAATTCCTAGAAACATATTAACTATCAAAATTGAAACAGGAAGAAATAGAAAACCTGAACAGACCAATAACCAGCAAAGAAATTGAATCGGTGATCAAAAATCTCCCAACAAACAAGAGTCCATAGCCAGAGGGCTTTCCAGGGGAATTCTACCAAATATTTAAAGAATACCTATTCTTCTGAAACTGTCCCAAAAAAAAAAAAAATAGAAATGGAAGGAAAACTTCAAACTCATTCTATGAGACCAGCATTACCTTGAATCCAAAACCAGACAAAGACACCACTAAAAAGAATTACAGACCAATATCCCTGATGAATGTGGATGTAAAAATTCTCAAGATACTAGCTAATAGGATCCAACAGTACATCAAAAGGATTATTCATTACACACCAAAGGGATTTCTGGGCTGCAAGGGTGGTTCAACAGCTGCAAATCAATGTGATATACAGCGTTAATAAAAGGATAAGAACTGTATGATCCTCTCAATAGATGCAGAGAAAGCATTTGACAAAACACAACATCTTTCTTGACAAAAACTCTCTGCAGTGTAAAGATACAGGAAACGTACCTCAACAGCATAAAAGCAATATACAAAGGACCCAAAGAGAATACCATCTTCAATCGGGAAAAACAGAGCTTTTCCCCTAGGTCAGGAACACAACAGGGATGTCTACTCTCACCACTGTTGTTTAACATAGTACTGGAAGTCCTAGCCTCAGCAATCAAAAAAAAGAAATAAAAGTCTCCAAATCAGCAAAGAAGAAGTCAAACATTCATTCTCCACAGACAACATGATACTCTATGTAGAAAACCTGAAAGACTCCACCAAAAAATTGCTAGAACTGATACAGAAATTCAGCAAAGTCACAGAATATAAAATCAATGCACAGAAGTCTGTTGCATTTCTACACACCAAAAATGAAGCAGCAGAAAGAGAAGGAATCAATCCTTTTTCAATTGCACTAAAACCCCTAAGATACCTAGGAATAAACCTAACCAAAGAGGTAAAAGACCTTGTACTCTGAAAACTATAGAACACTGATGAAAAAAACTGAGGAAGACATAAAGAAAAACATCCCATGCTCATGGATTGGAAGAACAAATACTATTAAAATGTCTATACTACCCAGAGCAATCTACACATTCGATGCATCCCTATCAAAAAACACCAGCATTTTTCACAGAGCTGGAACAAACAATCCTAAAATTTGTATGGAACCAGAAAAGACCCCGAATAGCCAGAGGAATGTTGGAAAAGAAAATCAAAAGCTGGGGGTGTCACAGGATATAAAAAAAAAAAAAAAATCAATGCACAGACGTCAGTTGCAATATTATACACTAACAATGAAGCAGCAGAAAGAAATCAATCCCATTTACAAATGTACCAAAAACCATAAGATACCTAGAAATAAATTTAACCAGAGGTAAAAGATCTATACTCTGAAAAGTATAGAACACTTATGAAAGAAATTGAGACACAAAGAAATGGAAAGACATTCTGTGCTCATGGATTGAAGAAACAAATATTGTTAAAATGTCTATGCTACCCAAAGCAATCTACACATTCAATGCAATTCCTATCAAAGTACCACCAGCATTTTTCACAGAGCTGGAAAAATTAATTCTAAAATTTGTATGGAACCAAAAAAACCCCGGATAGCCAAAGTAATGTTGAGGTGGGGGGGGGGGGGGATCAAAGCTGGAGGCATCACACTTCCAGACGTCAAGCTCTATTACAAAGCTGTCATCATCAAGACAGCATGGCACTGGCACAAAAACAGACACATAGATCAATGGAACATAATAGAGTACCCAGAAATGGACCCTCAACTCTGGTCAACTAATCAACAAAGCAGGAAAGAATATCCAATGGAAAAAAGACCGTCTCTTCAATAAATGGTGTTGGGAATATTGAACAGCCACATGCAGAAGAATGAAACTGGACCATTTCCTTACACCATACACAAAAATAAATTCAAAAATGGATGAAAGACCTAAACGTGAGACAGGAATCCATCAAAATCCTAGAGGAGAACATCAGCAGCAACCTCTGTGACCTAAGCCACAGCAACTTCTTGCTAGACAGGTCTCCAGAGGCAAGGGAAACAAAGGCAAAAATGAACTATTGGGACTTCATCAAGATAAAAAGCTTTCGCACAGCAAAGGAAACAGTCAACAAAACTAAAAGGCAACCTATGGAATGGGAAAAGATATTTGCAAATAGATAAAGGATTAGTATCTAAAATCTATAAAGAACTTATCAAACTCAACACCCAAAAACAATCCAGTCAAGAAATGGAGAGAAGACATCAACAGACATTTCTCCAAAGACATCCAAATGGCCAACAGACACATGAAAAAAATGCTCAACATCAATCATCATCAGGGAAATACAAATCAAAGCTACAATGAGATACCACCTCACACCAGTCAGAACGGCTAAAATTAACAAGTCAGGAAATGACAGATGTTGGTAAGGATGCAGAGAAAGGGGAACATTCTTATACTGTTGGTGGGAATGCAAACTGTTTGCAGCCACTCTGGAAAACAATATGGAGGTTCCTCAAAAAGTTAAAAATAGAGCTACCCTATGACCCAGCTATTGCACTACTATGTATTTATCCAAAGGATACAAACATAGTGATTCGAAGGGGCACATACACCCCAGTATTTATAGCAGCAATGTCCACAATAGCCAAACTATGGAAAGAGCCCAGACATCCATTAACAGATGAATAAAGAGGTGGTGTGTACACATACACACACACACACACACACACACACACACACACACACACACACACTGGAATATTACTAAGCCATCAAAAAGAATGAAATCTTGCGATTTGCAATGGCATGGATGGAACTAGATGGTATTATGCTAAGCAAAATAAGCCAGTCAGAGAAACACAAATACCATATGATTTCACTCATATGTGGAATTTAAGAAACAAAACAGATGAACATAGGGAAAGGGAAGGAAAAGACAAAAACAGAGAGGGAGGCAAACCATAAGAATCTCAACTACAGGAAACAAACTGAGGGTTCCTAGGGGGAGAGGTGGGTGGGGGGATGGGGTAATTGGGTGATGGGCATTAAGGAGGGCACATGATGTAATGATCATTGGGTGTTATATGCAACTAATGAATCACTAAGTCCCACCCCTGAAACTAATAATACACGATGTAAACTAAATTGAATTTAAATTTTAAAAAACTACTGTCTTCTGCTGATGGATTTTGGAGGTTATCTGAGTACTCTGATAGCTCCTTAATATACACTTTTGACCAGTACTATCTTCAGCCCACCTCACATGCACTCCTGCTCCCAGAGGTACCTGGTGCCTCCATTTCCTAAGCCTTTCCAAGATGAAAATGTGCAGTGCAAGTCAGCTTTGCACAGATTAACGATAAGCAAAATAAGTGAAAATTGGCATAGTTACCAATGAGGCCTAATCTATTTTCCCATTTGGATGCCAGAGCACTGGCAACCAGGTTTCTACCTCCCTAATGGGGAGGGGGGAGGGGTTGGAACATTTTTGTCTGACCTGACAAGATATCTTGTTTATAGTCCCTGCTGCAGATGGGGTTTTCATCTATCTGCATTATGCTAATTGAGTTACCACTTCTCCATCTTGCAAGATTTTTAACACTTTTGGTATCATTTTCTTACCCATATTTTGTATGTTTGCATATTTGTATATTTTTGTTCCTACAGCCTAATTTTATTGGAGTTTGGACAGGAGTTAAAAAGTAGTTGTTCAATCTGCCATATTTGACTATAGTTCTATTAAATCAGATTAGATATAATTGTAAAAATCAAGTTTTTAAACCTTAGTGTTTTAGTGTCTGTTTAATTCCATTCTTTATAGTGGCTCAATTAGAATTTAGAATTGCCTATATGGATTGTGGCTTCTTTTTGCTCTGCGACAGTAAAAAGCCATGCTAACCATACCTGGGGGCTGCAAGTATATCTGATCAAGCTAAACTTATTATTAAAAAAAATTTAGAATATGCCACCATTCATGGGTGATTGATTTACAAAAACCCATATATATCATTTTCCAATATAATTTGTTAATGGACTTCTTCTGTTCATCTGAATACATTTTTGACCAGGGAATCCTGATGAAAAACTTGCATCTGAAGGGAAACAAAAACAAACACAAAAAAAACTAAGGTTCCCTGTATGTTCAAAATGAAACCCCAAACTTCCAAAGAGGGGAACTGACAGGACCAGAAACATGTGACAGTTGTTTATCTAATGTCCAATTTCCCCTCATTGGAAAAGGCATCACAAATAAAGGCACTTGATAATCATCCTGTTCTTTTTAGTAAGTTTTCCTAGAAGTACTTGGGGACAAATTTTATTTGGAAAAAAAAAATCAGCAAGGGCTGCCTCATGTGACTTGGGGAAGGGAGGCTGAAATGATCACAGGTCAAAGGAAAAAGTGATTCATGTGTCCTTCCCTGATATATGTCTGAAAATTTCCAGCATCATGTGAAATAATCTTCAGTGTTGCTAGTGAAATAAAGTGGAGAGGACATTATTCCTTGATTACAAATGACAGCATTTGGAGAAATATTGGGGGATATAAAATTTTATGAACATTTATATAAAGTTGGACTACTTCATAATTGTTCAGATTCATAAAAAAGTACTTGACATAATCAAAGCCATGATAATGGTAGATGCCAAACCAAAACCTTGGTTCCTGACTTAAAGTGTTTTATCCTCTGCCACTGTGGTACATTATAAACAAACTACTTTGTCACCAGAAGGAAATAAGTCCCAATTCCAAAATCACATTTTATAGTTGTATGGCTTTGGGCATGTCATTAATTTCAGTTCATTCATTTGTAAAAATGGTAAAAATAACTTCGTAGCAGTATGAAGATTAAGTAAGATTATACAGGAAGTATCACCTATAGTTACAATATTTTAAGTGCTCAAATATTTATTGTTTTAATCAATAAATGTTTAGTTAAGACCTAGTATGACCCAGGCACAATGTTGAAGCTATAATACTGAGCAAGATAGATGTGATTCTGTCCACAAAAAAACTTAGAACCCAGTGAGAAAGAGGTACTATGAAGAAAATAGATTTCCATGGTAGAGAATAATGACTGGAGGGAATATTAAAACAGTTAATGATGGACTAAAAGTGGGAATGAGGGAGATTGAGGAATAATGGATGACTCCTAGACTTCTGGTTTTAGTAACTGCATAGATTTTTGAGATCCCTATAACATATCCAAATGAAGACCTTTGAGAAGCCATTTGTGTTTGAATCTGAAACGCAGTGAAGAGATAAGGTCAGAGATAACTCTGGGCATTATTAGCATTATAGATAGTATCTGAAGCAAGGGAGATGGCTATGTTCTCTCTATCCTCAAGTGATCTTGAAGTATGAAGAGGGCTCAAGATGTAGCCCTGAGGCACTCCAACCATGAGAATAGGAAAATAAAAATCAGCAAAAGAGACAGATAAAGGGTTGATGAAAAAAATCTGGGGTGTGATATCACTTTAGCCAAGAGAAGATCATTTTCAGAGGAGGTGGTTCACTGTGTTTAATGATCCTTAAATTTTTTCTTCTATCATAGTGGGAAAAAACTCTTTATAACTCATGTTTATTTTCTTCTTACCAGTGCAGTTGGCTAGCTCCTTCCTTAGGGGTTCTAATTGTCTATTTGGCCATTGGTTAAGAAAGCAAAAATAGAGCCTACTGAAGATTTGAGAGTGGTTGAGCATTATGGGGGGAAAACTTCCATTCCTCCATAAAAATGGCTTCTTTCACTGCATTTTTTAATATTTTTTTTAACTTATTTGTGTGAGAGAGAGAGTGAGCACGAGCAAGGGGAGAGGCAGAGGGAGAGGGAAAAGTAGGCTCACTGCTGAGTGGGGAGCCCAATGTAGGGCTCAATCCCAAGACTCTGAGATCACAACCCAAGCCAAAGGCAGACACTTAACCAACTGAGCCACTCAGACACCCCTGCATTTTTAAAATTATGGCAAAAAAGTATTGATTTATCTTAATTTTAATCATACATTACACAATTCTTAACTATATGCACATTATTGTACAACAGATCTTGAGAACTTTATCTTGCATAACTAAAATTCTGTCCATTGAACAATTCCCCATTTCCCCATCCCCCCCACAGCAAGCACCATTCTACTTTGTTTCTATAAGTTTGACTGCTTTATATACCTCATATAAGTAGATTCATATAGGGTTTGTACAATTGGCTTATTTCACTTAACTGAATGTTCTGAAGGTTCATTTTGTTGTGGCATGTAACAAGACTTTTTATGGCTGAGTGATATCCTGATGTTTGTATATACATTTTCTTCATCCCTCAATGGATGCTTAGGTGGTTTTCACAACTTGCCTATTGTGAATAGTACTGCAATGAACATAGGAGGGCTAATATCTAAGATCCTGATTTTGATTTTTCTGGATAAAGTGGGATTGCTGGATCACATGATAGTTCTATTTTTAATTTGAAGAACTTCCATACAGCTTTCCATAGTGACACCATTTTGCAATCCCACCAACAATGGTTCCAATTTCCCTACATCCTCACCAATACTTTAATAGTGTGTGAGGTGATAGCTCATGGTAATTTTGATTTCTATTTCCCAGATGATTAATGATGTTGAACATATTTTCATGTGCTTGTTAGTCATTTGTATATCTTTTGAGAAATGTGTATTCAAGTCCTTTGCCCATTTTTTAAATTAGGTCATTTGTTATTGAGTTGTGGGAGTTCTTTATATATTCTGGATGTTAACCCCTTATCCAATATATGGTTTGCAATATTTTCTCCCATTCTGTAAGTTGCCTTTTCACTCTAGATTTTTTCCTATGCTGAAGTTTTTAAGTTTGATGTAGTCCCATTAGTCTATTTTTGCCTTTGTTACATGTATGTTTGGTGTCCTATTCAAGTTCTACTGTACATTTTTAATCTAATATTTCACTAAATTTGTTTTTACCAAATTGAAAATGAGGATGCCTAAGTGGTAAATTGGTATGTTCAGTGTCCTTTTCATCTCCATTGAGCAATTGCAATAAGATTCATTTTAGAGTTTGTATGCAATATAGAGTTTCAGAAATCCCGACCATAAACCCAGGCCTGTCTGGCCTACTATAGCACACCATATGGCCTGCTTAATTAATGGCCACTTTGTGGTGACATCAATAACAACATGTGTTCTACAATTCAGTGATTTTTAGTGATCAACAGGATTTTACTGAGATCAAGGGATCAAGGACTAATTAAAATTGAGGTTTGAAAAATGAGTATTAGAAATAAGTCAAAATCACTTGCAGATAGGATTGGTCTTTCAGCAAATCTAAGAAACTGAAAAACTACTAAAACAAAAGTGTTTGAGGTGACTGGCTCTTTAACCAATATACAGAAATTAATAGCTTTTCCATAGGTAAGTTAACCAGCTTCAAAATTAAAGAAATTTCCAATTTCCAACAGCCACAAAATGTGAAACAGAAATAAACTCAACACAAAATGCATAGTTGCTGTATGAAAAAAAGCTATAAAACTCAGGTAAGGGACATGAAAGGAGACATGAGTAAATAGAGAAGCATTTTGCTTTTGGATAGGAAGATACAACATAGTTATAGTGCCAAGTCTTACAAATTAAACTATAAATTTTATGCAGTAGCACTTGAAATTTAAACAATTTGGGAACTTGACAAAAATAAGAGTAAAATTTATGTGGAAAATAAACATTAGAGGTCATTCAGGAAAATTCTGAGAAAGGGGAGGGATTAGTCATATCAGCCCTACTAGATATTACAATTTATTACAAAGCTGCAATAACTAACACTCAAGAGTAGACAGATTGTTGTGAGTAAAGATAGTACAGAAAAAGGCTTTCCTCTAAGTTTAAAATTATTTAAAAATAAACAGGTTTTACCTGAATTTAAACCTCTTAGAGGCTCAAGAAAGGCTGCATTAAAAAAAAAAAAAAAAAAAAAAAAAACTAACATCTTGTTTGGTAATAGCCCAAACCTTAATTAAGGCAATCCTTAATATTAAACTGGCAGTCCCTTCTCAAAATACTCATAATCCCTTCTCTCCAGTAGGATTTTTCTTTGGGCTTACATCTAGTTTCACCCCTGTGTCATATATGTACTATATGTCAAATATACTATATTTATTTTACAGAAAAGACAGTGTAAAAAGATGTTTGTAACATTTCATGAACACTATTTTCTATATATAGCCTTAAAGTGACTAATTTGACAGTTCTCTATCATTCTGGAGTGAATGGATCTTTTAAAACTTAATATTGTTTTATATTAATTTTTATTCAGGTTTTTCTTATATAAACATCATAGAGCTGTTTAGTCCATCTTCTCAACTATTCTTTTGTAGCATATATAGGAGGTACACTTCTGGAACAAATGTTTTAGTAACTATAAATTGCTTTTTGAAAACATGGTATGAATGTACATTGCAACAAATAATTCTGATTGTTTAACTATGTTTACCCATTATCTTTTTGCTCTGGAACTGGGAAAAACATAACTTGATTTTAATCTGTGTTTTACAAATTGATAGTGCTACTGTAGTGATACTGAAATTTTCTGCTATTATATATACATGTATATCATTTTGTTTTAGCTACCTAAATATTATTCCCTTACCCAAATACACATTTCTCTATGTATCAGAGGTTAACTTAAATACAAAGATCATTTACTATTAAATCAGAAACTAGTCATATTAGGTCTGATAGGAAACTTTTCTATTAACTAGTGATGAGCCCAATAAAACATTTTTAACTTGTTTCTATAAAATATTAGAAAATACAGATTTGCAATAAACAAAGGCAATTTTTTTGGATCAAATATAAAAACAAAACTAAAATATACCCCTCAGTATAAAATGGGAAGGAAAAAAAGTAGCTTGGATAAAGGGTTCTCAGAAGTAGTTCTGACGATAGCTTGTCCTCCTAACAAGGAGACATCTAGGAAAGAGTGGCAGGAGAATAAGCGGTTTTCTAAAAAGATGAATTACCAACAATGACTCAGAGAGAAATAGGAAACCATAGAAGAGCTATAATCATTTTAAATTTTAATTCGTGTTCAAAAATCTATCCACAATAAAGCACCATTTTTAATGAACATTCTAAGGACAGATAGATAATTTGTATAGGTAGGATAGAATTTAAGAGAAGAGATTGTAAAGATAAGCTGCCTGACTCACAAAACCAATTCAACCTCCATACAAAATCAGATAAGGTTAATATAAGAAAGGAAAATCATAGGAGAATTTCATTAATTGAATGTTTTTGCAAAGGTCTGGTATGGAGAATGATATATGGTAAAATTTATATGAATTTGAGATCAAAATATAGGAGTATTTGTTCTTTGTATAAATACCTATTCAATATAGGCATACAAATGTGCATAAGAAGGCACATACTGACTTCTGAAGAGTGGTTAAATTTGGATAGCAGTAGAGGATCAGAGAAGGTAATAAAGGCTACTGGTCTTTCCTTTTAAATAATAATCCAAAACAAAAATTGAAAATGTTAAGATTTGTTCAGCATGAGTTTGGCCACATGTATGTTTGTTATATTATTCTTTGAGCATTTCCATGAGTATGAAAACTTTCATAATGAGAATTATGAGCAGAAAGAAATATGTACTATTGGTCTTCATAACAGGAGCACCTTCAAGTGATAACCTGACTAAAGTGAGCTCAGGAGAGGTAAGAGGAAGGGAAATTGGAGACAGCAAGTATAAATAGTGATTTTGACAAGTTTTATTATAAGTAGGGGGAAACAGCAATGTAGGAATAGCTGGAGGAAGTTATAGGGTCTCAGGGAAGGTTTTTTATAAACAGGGCAGACATTATAGCATGTTTTATGCTGATGGGAAAGATGTAATGAGAAAGATACTTCCAGAAATTCTTCCCTGTCTCTTGAATTATGTCCTCAAGTAGGTGAGGGGGATGGGACTTAGAGTGGAGAGGTTCAACTACAGTAACAGGAGAGAAGATAGAGTATATGGTTTCAGATGCAAGTAGTTCAATAGTAATGATGTTTAGGGCTTGTGGAAGTGGTCTCCAGATTGCTTCTCGTTTCTTACTGAAGTAGGAAGATGTAAAGTGGAATATGGGAAGGTAATACTTCTTCCAGGAAACACTAAAGATTCACTTGAGGCCAGGCATTATAAATTTTAAGTGAGACCCATTGGTATTGTTAGGTGTTTTCCAGTAGCCACGTTCAGCTGCATAACTGTAGGTGGAGAGTAGTCAAAGTTAAACAGGGATTTTGCTTTTTCCTGGATGGATAAAGGGAGAGAGAGGAAGGAAAAAAAAAAAAAAAAAAAAACAAAGTTGAGAGTATAAGCAGGTAAGTGATTATGACAACAGACCCTGGAGTTGAAACTGAGTAATGAGGGAAATAAGAACATGAGGTGGGTAAAGAACAAGAAAAAGGTCACAGGATCAATGGATTCAAGGTGCCAGTGAGGCTAAAGATGGTTAAAAGTGGGTGGTAGAGAAGGTGACCTGAAAAGACAGAGGTTGTTGGTCAAAGACTGAGACTTATGAAAGGGAGTTTATGGAGGGGTTGCAGTTTACTGGAGGACTGTGTCTAGGATAATATTACAGGAGTGAGCAGCTAAGGTAGAGTTTAAGACCAGATCCTTTGGAGGAGAAGATGTTAAGAAACTGAGGCCTCAGTATTGGGAGGATCATCCATGGGGATATTAAAAATCAAGAATTATGACAGGAAACCAGAAGATAAAAACTTGGAGGGGTAAGAAGGACTCAGGAGCTGATGACACAAGAGGGAAGGGTACTGAGTAGCAGAATCTGAAGAGGGTGGATTCAAAGCTGGAATTTGTTAGGAAGCAGGGGAGGAAAATGGTCTCCACCTGCAGGTCTAGTGGTATGAGAGATGAAGGAGAAGCAAAACAGCCACAACAGGAGAGGGCTGTAGGGAAAGCAGTGTCCTCAGAGGACAGCCGGGGTTTAGTTAGATTAAAAAGGGGAAGGGATCTTTCAAAGAAGCTGAGGGTATAGGAGATATTGTTGATTATGAACTATGCATTCCAGGGGGCAAGGGAAGGATTTCAGGATTTGAGCAGGGGTGGGAAGTAAGGGCAGAAAATGGGATGTAGAGAGCCATATGGGGAACAGAGTTTAGGCAATGAGAACTATCTGCTCATGTAATAATTTTTAGTTGAGAAAATAAGCTCACTGTACACAAAGGACAATAGATCAAGTAAATCTACTTTACCTGTTGAGGAATCATGGCCCTAGAGATAGTATCAGTCATTGTCAACAATGAAACCATATCAAGTGACTAAAAAGCTTCTGTACAGCAGAGGAAACAATCAACAAACAGAAGTTACCAAGAGTAAATTTTAAGAGTTCTCATCACAAGGGGAAAAAACACCCCAAAACATAACTACGTGTGGTGATGTTAACTACACTTATTGTGGTAATAATTCCACAATATATATGTATACCAAATTATGTTTTACACCTAAAACTAACACAGTGTTATATGTCAAGGTTTTTAGGGTCTAGCTTCAGAAGCTCCAGAGACTCTACCTAAAAAGATATTGAACCAACTGAAGCTCAGCTTCCTGATAATAAGAAGGCCTTGTTAGTATTGTCAGAATGCTCTAAAGGAAGCCTGGGGATTTGGATGCCATTGGTGAGGGCTTATAAAGAAGGGTACAATTTGGAAAGAACTGTGGGAAGAAAAGTTTTATGGAGATGCTGTCTTACCATTTAAGATACAGCTTGGCTGCCATTGTGACTACCTTGAACTAACTTCTGCTAAAATAATGATAAAGGAAAAGGAGGAACCACCATTTAGATGGACATTAGGTTTAAATTCATCAAATGAAGTTTATATCAGTGGGAAGCCACACTGGTCTCACTCTGTGGTTACTGAAAACTTAGAAAAAAATTCCCTGTAAGAAGGTTGGGGGAATTAGCTTTTTTTTTTTTTTTTTAAGCTCCAACTGTAGAATAGGATAATCAAGTCTAACCTGGCTTCCTATTTTTTTTTTTTTTGGTGGGGTGCAGGGTGGGGGGAGGAGATGAAACTAAACTTCGTCCATGCTCAGGGAAAGTAGGCTCAAAGGCTAGAGGAGAAATGTACAGTTGTAGGCATAGGATATAGAAATCAAGGCATTTTCAAATTGACATATAAATATGCCACAGTCAAAAGGAAACCCTAAACATAATTGCAATAATGTAAGAAATAATTTTACTTTTTATGACTCAATTGCAATTTTAAGACATTGGAGCTTTCTCTTTGCTTCTGGTCCTAGCCAAGATGAAATATCCCCATTCCTTCCAATCCAACAACAGGCACAGATTTAAAGAAAAAAAAAAAAAAAAGCCTGTTCCTCCAAGCTCAGGGACTTGAAAAAGAATGGTTTTTAAGAACAGAAAATTTGAAAATATCCATCTGGCTCCAGGCAAACACCAATAGCAAAAATGTAGCCCTTCTCTGGTTTCAGCTGGCTTGAGCAGGAAGCTGATAGGAAGTGGACATCCCCCACCAATCCCACAGAAACAGCCAGCAGTGTTCACCCAGTGGAGTAGTATTGGGGAATCAAGTAAAAATCGGATCCTCCAGCCCATGTTTAGCAAAAGCAGGTGCTGGTGTGATTGCCCAGCCACATGAGTATAGGTGGGGCTCAGCAGGGAGCTGAGCTTTCCACCCGCACCCAGCAGATATGGGTAGTAGTCCAATTGCCAGCAAGATTCAGTAAGTGGAGCCTCAACTCCCACCTGCCAGCCGTGAGACTTAGTGAGGCTGCATGAGGCAGAGCAAATCCATACCCTTCCTCAGGTGCCAGCAGGTGCCAGTAGACAGCTGAACCTCCACCACCAATTTGGAGAAACCACACTGAATAAGGTGGTAGGAGTAGAACAGACACTAGAATTTCCCCTCACTGCTGGCGTCAGTGGGGCCCAACGGGGAACTTAACATCCACACCCAACTGGCAGCAACAGACAGAGACCAAACAATATGGTATAATGGGCAATAAGGCAGTACAAGACTGCATTACTGTGCTCCTTCTCCCTACCTTTGTGTCAGTGTTAGGGAATTGAGGGCCCACAACCAAACAACATCAACGAGGCATAAGGAGGTGTTGCTAAGTGGGGTTGACAACTTTTCCCCCATCCCAGTCAGTGAGCCCAGTGTGGAACTGAGCTGACACCCACAGGGCCGGAATAAGGCATTGGGAGTCGGTACCCATTTTCTCTGTGAAGGGGTCAGCGAAGCCAAGGGGTAAACTGAACTTCTATTCTACCAATTGGTAATAAGGCAGGAGTCAGGACTCCATTTTTGCTGGAGAGGGGTAGTGAGACTCAGAAGGAAGTTGAACCCATGTACCCACCAGGACCTTGCACTACACTGTAACAGGGGAATTCTCTACTAGGAGGAAAAATGAAATAGGATCCACAATCCCATAATATGACAGCTCTCTTAGTCTGTTCAGACTGCTGCTGGGAAGTCCATGAGCATGGTGTCAGCGTATCTGGTGTCTGCTGAGGGCCTGCTTACCTGGTTCATAGATGGCAGTCTTTTTGCTGTGTTCTCACCCAGAGGAAGGGACACGTGATCTCTGTGGGGCCTCTTTTATGAAGGCAGAGCCCTCATTTATAAGGGAGAGCCTAATCACTTCCTAAAAGGCACCACCTCCAAATACCATCACACTGGGGATTAGGTTTCAACATATGAACTTGGGGAGGAACACAGTTTATAATGTCATCCAAAAAGCCAGGATATGGTTAAGAAAAAAAGGTCACTCATCATACCAAGAACTGGGGGGAGGCGTGAGAAGGGGGGAATCACAACATAAATGAGAAAAAAAACAATCAATAAATGCCAAAGTCATACGGAGTGTATTCTCTAACCACAGTGGAATCAACCTGAAGTCAACACACAAAAACTGAAATCTCTCCAAGGATTTGAAAAGTAAATAACACACTTCCAAATAATCCCTGGGTCAAAGAGGAATTCTCAAAGAAAATAGAAATATATAGAGCTCAATGATAATGAAAATAAAATATATCAGTTTACATAAGAGGCAGCTAAAGCAGTGCACACAGGTAAATTTGTACTATAAATTTACCATAATTATACTATAATTGATTTTACTAAATCCTTATGTTAGAAACTTTAGTAATATAATTTCCTACCTCAAGAAGTTAGAAAAATAAGAGCAAAATAAGCCCTATGCAAGTAGAATAAAAGGACAAGTTAGTAAAATTGAAAACCAAAAGCCGATAGAGAAAAGTCAATGAAACAAAAGTCAGTTTTTTTGAATATCAATAACATTGACAAACCTCTAAAAAGGCCAACAAAAGAAGAAAACACAAAATTTCAATATCAAGAATGGAAAAAGCAGTATCACTACAGATCCTGCAGCCATAACAAGGATAATATAAAGGATAAAATAAGAGAATGCTATAAACAACTCAATGCACATAAACTGGAAACTGAGAAGAAATGGACAAATTCCTTGCAAACCATAAACTACTGAAATTCAACCATGATAAAATAGGCAATTGGAATAGTCTTAGAACCATTAAAGAAATTGAATTTGTAATTAAAAAGTGTCTGCAAAGGAAGTTTCCAGGCCCAGATAGTTTGCAGAAGAATTCTATCAAATATTTAAAGAGGAATTACTCCAAATTTACACAATTTCTTCCAGAAAATTAGAGGAACATTCACTCCCCAAACTTGTTTATGAGTTAGTATTACCCTGATAACAAAACCAGACAAAAACAGAAAAAAAAAAAAAAAAAACTGTAAACCAATATCCCTAACAAACATAGAGGCAAATTCCTCAACAAAATATTTGATAATTAATCTAGCAAAAAATAATAATCACCATGAGTAATTTGGTTTTACTCTAGGTATGCAACATTGGTGCAACATTTGAAAAATCAGTGTAATCCACCATATCAACAAGGTTAAGAAGAAAAACCACATGACCATATCAACTGATGCAAAACAAACATTTGACAAAAGCCAACGCTTATCATGATTAAAAAAAAAAAAAAGCTCAATTAGGAATAGAGGACTTTCTTCCTTCCTCACACATAGTCCACTACAGTTCAGAACCAGCAAAGACCAAATCTTTCGCACACTTGCAATCTCCCTAACTTACCTTTCCGCTGTATCTCTCCTATCCATTCCCCCTTCTTCTGGTGCATTTCTCTGGCTTTTCTTGGCCTTCTTCTGCTGCTTATAAGGTATCATGTTATTGCATCAAGCCCACCTTGATGACCTAAACTACTCTCCCTAATGCAAGGTCCCTGATTACTAACCTTATTGCATCTGCAAAATGTCTTCAGAGCAGTACCTAGTTTAGTGCTTGATTAGAATAACCAGGTGACAAGACTCTTGGAGAGAGATTTAGATTTGTGCCTACCACGGGTGGCAGATTCAGACAAATCTCTGTATGGACAGGGATAAGAAATCTTAATGGACAAATTCTGCTTCAGTTTCTTCCTTTTTTCTTCTCTTATGTTGACTAAATCTTTACTGAGTGAATGATACATACTCACACTGTGCTAGATGAAAGGGATAGAGGTGAATAAGAGCCTCTGCCCTCATGGATCTGGTAACCTTGTGGCAAATGCCATGAGGTAAAATTGTGTGGCCAATATCAAGTAAAAAGACAGAATGCAGGAAGAGTGTTTTGGCAGCAGTGATGTGATAGCTAAAGAGAGCGGCACCCGGACCAGACTAATGAAGACCGAAGTTTGCAATCTACAGCTCTCCAAAGTCGGGGGAACTGATACTTCCCACAGTGATTTCAGATCTAAGGTTGCATCTAAGAAACGCTGAGCAGATACAGTGGTCTTAAGGCAGGGTGTGTGAAGGCTGGACAGAGATCACAGGGGGCTCCAAATACTTCAACAATAAAGCTCTATAGGAGAGATTTGACAGGAGGTTAGAAAAGGCCCTGTAATATTCCAGCTTCCTGGTCCTCAGTGACCATCCTTGCTGTGCTTCTTATCTGAAATATATAAGATAAACATTTGTGTTTCATAAGCAATAACTCAAAATTACACTGAGAAATAGTATGGCAAGAATTGTTGATAACAAGTTTCTGTCTTCTTTCTACTTTTGAAGCATAAGGGAAAATTGAGGGTTAGGTAACATTTAGTTTTACAGACAAAACCAATATTTCCCTATGACCTCTGGGCATGTTCACTAAGTGTCCATCATCTGTAGGAACCCCTGCAAAGTCCAGTTTTACAACAGTTCATGCTATCAGTTTAGGATCCTATTTTTCTTCCTAAAATGAAATCTTCCTCAATGATGACTTTCCTTCTCATTTTTAACTACCCTTAGAAGGAACAGCTTGGGGTGAGGAGACATACCCCTGTGGTGCCAAGTGAAAGGTTCCTGAAGGAAACAATAGGAGTAACTATTATGATACTGACTGACCTGAATTAAAATAAGTTTTTGATGAGAAAATGGCTCATGAAAACAAGATTCAGGCCAGCATCAAACACCCAGTGCGAACTTAGGAAACCATTGTACTTAGTGCACATATAATCCAACTAGCGACACTTAAAAGGTGCTAGAGAGATTGTCTTAGATAAAATGTCATGATTACTTTCAAAATGACTTAAGTCTTATTCGCACTTAAATAGTGCAAAATGAGACAAGATTAGAACAGAGACAATCTCAATACTCAGTTCAAGTTTTGCCTCTTCAAGGAAGTGTTCCCTGACCCTGCTCCCTTTATGCTCTTAAGGTTGAGTTAGGTTCCCCTTCCTTTGTCTTAGCATAAGACCCTGTGCTAATATCTATAGTAGTATGTATCTCTGGAAGGTTGGAAACCACTGGTAGTTTAGATAGACTTCAGCTTCAGGGTGTGCTACTCATTTTGTGGCAAGTAAATAGACCTTGCTAAGTGCTTGGCATAGACTAAGGACTTAGTAAACAGCTACTCACAGTTATAAGTAGACACAGAAACAGGCCCTAAGTTTCTTGACAGTAAAGAAAAATAGAAGCCATCGTGAATTATAAAATTTGAAGACCCTTTTTTGTGCATCCTTACTTGATCTTTCAGAACCAGACACAGAGGGAATCACATCCTCTTTTTTTGAAACACTCTCCTCTCAACTTCTCTGACAACATACTGTCTTGGTTTTCCGCCTACCTCACTGGTTCCTCTTTTTCAATCTTAATTATTTTCCCCTCCTTATAAAGGTTAGAATCCCTCTCAGTTACATCTTGGGCCACATTCCCCTCTTTCTGTTTCTTTCCATTTATTCCCATGGCTTTAAGCATCAATTATGTTCACAAATCTCAAAGGTATATAGTCCATATCTCCTTCTGAATTTCAGATCCCACTATCCCATTGTCTACCTATATCTCCAACTGAATATTTATTTCAAAAGTAATATTCAACATTCAACAATCAACATGACATAGTAGTTTGTGGTTTTCATCCATCCAAGTCTTTCCTCCCTCACCCCAATCTTAATAATAGAGACCATGAGAATGCTCCTCACAGACCTCTAAATACAGGGACTGTAACGTAATCTGAGGACCAAGTCTTCAGATACTGAGCCCTGAAATCCACCCACACATTGTGCAGAGGCTACACTTCCCACAGGCTGTTCCCAGCCAGTAACTAAAAGCAGCAGGGATACTAAGGCAGGCACATTTATGGGGGACATATATAGAGAGCTGACTTTTGTTTAAGGATTCCCTGATGACCTTGCTGAACCCTCTCCAGACTACATTCTCTGATATGTACTCAACTTCCTTCTCTCTTCTCCTCCAGGTCCAACCTACACTGGGATCTGATAACTCTCAATCTTTTCTAGCTTCCTCCTCATTTCCTCTCACAAGTGTTTGCTCTAATAAAATCCATACATGTTTAATACTATCTTGGAGTCTGCCTTTTAGAGGACTCAGAAATAAAAGTGGTACCAAAAATAGGGTGGTCTGAGAAAAGAGGCAAAAAGATGGGGATTTGGTACTGGCTCATCCATTGCCCAGCAGATGAAAAGGTGGGGCCTGGTTAGCAGCTAAGGCATGGGTAGTCCCTAGCACAAGTGATGACTCAATTGCTAAAGATTTCTCAGGAGGGTGATCTGGGGCAATATCCCAGTAGAGGAGAATTTTGTATCAGGTACAATGAGCTAGGCATCTGAAGAATATGGGGGGGGGGTATAATGCCTACAAAGCTGCAGTTGCTAGTTAATGCTAAGTTGTGTCCATATACTGTAGAAAGTTAATGAGAGACTGGAAGATGTTAACAAGCAGTTAATAGCTCAGTGTAAGGGCCAGAGGCCCTTGTTGATAGGCAGTAGTCTATAAAGCAGTCCTTGTCACCTATAGTACAAGAGCAGACATAGCTGAATAGCAGGTTGGAGACCCAAGCGTGAGAGTACCAGAGACTCAGAAATGTTTCAATGTTTAGCCACGGAAGGTGAGTTATACAAATATCAGAGCCCCAGAGTCCTGATACATGGGATTGAGACATCCCCCTGAGGATGATGGCTCTGCAACTGCTTGAGCCCAAGAACTTCTGGGCTTGCAAAGGTAGCTCATCCTTCCCTAAAAAGAGCTAGCACTTCTGCCATGGTGCAAGATTCACAAGGCAACTGATATCTCCCTCAGGATCTGTCCTCACCTCCTGTCTTGGCTCCCAGTCCCATAACTAGACTTAAATCCTAGTGTGACCTGACGGGGAATATGTTGAGTTTATTTAAGGAAGAGAAGGTATTACACATGTAAAGAATTATAATAATTAGCTGGTAAGTACTGGCAGGGTCAGGATTGTATCCTAGGATTAGATTTTGAAGGTACTTGATCAAGGAGGCCAGAATGCAAGACTGGATTGGTAATAATTTATTAACTGAAGATAATTACCAGGACATGGGACAACCTAGCAAGGTCCCAGAGATTGGAACAAACTCACTGTTGTGGTGGCTCTTGGAAGCCAGGAAAAATTGATGGTCAATACTTAATGGAAATACCTGATTAGCTCTGGGAAACAGTATAGGAAGGGAAAAGAGACTGTTAGAACTGATTGTGTGAATCTGGAAGGCCAAAGTCTTATGATCCAGGGAAGGGTCAAAAGGACATACCATTCACCAAAGCCATCCAGAATGTGCTGGTGAGAGGGGCCCAAGTATCACTAAGGAGTTCAGGGGTCGTTTTCTTCTGCAGGCCAGGACTGATGATAAGAAAGAGAATCATGGAGCTAAGTTGTTAATATCCATGAGGATGATGGGGCCTCAAAATAACAGGGACCAATTTGCAGCATTAAATGCCAGAACCTGCGATACCACAAACACCATAATGACCAACAAGGTTAGAGGGGCAGCCAAGGTGGCCTGACCCACTAGGATTCATAGACATCACTAGATGCAAGTAGACAAGCAACCAACACAAGTGCCACTTAAAATCTATAAGTAAAATAACAAATAGGATGGAGAAGCAAAAGGCAGAGGGTGGCTGACCCAATAAAAAGTGATGTCTCTTGCTCAGTTCTTAGTCCTGAATGAGTTTTCAGATCTGGAATCCAATAACTGAAGAGATGGCCAGGTCTCTAGGAAGAAGACCCCTTAAACACCGGGGAATGTATATTCTATGATGGTTCCCAAAGTCCTTCCCCTAAAGGACCTCGGGTAATTGATTTAGATGACTATACAGTAGGAAAGGGGGATAAGACATGTCTAGGACAAGTATAGTTGACACTGATACACAGAAATTCACAGTGTCTTCACACTCCCCTTTCCCACTGGAGTGGTAACTTGGAAGCCAGGTACTAAATGAAGTTGTGCAGAGGCTACACTTCCCACAGACTGTTCCCAGCCAGTAACTAAGAGCAGCAGGGATACTAAGGCAGGCACATTTATGGGGGACATATATAGAGAGCTGACTTTTGTTTAAGGATTCCCTGATGACCTTGCTGAACCCTCTCCAGACTACATTCTCTGATATGTACTCAACTTCCTTCTCTCTTCTCCTCCAGGTCCAACCTACACTGGGATCTGATAACTCTCTCAATCTTTCCTAGCTTCCTCCTCATTTCCTCTCACAAGTGTTTGCTCTAATAAAATCCATACATGTTTAATACTATCTTGGAGTATATGAACTACCAATAGGAGCTGGGCTCACTGGGTCTACAAACATACCCGGGAGTCATTTCTCCAGACTCCACTTGAACAATTGAAATTGATATACTTGAAAGTTGGAGTGAACCTCACATTGGGCCCAGTAAGAGGTATCATATTAAGGAAGACCAAATGAAAACCTCTGAAACCACCTGAAAATGATACTAAACCAAAACAATATCTTATCATCACAAGGGAGGGTATGGTGGAGATGAGTGTCACCATTAAAGATCTAAAGGATACAGGAGTGGGAGCCCTTACATCTCTATTGAATTTTCTAATGTGGACCCTACAGAAAATGGATGGATCCTGAAAAGTGACTGTATACTATCACAGTGTTAAACAAGTAATAATCCTGATTGCAGATACTGTGATATACATGGTGTCATTGCTAGGGCATATTAATAAGCCCTCTGAAGCATTGCATGTCACCAGTGATTTAGTGGTTGCATTCTTTTCCATTCTAATTAGCAAAGAGTATAAGAAATAGTTCTTACTCATGTGGGATCGATAGTATTCATTTATAATGTGCCATTACTATGTTAACTTCCTTTCCCTGTGTCATAATATAGTCTGGAAAGATCTGGACCTCCTGGATATTTCACAGAGCTTCACACTGATCCATTGCATTGATAACATTGTGCTGGCTTGACAGGGCAGGCAAGAAGTGACAGTTAGATTGGAGGCCTTGTTAAGACGCATTCCAGAAGGTAGAAGACAGATCCTATTAAGTTATACAGACCTGCAACTTCAGTGAAATTTTTAGGTTTCCAGTAGTCAGAGTCATGCTGGGATATCCCCTTCAAAGCAAAAGACACATTGCTATATCTATTGTGAATCCCTCATCACAAAGAAAGAAGCATAGCATCTGGTAGCCATCTTTGGATTCTGGAGGCTCCACTCCAACTTTCAATACCTACAAATATTGCTCCACCCTTTATACCTACTGCCATAGAAATCCACCAGCTGAAAGACAAATACCATATAATCTCACTCATATGTGGAATTTAAGAAAGAAATTTAAGAAAGAAAACAGATGAACATATGGGAAGGGGAAAAAGAAAAAAGGAGAGAGGGAAATAAGCCATAAGTGACTCTTAACAACAGAGAACAAACTGAGGGTTGATGGAGGGTTGTGGGTGGGGGATGGGCTAGATGGGTGATGGGTATTAAAGAGGGCACTTGTTGTGATGAGCACTGGGTGTTGTATGTAAGTGATGAATCACTGAATTCTATTCCAGAAACCTATATTGCACTATATGTTAACTAACAAAATTTAAATTAAAAAAAAAAAAGAAATCCACCAGCTTTGAGTGGGCCTAGCAGGAAAAGGCAATGGGAGCAGGTCTAAGCCACAATTCCAGCATCCTTGTCACTTGGACCATAGAATTCAATAAACCCTATAGTGTTAGATATATCAGTATTGGAAAAGGATCCAGTTTGGAGCATACGCTCCAGTGAAATAGTCACAATATAAGTCCTTGGGATTCTGTAACAAGCTTGACCAAATGTCACCAAGTAAACATGCATCCAGAACTGTATCTTCTGTTGGACCCAATGAGTTATATAGTCAGACATGCCCAACAGCAGTCTATCATGAAATGGAAATGTACATCTTGAACTGAACCTAAGCAGGACAAGAGGGCACAAGTAAACTGCATGAGCTGGAAGCCTAGAACTCCTGTTACCAAAAAGTTGCACCAGAACCCTTCCTTGGCTTGCACCTATGGACATATGGGAACTCCTATATGACTAGCTGAAAAAAGAGGAAAAACCCTGAACTTGATTTATGGATGGATCAGCACGCTATGGGAAGGCAAATCAAAGTGGACAGTGGCTGCACTATAGTCGCATTCAGGGCTAACTTTCTAAGATAGTGGAGACCAAAGTCTTCGCAATGATAAGAGCTGCAAGTAGTGCACCTGGTTATCTACTTTGTGTGAGGGAGACGGGGCCTGAGGTGAGAATATATAGATTCCTGGGCAGTGGTCAATGGCCCAGCCTTCTAATCTGGGGCCTGAAAAGACAAGGACTGGAAGGCAAAGACAAAGAGGTCTAAGGAAGAAGCATGTGGATAGACATATGGGAGTGGGCATGGAAGTGTGAAAATATTTATATCACATGTCAGTGCTCACCGGACAGCATTCATCACAGAGAGGCACTGAAAACCAAGTTGACAAAATGACTCAATTCACATTGCCAGCTTTTCTCCTCAGCCCTCCCAGGAACAGCATAATGAGCATATGAGTGGAGTATCCATGGTGACAGAGATGGAGGCTACATGTGGGCCCAAGAGCATGGACTTCCACTAATCTACCTGTTGCTATTTCTGAATGTCCAAACCGTCAGCAACCTGGACCAATGCTGAGCCCCTGGTATGACACCATTCCACAGGGACACCAACTGGCCATGTGGTAGCCAGGTGACTACACTGGGCCTGTCTCTTCTGGAAGGGCCAGCATTTCATTTTCACAGGGACAGATATTTATCCAGGCATGAGTTTGTTTTTCCTGCTTGTAGAGCCTTCACCAGTGACGCTATTTGTGGACTCAGAGAATTCCTAGTTTATAGGCCACATGACATATCATGTAACCAGAGTACCCACTTCACAGAACAGCAGGTAGAGGAGTGTGGCTCCATTAGCCATATCACATACCATACCATGCAGAAACAGCTGGCCCCAGAGAACACTGAGGCTATCTTCGAAAGGTGCAACTGAAGTGCCAGATTGAAAGAAATATTCTGAAAGGATGGGATTTCATCCTTTGAGATGCAGTGTATGAGGGTGTATTTATTAAACCATAGGCCTCTATATGGCACTGTCTCCCTTATGAAGGTGCATGTGTCTGGATTGGAAGGATTCCAACCAAGGATTGGAAGCAGGATTGAACGCACGCTGCCACTCCCCACTGGGGAATTTTGTGCTGCCTGTCCTCATAGTTCTGAGCTCTGCAGGGTTGGAAGGTCTAATCCACAAAGGGGCCACACTCTTGCCAGGAGACATAAGCAATGGCAAGTTACGGCTGCCACCAGTTACCTTTTGTATCCCTTATGTCCAAGGACCAACAGGTAAGAAGGACAGTCATATACTGGCATGTATAACCGGTCCTGATCATCAAACTAAGGCAGGGCTGCTTTTTTCCACTGGGGCCAGAAGGATTATGTGTGGATCCCAGGTGGTCTCCTGGTATCTCCTGGTACTTGCTGGTACTCTCTTGCCCCATTATAACTATGAATGGACAAGTGCAGCAATCCCAGACTGAAAAGGTCTCCAAGCACTCAAGAATGAAGGTTGGGGTCACATTACCAAGTAAGCCACCAAGACCTGCTGAGAAGATAGCTGAGGGCACCTTACCTCCCCACCCATCCCAAACCTGGCCCCAATTACTTCCAGTCCATCAGCAGGCACAGTTGGATTTCACTCCAAACTGTATCTGAAATCCATCTACTTCTCTCATTTCCACTTCTATACTTTAGTAGAAGCTATGATCATATCACATTTGGGTCACTGCAAGAGCCTCCTAAACATCTCCTTTCTCTCTTTTGTCCTGCTACAATTCACCCACCCTACAGTAGTCAAAAGGGCTTAAAAAGAATAAATTGGATTTCTTCTACATGTTTAAAAATTTCCAGTGCTTTCCTACCAATTTTAACATAAAACTCCAATTCCTAACATGTACCACAAGGTCCTCCACGATCCGGCCCTTACCTCTCTTTTCCAGCCACATCTGTACCCTCTTCCCCATAGCTCATCAAGCAGTCCAGCATTGAATTCCTTGATAGTAGTAGAATATGCAATCACTTTCTTATCTCAGGGTCTCTGCATAAGCAGTTCTTTTTCCTGCAACTGTCTCTTTTTGGATCTTTGCATGGTAGATTTCCATTTGTCATTCAGTTCGCAGTACAAATGCCACTCATTCACTAATGCCTTTCCTGGCCACCAGTGTAAAGAAAGTACTAAAGTAGGTTTCCCCTACCTCCATGACTCGTGGTTACTCTCTCTAAACACCCTGTTTTTCATTATTCATTTATTCTTGTGTTTTTCTCTTATCTATCTCCTCAGACTTTAAAATTGATTATTTCAAGAATTAAGTGTGCCTTGTTCACCATTAAATGCCCAGTGCCAAACATAGTACAAGGCACATGATAGATGCTCAAAAAATACTTTTTATTGAATAATTTTTGCCACTGTCTAACAAAGAAACTTTTGCCTGATCAAAACCATTTTACCTAAAAAAAATAGCAATATTATGTCACGTGGATGTAATTTTGATAAAGGATATTGGAGAATAGCATAGATAGTAGTTTAACTATGCCTTTATATTTTATCTTTCATAGAGGCAGTAAATCCACAATTGAGAAAACATTTTCATGGGTAAAGTGACAGTAGGGTGTATGGAGAAAACAAAGACAGGGTTATAATAATCTAGGAATCCAGTCCTTTACGAGGATCCAATTAAATTATATATTATTTGCATGTTTGATTATAAAAATTACATAAGCTCATTGTTGATTCTTTGGAATATATATTTGTACTATCAGAGATAACAACTCTTTTACCTTGGATCACTATTTTCCAGTCTTTCTTTTTTTTCTTAAAGATTTTAAGTAATCTCTACACCCAATGTGGGGCTCAAACTCACAACCCCAAGATCAAGAGTTGCACACTCCTCTGACTGAGCCAGCCAGGTGCCCCTCTAGTCTTTCTTTTAGAGTAAATTGGATATACAACTCTGTATTCTGCTTTATTCCCACTTATATTATATAGTCAACATTTCCCCATATATTTCCAAATAAAATTAAAGGGCCTACATTTTACGTGATCACATGAATGTGCTATAATTTATTTTATCCCATTCCCCTACAGGTAAATCTTTCCATTTTTTCTCAGTTTTTTCTCATTATACAATAATTCTGGGAGGATCATCTTCATTCACTGATGTATATCCCTATTTCTGATTATTTCTTTATGATATAGTCCCCAAAGTGTAATTTCTACATCATGATGCTTGAAGATTTTTGAAGGTTGCTAGAGGTTGCTGTTTCTTCCATAAATTCATAATATTTGTGCTAATATATAGTTCCACCACCAATACTTGATGCTTGTTTCATATATCTTGCCACCATTGAGCATCATTGTGGTTTATTATTTTTTATAATTTAATAGGTGACAAATGGTATATTATTACTGTTTAATTTTACTTTTTTACAATTTTCCAAGTTTATTTTATAATTTTAACTTCTAGGTTTTGATGTATAGGGCCATGACTTTTTAATTCCTACTTTTTAAATCAGCATTTTTGTTTTCTTATTAACATCTAGTTTTAATTATAAAATAGTAGATGCTTTTAAAACTTCCAACCATGTAGTATATAAAGCAGAATTTCTCTTCCCCCATATGTATCTACCGTTAACATTTTTTTGGTAGTACAATTTTATTTCATATAACATTTTTTGAGCAGTAATCAACAGTGAATTGATGGCAGGGGTTCTTATTACAGACTCTACTATATATTTTTGACCTTGAAAATGTAGAGAACAGATTTTATTCTAATGCAGAGACAGCAGGTGCCCACCCATTCATCCATTCACTCATTTGTTCACTCTTAAGTCTATTATTTTAATGAGTACCCCATAGGGAGAAGTTGGAAATTATCCATCTCTACCTCTCTCCTAAATCTGCTGGATGCATGAAATTCAACCATTAGAGAATCATTTTAGGAATGATCGATCTGGGGACAGAGCTGTCAAGAGTTTCAACTGTAAAGAGTCAGGCAACAGACCAATAGCTGCCTCCTTCCATCCATTTCACCCCATTCTTCCACCCCTGGGGTTCTTCATCCTTTCTTCTCATTTACAGCTTTTCAATTTATACTGGTGAAATTCCATGAGATTTATTTTGGGGTAGAGGAGGGCTGCTTTCTGGACCAGCTATAGGGAAGAAGCTTATTCACACCTAGTCATCTTACACAAAAATGGGGTAGAAGTCCCATCACCTTTCTCCTGAATAAGAGTATCTTCCTCTTCTGGGTTGTAGGTGGATCTGGGGCCTGGATGGGATTTATCCCAGAGCCAGAACCAGGGTGACAGGATCTGACAGGACCTGGGTTAGGATGGGGGAAATGAATGAGTTATGCAAGTGCAGGATTGGCTCCTGTATTGATTTAAAATTTTGTTCATCATGAATTTTTTCACTAATTTAGAATTTTTAAAATAGTTTATCAAAACAATATGCATCTTGATTTACTGAGTTTTTTGACGACCCCTAAAATTTTGTGCCTGGGTTGAGGGCCTCAGTTGCCTCATCTTAATCCGGGCCCTGACTTTGATTCCCTAGAGATGGAGAGGGTTTATCATCATCTGTGAGCTCCTCTAGTTATTGTTATATTAACCAAAGCTGGATGATTCTCAAATCTGCCCCCAGCTGTCACTTTTGGAGAAAGTTTTGGCTTCCTTCCATATCCATCTGCTCTAGCACTGGGTGTATTCCACCTGTTTGAGTCTATGTCCCCATCTGTCTATGTCCTGTGACCACTCAGCTGTTATTACTCATTTGGCACTAATAGTGGCAGAACAATAAAACACTGGGGAAAGGTAACCTGCACTTTGGAGACCTCCACAGACTTCTTTGTTTAAGGATTTGGGGTAGGTGGGGTTCGGATGGTGGAGAGCAAGATAGATTCCTCCAAGGCTCCAAAGCCACAGGGGCCTGCAGAAGGTACTCTATTACGGAGATTCTCAATTCTGGCTACATATTACAATCACCTGAAGAACTTTCAAAAAAACTTGTGCCTGGCCCTACCCTCAGCTTTTCATTTAATTGATCTGGGGTAGAGCTGAGTCATTGTGATTTTTTTTAAGCTCCTCAGATATCAAATGTATAACCAAACTTGAAACCCACTGTGTCTTTCATTACTCAGGGGCCAGCTGAGGCTCCCCCTGAAGGACACGGGAAGATTATTATGGATCTGAATAGTGAGCTAGAATCAAGTGATCTTTTCCAAGGGTTTTGGTGAAGAAACATCTTTTATAGCCAAAATTGGTATCAGTGGGAAGGAGGGTGGAGAGCAGGGCTCAGTATTTTCACAAGATTTGGAGAGTACTTTGTTCCAGTTATATTCATTATTGATACTGGGAGATGATTGCTCTTTTCCCCACTTAGTGCCCAAATTTTTGTTGTTTTGTTTTTGAGGTGTTAAGTCTGGTCTGTGCTTGTCATCAGATTTGAATGTAAAGAATCTCATCAATTGAGTTTCTAAATTTATTTTGAACATTTACCAAGGGGTTTCTTCCAAAATATGGTTCTCTTTGGGGCATACATGTTAGGCATTTTGGTGTGTGTTTTGAATATGTTGAGAGACATGGTTCTGCTGCAAGTTTTAGACTAGAGTGTCACATCTCTAATTAACATCAGTCTCAATTTCAAGGCCATCATCTCCTGCCTTCAGAAAATCCCCTCCATTTTTAGGGTTGGAAATAAGCACTGATGTGGAGAGGGGCTGATAGTGATTCTCAGGTTGTCAATGACCATAATGATGTGAGGAATCTGGAATAGTTTCTATCTTCATTACCCTAATAGGACTTTGAGGACTATTAGGGTAATGAAGATTAATAGTTCCATTAGCCTTCCACTTTCATGCTAATCCAAAGCCACAGATCATTGAGGAGACAAAGGTATTCTAAATATTATGTAATTGTCATTGACTGAGAACAATGAGGCACTGCCTTTGGTTCCTTGCAATAAGTTTTGTTTCAGTCTTCACTAGATAACCAGAACTTTCTTTGGTCCAGATTATACTGCTGAAAATAATCACTATATTGTCCTCTATTCTAAGGTTTATTAAAAGCAGCTCTTGTCCTGTGGTGATATCTTGAGAGTGGTGGGGGAGATGAGATGTCAGGGCTGTTTCTCTCTCCTACATTTCGGAATTCTTGATAGAACAATGTTTCTGAAACACTGCACTAAGATCAGAGGGCTCCCATTGGGAAAATTTGAGTCATGGTAATTACCTAAAAAAATACTGACGCAAGTATATTTTTTGTCTTGTTTCATAAGGGCATAATGGGAGTTTACCTGGCACTTCCACTAAACTGCTGCATGAATTTAAGGAGGTCACTTTCCCTTATTGGAGCCTCGGTTTTCATGTCAACAGACTAGAACTGAAGTACATGATCTCAAAGCTCCCATCCAACTCAAATATTCTGTGATTTGTTGATTTCTGACCAAAATTGGGTGAATTAATGCACGCAGTTTTTACATTGTATCTAGGGAGACAAAGTAATTTTTCTGATAACAAATTCAGCATATGAATGCTGTAATGTTGCTATTCTTATACTTTAAGTATTTTATTTTTCTATTAACAGGTGCTTGCCATTTGTTGACTTTTTAAAAAAATCAACTTATAAACTTTTCTTACAAAACAAAAATGAGGTTCCTAAAAATCTCAACTTGACCAGATATGAAACAATTTAAAAACCTTTAAAGGTGTATTGAGAAAAACCAGGCTTTAGAAACACACAAACACATACAGACACATGTTTGTCATTACTGAAAAGAGAGGTCTTTAGGTAAAAATAATTTTTAAAACCTCATGTTGCATAGATACTGTAGATAGTTCTATTTATCTGGTCAGTGGGCAAAAAGAGCACTTAAGGTCTTCAGCTCCAATCTTTTGTTCATTTCTTATTGCTGGAATTTTATATTCATTTATTCTTGTTGGGCTAAACTGGATGATGGTAGAGATGGTAAGCGGGTATTTATTCAGCCCCGCCCTGCTCAGCCTAGGGAGTAGACGAATTCTCAGTTGGTGGGTGGGCTGTTTTTGTCTCTTCGCCATTTTGTGGTTTAGGGTTTTCTGGGCGTCTGCGTTGGTAATTGAAGTTGAGGTGGTACCAACACTGAGGCAGCTGCAGACATTGTATCTCATCTCCTGATTTCCCTTATCTTGTTCATTGCAGTCCTCTTTAGGCTCTTTGGCGAGGAAGACCCCTGCAGAGTCATGGTCTATAACCCTGAAACATATTCTGTCTCACTGGTCTACCTTGTTCTCCTGCACCTTGTCAGCTCCCTCCATCACCTCACCGGGCACAGGAGGGTTAGAAGACCGTGGTCCAGGCCTCTGGGGTCTCCGCATGTAGTAGGATGGAAAGCGTCCCCTGCAGTAGGGTAGGGCCAGTGCGGTTGAGCCTGGCCTTCGGGAGCACTCTCCCCACCCTCCTTCTCTCCCCACTCCTACTATTCTGATAATTCTGTTGGGAATTGGGTGGAGGACCCCTGCGATGTGGAGAGCGTTGCCGGCTGCATATTTACTGCCTTGCACTGGAGCTCCACCAGGGCCTGTCACAGTATGGGCTGCCTCTGCACCCTTTTCTCCTTCAACAGCAGCAAACTCCACAGCCTCTCCATCTCCTACACTGCAAAGGGACTTCCTGGGGTTATTCTTTATGGCAGTCTGGTGTACAAATACAACTTCCTTGGTGTCATTCCTGTTGATGAAACCATATCCGTTTCTTACATTTAACCATTTCCCCAAAACCTTCGTTGGGATGATCTTCTTGTCCCTCAGGCAGGCACCTCAGATGTGAGGCTGCTGGGTCTCGGGGTCGCTGTTCCTGGTGGCGGGGATGATGACTGGGGCCGGCTGCGGCAGCGGCGCCCCCTCCCGGGGTGTGATGATAACTAGGCCAAGGCGGTGGGGCTGCTCAGGGCTCTCTCCACTCCCGCTCCCCATCAGACTCTATTCTTATACTTTTTAAACTTTATTTCTTTGAATGAGTTTAATGCACTTTAACATTTCTTAGACTTTATTACCTCTATGCTTTATCTCATTAATTCTTACCATGTTTGTTTGAGCACAGGTGATAGGAAGGTTATTACCCTTGTTTTGCAGATGACAAAACAAGGCAGGTTAAATTACATTCTTTAAGGCATTGGGGGATAAAAAGTAACATAAGGACTAGGACTCGACCAACACAGCAAAGAGGAAGAGGGAAATAAAAAGAGACTCCTGGCAGCTGAAGTTGGGTATGGGGTGTGGGAACAGAACAGAGCCTATATGGGGCCTGTTGCCATGGAGCTACTTGACAGTAAGAGGTAGTTGGCAATAGTGGTCAAACTGATCACGATTCCGTTTGCCCAGCCCAGACTATAAGAACTTTTCTAAGAAGTAGATGCTAAATGTGAAGGTGGACCTAATAAATTTTCTAACCTAACATTTTAGCCAGAACCTAATTTTCATCTAAAAGCTCGAAAACAACAATGACTGCTAAGTCTTACAGTGCTTGGTATTTTATATGCAGTATCCTGGTTAAATATTCATGGACAGATACTATTATTGTGTCCATTATACAGCAACTAAGGAAGCTGGAGTTTTGGTCCAGATCACAGCCTGTAAATGGAGCTAGCACCTGAGTCTAGATCTGTCCCAATTTGAATCTGCACTTAACAAAATTGTGCTCTAATGTTTCTCCAATATCTACTATCCTAACAGTTTATAGTACTATCATTTTTGCCTGCATACAACATTGCTTTATAAAGGTGCGTTTCAATTTCTTTATGAGAATTTTGAAGCTTTTGTCACTTAGTCTACCTAGTTAGAAAAACCTGGTTTGTTTTCTTTCTATGAAAAAAAAAAAAAACAAAGGACAGTGATGTTATGAAAAGCATACAAACAAATGGTATGCAATGTCTCAAAACACTACTGCAATTCATTTCAACAAGTATGTAGGGAGGCCTCATTTGTACCATCTAATATGCAGAGAACTTGAGATATGAAGATAAATAATACAGTTTCTATCTTCAGGGAATTTATAGTAATTGAAATAGACCCCTTTCTTTGGCAGGGCAACATGGGTGTCTGCACTCTGTTCCACTCATTTGCAGTGACAGCAGGGATACTGCAATCTTAATGTCTTTTCTGTCTATCCCAGGGATCCTATGAAAGATACCTACCTACAGAGTGGCTTCCTTCTGCAAATGATTTTCCTGAGCAGCCTTCACTGGTAGTTTCCCCAGGGCCACAACCACTTCTAGTGATGGCCATGGAGACATGTAATAAATAACCAGTTGGCAAAGCTCAGAGTCAGTGCAGAGGAAGGACTATTTGTAACTATTCCAGACCTGTGAAATAATCGTAGAAAAGACTGAGTCTTCAATGGTACATAGTATTAAAGCTGGCAAGAAGTGGTTATTTCAGGGGAGAGAAGTATAGGTGGAAAGACCAGAGCCATGGTGGGGAAGTATAAGAGGCATGATGAGAGCAGATTTCTTAAGTTCTGCAATGCCACGAACAGGCACTTAAATTTTGATATGGACAAAATGGAAAGACACTAATCAATGCACACATTACAGACCTGAAGGCCGGGTACAATAGGCATAGGTAATAGTTTTCTATAATCCAGTGGTTTCCAAAATGTGGCTCACAGAGCACTTGAGTTCTAAGGAGTCTTCTCATTAGCCACCCATGTAATGTTAATATTTACAAAGTCAGTCCTTTCTAGGGTTAAAATAATGTACACATGGAGCTGACAGTATTTCATAGCAAAATACACACAAGAGCTTGATGAAAAGGTAAGATAAATTATTCAAAAGTTATAGGAATTAAAAGCTTCTTATGCAATTTACTTACACTTTAAATAAGTTTTAAAAGCATGAACTGTGGATGTCAAGTAATATTTCGATTGTTGCCTAAAGGTATATTCCTAAGAATTGCAAAGCATTCTTTGTTTCAAAAGTCTGTGGCAACAGACAAGATTGATATCAAACTGAATAATTCATCAGCTAAACTTTGCACATAGCCATTAGCAGTAATTCTGATGAGGATGCATACAGAGAACTTGTTCAAACTTTTCTCCTAATTTTAGCATTGAACTTGAACTGTTCCTGATTCAAATTTCATATGTTTGTCAAGAGATTCAACCTCCTTATTAAAAAAAATCTAAGGAGGATCATACACTTGAGAAGATGTCCAATATTTCCTTTTCTATATGAAATACACATGGATTAAAAATGTTTGGCACTATATATTTAACATAACTTTATCCAGATTCTTCTTATAAGAGTAGATCTTGAATCCCCAAATTTTAATATCTAATTTTTAGCCCATAGAGGAAGCTTAAGAAATATGTACTGAATATATATAGTTCTACAACTATCTGCCTATATACAGTCACAATCTTCTCCACACAATATTCCTGAGAAGCATTAATTTCCTCATTTGGGGATGAGGATATTAAGGCCCAAAGAGTTTGAATTATTATCCTAAATTCACATGAATAATTTAGTGTTAGAACTGGCATAGCATGCAGGTTATCAAATCCAAGTCCAATGCTCTTATTTCAAGTCAGAATGTATTATATGATTCATATTATCAGTTCTTCAAAAATACTTTGAGGCATTTTTCAAAAGAAGCTCACATATAAAAAATTATAACAGAAATAAAAAGAATAAGATAATAAATATACATGAAGTCATAAGCTAATTCATATCCTGTTGTCAAGAATTTACTGTGCATCTAAATTTCTGGCAGCAAAGTAAAAAGTTATATAATTTGTATCATTTGACAAATAGAAAAATACAGGTAATGTGATATCATGTCACCTCCATACTAAAAATTCTTCCAATGGCTTTTCATTACACTTATAGATAATTCAAACTTCACATCAAAGCCCACAAAGCACAAAATACTCTGGCTCTCATTATTTTTCTATTCTCATCAATTATTACTTTCCCCCATTGTTAACTACATTCTAATAATCTCTCTGTTCCTTCAACATGCCACATTTATTTCCCACCTTCAAGTCTTTGGACTCACTATGCAATACAGTGAGAATATTATTCCCCTAAATCTTCACATGACCAACTCCTTCTTATTATCCAGGACCTAGGTCAAAAGTCTTAGTTTCTCATTATTCAAGACTCTTAGAAACTATACCTGACCATCCTATCTAAATTAATAAATTTCCCAGCTATTCCCTGATTAATTATCATGGTCTATTTTCTTTATAGTACTTGGCCATCTCTGAAATTTTCATGTTTATCCTAATTTTTGTTTACTTCTCTTCTTCCCCTCCAACTAGAATGAAAATCCCACAAGAGCAAGAAACTCATGTGTTCCCCCCCCCTCCCCGCCCCGCCGCTGTTGGATTTCCAGCACCAAGGACAGAGCCAATTAGGCACTCAATTGGAAATGAATACATTAAAGTTATTGAGAGAGACAAACTTTTCTTAAAACTTAATCCTAAAACCTCGTGAATTCTTAAAAAGACTTTGAAAACAAGATGCACTATGGCTTTAGCATCTACTTTTAAAATATACAGCAGACACCAGTGAGATGGGGTAGAATAAAGAAAGTCCATTGCAGAACTTCGGGTAAAACTAATATGTAATGGAAGGCCAACAAAATAAGAGCCTTTGAAGGAGAGTAACACGAAATGTCCAGAGAGAGGAAAAAACAGCAAGGTTAGTGTTGCAAAATCAAAGTGACAAGAAGATTTTTAAAAGCAGGTCATGAATAGTGTAAATGCCAGAAAAGTGTTCAATGAATTTTTCAACAAAGCTGCTAGTGGTAACCTTGGCAAAAGCAAATTCAGGGGGCTGGCAGTGGTGATGATGCAAGTCAAAGTGCAGTGGATTAATGAGAAAATGTAACAGGGGATTTCAACATAAAAAATAGATGGCATGGTTTTGTGCTAGACATTTTTAGAGTATATTTGTATTTATCTGATTTGACCTCTTAAAGAATCTCAATTTAGCTCTACTCAAGTGTCTTAGAGGAACACTGCCTTCTGATGAGATACTGAATTGGATATTTGCAAATAAATTGGATTTTTCCCACTAGTCAGGCTTTTAAATATTTGAATACCTACATATTGTACACCTTAAATTTTCTCTTCTGCAGGCTAAATATTTATAGATTCTCCAACCATTCCCACTTATGACCTGGTTTCAGATTCTTTACCTGCAAGCTTATTTTCCTTTGACCACTCTAGTTTGTCACTGTCATCCCACAATGTGATTTCTAGAAATATTTATGGACATCACTCACCTTTTAAATACCTGTAATAGTTCCTCATTGCCCCATTCATTCTGACTTCTAAGACCTTCAACACTGACTTTAACAAATATTCTTAGGAATTATCTCACTTTCCCTACATTATTTATAATACACTGTCTGGACCAGGGGTCAGCAAACTTTTTCTGTAAAGGGCCAGATAGTAAATATGTTTGGCTTTACAGACCATATGGTCTTTATTGCAACTACTCAATATGTTATAAACTATATAATAGATAATAACTGTACAATAGGCAATACATTAATGAATGTGGCTGTGTTCCAATAACAATATTGAAAAAAAAAATCAGCAGGCTGAATTTGATCCTTGAGCCATAATTTGCCAACCTATGTTCTAGACAAACAAAATGCCTTGACATTTTCTTGGTACACCTAAGTTACTTATATGGCTTTGTTCATGCTCTCCAGCAACCCCTCACCGCCCAATTAAAGTAAAGGCAATGCTGATGTAACCAACAGACTCAAGTATAGCAGTTTACATGAGAGAAAAAGTTTTTCCTTCTTACATATCAGTCTGGCATTAGTGGACCAGATTGGTTCATAGCTCTGTTCTGCAAGATCATTCATTCAGTACCTGGGCTCTTTCTTGCTAAATGTAATAGGTAATTGACAACTCAAGAGTAATACACTGACACCAGTACTCTGTTTCTTGTTCATCACTTCCCCTAGAGCTATAGGCTTATATATCTTTGTTTTAGCTTAAAAAGTACTGAAAAAGATAGTTTTGCCAAATTTTTTTGACCCTACATAAAATGGGGTTCACTTTCCAAGCCTGCTACATCTTTGCCTATCCATGAAGCCAACGATTCATACTTTAGATTTTTGTTCCGGTAGTTCCTCTCTTCTGACACCAATTTCTACATTGGAGTAGGGTAGTGTGTGTGTGTGTGTGTGTGTGTGTGTGTGTGTGTGTGTGTGTTAAATTGACCAAAACATGTAAAAAAACAATTTAGCATATTAAAGGTTAATTTCTCATCTGTTTAACAGCCCAGGGTGGTTCTGATCTTTTGAAAGAGACTTTGCTCCATAGTCATTAACAGGCCCAGGTTGATGGCCATTCTGCCATATTCAGCATGTGGCTTCCAAGTGCCTCTGGAAATTGTCATAAGTTTATTGGAAGAGGAAAAGAACAAGGAAGAACTCATATAAAAAACTCTTTATGATCAGGACATTATTTTGTTTCATGTTACATTGACTGTAATTCTGTCATATGGCCATACTTAATTGCAAGTGAGGCTGAGAAATGTAGTTCAGCTATGTGCCTAGGAGGAAAACAAAAATGAATTATGGTAAATAGTCATTAGTTTCTGTATACCATCTGTCAAGACTCTGCAGTATTGCTCCATTCATGATTTCCTCTCTTACTTCCATTTCTCTTTTGTATGAATTTCCACAGTTTTATTTGTACACTTTTCATGGCCCAGAAATTTCTCTACTTGAACTGCAGATACTGGTGGGCCTAGATTTGACAATTATTAAAGACAGGAACACTGGAACTCTGCCTTCTGGCCTGTAGCACAGGAATCTGGAATTGCAGCCAGTGACCTGGTGGCGAAGCACAGCAGAAGGGCAGATTAGGTTTTGTGTGTCTAACTCATCTTTGTATCACTTACTCCCAGCATATGGCCTTGTAATAAATGGAGACCCAAAGAGTGTGGTTGAAATCACACCTTATCATCTCCCACTTCTTTTGGGCTTTACTTAAATCTTATTATTTTACTTCCAACCTGAAGTACGCTCTTCTTTGGGTAGCTATCCGATTCAAAGTAATCCTCCCTTCCCTTGGACAAACCTCAATACAGAGAGGAAACCAATACCAATGATTAAGTGAACTTTGAATCTGTAACTATAGCTGACTGATCCATAGACCAAATAAAATTATTTCTACAGGACATTCAGAGATACCAAAACAGAGACTGGGAAAGTTCAAAGCCAAATCATGTTAATGTCAGAATGTCAGGGAGAAGATCCACAATTTTCTGCTGTTGAAGTTCCAGATCCACCATGATCCCAGCCCTTTGTGTGTCTTAGCTATTAAAAATCTTTCTTCAAAATTGTGAGACACAACAGTACCCTTTCAGTATACTTAACATTTTGTTAAAATACTAAAATTAGTTTCCTCTGCTTGCTACTAAAAGAAATTTGTTATTACCACGTCACTGTTAGTAGATTTTTATTTTTCTGGGGTGGAGGGAAGTATAACAGTATTTGAGTCATTATTCTTTCTCTTCAGCATATGTTGACATCATACCCATGTCATAAGCTATTGGCCTAAGTCATTTTATCTTGTTCTTGCTGTTGTAACTTCCTTTGAATCTGATACTCGTGTAGCTGGATTTTAGAACACTAATATTTTTGTTACATTTTTTACTATTATTTATTTTTGGATTTCATTCATCATTCCAGACTATTCAAGTCATTTTTAGTTCTGACAGAGATATACAATGTGGCAGAGAATCCTAGCTCTCAGCAATAACTATAATCTCCTCTTCTACCTGAAACTGCTTCTATACTACATTTCTTAGGGCTCTTACAGTTAGGTAGTTCAGTTTTGGCCAACGGAATATGGGTGAACATGAAGTGTGTCACTTGCAGGCCTGACCTGTAAAACCTCTTTTGTAATCCTCTACACTCTCCTCCCTTGTCTCCTGGCCAAATACAAATGATCCATTGAAGGACTGAAAGCTCTAAAAAACAATGGAACAACTAGATTGAAAGAACCTGGGTCCTTGAAGGACTGCATGAAACAGATCATTGGTCTGTAGTGTGAAGAAAAAGTAAATTTTTCTGTATTAAACCACTGAAATTTAGGTGTTATTTATAACAGTTGTCAAATTACAACAAATTGAACTTACATAAGGAAAGACTATTCAAAAAGATGATTGCAGTAAGTAGAACATGCTGACCTCAGGATCTGCTAGTGTTTCAAAATCAAACACTGAAAAGCTTTTTAAAAAGCAGGAATGGGTAAGAGGGCTAGTAGGAACTTTATGGGGGAGGGAGGCAAGCAATGGGGGTGAGAAGGTGGAAAAATCCAGACACTTCAACAACAAAAATTGTTTCTGTAGTCAGCCAATTCATGGAATGAGCTATAAGGGAGGATGTCTACATCTTCTTGCTTGCTTAAGCAGGGGCAAAACCAAAGTTCAGGGACCTATGTGGAGGAGAGAAGCCTGACTAGAATATGGTCAAGTCAGTGATTAGGTAATGGGGAATTGTGAGTACATGGTCACAGTCTATCTTAACTAATACAGTCTCTCTCCTCAGTTTCATCAACACTATCAACTCAGTCAACATTCAATCAGGGCACTTACTAAACTCCATATTGCTCCTACTAAACTCCATATTGCTCCTACTCAGGGGCAGGCTCAGCCCCCTTTAAAAACAGCAAGCGATTAGAGAGAACTACTATAGCAGCAGGCCTAGAAACCCAAGCGTTTTTGCGAAAGCCTCTCCAGGGAATGAATTCTTCCATATCTCATTTCAGGGTTGCCTCCTCAATATGATGCCAGCAGATAAAAGAAAAAGGATAACATAGTTAACATTCACAGAGGACAGAGAAGAGACAAACAGAAGGTAGGGCAAAAATATTCTTGAGCTCACAGTTGAATCCTTTCTCTCCATATTATTTGTACAAAGTCCTCCCGAATTCTACCATGCTTCTTCCTCTTGGCAAACCAAGCTACAGGATTTGTTGTTCTACCCCTAAATGCTATTCCCTTTATTAACATGCAGGTTAGTCCATCACAATGTCATAAGCATGAGGAAGAATCCCAGGAACCAGAGCAATCAAGAGTAGCACTTGCAGTCTGTTTTGTTGTTGTTGTTTTTAAGATTTTATTTATTTATTTGAGAGAGTGAGCAAGAGAAAGAGAGAGAGCATGAGTGGGGGAGAGGGAGCAGCAGACTCCCCGCTGAGCAGAGGGAAGGGGGAGAGGGAGAAGCAGACTCCCCGCTGACCAGAGAGTCTGATGTGGGACTTGATCCTGGGACTCCAGGATCATGACCTGAGCCGAAGGCAGATGCTTAACCGACTGAGCCACCTAGGCACCCAACTTGCAGTCTGTTTCTAACTAAGATCTTCACTCCACTTAATTAGATTCCTACTAATTTTGTCACAAGGTGTCTTAGCTCACTTCTAGGGGTCCCCCAAATGCAAAATCTATACAAACTCTTCCCGTTTATATTGCCTGTATCTACATGAATCTTGCTGACCAATGTTGAGTCTCTATTACCAAGTCATGTTCATCCAATCCCACTAATTCAGTACATTTATTTCTATTATGTTAATTCACAAAGGATTTCCAAATATATAAATATGTGAGGATATCTTCCTCTTTATTTTATATAACCTACAACTGAATATAGTGTATAAACTTTTACTTAACATAATCAAACTTCCCATTTCAGCACAATGTTTCTCTTCAGGTAAATATGACCCACTGTTTTCCTACCAATTATAAGTGTCTTTCAAAATGTATTTCCCTATTTTAAAAAAGGCCTGTTTATATATTTTCCCATGTCCTTCACTTATTGGGCAATCTCATGCTTATATTTGAATGACATTATCAGGCTAGAATGTATTATTAGCTATGCTTTGTCTTGGAGACTACAAAAAAGAGAATGTAAACAGCTTAGATAATAAAGCCATATATGTTCATGTACTAAGTTAACACTATAAGTTCTTTAATATGAGCACTTTTAGTCAATTTTAAAGTCTCTTTTTAAGAGATGCGTTTATCTCTTTTTTCAATTTTCAACTTAACCTCTGTAATGTGCCACATTCAAAATTGGCTATTAACACTTTGAAATTGGAATTGGCTGAAAAGGTACTGGTCCAGATATTCCTCCCTCTCAATATCACCTTAACACAGCATCAGGTGTCTGAAAAGATGAAGATATTCCAACCACCACTGACTTCCTCCATTCAAAGCCAGAGAAGAACTCCAGTAAAATAAGAACTTTAAGGTACCTAGTATTCAAAAGAGAGCCTATACTATTTCATTGGTATTTTTAATTGAAATATTGTTTTTAGTTGTGTCACTAGGCAGTTCCTTTGTCTCAGTCAGGATGATACTTGAACCACTGATTTCAGAAGTTATTTGGTTTATGCATATATCCATTACCTACATTTTAAACCATCCTAATTCCACACAACTAGTTTAGAATATCAAAAATGCAATTGAATTAATAATAAGAATCACTTAAAGAAAGAGTTCCATTTTATAACTCCAAACTAGAAACAACAAATAAAATTACTTCTATAATCTAGTCATGGTTACTAAGAACCAATTCATAAAAGACACACAGTTGGAATTCAGTGCATTCTACTTAAAGTCTCATATTCACATTATATTTAAAAACAACTCCCCAACTATCATCATAAATAATTCATAGATATTTTTGGTGCAGCCCAAGATTTTTCAAATAAGACAAACTATTTCAGAAAGTTGAAGCCACAGAAATTTATGGGCATTTAGTTTTAGTGCTAATAACCAAAATTTCACACAGATTAAAATACATCATGCATGCATCATATACTCTGTGGTAACTGTACAGTCACCACAATGATAAAACACAATCTCCTTTAGGGGTTAAAAACATGCAAAAATAAGAGAAAATTGACAACTTTAAATTATGAGTATTAGATAGACATATTTAAAGATCATGGAATATTAGAATCTCCACTTCTATTCTAAAACATAGCACTATATTTTCCCATTTAGTTAATTCTAAAGCCTTTAATAAACGTTTTAAAAGTTACTTCAGAGACTGACAGTAATATGGCAGAAGGGCTTATATAAAATGTCCCACCCTATGCCTAAAAATAAACACATAAAAATGCTGGACATTTTTACATTTCAAAGTAAATTACGTAAGTAAGCTTATAATAAAAATAAAAAAAAAATTAGACTTCTGATTCTCATGCTCCAGGTGGGAGAGAGATAGTTATTCTGACCATTTGTCCTGCTGAAAACTATTAAAAACACCAGTCAAAAAAAATCTTCTCATAGGATGGAGGATCTGAAAAGATAGTAACAAATTATCAGGATAAAATCTTAGTGAAGGTAGGGACCTAAAAGATAAAGTAACCACTAAAATTGCTTTTTTCCTGGGGGTTTTAAAGAACAAGAATATCAATTTTTACAGAAAGGGATCACAATGGGCAGAATACATGAATAGACATTTCTCCAAAGAAGATATCCAAATGGCCAACAGACTCATGAAAAAATGCTCAACATCCCTCGGCATCAGGGAAATACAAATCAAAACCACAATGAGATACCACCTCATACCAGTCAGAATGGCTAAAATGAACAACAGATGTTGGCAAAGATGCAGAGAAAGGGGAATTCTCTTACACTGTTGGTGGGAATGCAAACTGGTGCAGCCACTCTGGAAAACAGTATGGACGTTCCTCAAAACGTTAAAAATAGAACTACCCTACGACCCAGCAATTGCACTACTAGAAATTTATCCAAAGGATACAAGAATAGTGATTCAAAGGGGCATATGCACCCCAATATTTATAGCAGCATTATCAATGATAGCACAGATGAAAGAGCCCAGATGTTCATTGACAGATGAATCAATAAAGAAGAGATAGCATATATATATATATATATATATATATATATATATAGACTATTACTCAGCCATCAAAAAGAATGAAATATTGCCATTTGCAATGATGTGGATGTAACTAGAGGGTATGATACTAAGCAGAATAAGTCGGAGAAAGACAAATACCATAGGATTTCACTCATATGTGGAATTTAAGAAACAAAACATGAACATAAGGGAAGGGAAGGAAAAATAAAATAAGATAAAAACAGAGAGGGAGGCAAACCATAAGAGACTCTTAACTCTAGGAAACAAACTGAGGGTTGCTGGAGGGGAAGTGGGTGGGAGGATGGGGTAACTCGGTGATGGGCATTAAGGAAGGCATGTGATGTAATAAGCACTGGGTGTTATATGCAACTGATGAATCACTAAACTCTACCCTGAAACTAATAATACACTATATGTTAACTAAATTGAATTTAAATTTTAAAAAACTTTAAAAAAAAGGATCACATACACAAGGTCTAAAATACAAGAATAAAAAAAGTGTAGAAAATAGTAAATATATGGAAAATATAAACAAATATTGAATGCATAAAAAGCAACATATTATATGGTAATGAAAAAATACATAATGTAATATATATAATTGTTAAATTATATAAAATGTGACATTTCCAAGCTGCTCATAATATTTTTTCCTTCATACTTGGTTTTCAAGAATGTAATTAGAATGCATCAAAGCATGGTTTTAAGTTTATCCTGTTTGAGGTTTGAGATTCTTGAACCTGTAAATTAATCTATTTGACAGATTTTGGGATTTTGAAGTCATTGTTTCTTCATTATTATTTCCTTTTCACCCCAATATCTTTGTCCTCTCCTTATAGAATTCTAAGGCCATGAGTTTATATTTTCCCAAATGTCTCCAAGACTCTGTTCATTTTATTTTCAATTGTTTTTTCTTTGCTTTCCAAGTTGGATCAGTAATTGGGATGGTCATAGATTTTTACATCAAAATATATGGAAAGCAAAAGACAGTTGAAAATAGCTTTAAAGTATGGAAAGGAAAGAACTGTCAACTCATAATTCTATATCCAATGAACATATCTGTCAGGAGTTAAGGCAAATTAAAGACATTCTTATACACAGGAAAGTGAAGAGAATTTGTCACTAGCACACTTACTCTAAAAATTCTTCTTGTTTAACTGAGGGTTCTAGAGGGGAGGGGGCTGGGAGGATGGGTTAGCCTGGTGATGGGTATTGAGGAGGGCACGTTCTGCATGGAGCACTGGGTGTTATGCACAAACAATGAATCATGGAACACTATATCTAAAACTAATGATGTAATGTATGGGGATTAACATAACAATAAAAAAATTAAAAAAAAATAAAAAAATAAAATAAATCAATAAATCTTTAAAAAAAAATTAAAAAAAAAAAATTCTTCTTGTTTAAAGGAAATGATACTAGAGGGAAACTTGGAAGGACCAGGAACAGAAAAAAGAAAAGAATAGCAAGAAAAGTTGTAAATATCTAAGTAAATATTTTAAGAACTATAATTCTTCAATTTCTATGAAATATGTATGAATGTTAAGCATAACATCATAACATTGTCTAGGGGAGTGTTCTATGTATGGAGATATAATACCTATGATAACTAGAGCATAAAGAGAGAAGGTAAGGGACCTATGTGTTTATAATCCTTCTACATGTTACTTCTAGTGGTAAAACTGTAACTCTAAGGAAAGTGTAAAAGGTTAGATATGTATACTGCAATAGCCAGTGAAATTGCTTAAAAAATAATACAAGGATATAGCAAAAAAAAAAAAAAAAAAAAACACAAAGATTGAAATAAAATACTAAAAATATTCAAGGATTCCAAATAATGTATGTAGATACTGTGTCCTCAAAGATAGGAAGCACATCTCTCCACTGTTTAAGTGTTGGGTGCACATACTGACTTCCTAAAGAGACAGTATGAAAAAGAGAGAAGTTTGGGGGCAGGGAGGAGTAACTTTACAAAAGAGAAATTGACAAACACTACCTAGCCAGATTATGAAAGTCAACACTATAAATCCTGTTAAAACATGATGTGATGAATGACACTTTACCTCTATGGCATTCTTCCCAAAAAACTATAACGTCAGTTTAATCACAAGAAAAACATCAGACAAATCCCAATAGAGGGCCATTCTACAAAATACCTGACGAGGACTCCTTAAAATTGTCAAAGTCAACAAAAACAAGGAAAGTCTGAGAAACTGTCACAGCCAAGAGGAGCCTAAGAAGATGTAACAACTAAAAGTATGTGGTATCCTAAATGAAATTCTGGAATAGAAAAATGACATTAGACAAAAACTAAGGAAATCTGAATAATGTGTGAATTCAGTTAATGGCAATGTTTCAATACTGGTTTGTTAATTGTAACAAATGTATCACATTACTGTAGGATGTTAATAATAGAGGAAAGTGGGTGTGGGGTATATGAGAATTCCCTGTACTGTCTTCTTATTTTTTCTGTAAATCTAAAATTATTCTAAAAAATAAAGTATATTTTGATAAAAAGCACATTAATCAAAAAGAAGATAAGAAAAGAGAAACAAAGGAGCAGAAAACAGAGCAAACAAACAGAAAACAACAAAAGGATAGATGTAAATCCAACAATATTTATGATGCTATTTAATGTAGGTTAATGTACACTAAATATAATAGAGACTGCTATTTAAGATTAAAACAGATTATATGCTATTTATTAAAAACCCACTTTAAATGTAAATAAATAAGTTAAAAGTAAGAGGAAGAAAAATATATATCATGCAAATAATGATAAAAAGGAGTTACCATATTGATATCAGAAAAATAGGCTTAGTGACTCACTTCCTAAAATGAAGTATGCAAAGGGAAACTTTATAGGAACTGTATGGTGGAGAAATCTGGCAAAAACTACCTTAACCAAATGATGAAAATTAACATCACCACTTCAGCTGTATGAATGTCATGGTACCCCCTTGATATGATAGGCAAGAAGGGCACTTCATCTTTATGAGACTCTTTCCACAAACACAGAAGTCCAATATAATCATGAGAAAAACATCAGACATACATAAATAGGGAGACATTTTACTAAATAACTAACCAGTACTCCTCAGGATGGTCAGGTTATAAAACAAACAAAAGAAGACAGAAACTGTCACCAACCAGGGGAGACTGGGGAGACACAACTACTAAATACAGTGTCATGTCCTGGATTGGACCCTGGAACAGAAAGAAAACATAAATAAAAGAGCTGGTGAAATCCAAATGAAGTCTGGAGTTTAGTTAGTAGTAATGTACCAATGTTAGTTTCTTAGGTTTGATAAATGTACCATGATAATGTAAGATGTTAACAAAAGGAAAAGGTGGGTGAGGGGATTACAGGCTCCCTGTGCTATCTAGGTAATATTTCTGTACATCTAAAAATAGTCTAAAGTTTAAACATTTCATGGGAATGCAAAATTGTACAACAACTTGGCAGTTTCTAATAAAGTTAAACCTAATTTTACCATATGGAACAGCAGTCCTACTCCTCGATATTACACAAGAAAAATGATCATTTGTGTTCACTCAAAAACCTGTAAGTAAAACTTTCAGGCAGCTTTATACATCATCATCAAAAACTTGAAACAACTCAAAGGTCTTACAGCAAATGGATAAGTAAACTATGGTATATCCTTACAATGTAATATTACTCAGCAATAAACAGGAAGAAACTATTAATACATACAGCAATATGGATAAATATCAAATGCATTATTATAAGTGAAAGATGGAAAAATTATATATGCTATGTGATTCTATTTATATGACTTTATATGTAGACATTGATAACAGACTAGTGGTCTCCCTGGACTTGGAGTCTTGGGATGGGTTACTACAAAAGAGCAGCATGGGAGGATTTGTTAACTGATGGAACTGTTCTGTATCATGAGTGTGGCAATGGTTATTTAAGTGTACACATTTGTCAAAATTCATAGAACTGTACCACAAAAAAGCATTTCCCTATGTAATTTTAAGTGTATGGCTGACAAAATAAACCTGGAAAGAAAAAGGGTAGGATATGATATACAATAAATTCTAATCAAAAGAAACTTGAGAATATTGATATTACATAAGATGAAGGCCAAAAAAAACTGTCATATAAATTAAATATATTTTGGCCTTAAAGCAAATCTCAACAAAGGTATAGAGAATAAAAACATACAGGTAATATTCTCTGACCAAAATGCAATTAGGCTAGAAAGTAATAACAAAGGGGTAACTACAAAATTCCCATATACTTTAAAATTTAAACAGTGCACATCTAAATAACTCATTAACACAAAGAAAATAATTGCATTTAGATATTATTTTACCAAAAATGATCATGCAAATAAGACATATTAAAACATATAAAGTGCAGCTAAAGCAGTAATCAAAGAAAAACTCAAGAAATGAAATTCTGAAAATGAACAATATTATCTATGCATCTTACACATTAGAAAAGAATAGCAAAATAAACCCAATGAGAATAGAAGAGAAATAACAAAGGAACCAATATCAGTCAATGAAAGAGAGAACAAACATAAGATGGAGAAGATCAGACCAAAATATTCTATTTTGAAATTGCTAAAATGACCAACTTCTGGAAAGACCTGTTGAGAAAAAAAGGAAAGATAACCAAATGTCAGGAATAACAGTATATCAAGATGTGGAAGACTTAAGGCTATTGCTTCTCACCCATTTTATCTATGAATACAACCCTATCCCAATTACAATCCTGGAAGGATTTTTTTTTATTATGTTATGTTAATCACCATACATTACATCAATAGTTTTTGATGTAGTGTTCCATGATTCATTGTGTATAACACACTGTGTTCCATACAGTACATGCCATCTTTAATACCCATCACCAGGCTAACCCACCCCCCCACCCCCCTCCCCTCTAGAACCCTCACTTTGTTTCTCAGAGTCCATAGTCTCTCGTGGTTCATCTCCCCCTCCGATTTCCCCCCCCTTCATTCTTCCCTTCCTGCTATCTTCTTCTTTTTTTTTTTAACATATAATGTATTATTTGTTTCAGAGGTACAGGTCTGTGATTCAACAGTCTTACACAATTCACAATGCTCACCACAGCACATACCCTCCCCAATATCTATCACCCAGCTACCCCATCCCTCCCACCACCCACCACTCCAGCAACCCTCAGTTTGTTTCCTGAGATTAAGAATTCCTCATATCAGTGAGGTCATATGATACATGTCTTTCTCTGACTGACTTATTTCGCTTAGCATAATACCCTCCAGTTCCATTCAAGACATTGCAAATGGCAAGATTTCATTCCTTTTGATGGCTGCATAATATTCCATTGTGTATATATATACCACTTCTTCTTTATCCATTCATCTGTCGATGGACATCTTGGCTCTTTCCACAGTTTGGCTATTGTGGACATTGCTGCTATAAACATCAGGGTGCATGTACCCTTTCGGATCCCTACATTTGTATCTTTGGGGTAAATACCCAGTAGTGCAAATGCTGGGTCGTATGGTAGCTCTATTTTCAACTTTTTGAGGAACCTCCATACTGCTTTCCAGAGTGGCTGCACCAGCTTGCATTCCCACTAACAGTGTAGGAGAGTTCCCCTTTCTCCGCATCCCCGCCAACATCTGTCATTTCCTGACTTGTTAATTTTAGCCATTCTGACTGGTGTGAGGTGGTATCTCATTGAGGTTTTGATTTGGATTTCCCTGATGCCAAGTGATGTTGAGCACTTTTTCATGTGTCTGTTGCCCATTTGGATGTCTTCTTTGGAAAAATGTCTGTTCATGTCTTCTACCCATTTCTTGATTGGATCATTTGTTCTTTGGGTGTTGAGTTTAAGAAGTTCTTTATAGATTTTGGATACTAGCCCTTTATCTGATATGTCATTTGCAAATATCTTCTCCCATTCTGTTGGTTGTCTTTTGGTTTTGTTGACTGTTTCTTTTGCCGTGCAAAAGCTTTTTATCTTGATGAAGTCCCAATAGTTCATTTTTGCCCTTCCTTCCCTTGCCTTTGGTGACGTTTCTAAGAAGAATTTGCTGTGGCTGAGGTCGAAGAGGTTGCTGCCTGTGTTCTCCTCAAGGATTTTGATGGACTCCTGTCTCACATTGAGGTCTTTCAACCATTTGGAGTCTATTTTTGTGTGTGGTGTAAGAAAATGGTCCAGTTTTATTCTTCTGCATGTGGTTGTCCAATTTTCCCAACACCATTTGTTGAACAGATGGTCTTTTTTCCATTGGATATTCTTTCCTGCTTTGTTGAATATTAGTTGACCATAAAGTTGAGGATCCATTTCTGGGCTCTCTATTCTGTTCCATTGATCTATGTGTCTGTTTTTGTGCCAGTACCATACTGTCTTGATGATTACAGCTTTGTCATAGAGCTTGAAGTCCGGAATTGGGATGCCACCAGCTTTGCTTTTCTTTTTCAACATTCCTCTGGCTATTTGGGGTCTTTTCTGGTTCCATACAAATATTAGGATGATTTGTTCCATTTCTTTGATAAAAGTGCATGGTATTTTGAAAGGGATTGCATTGAATGTGTAGATTGCTCTAGGTAGCATTGACATCTTCACAATATTTGTTCTTCCAATCCATGAGCATGGAACCTTTTTCCATTTCTTTATGTCTTCCTCAATTTCTTTCATGAGTATTTTATACTTTTCTGAATACAGATCCTTTGCCTCTTTGGTTAGATTTATTCCTAGGTATCTTATGGTTTTGGGTGCAATTGTAAATGGGATTGACTCCTTAATTTCTTTCTCCTGTCTTGGTGGTGGTGTATAGGAATGCCACTGATTTCTGTGCATTAATTTTATATCCTGCCACTTTACTGAATTCCTGTGTGAGTTCTAGCAGTTTTGGGGTGGAGTCTTTTGGATTTTCCACATAAAGTATCATATCATCTGCAAAGAGTGAGAGTTTGATTTCTTCTTTGCCGATTTGAATGCTTTTTATTTCTTCTTGTTGTCTGATTACAGTGGCTAGGACTTCTAATACTATGTTGAATAGCAGTGGTGATAGTGGACATCCCTGCCATGTTCCTGACCTTAGGGGGAGAGCTCTCAGTTTTTCCCCATTGAGAATGATATTTGCTGTCGGTTTTTCATAGATGGCTTTTATGATATTGAGGTTTGTACCCTCTATCCCTATACTCTGAAGAGTTTTGATCAAGAAATGATGCTGTATTTTGTCAAATGCTTTTTCTGCATCTATTGAGAGGATCATATGGTTCTTGTTCTTTCTTTTATTAATGTATTGTATCACATTGATTGAAGTGTGGATGTTGAACCAACGTTGCAGCCCAGGGATAAATCCCACTTGGTCGTGGTGAATAATCCTTTTAATGTACTGTTGGATCCTATTGGCTAGTATTTTGGTGAGAGTTTTTGCATCCATGTTCATCAAGGATACTGGTCTGTAATTCTCCTTTTTGATGGGGGTCTTTGTCTGGTTTTGGGATCAAGGTAATGGTGGCCTCATAAAACGAGTTTGGAAGTTTTCCTTCCATTTCTATTTTTTGGAATAGTTTCAGGAGAATAAATATTAATTCTTCTTGAAATGTTTGGTAGAATTCCCCTGGGAAGCCATGTGGCCCTGGGCTTTTGTTTGTTGGGAGATTTTTGTTTACTGCTTCAATTTCCTTAGTGGTTATAGGTCTGCTCAGGGTTTCTATTTCTTCCTGGTTCAGTTTTGGTAGTTTATACATCTCTAGGAATGCATCCATTTCTTCCAGATTATCTAATTTGCTGGCATATAGTTTCTCATAACATGTCTTATAACTGTTTGTATTTCTTTGGTGTTGGTTGTGATCTCTCCTCTTTCATTCATGATTTTATTTATTGGGTCATTTCTCTTTTCTTTTTGATGAGTCTGGCCAGGGGTTTATCAATCTTGTTAATTCTTTCAAAGAACCAGCTCCTAGTTTTGTTGATCTGTTCTACTATTCTTTCGGTTTCTATTTCATTGATTTCTGCTCTGATCTTTATTATTTCTCTTCTCCTGCTGGGTTTAGGCTTTATTTGCTGTTCTTTCTCCAGCTCCTTTAGGTGTAGGGTTAGGTTGTGTATTTGAGATCTTTCTTGTTTCTTGAGAAAGGCTTGTATTGCTATATACTTTCCTCTTAGGACCGCCTTTGCTACAAACCAAAGATTTTGAACAGTTGTGTTTTCATTTTCATTGGTTTCCATGAATTTTAATTCTTCTTTAATTTCCTGGTTGACCCATTCATTCTTTAGTAGGATGCTCTTTAGCCTCCATGTATTTGAGTTCTTTCCGACTATCCTCTTGTAATTGAGTTCTAGTTTCAAAGCATTGTGGTCTGAAAATATGCAGGGAATGGTCCCAATCTTTTGGTGCAGGTTGAGACCTGATTTGTGACCTAGGATGTGATCTATTCTGGAGAATGTTCCCGTGGGCACTAGAGAAGAATGTGTATTCTGTTGCTTTGGGATGGAATTTTCTGAATATGTCTGTGAAGTCCATTTGGTCCAGTGTGTCATTTAAAGTCTTTATTTCCTTGTTGATCTTTTGCTTAGATGATCTGTCCATTTCAGTGAGGAGGGTGTTAAAGTCCCCCACTATTACTGTATTGTTGTCGATGTGTTTCTTTGCTTTTGTTATTAATTGGCTTATATAATTGGCTGCTCCCATGTTAGGGGCATAGATATTTACAATTGTCAGATCTTGTTGTTGGATAGACCCTTTAAGTATGATACAGTGTCCTTCCTCATCTCTTATTATAGTCTTTGGTTTAAAATCTAATTTGTCTGATATAAGGATTGCCACCCCAGCTTTCTTTTGGTGTCCATTAGCATGGTAAATGGTTTTCCACCCCTCACTTTCAATCTGGGGGTGTCTTTGGGCCTAAAAAGAGTCTCTTGCAGACAGCATATCGATGGGTCTTGTTTTCTTATCCAATCTGATACCCTGTGTCTCTTGATGGGGGCATTTAGCCCATTTACATTCAGGGTAACTATTGAAAGATATGAATTTAGTGCCATCGTATTGCCTGTAAGGTAACTGTTACTGTATATTGTCTGTGTTCCTTTCTGGTCTATGTTGCTTTTAGGCTCTCTCTTTGCTTAGAGGACCCCTTTCAAGATTTCTTGTAGGGCTGGTTTCGTGTTTGCAAATTCCTTTAGTTTTTGTTTGTCCTGGAAGCTTTTTCTCTCTCCTTCTATTTTCAATGACAGCCTAGCTGGATATCATATTCTTGGCTGCATATTTTTCTCATTTAGTGCTCTGAATATATCATGCCAGTCCTTTCTGGCCTGCCAGGTCTCTGTGGATAGGTCTGTTGCCAATCTAATGTTTCTACCATTGTAGGTTACATATCTCTTCTCCCCAGCTGCTTTCAGGATTTTCTCTTTGTCTCTGAGACTCATAAGTTTTAGTATTAGATGTTGGGGTATTGACCTATTTTTATTGATTTTGAGGGAGGTTCTCTGTGCCTCCTGGATTTTGATGCCTGTTTCCTTCCCCAAATTAGGGAAGTTCTCTTCTATAATTTGCTCCAATATACCTTCTGCCCCTCTCTCTCTTTCTTCTTCTTCTAGGATCCCAATTGTTCTAATGTTTCGTCTTATGGTATCACTTATCTCTCGAATTCTGCCCTCATGATCCAGTAGTTGTTTATCTTTTTCTCAGTTTCTTTATTTTCCATCATTTGGTCTTCTATATCACTAACTCTCTCTTCTGCCTCATTTAGCCTAGCAGTTAGAGCCTCCATCTTGATTGCGCCTCATTAATAGCCTTTTTAATTTCGACTTGGTTAGATTTTAGTTCTTTTATTTCTCCAGAAAGGGTTTCTCAAATATCTTCCATGCTTTTTTCAAGCCCAGCTGGGATCTTTAAAATCGTCATTCTGAACTCTAGTTCCGACATCTTACTAATGTCCATATTGATTAGGTCCCTGGCAGTAGGTATTGCCTCTTGTTCTTTTTGTTGAAGTGATTTTTTTCCATCTTCTTATTTTGTCCAGAGGAGAATAGATGAATGAGAGAACAAAATGCTAACAGGGTAACAACGTCCCCAGAGAAATATACACTAAACAAATCAGAAGAGACCTAAAACCAGGGGAAAAGAAAGGGAAAGAAAGAAAAAAGAAAAAAAAGAAAAAGAAAAAGGTAATAACAAAAACAAAAAAACAACAAAAACAAAAAAACAGAATATGATCAAATATGATCAGGCTGGTGCATAGATCAGTGCTACACACTAGATTTTGGGCGTATTTTGGTCTGTTAGAAGAACGTGCCTCCCAAAATTTTAAAGAAAGAAAAACTTATATATGTACAAAACTAAGGGTTAATATGATGAAGGGATGGAATATGACTGTAAACATGAAAATTATAAAAGATTTTATAAAAGGAATTGATAAGATAAGAAGTTGGTTGAAAAAAGAAAGAAGAGGATTTAAAAAAAATGAAAAAAAGAAAAAAAAAGGGGAGAGAATGTGATCAGGCAGGAGACTAGAACAAAGCCATACACTAGAGATTTAGGGTATATTTTGGCCTGTTAGAAGAAACTGTATCCCAAAATTTTAAAGAGAGAACAACTTATATATATATATATATATATATATATATATACCAAAAATAACGTTAACTACTATGAAGGGATAGAATATGACTCTAAAAATGAAAAATAAAAAAGATTTTTTAAAAAAGGGATTGTTACGATGTTGGTTGAAAAATGGAGAAAGAAAAATTCAAAAAAAAAAAGAAAAAGAAAGTTAAAAAAAAAAATTAACTTTGAAAGACTATGGAATCATGTGAAAAAAAGCCATGAATTCTATGTGCAGTATTCCCCTAGCACTGGAGTTCTGCCATTCTCATTGATCGGTAAACTTGGTCTTGGCTGGCTGTTCTTGCTGATCTTCTGGGGGATGGGCCTGTTGCCATGATTCCCAAATGTCTTTGCCGGATGCAGAATTGCCCTGCCCTTGCCGGGGGCCAGGCTAAGTCATCTGCTCGGGTTTGCTCTCCGTAGCGGTTGTTCCCTGCAAGCTTTCCGTACAGCTTTGGAGGACGAGAGTGAAAATGGAGGCCTCCCAATCTCTGCCCCAGAGGACCGGAGAACTCGGGGCCCCACTCCTCAGTGCGCCCCCAGAGAAAAGCACCAATCACTCCAGTCTCCCCGTTCTCCAGCTGCACTCCGTGCTCACCCGGCCTGTGACCGAGTGTTTCTATCTCTGGCACCCGACTCAGTATGGAGTCTCCAAACCCAGCAGATCCCTGTGGTGCACTCCTGCGCTGCTCCTCCCGGGGGAGGAAGGGGAGTCTCCCCAGATCTGCCGCTTGTTGGGTCCCTGCTGGAGGAGCAGTGGCCCGACTGTGCCGCAGATCACAGTTTATGGCAACCCCGAGCTGAAAGCATGCGCCTCGGCTCCATTTCTGCAGCCGGCTTCCCCGCTCCGATACCTGGGAGCTCTGCCACACTCAGGCACCCCCGGTCTTCCTGTGACCCCGAGGGTCCTGAGACCACACTGTCCCAGCGAGGGTTCCATCCCCCGCTTAGCCACTGGAGCGACATCCCTCAGTGGAGCAGACTTCTAAAAGTTCTGATTTTGTGCTCCGCTGCTCTATCACTTGCCAGTAGCAGCTGGAGGAGGCCCCCTCCCCCGCCGTCTATCTTCCCGAATAGCACCTCGCATTCACTTCTCCACATGTCCTACCTTTCAGAAAGTGGTCGCTTTTCTGTTCAGAGAGTTGCTGCTATTCTTTTCTTTGATCTCCTGTTGAAATTGTAGGTGTTCAGAATGGTTTGATCCCTATCCAGCTGAATTCCTGCGACCAGACAAAATTTAGGTCTCTTACTCCTCCTCCATCTTGCTCCCTGATCCCTGGAAGGATTTTTGATCAGTTGAGCTTATCATCAAAAGTCTCATTTAAAAATTATGATCTCACTTTTCCATGTGTCTGTTGGCCATTTGGATGTCTTCTTTGGAAAAATGTCTGTTCATGTCTTCTGCCCATTTCTTGATTGGATCATTTGTTCTATGGAGGTTCCCCAAAAAGTTGAAAATAGAGCTACCATATGACCCAGCATTTGCACTACTGGGTATTTACCCCAAAGATACAAATGTAGGGATCCGAAGGGGTATGTGCACCCCAATGTTTATAGCAGCAATGTCCACAATAGCCAAACTATGGAAAGGGCCAAGATGTCCATCGACAGATGAATGGATAAAGAAGATGTGGTATATATATACAATGGAATATTATGCAGCCATCAAAAGGAATGAAATCTTGTCATTTGCAATGACATGGATGGAACTGGAGGGTATTATGCTGAGCAAAATAAGTCAATCAGAGAAAGACATGTATCATATGACCTCACTGATATGAGGAATTCTTAATCTCAGGAAACTGAGGGTTGCTGGAGTGGTGGGGGGTGGGAGGGATGGGGTGGCTGGGTGATAGACATTGGGGAGGGTATGTGCTATGGTGAGCACTGTGAATTGTGTAAGACTGTTGAATCACAGACCTGTACCTCTGAAAGAAATAATACATTATATGTTAAAAAAAAAGAAGAAGAAGAAGAAGAAGAAGAAGATAGCAGGAAGGGATAAATGAAAGGGGGGAATCGGAGGGGGAGATGAACCATGAGAGACTATGGACTCTGAGAAACAAAGTGAGGGTTCTAGAGGGGAGGGGGGTGGGGGGATGGGTTAGCCTGGTGGTGGGTATTAAAGAGGGTAGGTACTGAATGGAGCACTGGGTGTTATATGCAAACAATGAATCATGGAACACTACATCAAAAACTAATGATGTAATGTATGGTGATTAACATAACAATAAAAAATTTAAAAAAAAAACTCCCTCTCCCTCAGCCCCTCCTCCCCTCAAAAAAATAAATCATCTTTTTTTTAAAAGTTAATCTCATATTAGTCTATCAATCCCATCAACAAATTTCCAAGTATAGTATTCGGTGTCAAATACATTGTATTTTCCGACCATGATGCATTCCAATGAGAGATGTTCTAAAAAGACGACATTAAAACATATATTTGGAAATTTAAAAACACATTCACGTCAAAAACAAATTAGGATGGAAATTAGAAAATATGTAAAAGTAGATAATACTGAAAAGACCAAATGCAAAATAACAAAACCTGTTAGATGCAGCTAAAGTGGCTCTTGTATTAAAAATAAAAGTTGAGGGGCACCTGGGTGGCTCAGTCATTAAGCATCTGCCTTCAGCTCAGGTCATGGTCCCAGGGTCCTGGGATCAAGCCCTGCATCAGGCTCCTTGCTCAGCGGGAAGCCTGCTTCTCCCTCTCCCACTCCCCCTGCTTGTGTTCCCTCTCTTGCTGTGTCTCTCTCTGTCAAATAAATAAATAAAATCTTTCAAAAAAAATAAAAGTAGAAAGTGAATAAGCTAAAGAAGTTAGAAAAAGAAACATATTATAAATTCAAGTCAGAATAATAGAAATAATTTTTAAAATATAAAAACAAATATCTGAAATAGAAGATAGCCAAGAGATCAGTGTGGCTGAAGTGAAGAGAAATGGGAGTGTCACTGAAGATGAAGTCACAGAAGGGAGGGAGGGAAAGGGGACCAGATGATTCAGAGCCTTTGAGACCACAGTGAAGACTGTGCATTGTATTCTGAATGAGTTGGGAAATCATGGGAGGGCTTTAAACAGGGGAGTGACATGATCTGATTGACATCTTATGTTGAGACTGGACTAAAGTGAGGCAAAGAAATAGTCAGGGAGACCAGTTAAGAGGTTACTACAATAATCCAGGGAGAGATGGTGGTTTAAACCAAGTTAATGACAGTGGGAACAGTTAGAAATAGTCAAATCTGGAATATATTTCAGGGATGGAGGTGATAAGATTTACCAATGGACAATATATGGGGTGTGAGAAAGAGGTCAAGAATCATGGCAAGATATTTTGACCTGAGGACTGAAGTTGTTATTAATTCAGATGGGAAAGACTGTGGGAGGAGTTGACATGGAATGTAATATGAAGAGTTTTGATTGGTACATATTAAATTCAGGTTGTTATCAGATATTCAAATGAGGATATCAAGCAGGCAGTTGGAAATCTAGGTTAGGATTCAGAAATATATTCTAACATGGCCCAGCCATTATATATAACTTGAATATAAAGATTAGTGACTTAAAGACAAGTTAATTTATAATAACACTGCAATTAATTATCCTCATTCTGTTCTATTTTGGTGTACATACTCCAGAATCATAGTGAATTCTCACACTGAAAGGATATTTTGCCTTTTAACTCTTCTGACACAGGATCTAAGCATTTAACTTGGGCAGGATGTTCAAATACGTTCCCAAAACTATGTTTTGAAACAAGTCCTTAAAATTTTATCAATGGAAAGTTTATGTTCCCACTTAAGTAGTTTTAACTGTTCATTGAAATGGCACTTCCCAAGCTGGTAATCATTTTTGAAAATCTGAAATCTCCAAACACATTTTTAAATCAATTAGCACTCAGTAAATTGGTCCAAGTTACAGTTTCATGGTTAGTTCATTTTATTTAGATTCCATAGTTGTTTTCGTGCAAGGGAAGATTAAATGCAACAGTTTTAAAACAGTTTGTCACATTAAAAAAAAAAAAACAAAAACCTGTGACCAGTACAGGGCCTAATTATATTCAATGTTTTGTAATATTTACTCTTAATTTTCTTCCTCTCTTTAAGCCACTTTTGTAAGGATAGTCAATGAAAAATTCCCCTACCTATTATCCCCCCTCCCATCTTGAAAAGATTTAGCCTCAACATTTTTTCCCTTTTTGTGCCTAATGATTCACCTTCAAAATATTATCAGAATTTGCCCTTTAGCCTTGACAGTCCCTGGAGCACTAAAAATTCTTCTAATTTCCCCTACTTTCCCTTGAGGGCAGAATGACTTGTAAAAGGGTCAAGATGTATTTCTAGACATCCTAAATTTTCCATGTGACTTTAAATGAAAGTTTTTAATTACTTGTAGCTTTGTCCAACTCTGCACCTAGTCAGTTCCTCAGATTCTGACCTTCCCCATAATTCAACTAGAGCCAGGTAATAAAATCTGTTTATTCCTTTCATAAAGACAATCCTACTTCTATCCATCTGGACACTGCCTGCCTGTTACCTCTGGGAAATAGAATACATTCTTGGCTCATTAATAAGACAATTAGATACTGACCTATGTGCTTTGTCCTTTGGAAAGAGTCCATCCAATTGTTGTCTATACTTGGAGTATTCCAAAGTGGTCTCTTCTCTTTAGTGAAAGCTAGGAGGGCTTGGTCTTCTATGAAAACAAGAGGGAACAACACAGTTTCAGGCAGTAGACTAACAAAGCCAGCAACAAAATAATCCAACTGATTAGATTAATGAGAAGCAGTAGTTCTATTGTGTCATAATCTATACTCTCTGCCATGAGTAGAATTGTGACCAGAAGTTTGACAATGCAGATGGTAGCAGGAAGGAAAACAAACACTAAATTTCACTTAAACTGTACCCTAGTCCCCTCCTTGGTGAAAGCTTATAAGGAATGGGCATGACTTCACACCACATTACTGTTTATCATTGGCCCACAGCTTTGTCCATTATCATGTCATGAGCATGAAGCAAAGCAGCAACCAGGGCAACTTGGGGTGGCACATGCAGTTTATCCATGATCAAAATGTCTTTTCTACTTAGTCTCCACCTATGTTCCTTGCTCACTTTACTTCTACCGTCTTGCCTGCATTTCATTCCTTGCTGATCGAGTTGAGCTTTTATTAGTAAAGTCTTAATTAGTCTAATTCCACTGATTTCATATATTTTTACTAACACACAAGAACAGATTCAAGCATTTTCAACCTCATGATTATACACTAACCTGCCGATGAGATCTCCCTACATGCACTGCACATAATTACTGAACCTATATATTTTCATTTTCCAGTAAAAGAGTTTCCCCTTCTGTTCCATACTAGAGACAGGGCCTAGGATTAGGCACTAGAGCCTATGCTACAGTTTACACCAATAACTTTAACTAGTCATTCCATGTATTCATTTAGTCAGTAACCAATCTACATAACTGTATTTGAATACAGCCCAAATGCAGCCATCTTTTTCTTTTTTTTAAACATTTTTAAATTTAAATTTAATTAATTAACCTATCATGTATTATTGGTTTCAGAGGTGCAGGCCTGTGATTCATCAGTCTTATATAATACCCAGTGCTCATTACATCACCTACCATCCTTAATGTCTATCACCCAGTTACCCCACCCCTCCACCCCTCCTCTCCTCCAGCAACCCCCAGTTTGTTTCCTATGATTAAGAGTCTCTTATGGTTTGTCTCTCTCTCTTATTTCATCTTGTTTCACTTTTTCCTCTCTTCCCCTATGATCCTCTGTTTTCTTTCTTAAATTCCACATATGAGTGAGATCATATGATACTTGTCTTTCTCTGATTGACTTATTTCACTTAGCATAACATCCTCTAGTTCCATCCATGTCACTGCAAATGGCAAGTTTTCATTGTTTTTGATGGCTACATAGTATTCCATTGTACATATGGACCACATCTTCTTTATCCATTCCTCTGTTGAAGGGCATCTCGGCTCCTTCCACAGTTTGGTTATTGTGGACATTGCTGCTATGAACATTGGGGTGCATGTGCCCCTTCTTTTCACTACATCTGTATCTTTGGGGTAAATACCTAGTAGTGCAATTGCTGGGTCGTAAGGTAGCCCTATTTTCAACTTTTTGAGGAACCTCCATACTGTTTTCCAGAGTGGCTGTACCAGCTTGAATTCCCACCAACAGTGCAAAAGGGTTCCCCTTTCTCTGCATCCTTGCCAACATCTGTTGTTTCCTGAGTGGTTAATTTTAGCCATTCTGACTGGTGTGAGGTGGTATCTCATTGTGGTTTTGATTTGTTATTTCCCTGATGCTAAGTGATGTGGAGCATTTTTCATGTGTCTGTTGGCCATTTGGATGTCTTCTTTGCAGAAATGTCTGTTCATGTCTTCTGCCCATTTCTTGATTGGATTAGTTGTTCTTTGTGTGTTGAGTTTGATAAGTTTTTTTATAGATCTTAGATACTAGCCCTTTATCTGATATGCCCTTTGCAAATATCTTCTTCCATTCTGTCTGCTGTCTTTTGGTTTTGTCAACTGTTTCCTTTGTTGTGCAAAAGATTTTTATCTTGATGAAGTCCCAATAGTTCATTTTTGCCTGTGTTTCCCTTGCCTTTGGAGATGTGTCTAGCAAGAAGTTGCTGCAGCTGAGGTCGAAGAGGTTACTGCCTGTGTTCTTCTCTAGGATTTTGATGGATTCCTGTCCCACACTTAGGTCTTTCATTCATTTTGAGTCTATTTTTGTGTATGGTGTAAGGAAATGGTCCAGTTTCATTCTTCTGCATGTGGCTGTTCAATTTTCCCAACACCATTTGTTGAAGAGACTGTCTTTTTTCCATTGGATATTCTTTCCTGCTTTGCTGAAGATTAGTTGACCATAGAGTTGAGGGTCCATTTCTGGGTTTTCTAGTCTGTTCCACAGATCTATGTGTCTGTTTTTGTACCAGTACCATACTGTCTTGATGAATACAGCTTTGTAATAGAGCTTGAAGTCCAGAATTGTGATGCCTCCAGTTTTGTTTTCTTTTTCAACATTCCTTTGGCTATTCGGGGTCTTTTCTGGTTCCATACAAATTTAGGATTGTTTGTTCCAGCTCTGTGAAAAAAGTTGATGGTATTTTGATAGGGATTGTACATGAAAAGCTTGAGTAAACTCCTCCCTGAAATTCAGATCCAGTATATTTATATTAAGACTTATGAGGGAAGACACAAACTCTTTTTCATCAGTCTTCAGGCAAAGGAAAATAATAGTTGTCCTAGAGACTTGATGAGCAACCAAATTAAAGTAGGAACCAGGACACCTGGGTGGCTCAGTCGTTAAGTGTGTGCCTTCAGCTCAGGTCATGATCCCGGGGTCCTGGGATCGAGCCCCCCATCGGGCTCCCTGCTCAGCGGGAAGCCTGCTTCTCCCTCTCCCACTCCCCTGCTTGTGTTCCCTCTCTCACTGTCTCTCTCTCTCTCTCTGTCAAATAAATAAATAAAATCTTTTTAAAAAAATTAAAGTAGGAGCCATGAGACATTAGAGCAGGAGGTAGATGAAAGCAATTTTGGTGAAAGAATTGACAGGCCTGGGAATGGAGGTGATTTGCATGTGTGGGAAGAAGACAAGGAAGAGTTAAAGGTGACATCCAGGTTTCTATCTTGTGTAATGAGGTGCACCGTGGACTGTGATTTCTCAGTCCCCAAACAATACTGAAATTCAGTTATGCCCAGTGTGCTTCCCAGGCCCCAAATCCTGAATTTCAGCAGCCTAGTGTCTGTTTGTGTTAACTAAGTAATCTAGTGAAATCCTGTTGCAGTTCATATCTCAGCCTGATTGATCACAAAATGCATCCCCATACATATGTAAGCTCAAAAACTCAATATTGCCGATAATTTTCCCAGTCTCTAACCCTGTGTTTCAGATGATGTCCCTTATTTAAGACTTACCTATCTTCAAGATCACAAAATGCCTTGGACTCAATACATTGATAACAATGACCAACCTTAGAAAACACGAAAGGGGGGGAAATGACATATCCAGGATCTCCACCTTCAGAAGGCTATGACTACCAATAGGCCTTTGTGTAATCACCAAATTTTAAAACACAGTCATAACAACAAGACTTCCCAGTAAGTTATGTCCCTTGTCATTGCAGCTATCAGTAAGCAGGACTGTCAACCTTAGTTCAATGAAGAAAGGGAGAAAATAACCTCTTCAAAACAGCCTGTCTTTTATCACTATATCAGGAAACATTGAAAGGGCTGAGTCACAAACAATAACTACTTTTATGTTCAAATCATTTGTCCAGTAGTTCACTGCAAAAAGGTGCTATGTAAAACGACTTCTCACATACCCTCTAGATGTGCTCTATTATACTATAACTAAATGCTGACCAAAGAAGCATATAGAATTTTCAGTGTTGGGGTGCCTGGGTGGCTCAGTCCTTAAGCGTCTGCCTTCAGCTCAGGTCATGATCCTGGGGTCGTGGGATCGAGCCCCACATCGGGCTCTCTGCTCGGCGGGAAGCCTGCTTCTGCCTCTCCCACTCCCCCTGCTTGTGTTCCCTCTCTCGCTGTCTCTCTGTCAAATAAATAAATAAAATCTTAAAAAAAAAAAGAAAAGAATTTTCAGTGTTAAGTGGGAAGATGTTCCATTGTACACAGCTTGTAAAACAATCCAGCCCTTTGCTGTCAATACAATAGCCTCTAGTGACATATAGCTATTGAACACTAAAAATGTGACAAGTCTTTATTAAGATGCACCATAAATGTGAAATCCATGGCATAGCTTGAAGAAAAATTATGAGAAAAGGATGTAAACTATCTTGTACTTTTTATATTGAGTATAAATTTTAAATGATACTATTTTGGACATATTGGGTCAGATAAAATACATTACTAAATATAATAATATATGCAATAATATATAATATTACTAAATAATTTCCTTTTACCTCTTTTAATGTGGTTTCTAAAAAATTTAGAATGACATATGAGGTTCACATTATATTTCTATTGGACATTGCTATTCCATCCTATGTTATTTTTTCAACTAATATCTTGTTTTTATTTCAATTCAATTAGCCAACATATAGTACATCATTAGTTTCAGATGTAGAATTCAGTAATTCATCAGTTGCGTATAATACCCAGTGCTCATCACATCATGTGCCCTCCTTAATGCCCATCACCCAATTACCCCATCCCCCACCGACCTCCCCTCCAGCAATCCTCAGTTTGTTTTCCAGAGTTAAGAGCCTCTCCTGGTTTGTCTCCCTCTCTGATGACTTCCCATATTAGATAACAGTTTTAGAATGCCCTTTAACTGACTGTTGCCTCCTTTAATATCATTTTTTCCATACTAAATTACTGTGAAATACAGTTAGTTAACCTATTTCAGTATGTCCTAAACAATTTCTCATTTAAAAACCAGGGAATTTTTGTTTTAAAGTTAAATAAAACTTAAATAAAATTTTCTGTTTTAAAGTTAAATAAAAGTTTCTGGTACATTTTATCAGATTTCAAAACATGATATAAGTAACTTTGATTAGATTCCAGTCGGCATCGTTAGTGTTCATCAACATACAAGAAAACAGGTAAGTTAGGCAAAATGGTGGAAACCCAGGGGAGATACTCCATCTTTCCATTCAGTGCTATATTTCTTCCTCCTTTTCAATTAGCACAAGCAATCTTTTTGATATAGTAGCAGCACAACATGACTATCTATGCTAAGTGGTGTTGTGAATTCAGGCTGTGAGATTTCCCTTGGAGATTAAATTACCTTTGAAATTCTCCAGCTGAAGCAGCATGATTTTCTCTTCTACTTTGTTCTTGGCCTGGAAACCTTAGTGATGCAATTTCTTCTTAAGGAATATGCATCTAAATGGCTCCGTGGTACTCTGGGCTTTGTTTAACTCCAATATCAACAAAGATGATGAATTTTGGGGGGGGGGGGGGCTGCCCTGCCATTCATCCAGCTCTCTTCAGGAACTACAGACAGAAAGGGATTGGAATTACTAGTGACTTCTTTCCTTGATATCAGGCAGAGCAAATTGTCTTAAACAAAACCTGGAGTTCTGTTTTTAAGCTGGGATTTTTCTTCAATTTGTTAAAGTTTGTGGCTAAAGATTTTCTATCAGACGCAAAATTTATAGATACTTTGGCCAAGTACATCACTCCTATATACTCCTCTCCTCTGATTTCCTCTGATGAACCCCATACTGCTAGACAAACACTGGATGTGTAATATATTGAGTATTGAGTATCCTGAGGAAAAATGAAAAGTTCCATTAATCCATGAATTATTTAGACATTTGATTCACTCAGCTACTACCATTTACTCATCCATCTAGAAATTCCTAGACAATGGATAAAAATTTTTAGTTTTCATTTATTAACTTGGCTTCCTCTCGATTCAGTCATTTTATAAGCTCTAACTCATCATAAGGTTATTATAAATTGTCCCCTTTTTCAAATAGAGGGGAAATTAAAACATTAACAGCATCTATATTTTCAGCCTTAACACAATTCCATATCAATATCAGAATCTGCATGTCCAACCAAAAGCAAAATATACACTTCAAACTCAGATTGGGTAGCCCTAAATGCCCCGTGGAGTGATGCCAGAGGAATATAGTGCCTGTAGTTTCTGAATAATGCATAGTAAATATAAGTAGTTATAAGACTTCGGGCAGTATGTCGTATATGTGGATAAATGCAAGTAAGAAAATATTTGGAGGACATGGTGGTTATAGCTAAGATTAGAATTCAAGTAAAATGGATTCAAGGTTAAAATAGTCCAATAATAAACACTTGAAAATCTGATTCTCTCTGGTATTCATCCAAAACTGTGGGCATGTTTCTTTCATCTGTGTTTGCAATGATTGAGTTTCCTTTACTTCAGTAGTTCTCAAATTTATTATAGCCACAGAGTCTTGTACTCCAAGGTCAGCAAACTTTTTCTGTAAAGGGCAGACTATAATCAGTAAATACTTCTGACTTTGCTGGCCACATGATCTCTCTTGCGACTATTCATCTGTGAATAGTCATAAATCAATATGTAAACTAATGGGCGTGGCTGTCTTCCAATAAAACTTTATAAAAACAGATAATGGGCTAAATTTGGACTATGGGTGGTAGTTTGTTAACCCGTTTTATTCCAATGAAATCTCACATCAAATCCCAATAAATCATAATAGTTATGAATCGAAGTTCAAAAACGCAAGTAAGTAAGAAATACATTATTTTCTTCTAATCATCTTCCAAATAAAAACTTTTATAACACCACTTGGTGACAAATTTTATCTGAGTAATTCTTGGAGCTATCCCTCCCCTACCTTAAGATCATATGTAGCAGCCAGACAAAGCAGTGGGTTGGGGTAAGTGGGCTCCATATTCATATGTTATCTGTTTATACACATTACCATTATAACCTCCACTAACAAGCCTCTTCAGTCCTGACTCTGCTACTCACTGCCATGCTTGAAGCATAGATACTTGGTGGAAACACTGAAAACTTCCATTGGAGCACCAGGCAGACATTGCTTACAATGGCTTGCCATATACTTGAGGTGCTTCTAGGATTCTTTTTTATATTTTTAAACCACTTTATTGAGTTATTGACAAGTAAAAAGCTGTACATATTTAACGTGTACAACTCAGATTTGGGGATAAGTATACACTCCTAAAACCATTGTCACCATTATGATTATCCACACATTCACTGCTTCCCGAAGTTTCTTCCTGCCCCCTTTATTGTTGTTATTTGCATGTGTGTGTGGTAAGAACATTTAACATAAGATCTACCCTCTTAGCAAATTTTAAGTATACACTACAGTTTTGTTAGCTATAGGCACTATGCTGTCTAGAAGATCTCCGGAACTTATTTATCTCATGTAACTGAAACGTTATACCCTTTGACCATGCCTCCCCATTTCCCCTTCCCCCCAGCCATTGGCTTCAAGGGATCTGAACCTAGCCTTTGACTGCAGGCAGGACAAACAGACCTTTGTGTTTTCTCTATCTTCTCAAAATCTTTCCTTTCTGCTGTGTTGTTTTCAAAATCGTTCTCTCCAGTGTACTCCCTTTTTCCAGCAAAAATTCTGCAAAAGAACTGGGGCTCCAGACTGTTTCTGCTTGAGGAAACCTGCTTGAAAAGTAAATGCAATATAAAACAGTGACAAAACAATGTAATTTTTCTTAAAGACTTCATTTTTTCAGAGCAGTTTTAGGTTCACACTATTGAGAGGAAGGTACAAAGATTTTCCCAAAACACCATGTCCCATGCATAGCCTCCCCCATCATCAACACCACTCACCAGAAGGGCACTTTTTTTAACCAAGGATGAACCTGCATTAACGCGTCATAATCACCTAAAGTCCGTAGTTTATCGTAAGGCTCGTCTTGGTGTTGTATATTCCATGGATTACAACAAATGTATAATGACATATATTCATCAACATAACATCGTATGGAGGGCGCCTGGGTGGCTCAGTCGTTAAGCGTCTGCCTTCGGCTCAGGTCATGATCCCAGGATCCTGGGATTGAGCCCCACATCGGGCTATCTGCTCAGCGGGAAGCCTGCTTCTCCCTCTCCCACTCCCCCTGCTTGTGTTCCCTCTCGCTGTCTCTCTCTCTGTCAAATAAATAAATAAAATATTAAAAATATATATATATATATAACATCGTATGGAGTATTTTCACTGCCCTAAAAATCCTCTGTACTCTATCTGGCAACCACTAATCTTTTTATTGTCTCTATAGTTTTGCCTTTTCCAGAATGTCTTATAGTTGGAATCATACAGTTATGAAACCTTTTCAAATGGACTTCTTTCACTTAGTAATATGCATTTAAGGTTCCTCTATGTCTTTTCATGGATTGATACCTCATTTCTTTTAGGACTGAGTAATTTTTCATCATCAGATGTATCATGGTTTATTTATCCATTCACCTACTAAAGGACATCTTGGTTGTTTCTAAGGTTTGGTGACTATGAATAAAGCTGCTATAAACATCCGTGTGGAGGTTTTGTGTGAAGCTAAGTCTTCAATCCCTTCAGAAAACTGCCAAACTGTCTTCCAAAATGGTTGTGCCATTAATGCGCAAGATAGCAAGTTAAGTTAGAAAACACATTCTTCCAGGTTCCTGAAAGTTTAAATTTCTTCTTTACTGATATCAGCATCTTCTCCATTCTATTTCTCAACACTAAAAGTTCTTACAATGAATTGAACATCCTGAATATGTTTAAAATAACTCTAGAATTTACATGTTCTCCTACCTGTAGGTGGAATATATATGCTCATTTAAGACATAATGTATGTTGGGGCGCCTGGGTGGTTCAGCTGGTTAAGCATGCAACTCTTGATTTCAGCTCAGGTCAAGATCTCAGGGTTATGAGATCGAGCCCTGCATTGGGCTCCATACTGCGCATGGAGCCTGCTTGGGATTCTCTCTCCCCCTCTCCCTCTGCCCCTCCTCCCCTTTTTTTCTAAGAAAAAACAAAACATAATGTGTGTTAAAAGTGCATGCTTTCTCTTGCCATTCAATTTTGTTTCTCTACTTCATTTATTCATTCATTTAAATTTTTTCTGAGCTAGATATATATATTTTTGAGATAAAGAGCAAGTAGATAATAATATAGGGGTCATGTGTACAGTAAAAGAAGACTCAAGAATGGAACTCTGGGGGACACCAACATTTAAGAGGAGACTGAAGGCAAAGGACCCTGCACACGCTCGTGCTAAGCAGTAACCAGGATCAAATGAAAGAAGTCAAATATTAACAGCATCAAGTACAACAGAGAGGTCAAATAAGTAGGGCATTATCCACCAGGAGTCACAACTAAAAGAACAATACATAGTGTCTTTGAAGAATGTGTCAGAGTTCAATCATGAAAATAGGGAATGAGAGGCTTATACAACTATTGGAAGGCTGGGAGAGAGAAGACCAAAAGGGACATAGCTGCTATTCAGGAAATCTGGAAGAATAGAGATTACAGGAACCCTGCCACCAATAACTTCAGCTGCCTTCAACCCCAAAGAAAATGATCTGTAGGCTGTGAATAGATTGGAATATATCGTGTATTTGAATATAGCCACATTACATTAATTGGATAATGTATTGAATCGATCCCTTATTGAATTGTCTTGCTTGTATTATTAATCCACGAATACAATGTTCCTTTTGCTGTTTCCATTCTCAAAGGACCAAACTATTTGCATATCACAATTATTTTGATTATTGAATGACCTAGTTTTTCAATGCATTTTTAATGAACAGGAAACTTTTCATTCCAACATAAACTATGGAATTCACAGCTAAAACTGTCTTTTAGTCAGATTGTGATATTGTTTTTCATAAAAACTGCTTCATTTTCACAAAATTTGAACTACGGTTATGTCTAGATCCCTCATTAGCTCTTTCAAAATATGTATTCCTATTGATACCACCAATTTAACCTTAAAACTTTGAGGACTCTTTAAAGTCTTAATTTATATGGGATATTAAGTTGCAAAATAATTCAAACTGAATTTTAAAGATTGGAGAGTTTATTGGAATCAGAAAAATCCTTGAATTAAAACAAAAAGGAGTTGACATTGATTTAGACCTGTTGGCAGAAACCCCCCAGAATGAGATGAGAACCTAAGATTTTATATAAATTTAATAGCAAGATATAATGTTAATCTATAGAAAAATAAATCATCATACAGAAACCAAATAAACCATAAAAGAACATTAGGTTTCATTTGATAATTATAAATGATAAGTCTGGCCAGGGGTTTATCAATCTTGTTAATTCTTTCAAAGAACCAGCTCCTAGTTTCGTTGATCTGTTCTACTGTTCTTTTGGTTTCTATTTCATTGATTTCTGCTCTGTTCTTTATTATTTCTCTTCTCCTGCTGGGTTTAGTCTTTATTTGCTGTTCTTTCTCCAGCTCCTTTAGGTGTAGGGTTAGGTTGTATATTTGAGACCTTTCTTGTTTCTTGAGAAAGGCTTGTATTGCTATATACATTTTTAATGTCATTTAAGTTTCAAACTGATTTTGTTAATTTTTACTTAATTCTGCTTTGTATGTATGGCAAATTTTCACTATCTCCTTTATTCTGGCTAATCCAGCATGTCTTTGCTGCCTAAGAAATCCGACAGCTCTATAGAGAAAAGAAGTGTGCATCAAATTCCTAATGAGTGCAATTTACATTATAAGGAGGAACAATCACATTCAGCAATTTCTTTCTTTGAAAATGACTTGGGAATTCCTTGGAAAGATCCCGTGACTTCAAAAACATGCAGTATATCACTATCTAGGCTTGTAAAGAAATAAAAATAAAAGGGTTCCTGGCTATTCTGCAATCTCAGTTCCAATAAAATCCCAAGTTATATTTGGCCCTGAAATTCAGGATTCCTCTAAGTGCTAGTAAACTTTAAATATCTCTTTTCTATGTATTCTTGCTGATATTAAGAAAAACTCATGTGATGATTGGAAAGATACTGCACATATATGATGATAGTGTTTCATTTATGAGAAACCTTGACATTCTATTAATTTGTTTTGACATGAATTATTGTCTTGACTAAATCTTCAATCAAAGGATGACAATCTGCATCTTGAATGCTCTCCATCAAAAATAATTATTAAGAAGTGTGATATTTTTATTTTATTGCATTAGTTTGCTAATTTCTCTGATGTATGATCCCTATTAATTCTGTTTTCCCTTCTTGAGTTCTTCATCCCCAAATACTCTAACAAGATTCTCACATAAATACAACTATGCCCACTCTCCCCATTTAGTTTCAACAATGATTGTTAATGGGGTATGTAAACAAATTTCCTTTATGAGCAAATCTGCAAAGTCAGTCTTGATTTTTCATGCATTGTATGAGACTTTCCATTTAAAAAGAACTTAATGACTGAATTCAGTAATGCTATTCCTGAACATGCCAGGCCTGTTTTCACCTCCAGGTTTTTGACTTGTCTATTCATAATGCATAGGTGGTTCTCATCCCAGGTATCCCCACAGTTAATCCTCCACTTGTTTCAAGTCATTGCTTAAGTGTAACTTAGCAGCAAATCCTACACTAGCAACTTTATTTAATATCCCAACTCCCTCTTCTCTATAATCCCACTATCCTTTACCCTGCTCTATTTGTTTTTCTTCTCTAAAATATACACGCACGAAGACAGAGATTTTTGTCCATATTATTTGTCAATGCATCATTGGCACCTAAAACAATGTCTGAAACATAATATTTGCTCAGTAAGTGTTTGTTAGTTATAAAATGATTGATTTCTGCACTGAAAGTGTGGCCTGATGTCTGTGAATACAAAAATCCATTTCACATTTAATAATTCCTCATGGTCAACAATGCTTACAGTTCTCAGTTACATGAGATCTATAGTTTAGTCGACTTTTTTCTATTCTAGGTAAATGAAAAATTAACTCTGTGCCATTTCTTATGTTATTCTCACAGCTTATTAATATTAATTATTCTTCCATCTCTACCAGTTAGCCAGTTACTTTTGATTTACTTTCCAATTTCCTTTAGAAATTTAAGCCATGTAAGTCCAAAGAAAACAATTCATTAAACTTGAGAAAGAGATAAATGTTGTTATGTATGTTGTTTCCCTTTTATTTCCATGAGGGTAACATATTGACAATAGCATGACAATAACTCCCTTTGGTACCTAATATATAATACAAATGCACAGGTTTGGCAATAATGCCCAACAAAGGTAACCTGAAAATCCTCTCATGACAGAAATCCAGAAATACTAAAGAAAATATGACAATTTTATAAACAATGCATAGCTGAATTTAATAAGGAAAAAATGGAAATCTCCTGTGATAAAAATGAATAGGGGATTAAAAAAAGAACAAAAGGAGTTGAGTTCACCCAAGAAAACAGAAACCATTATTTAAAATAAAGGTAATTTAGGGGCACCTGGGTGGCTCAGCAGTTAAGTATCTGCCTTGGGCTCAGGTCATGATCCCAGGGTCCTGGGATCGAGCCCCGCATCAGGCTCCCTGCTCAGCGGGAAGCCTGCTTCTCCCTCTCCCACTCCCCCTGCTTGTGTTCCCTCTCTCTGTCTCTCTCTCTGTCAAATAAATAAATAAAATCTTTATAAATAAATAAATAAATAAAGGTATTTAATGAGGAAATTGGTTACATAAAGAATGAAAGAGCTGAAAGACAGGTAGGGCACACTGAGTAAATCAAGAGATCAGCTACAACAGAAAACCACTTGCGTCCTAATTTTATGGCTGAGGTAATGGAGGCATCAGGAGTGGAAGTGAATTGACTGAGTTCGCATAGTTAGTAAGTGGTGAAAACATAATACATACCGGGCAGTTTGGCTACAGAATCTGGCCTTACCCGCTGCAATATAGAATCTCACTGAAGAACAACAGGCAAATACGGAAAACAACATTATTTTTTAAAACTGAAAACATGCAATCATTAAAATTAAAAGTTCATCAAACATGGATGAACAGAAAATATTGAACAGGGAGCTACATATGATTCAGTTACCTAGAATACATAATGGAGGGAAAACAAGTAAACTAAGAAGTTAAGAGATATGGGGAACCATGGTTGGCTCAGTCGGTTAAGCATCTGACTCTTGATCTCAGCTCAGGTCTTGATCTCAGGGTCATGAGTTCAAGCCCTGTGTTGGGCTCCAGTCTGGGTGTGGAGCCTACTTAAAAAAAATGTTTAAAAAAGAAGTTAAGAGACATGGGGGTAAAAATCAGAAAATTAACATACTTCTAATCAAATCCCAGAAATAGAGAATAGAAAGAATGAATGAAACATTTTCCTGAATTGATGAAATAAACAATTTTCTTGGAGGGAAGAACAAAATATTTAAGCCTACTAGGATAAACAAAAATAAATCCACATTTAACATAACAACAAAAACAAATAGAAACACTGAAATGCAACTGGAAAAAATACAATTTATCTACAAAAGAGTGATAAACCAACAATAGCTATCTCAATGTCACAAACAGTGCCAGAGAACAGTGATTGGTTATAGAAAATAAATCTTCAAAATGGTGAGGCAAAATAACTGGCTTCCTAAAATTCTACAACCTGCTAAGATATTATTCAAGAATGAAGGTGAAAAGAACATTTTCAGGAAAATGCACACATACACACACACAAAATTTCTTGTTAATTATATGTTTAGCATATAAAGTGTCCTTCTTTGTCTTATTTAATGTTTTGGAGGCTTGAATTACACTGAGTTTATTTAATATTAAGATATTAAGACCTGAGTTTTGGGGTTTTTTAAAAATATGTTATGTTAGTCACCATACAGTCCATCATTAGTTTTTGATGTAGTGATCCATGATTCATTGTTTGCATAAAACACCCAGTGCTCCCTGCAGTACATGCCCTCCTTAATATCCATCACCGGGCTAACCCATCCCCACACCCCCCTCCCCTCTAGAACCCTCAGTTTGTTTCTCAGAGTCCATAGTCTCTCATGGTTCGTCTCCCCCTCCGATTTCCCCCCCCTTCATTTTTCCCTTCCTTCTTCTAATGTCCTCCATGCTATTCCTTATGTTCCACATATAAGTGAAACCATATGATAATTGACTTTCTCTGCTTGACTTATTTCACTTAGCATAGTCTCCTCCAGTCCCATCCATGTTGATGCAAATGGTGGGTATTCATCCTTTCTGATGGCTGAGTAATATTCCGTTGTATATATGGACCACATCTTCTTTATCCATTCATCTGTTGAAGGGCATCTTGGCTCCTTCCACAGTTTGGCTCTTGTGGACATTGCTGCTATGAACATTGGGGTGCATATGGCCCTTCTTTTCATTACATCTATATCTTTGGGGTAAATAAATACCCAGGAGTGCAATTCCTGGATCGTAGGGTAGCTCTATTTTTAATTTTTTGAGGGACCTCCACACTGTTTTCCAAAGTGGCTGTACCAACTTGTATTCCCACCAACAGTATAAGAGGGTTCCCCTTTCTCCACATCCTCTCCAACATTTGTTGTTTCCTGCCTTGTTAATTTTTGCAATTCTAACTGGTGTAAGGTGGTATCTCAGTGTGGTTTTGATTTGAATTTCCCTGATGGCTAATGATGTTGAACATTTTTCATGTGTCTGTTAGCCATTTGTATGTCTTCTTTGGAGAAGTGTCTGTTCATGTCTTCTGCCCATTTTTTGACTTGATTATTTGGTTTTTGGCTGTTGAGTTTGAGAAGTTCTTTATAGATCTTGGAAATCAGTGCTTTGTCTGTAGTGTCATTTGCAAATATCTTCTCCCATTCTGTCAGTTGCCTCTTTGTTTTGTTGACTGTTTCCTTTGCTGTGCAGAAGCTTTTTATCTTGATTTGTTTCTAGTTACCTGGTATATATTTGCCCATTTTTTTAATTGAGGTCTAATTATCTTAAAACAGTATATTAGTTTCAGGTGTTGAGTATTTGGATAGACCACACAGTGAACACTACAGTAAGTCGAGTTACCATCAGTCACCATATAAAGTTACAAAAAATTTTTCCTTGTGTGAACTTTCAAGATTTTACTCTTGTGTATTTGCCCATCATTTAAATTTTAACCTTTTAAATCATATTTTTAAAATATCTCTTATGTACATTATAGAGTTGGATTGATTTCATGATATGTATAAATTTCTTTTCTCTTAGCAAGTGAATTTAATCCAATTAAGTTGAATGATATGACAGATATGTTTGGTATTTGTTCTGTCATTTGAATGTGTATCTTATTATGTGGCCTCTTTTTTTTTTTAACTGTAATCTTCTAATAGTTAGGAAGTTACATATTATTTTAAGGGTTAGTTTTATAATTAAACCTTTATATAATATCTTTACCACACCACATTATTAGGAGGGAAGACTCAATATCAAAAAGATGTCGCTCCTGCTTAGAGGATTGTTAATTCATTAACACCAGTTAAATAAAATTATACATAGGTTTTTTTGGGTGGAACTAGACAAGCTGACTCTAATGTTCATATAGAAAAATAAACAGCAAAGATGTATAGTAGAGTCCTGAGAAGGGATATCAATGAGGGGAAACTAACCTTCCCAGATAGAAAAAATTATATAAAGCTTCAATCATGAAAAATAATATAGAGGGCACAAAAATAGAACAATACAACAAAATAGAAGTTCCAGAAATACACAAAGATCTATATGAGGATGACATCATGTATCAATTTGGGAAAGGACTTTTTAGTAAATGGTTTTGAAATAGCTATGGCAGCCATATAAAGAAAAAAATAAAGTTGAACCCACTTCGCATATCAGATGCCATGATAAACTCTACATGTGCCAAATATTTTTAAAAAATAAGAAGATAAAAGTAATCAGAAAAAAGGGGGCAAATTTCTTTACAACCTTAGACTGGGGAAAACCTTTCTAATGGCTCTAAATTCAAAAGCTATCAAAGATTGATGAAGTAGAGTATGTATATATATATAAAAAACCCCATTAACTTCTGCATAGAAGAAAACCAGTATCAAATAATAATGACATATTTGGAAATAACTTAAAAATCATATTACATACAAAGGCCTTATCTCCCTAAAGTAGTATTAAAAACACTGATAATCCAATAAAAATGATCAAAGTATATGAACAAATAGGTCACAGAAATTACAAATTGCCATTGAACACATAAAAGGTGGTCAGTGTCACTCAAAACCAGATAAATACAAATTAGAAAATAAAATTTTGTTGCGATAGCATGTTTCACCTATCAGATTGACAAATAATCGAAAAGTTTGACAGTTCTGTTGGCAAGGCCAGGGCAGCATGCATTCCCATATATTGCTGATAGAAGTGCAGAATGGTAAAATTCCCCTGAAGGGCAATTTGTAAATGTCTATTAAAATTACAAATGCATTTGCCCTCTAATGAAGCACTCTTTCCTCTGGGACTTTATTCTATAGACATACATGCATGAATTAAATATCAGAAAAGTATAAGTTTATTTGTTGCTGCATTAGCTACAATGCAGAAAATAAGAAACAATCCAAGTGTCCATCCGTAAGGAAAAATTAAACTGTGGTACAATCATACAATGGAGAACTCAACAGCAATTCAAAAAAAAAGAAGAAGAAGAAGAAAGAAAGAATGAGAGAGTTCTGTACATACTTATATGGAAAGATTTTCAGTATAGAATGTGAGATTTAAAAAGAAAAAACAAAGTCCAATAGTATCATATGTAGAGTGTATGTGCTACATTCTTCATAATAGAAAATAAGAAAAATAAGAAAAATATTCATATTTGCTTTTTTTTGCCTAATAAATCTCTGGAAGGATAGGTAAGAAACTGATAATAGTGAGCAATGTGCATGTACAGGAGAAGAATGAGATTTTTATTGAATTACTTCTATACTGTTTTGCTAACTATGTGAATATATTCCTAAAATCTTTTTTTAAAAAAGAATTAAAAAGGTATAAACATATAACAAAAAGGGAGAGGAGGCAACACAGTTTTGAAAGCATATAGAATGGGAATAGCTGATTTAAGGTAGCAGCTGTTCAGAAAGCCAAGAAGCCAGCTTATTCAGGCCACAGAATCCCAGAATGGTTTAGAATTGAAAGTAAGAGTAAATGAGCGGAACTGAAAACCAGAAAATTAACTAAAAGTCAGTAGGTCCACATACTTATCCCACAGAAAGTAAGTGACTAAACCTCCATCAACCTAGCAGAAGAGTATACTCTCTGGAGATGTTAAAGCAAAGAGACTCTAACACCAGGTACAACTGATATTAGGGGCACTATACTAAAAATGGGAAAGTGATTAGGGTGATGGGAAGAAGGAAGAAGAAAAGAAAGAGGTCAAAGAGGTAGAGAAGGAGAACTAACATTCACTAAGTAATTACTATGTGCCAGAAGGTAGTATAGCATTTCATTGTGTCAGCACATTTTTATTTTATTATTTTATTTTATTTTTTAGAGAGGGAGAGAGAGAGAGAGGGAGGGGGAGGGGCAGAGAGAAAAGGAGGAAGAGAGAGAATCCTAAGCAGGCTCCATGCCCAGCACAGAGCCCATCACAAGGCTCGATCTCACAACCCTGAGATCAAGACCTGAGCTGAAATCAAGAGTCAGAGGCTTAACCAACTGAGCCACCCAGGCGCCCCTGTGTCAGTTCATTTACAATTCACAACTACTTTATGAGGTATGTACTATAATATTCTCTTCATCACATACAAAGAAACTGCGATACAGTATGTTTAAGTCATTTGACTAAGGATGCAGACTTATTAAGTGACAAAGCTGGGGACTAAGCAGACAGTCGCTTTCAGAGCCCATACCTTTAAACACTACACATACTCCAAGGTAAAAATGACTGACCACTTTCCATTTTGTTTCCTAGAAAACTCACAGCTGAGCATGTAAGCCCCCACCCCACCCCCACCCCCACCACTGCCACTTGTGTGACTGCCCCACATTGCTCTAGAGAATGCCATCATGCCAAAGGATACCAACAGATTCCAGCAATTGTGAGCCTGGCAATGAACTACTTCCGCCCCCCTCACGCACACATAGAAAATTCCAAATCATATTATGAGACTAGAACAGACCTGTTATCAAAACAGACAAGGACCAGGGCACCTGGGTGGCTCAGTCGGTGAAGCATTTGCCTTGGGCTCAGGTCATGATCCCAGGGTCCTGGGATGGAGCCCCACGTCGGGCTCCCTGATCAACGGGAAGCCTGCCTCTCCCTCTCCCACTACCCCCTGCTTGTGCTGTCTCTGGCTCTCTCTCTCTCTCTCAAATAAATAAATAAAATCTTTGAAAAAATAAACAAACAAAACAGAGAAGGACCAGATGAAGAACAAGAATTATAAGTAAATCTCAATTGTAAGTATAGACCCAAAACACTAAATATTAGTAAAGTGATTCCATCAACGTATAAAAAATAATATATCATGACCAAAAAGATTTGACCAAGGAATGCAAAGATGATTTAACAAAAGAAAATCTACTAATTTAATTCAATGCATTACCATATTAAAGGAGAAAAAAAACTTTGAATTTATCAATAGAGGGCGCCTGGGTGGCTCAGTTGGTTAAGCAACTGCCTTCGGCTCAGGTCATGATCCCGGAGTCCCGGGATTGAGTCCCACATCGGGCTCCCTGCTTGGCGGGGAGTCTGCTTCTCCCTCTGACCCTACCCCCTCTTGTGCTCTCTCTCTCTCACTCTCTCTCTCAAATAAATAAATAAAATCTTAAAGAAAAAAAAAAAAAAAAGAATTTATCAATAGATTATTGATTTTGTAAAAAGTAATATCAAACTAAGAATGGGAAGGAAAGAATATCCTTAACATAATAAAAGGTATTGACCAAAATCTATAGTAAACACCATATCTTAATGGTGCAACTACAGGAACATTCCTTTCTAAGCTAGGAACAAGAAAAGTAGGTCTAATATTATCATTATCAACCTAATACTGGAGATCTTAGATAACATAAAACAAAAAAAAAAATATTAGAAGGGAAGAGGCAAAGCTATCATCATCTACAAAGGCTAATGTAGTGTTTATTAGCCTTATGTTCTTATTAGGCTTATTAGCTATTATCGAGTTTATGTAAATTTTTAAATAACACAATAAACTCACATATTATTTACAAACACATAAATATATACCAAAATTTTAAAACTTGACATAGGGATGATATACAACTTTTCCATAAAGAGAAGAGGAGAAATTATTTGGGTTAGTGCATTAATTTCCTTGAAAAATCTGATACAGCGATGAGCACCTCGTGTCACATGGAAGTGTTGAATCATTATATTGTATACCCGAAACTCATATTATACTGTATGTTAACAAACTGGAATTTAAAGTAAAACTTAAAAAATGAATAAATAAATACTCTTTAAACAGAAAAAAATAAATAAAAATAAAAATCTTATACAAATAAGGCAAAAATTCAGACTACCATTGCTCCCCAACATTAGTACTATGTATATATGACACTAAAACATCCAGTCAATTCAGTTGACTTAGTCCAAGATGAATCAATATAGGAGGAAATATAAACACAAAACAAAACATCAGAGAATTGGTTGCTTGTTGACTGCTTTATCCAGTCAAAATTATTAAATGGCTGTCATGGGAAAGGATTTGGCAGATTTTAATAAGCTATATGTAACATTTCATAAGCAGCCTTATTAGGATAGCTTTGGAATAATTTTCCATTAGAATAAAAGGTTTGTCAATGGTTATCTTCTATAAGGTCAAAGGGAGAAAAAAATGGGCAGATTTTCCTCTACCTACAATACTGCTTTATAAAATGGTTTAACTTTAGAATAACAAAGGAGGTTTAATTGAGAAGAAGACAAATGCAGGCAAATGGAGATTGATCCCATAAATGAGCAGGATCATTTATGGGATCAAAGGAATCCAGGATCCTAAATATTATGTCATTTTAGTAAACTTCAGCCAATGAAACATCCTGATAACACAGGAGTGGTAAAGAAGAGGACACTAGCATTATTGTTTCTATTTGCATTGCTAATATTAACTGTGTATGATAGACTGGGAATGATTCAGCAGGGGCCTTTTTTCCAGTGAGTCACATTTCCAAAGGCCAAGCAAAGGTGCCTCTGACAGAGGAGTTGACACTTATAAATCAGCACTTCTTTTTAGAGATTCTCTACTTCTATGGAAATTCATTTATTCATTCACAGAAAAAGAAAACATTTATTGGTTGCAACTCTCAGTAATAAGTCAGATGCATTCCCTTATGGATTAGTTATCTATTGCAATGTAACAAATACCACCAAACATTAATAGCTTAAAACAACAATAAGTTTTTATTACCTCTAATTGTTTTTCTAAGTCTGAAATTACAGGAGTATTTCACTGGGCAGTTGTGGTTGCATCTCTAAATCAGATGTCTTTCAGGGCTGCAATCATCTGAAGGCTTGACTGTGGCTGGGAGATAAGCTTTCCAGGTTGCTCACTTACGTGGCTGGCAAGTTGGTGTTGGCTAAGAAAAAGAGAGCACAGTTTCTGTCTACATGGGCTCCTCCATGGGGCTATTTGAGAGTTCTTCTAACATGGCAGCTGGCTTTCCCCATAGTGAGTGATAAAAGATAAATGTGGAAGCCACATTGCTTTTTATAACAACCTTGGAAGTCATAAACTGCCACTTCTGCCATATTCTACTGGTTACAGAGAGTCAGCCCTGATTCACTTGGGAGAGGACAACACAGGGGCATAAATATAAGAGGCAAGGATCACTGGGATCCATATCGAAGGTTGGTTTCTATATCCTCTTTCCAAACAGCTCATATCACATAATACCAATACAGTATAATAAATGCTGTAACATACAATTTTTAATCTTTAGATTTGATTATCCATAGAGAAAACTAAACTTTCTAAATTATCCTTCTCCAAAGACCTAAGATACAACAGAGTGATAAAACCTAAAATCACTAATCTTATCTTAATTTTGCTTTTGGATAAAGCCAACAAATCTTAAGTTATTGTTTACAATGCTTTTTATCATTTTGGCAAGAAAGAAGTTAAATTTTTTTTAAAGATTTTATTTATTTATTTGAAAGAGAGAGAATGAGAGAGAGAGAGAGAGAGCACATGAGAGGTGGGAGGGTCAGAGGGAGAAGCAGACTCCCTGCTGAGCAGGGAGCCTGATGTGGGACTCCATCCTGGGACTCCAGGATCATGACCTGAGCCGAAGGCAGTCGCTTAACCAACTGAGCCACCCAGGCGCCCCAGAAAGAAGTTAAATTTTTAATATCAATCTTAGAAAAGATGACATTTGAGGTTGACACTGAAAAAGTCAAACAGAATGCTTGAGGCAAACCTATATATCAATACTGACAGATTGAAAGAGGAATGATGCTTTTTTTTTTTTTAAAGATTTTATTTGACAGAGAGAGACACAGCGAGAGAGGGAACACAAGCAGGGGGAGTGGGAGAGGGAGAAGCAGGCTTCCCGCGGAGCAGGGAGCCCGATGCGGGGCTCGATCCCAGGACCCTGGGACCATGACCTGAGCCGAAGGCAGATGCTTAACGGCTGAGCCACCCAGGTGCCCCAGGAATGATGCTTTTGAGTTTAGATTTTAAAATTAACATGGTTTTCAGTTTTGCTTACTGAAAGTAGTATTCCGATTTAAAATAGGGTTTATATTTGCTCTTTAGAAGAGTAAGTTCATGGATGTTGAGAAAACAATGATTATTTTCCCCCAAATCTGTACTATTCAAATATGTTTTGAGCTCAAAATATAACCGTTTCCCACAAAGGTCTCTTCTAATTGGACAAAACTGTACAAATGGACAAAGGAAGAAAAGAGACCATGATTTCACCTGGTTTTCCCTCTCCAGGTTAATAAGAGGGCTTATGGTGATGACAGATATTAAGGACATTATCTACTTAGGTAAAGTTCAAATGGGAAATCAGGTGGTAATTATTGATGGGTGCGTGCTTGAATATGTTTTGAAGAATTTAGCTAGAAAGGAAGACTATGAAATTTAAAAGCCAAAATGCCAAAGCTTTGCCCCAAATACAGTAGAAACTCTTTTAGTACTTTATGGCTCTTTGTAATGAAGTTTTAATATCAAAACCAAGTTATGGTTCTGATCTAAGTTAACCTAACCTCTTGCAATTTAGTGTGTGTGTGTATGTGTGTGTGTGTGTGTGTGTGTGTGTGTGTGTGTGTGTGTGTGTGTGTGTTATCTGCTGTGGACAACTGCTGGAATCCCAAGAGAACTATCAAGTAGACTCAACTTCTGACTTCCATTATGCAATCACTTATCTTTTTATACAAAGTAGAGTGGTTATTCTGAGATTAGAACATAAGCTTGCAAATCTTTTTTTTTTTTTTTTTTTTAAAGATTTTATTTATTTGAGAGAGAGAGAGAGAGAAGCAGCATGAGAGGGGATAGGGTCAGAGGGAGAAGCAGGCTCCCCGCTAAGCAGGAAGCTCGATGTGGGACTCGATCCCAGGACTCCGGGATCATGACCTGAGCCGAAGGCAGTCGCTTAACCAACTGAGCCACCCAGGCGCCCAAAGCTTGCAAATCTTTGCCACGTGGTTATAGTCATAGTCCTGATACGCTCTTTACATAAACCTGCTAACTTGTTATGGGAACTGCATTTCTATCTGCCTCTTTCCAATTTGGTTTTAGCTCCTATTTTGTGGCCTATATCTGCTTACTTTGTACATATGCTAGAATCCTATTTGGTTTGGTTCTCCTGAAACTCATTTTTACTTTCTTGAAATTACTCGCTTCACTGCTTGACCAATTCCTATTGACATGACATAATAGGACTTAAAACCATGCCTTTACTCACTATACTTTTCATTTGTCTTTTTTTAGTTTGTTTTCAGCTATCTATCATATAAACACACTTGAAGGCAAACTCTAATCTCCCTTGGTTCCTATCTATATTTTGAGGGTGCGTCTCCCTCCCTTATGTCAGTTCTGTGAGGAAACTGGGATCCTTCAATACCCTTGACTTCTTTGCTTAAGTCAACTAGAATTGTTTTCTGTTGTTTGCAACCAAGAATTCCAAGCACTACTAAAATTATTACAATGAATGTGTTGCATGCCACAGATACCCAGAAATGTAGGGAAACGGGGATTAATAATTATCTTGCTTAGTGTGGATTGAATGCTGTGAAAGATCCCACTGATATTTATGGATACTCACCCAGTAGCCCATGTCATACAATGACAAAATAATTATTAAATTAGGCATCTGGGCACCTAGAATGTGGTAATCATTGAAGGTAAAATTTGGGGGGGTGGTTGCCGCTTTTAGGACAATATGCAGAAATTCAAGGACCATGGGGTACAGATGGCTGCTTCCAATAGCTCTGGACACTTTATGGAAAAAGATCAAGATTCTCAAATCCCTAAATTCTAGTATCAAGGCAGGGATTTATATGACCATGAGCATGCTAAGTGAATCTATTGTCTCTTGTATTTTATAGGGTTGAGTAAAAGGAAAACCAAATATGTAGTATGACCCTCTTAGCTGCCAAATCATAATTTCAGTTAAACCCCCAGCTTCCCTAATTCTCTATTGAGTGTTATGGCATTGAACATGAACAAGTTGGATGTATATATAATAGGAAAGGTAATATCAACAGATACAGAGGTCTCCAGGTATTACCAAACCCAAACTCCCACAGCCAAATTATCCCAGACTCCCTTAACAAATAGAAGTATCCTCTCTATCCTCTTCCTTGCAGATCCTAACACTATCATTGGGGAGTTACCTCCTGACAAAAGCCAATGCTCCTCTTTGTCTAATAATAGAGCCAGATCCCAGTATTCTCTGGGAGATTAATTAAAAAGTTTAATGCTAGAACACAAGTCAGATACAACATAGATTACAGGACTTTTCTAATTTGTAAAAGAAAAGCATTTTTATATTGGGTCAAAATTATCAATACAGGTGTCCTTTGCAGATGGGCTAGCAGAAAGTTAAGATTGCTTCTGTTTGCCCAGTTGGTCGACTAAAAAGTCTCAGTACTGGGAGTCATGCTAAATATAATTAAAATGTTAGCAATTCCTAGATATAATGTATGGAATGAACCTGATGAGAAAGATTTGCTTTGCGTGCCCTTCCCAGGTGTACCTACTTATACCCCCAGAGGGAGTTGAGAGGACATTCCCTTCACCACAACCTTGAAAAATATATTCATGATAGTGTCTTTAAAAAGATCTTTATGAGACTGCTCTTTCCGGCAATATATTAAGTAACTTTAAAGTCACTCCAGTATAGAATGGATAGATAGGCCAGATAAAATATCAAACACAACTTAATGCATATCCAAACTCACAATACATTAATGAAGAATCAAATGGAAGAAGCCAAGAACAGCACATGAAACTGATGCTACCGTGGCATCTGTTGTGGCTCTCTGCAGGTGTTTGTCTATCTGGATAACCAAGAGACTTATTAACCAGCCAAGTGAAGGAAAGGATTCAAGCCTTGAGCCTCATAGGAAGGAATTAAGGCTAAAATCTTCTGTAAAAATCTGAGATTCTGAAAAGTCTACATCTTCCATGAAAAGATGGACTTGGGAGAAAATCCACAAGATAGTAAAGAAAGATAATAAAGAACTTTGTTTCATATTGGAGTCTAGGTGAAAAAGAAGTCTCCTCTGACTCCTCTAACTCCTCTAACATTAGCACAATCAATCCTTAGGCAGGCAAAGGGGCTCAAATTTACATCCCCTCTACAGCATGGCGGGGGGGGGGGGAGACAAGAAATTAAAATCAAGTGTTTTTAATTGAGTAGCATCCTGGTGTTCTTGGAAGAAACAAATGTTAATGTTCTCTGGAGAGATGGGTCTTTAACTCAGAATTTTTAGGATCTCCACAAAAAGAGCTATGAGTTTTTAGTCCCCCAATACATAATAGGCCAGAAGATAACCCACTTCCAAACAGAATCAGCAGAAACAATAAACTCTATAATTAGCTCAGAATCTATATTTAATGGAATTATCTAATACAAAATCTAAAATTTAGTGTATTTATATTTAAACAAATAAAAGATAGATGAAATACATGATTTAAAAAATTTAAAATGAAATACATGAAAGAGAAGAAGGATATTCTTTTTAAAAAGATTATTGGTATTTATAAAAGAGCCAAATGGAATTTCTAAAATTTAAAAGAAAAAAGCCCTAATAATTAAAAAGCTACTAAAGGTATTTTTTTTTAAAAAAACTGTGGGCTAGGCTATTCAGTCCAACACTCCAGAAACTAAAGAAGCTGGATCTATACACACAGACCATATCCCCTGCTGCCGTTTTCCCCCAGCTCTATTGAGATATTATTGACATATAACATATATAAGTTTAAGGTGTACAGTGTGATGATTTGATACACAGACATCTTGTGAAACAAAATGTCCCCACACCTTCTTCGTATCAAATAACTAATGAGAAAATATGAAATTAACAAGGAAAATGGTAACCCTGAAAATAAATGGACATGAAAGCCACGTTTGTCCTAAAAGTTACTTAGAGGTTTTGGAAAACTTAATTTGAACTTTTATTTTGAAGACATCAATGGTCTAAATAAGACACAGACCAAAAATAAAATAGTAACAATTATAAAATATTTCAAACTGAATGTTAATGAAAATACTACATATCAGAATTTAGGGAATGTGGTTAAAGCATTATTAAAGTAAATTTATTGCTTCAAATGCATATATGAGAGAAAATTACTTCAACCAAAATGATATCCTGCGGTAGATTGAGTACAGTAACAGATTATGTGGACTTAACTGGCTGTTCTTAATCCGTGTGCTAAAAAGAGGTTTGCAAAATGTAAAAAAAATGTCCCTTTCCCCATTGCTTTTGTTGTGTTTTGTTTTGAAAACATAGTTACTCTTCATTAAAATATTTTAATACCATGTAATGGGTTTGTTATTTTCAAATGAAATGACATAAATATCAATTTTTCAGTTTACTATCTAATATGGCATGTTTATATATACACATATTTGGGGTTCTTCTTAATTATTTATAAGAGTTTAAAGAGGTCCTAAGGTGGGCACCTGGGTGGTTCGGTGGGTTAAGCATCTGCCTTCGGCTCAGGTCATGATCCCAGGGTCCCGGGATCGAGCCCCGCATCGGGCTCCCTGTTCAGCGGGGAGTCTGCTTCTCCCTCTCCCTCTGCCTCCCCTGGCTTGTGCTCTCTCTCCCTCACTCTGTCTCTCAAATAAATAAATAAAATCTTTAAAAAAAAAAAAAAAAAAAAGAGGTCCTAAGGTGTTGGAGGTCCAGTGTTGGAGAACTGCTACCCTAGAAGAAATTCTCGAACCAAGGGCGTATGTTAAAGTATGTCTGTAGCAACAATATTTATAATATTTACAATAGCCCCACCAGAAAAAAGGGATACAAACACACTAAGAACTTTGATACATTTTGTCACATTGTTCTCCAGAAACCTTGTACAAATTTACATTTCCCCCGGCAATGTATGAAAGGACCCATTTTCTCATATCCATGCCAATCCTAGTATTAGCACTTTTCTTTTTATTTTCTGATGTTTCTTTTTTTTTAAGGAGATTTATTTATTTATTTTAGTGGGGGAGGGGCAGAGGGAGAGGAGAGAGAGTCTTAAGCAGACAACACTGGCTGCCGAGCTCCAACTGGGGCTCCATCTCACGACCCTGAGATCGTGACCTGAGCGAAGTCAGAGGCTTAACCGCCGGCACCATCCCTACTTTCTGATGTTTCAAATGTGATAGCTGTTGTTCTAATCTTCATTCCAGTGATAATTAATCAGGTTAAACACTTTGCACTTTGCATATGCTTCCTGGTTATTTGTATTTATCTGCTTGTGCATTGCTTGGTCATGTCATTTGCCATTACTCCAATCAGGCTGTTATGTGAGATCACACACACACACACACACACACACACACACACACTTTGAATAACCCATGGATGCAGAATTATGATTTTAAGAAGACTGACCTCAAACACTAAACCCACTATACACAGAAAGCTGCACAGAGTTTACAATTAGCAACTGCTTTTGAGGAGGTTTAGGGTTAAGCCTCAAATGTAAAGCAAATTTAACTTGGTTATAAAACTCAATGTCAATGTAGGAATGATTGTTGAATAGACATAGTAAATATATGATATCTACATTATATTAATGCGGCCCAAGAAATCCAGAAGTTGATGGGAGATAAAACCTGCTCTATACTTTTTCTTCCACGTAGGAAGAAAAATAAAATATTAAACAAATAATTATACAAATAAAATGCCTTGAAAACATAGCAGTTGTAATCTCTGTGCAGCTCTTTAGCATCCTAGTTGCTAATCTCTGCTGAGTCCCTTGGAGTCTCACCCTATTTTTGTGCAGCTCTGGAGTGAGCCAACTATATATTTTGTGAGAAACACAGATTGAGGAAGCTCCATTGTGTGGTTCTGTCCTCTCTAGAGATTTGCCCCCTGAGTATCCATTCACCCTGACAGCCTCAGACCCTGACTTCTATAGTTTCAGTCCAGTAAGACTGCTACTTATTCCCAGCAAACTGCACAAGAAAAACTAAGTAAAGGTGAAGACTGTCTTTGCATGCTTCCCTTCATTCAGGGACCATATCCCTTTAGAGACTTGCCTCCTCTTCTGTTCCAGAACAACTCGGTCCTAAAGAATGAGATGAGACAAGCAAGGCAGGTTTTCATGCCTGGAGTCTGGAAGAAGCTATGTGGCATGAAGAAGGCTATCAGAGCAAGAGTAATGTGGAGTGGGCATCACCATGGAAGAGAGGCCCAACAGGGGGTATGAGAAACCGAATGGAGGAATGAAGGCATCTGCAAAAGAAGGATGCCTAATGCAGTCTGTCAGAGCCCCAGCGGAGTGAGTGAGGATGGCATCCAAAGGGCATCATCAGCACGGTGTAGTAGATCTTAGAGGCAAGAGGTCTGGACCTGATTCCTGGCTCTGTTACTTCATCTATGACCTTGGCAACAGCATTTAATCTCTTGGCTACTTTGTTGGTAGCATGAGCTAAATATACTGACCTTGTCTATCTCTGATGGTTGATATGAGTTTAAAACACAATTGAGACACTCTAAGGTAGTATAAATGAAAGTACACTGATAATGGTAAGACAATATACAAATAAGTTATTGTCTATTAGTAATAATTTTTTTTCAGAATAATCAAAAAACATCTTACAAAATATATCACTGATCAATATTGAGTTCTTTTTCAAAGGCTTTGTGTAACTCCCCAGCAAACAGATCACAGGCTTTGGACTTTGTATGACAGCCCTGCCAGCTACATAATATTGGACCAGTTACTTAACTTTATTTTATTTTATTTTTTTAAGATTTTATTTATTTATTTGACAGAGAGAGTCCCCAAGAGAGGGAACACAAGCAGGGGGAGTGGGAGAGGGAGAAGCAGGCTTCCCGCTGAGCAGGGAGCCTGATGTGGGGCTCGATCACAGGACCCTGGGATCATGACCTGACCCGAAGGCAGACGCTTAACGACTGAGCCACCCAGGTGCCCCTAACTTTCTTTTTTTTTTTAATATTTTATTTATTTATTTGAGAGAGAGAGAGCATGAACTGAGGGAGGGGCAGAGGGAGAGGGAGAAGCAGACTCCCCACTGAGTGTGGATCCCAACATAGGACTTGATCCCAAGACCCCGAGACCATGACCTGAGCCAAAGGCAGATGCTTAACCAACTGTGCCACCCAGATGCCCCAAAGATTTTATTTATTTATTTGGTTATTTATTTATTTGAGAGAGCAAGCGCACATGAGTGGAGGGAGGGGCAAAGGGAGAGAGAAAGAGAATCTCAAGCAGATTCTGTGTTGAGTGTGGAGCCTGACATGGGCTCGATCCCACAACCCTGAGATCAGGACTTGAGCCCAAGTCAAGAGTTGGATGCTTAACCTACTGCACCACACAGGTGCCGCCCCACCCCCACCCCCCGTTACCTAACTTTCTGAGCTTCGGTTTTGACATTCAAAATAATTGCACAATTTCATCATGAGAAATAAATGGCACAGTATATGCACTCAGGAGTAAAAGGAAAATTATTATCAACCTAAGAAAGCTAATATCAATTTCTAAAAACCTAACTAATACCACTAGGCAATTTAGATACTAATTCATTTTTATGGACGTTTTTAACTGGCTAATTAATATTTGAATATTACTTTATGTGACTTCTTTTCTTGTATTTGTAAATGATCACCATTTTTAAAGCATCTTAAGAAAAGATTGAGAATTTATAGGAGGATGTTAGGAAAAGGATGCCTAATAACTAAGTCCAATTCAAATTAAGTAGAGCATATGAGAAGAGCCAAATTAACAGCAAGGAAATAAAGTTTCTCATATCTGTTTTTTTAAATGCCATTTTCCCATTTGTGGAAAATAACAAGAAACCAACGACAGTTTGTTTGGCCACCTCATCATTTTGGTAACTGCAAGTCTATTTTTTTTTAAAGATTTTATTTATTTATTTATTTATTTATTTGAGAGAGAGAGAACACATACATTAGAGAGTGGGGGTGGGAAGGGCAGACGGGGAGGGAGGGGTGGACCGGGAGGGAGGGGGACAAGCGGACTCCACCTCAACACTGAGCACAGAGCCCCATGCAGGGCTCGATCCCAGGACCCTGAGATCACGACTGAGCAGAAATCAAGAGTCACATGCTTAACTGACTGAACCACCCAGGCGCCAGCAAGTCTGTTTATTTAAAATGTGAAAGGCTGACATTTTTAGTCAATAGTTTCAAATGTTAATGTTGTGTTAATCTGGGAGCAAATCATTTCCTATTTAAACGGATTGATTTTGTCCAGGAGAGAGCTCTAATCTCTAATGATGTGGCAAGTCACTTAGAAATAATTTGAATAGCCATGGAACCAAAGGTTCTGTCACCGAAAGAGATCAGGCAATGGTTTTGGAAAAAGGTTTCGTAGAAAATATATGTTGGTTAGTGCACATTTATTGTCCTTGTTTATAAATAGTATCTCTTTGGGCTAATAACATGATTCTAAATCAGTACAAAAAACCATGGCAAGGAAGATGGTAAAGAGGAGTATACTTGCCCGACCTTGCAACAAAATTTCTCCTCTTCCCAGAAATTGCAACTATTCCTGAATTGTTAGACTATCAGAAAGAGAATCAAGAAGCAGTCCTTATAAGAAAGATGCATCCTTGGTGTGATGATGCAGCCTTTAAACAAATACTTTACCGGTCACATCTGTTTGGCTTCTCTGACTTTTAGTTATAATTGCCTTCAACTCTCATAAAATACTCTAAAGGTATTATGCTTACACACAAAGAAAATACAAACCATTGTTTCTTATAATGACCCTCCCCCAATACACACACACACATACACACACCCACACACCATATAACTTATACAATGAGGCTCTGTAGCAACAGGGACAGAGGCAGAGACAACCAGTGAACTGACTTACTGAGGACAGCATTGCCACATATTAAGTACAAGAATGTTTTGTGGCAATATTTGAGACATACTACTACCAAAACAATGTATTGTTTGTGTGAAATCCAAATTTAACAGACCATCCTGTTTTCCTTTTTGTTTGTTGTTATTGCTGCCCTTGTTGCTTTTATTTTGTTTTATTTTGCTTTGTGGCTAAATCTGTCCACGTTAACTCAGCTTTACTCTATTGTTGGCTCTGCTACTTATTAACACTATGATCTTCATTGAATCACTTTCCCTTGGATTGTCAAATTCTTCAGCTAACGTAAGGATTCCAGTTTTCATTTTTATATTTCCACTTTGAGGAAAATCTCCACACTTAATGATCCACTTCCAGGTCAGTCACAGGTGACTACTAAACAATTCATTGATTATCTGAACAAATGTTACAATTTCGTAAGTGATTAAAATTAGCCATAATGGCTTCAGGTATTTGGAGGACGATGATGATACCGAATTAACAGTCAACATTCTGTCTTTGTAATGACCTTGAAAATGGCCAAGTCCCCCCCACCAAACTATCTATAAGATGTTTTAATTATATTCTCCTTCTTCCCTCCCCAAAATCTCCTTGCTTCAAATATCTATAAATGGTTACAACGGGGAGTGGTCAACACCCTGTCTTTGTAATGACCTTGAAAATGGCCAAGCCCTCCAGGCTTTTCTGGAGATTTTATCTCTTAGCTCACTGTCACTCTCTAATACTACCCCAGCCATAATTCATGGTAATTTCATTATTCACATGGGTAATTCTTCAAACACCCTGAAATTTCATTTGACTTCCTCTTCCCAGATGTTCTTTTTTTCACCTTATCTTATCCCTCTACTCCCATGGGTATATGCTAGACCCTGTCATAACCGAAGATGTAACCACTCCAGAGTTTCAGTTTCCAACATCTCATTCTGTCTACCATGTTCTATATTTGCAGTTCATTTCTGCCAGTACCCCAACTCCAATTATCCTCTCCCCACCAAGGCTCATTACCCTTAGTAACTTTTCACTCATTTCTACCTAGCTTAAATTCCACAGTCCATCCGTATGATAGACATTAATATAACTGGTTTTCCTCTACTTCTGGAAACCCAGAAAGATTGCTATTCTAAACCTCTTAAGGTTAGGCAAGGCTCTGAATGGTGCTAGGCAATTGTAATATATTTCTGTAATTCACTCCTTCCCTCACTGTCATAGAAACCTATTTTCTGCATTATCCTTCCGTTTCAGATATCCAACAATTTCTTCTCCACCTTTACCTTCAGCTGATAACATTGCTTGGGGGAAAATAAGGAGGGGAGAGAGAGACAGACAGATAGATAAAGAAAGAAGTTCAGAAAAGAACTTTACAAGCTATCACAATATATATCATGTCCCTTCCCATAAATATACACATATGCTAGGCCTTTCTTCCTGTCAATATTGGCACATTGTCCATGCTCTGCTCTAAAGTTATCTCCTCTACTTTTCCCCAAGACCCAAACTTAGAAAATAACATCACTCTTTCGTGGCCATGGAAGCTTTAACAAAGACCAAGACCGAGGACCTCTGGAACATGTCGTTTTATTAGGAGAGTTCCTGCATCCCTGTGAAGACAACACAGTTTATAAATGTACTACAGACGAAAAGAACGTGCCTTATTTCAATGCCCCAGTTTGTTTAGAGAACAAAGAACAACTTGGTAGAGTGGATGAAATATTTGGGCAACTTAGAGATTTTTATTTTTCTGTGAAGTTGTCAGAAAATATGAAGACATCTTCCTTTAAAAAAAAAAAAAACTGCAGAAGTTCTATACAGACCTGAATAAACTGCTACCACCACAGAGGTTTTTACCCCTCGACCTCCAGGTGAGAAGGGACCTCCAAGAGATGGTGGCAGGGGAGGCCAAGGAGGGGGGAGGGGAGGAGGTGACAGAGGCGGAAGACAAGGTGGAAGTGGAGGCTTCAGAGGAGGAAGAGGTGGTGGTGGTTTCAGAGGGAGAGGACATTAAGTGTAACAGTTGACATGATCCACGTCTATGGATCAGAAACTTGTTACCTGAGCAAGTCTTGAAGAACTGGTCATTATGTGACACTGGAACTAAAATGTCAATGCCATGCAAAAATGAGCGCAACAGAATAGGCAATTTTGCTCTAAAAGAGTACAAACAAGTGTTTTAATGTTCTGTACAATGATTGGAACTCTGTGGGTGCTTACTAAATGGTCAGTTTGCATTTGAAGCATACTTGGAATTTGTAAAATAAAGTATGTTATTTCTTTAAGTTAAAAAAGAAAATAACATCACTCTTTCAATTATCCCCACTTTCCAGAATCATTCTAATTTCCTTCTCTGTTGGATTCTTCCCATCAGCATACAAACATGCTATAATTTCTCCTACTGCCTTAAAACACTTCTGACCCTACATCTGTTGTAGCTACCACCCTTCTTCTCTGGTCCTCTTAACGCCAGAGTTCTTCAAAAGACTTGACTGCACTTGAGATCTCCAATTCCTCTCCTCCCATACTTTCTTGAGTCCATTCCAATCAGAATCAACCCCACCATTACACCAGAACTGTAGTAGTCAATGTCACAAATAACCTTCATGTATTTAAATCCAATCATTGTTGCACTCCTCATCTTATTTGCCCTATCAGCATCATCTGACATGGTTGGTCATCTCTCCTTTCACAGGGTCTTCACTTTGCTCCCATGACACCATGCTATTCTAGCATTCTTTTCATGGCTATCTCAAAATAATTATTTCTGAGTTTTTTAAAGGTGATGATGGTTGTGGCAGACCCTAAGATGGCCCCCACTGATCCCACCTCCTGATATCCATGTCTTTATGTAATCCGCTTCCTTTGAGTGTGGGTGGAATTTGTGGCTTGCTTTTAGCCAATAGAGTATGGCAAAGTTGATATGATGTTACTTCCATGGTTATGTTATATAAGATTATAACTTCCATCTTGCTAGCAGATTCTTTCCCTTGCTAGCTTTAGTAAAGCCTGCTGCCAAGTTGTGAGCTGCCCCATGGAGATGCCCACATGGCAAGAAACTGAGGTCTACATTCAGCCAACTTCTTGGAAGGAACTAGAAATGGTCATTTCTCTTCAGTCTCCTTAGCCAATTCCTCCCCATCTTACCAAATTTCCAAGGGTGGGAGTACCTCAGGGCTCATTTCTTGAATGTTCTATTACTTATTTAGTGATCCTGTCTAGTCTTGCAGTTTAAATGTAACTATACACCGATGACTCCAAAATACATATCTCTACATATCTCCATCCAGGACCTCTCCTCTCAAGTCAAAACTTATATATGCTTTTGGACAAATAATGGCAAACCATGGTCTTTATCTTTCCCCCAAGTCTGTTTTTCACACAGGTTTCCCCATCTCAGCACCATCTTTCACATTTCTCAGGCCCCAGACTTGGAGTTATCATCAACTCTCTCACATCCCACATCCAACCTATTAGGAAAAATATATTTCATATACCTTCAGAATACCCACAATTTAATCATTTCCTGCACTTCTTCCACTAATTCTATACTAAAGCAAGCTGCCACTATTTTTCATCTGAATTATTCTAGTAGCATCCTCACTACTGACCCTCTTTCGATTCTTATTCTTTATAGTATATTCTAAACACAGCAGCTGGAGTAATCTTTCTAAAATTAAGTAGATCATAACATTCCTCCACATAAGACCTTCTCGTGTCCTTTCATCTCACTCGGAAAAACCAAAGCCTTTACCATGTCTATAAGGCCTTACATAATCTATTTATTATCTCTCCCACAACTCAGTTACTTACTGTGTTTCAGAAACACTGGTGTCCCTGATGTTATCCAAACGTTTCAGAAACTTATTTCTCTTTTGTGGCTACTGCATTTGCCCTTCCCTATGCCTAAGAATGCTATTTCTCCAGATATCTGAATGACATATTCTCTTGCCTCCTTTAAATCTTGTTCAAATGCCAACTGCTCAGTAAAGTTTTCCCTGACCGCCCTATTTAAAATTGGCCTATATGGTGTCATAGGTCCTCTGTCAAACTTGTTTTTATATCATTAGAATAGTTGTGTCTGATAAAGCTATTCAACTATTAATATAGATGAAATTTATCACTTAAAGGTATTCATGAGGTGGTTATTGGATTTGACTTCTGCATACTGAAATGAGTGTTTGCTGTAATGCCTAATTTTGTCAGATATACACCGCTGAATATATTCATCATTAGTAAGACACACACACTATACTTTAAAAATTGTAAATAATCAAGGTCTCCTTTCAATAGATCACTCACATATGTCAACTTGGCATTTTTCTATTTACACGTTTTCATTATGCTAGTGCGGGACTTACAACACAGCAGTGCAACGTACCAACTCCAGAGAAGGTCATCTCTTGGCAAGGCAAGGGGAACTAACCTGATATCTATTTTCACTCTAAGTACCAATTCATGTGAAAGGCAGTGCAGCTGAATAACAGCAGAGTAGGGGTCAGGAGGCCTAGATTCCATTTCTAACTCCTGCCACCATCTTTCTGTGTTACTTTGGCCAGTGGTTCTGAATTTGGGCCTCTTTTGCCCCCCAGGGAATACTTGGCAATGTCTGGAGACATTTTTCATAGTTCTGACTGGGCATTTGTTACTGGGATCTAACAAATAGAGGCCAGAGATGCCGCTTAGCATTCCACAATGTGCAGGACACTTCCACCCCCATGACAAGGAATTATCCATCTCAAAATGTCAGGCATGCCAAGACTAAGAAACCCTAAAGTAAGCAAATCACTTGATTTCTCTGGGTTTTGGTTTTCTCATCTGTAAAATATTTTAGTCCTGTCTCAAAGACTATCCACTGATAAGCACAAAATAATAAGCTATACTCATGGGAGAGTATGAAGACATTGAATACAGTTCCAAATAATTTAGAAACAGCATTTCTTTTCAGACCCATTTCCGAAGAAGCTGATGCAAAGACAGGGTAAACGAGTTGCTGGAGAAAATCTGGCACAGGTATAGAATGCTGGTCTCTGGGCTTCCGGTCAATTGGACTGCCAACTTCATCACGTGGCTTCCAAGAGCCAGTATGACATTGTCAGCAATGCCTGACTGAAAATGTTTGCTGAAGTTTTGGTCACAAACTACAACAAAACCTGTTTTTATTCTTTCATCTGTATAGGGTAGGTAAAATTTTTCTTCTCAGTTTTGAGTTGCCTTCAGAATCCTCAGGCTCTTGAGTTCATCAAACAGTCCACTTGATTTTCTTCCATGTTGCTAACTCAAGTGTTTCTCTCTAAATCCCAAGCCACGGGATCATTAAATAATTGATTGCATAAGTCTGCCTTTTGAGTTTTACAGGTCAGTATCTAAAGTTTCATGTCCCATGGAGATCTGTTAAGGAAGATGATAACATTGTGTAGCATATTTTATTAATCTAATGCTGACTTGATTAATCTCTTATTAAGGAATTAACCATATATACAGGATCCTGTGAATTATAGTCACTTTCCAAGTACTTTGAGAAGAATAAGCCCAAATACACGGGCTCTTCACACTACACCATCAGAAGTTCGGTAAAGATGCAATTTACGATGCTTAGCTGTTGAACATGTTTGTACGGTTTATATATGCTTCTGCTGTGAGAAATAGATGAAAAGATTTTAGAAGTCTATCATATCCAGGTAACCAAGGTTCTCTGATGGCTTCATGGGAAGCAAGGTTACCAATTATCTCTACGTTGAAGCTGAATTATCCTTATCAGAACCAAGTGCAGCAATGAGAAGATTCAAGATAGTGATACCAATTGTTCCTGAGCTAGCTGTGCCAGATACTTGATCTCAATTTGAAAGTCACTCCTTATTTGACAAGAAGTGTCACTGGAACAGGTAGGTGAGACGATCACTACTTCTGTTTTATGTTTTAGTGGAAGTTAATTTGAGATGTTGTGAAAAGAAAAGGCAGAAACATGCTTTTCAGTTTCAACACCTTTAATGAATGAGGAAAGCCAACTTTGTATCAATGGCAGTCAAGGACATGGATCTGAGAAGGGTGATTTGAAGTCAGGTTTCGATAGCTCATCTTCTTGAAAGGAGGACAGGTAGTCCATTGAAGGGATAGCTTGTTAGACTAACAAAGAGACGTTATTCTAAACCTCAGTTATACCTGGGAAAGACTCATGTTTGCCTGAAGAGAAAATAGGAGAAAACTTCATTGCATTATTGCCAAAGATTACTCCAATTGAAATTGGGAATTAATTAACTTTAAAATTCTAATGTTATACTTTGCACAGGAAGCATGGACTTAGACTAAAAAGAGGATGCATATTACGCAAATGCTTTAAAGTCTTACAAAACATAAGAGAAACAATACGTTCAACCAATGTTATAAGGACCAATTGAAGGGGCAAGAAATTAAAATGAAAATATCAAATATGTGACTAGCAATCCACATAGTATAATAGGTGTATATTCTGCTAATATCTCAAAATTATTTTCTGTAAATTAGATAGTTAATAATACTTTTTTGTTTTTTACTCAGGCCTCAGGACTTCTAAAACATTACTTCATTCCAATTATATAACACCAGCAAAACCCACAAAAATAATGTATGTTGGTGACAGTAAAAACTGTAGAGATAATAGTGCCAAAATTTATTAATGATTTCTTAATCAAAAGAATGAAGTGAAAGTTTGATGAAACCTAAAAGATAAACAGAGCAGATTCATCATTCACTGAAATTGATTATCATTATGTAAAATAAAACCAGCACACACATTCTGGACATCAAATAAATTTCAGTTTGGCATCAAAATCATCTACTTTGAAAAAAAAAAATCATCTACTCTGAGAAATGCTTCCTAATCTACCAGAGGAAAATGAACAGTTAAATATCCCATGAGTTTATATCTTTCAGATGGAGGTGATAATGTCACAAAACCTTCCAGACTTTTATTACATAAAGATCTAATCCACCTAAGAATACTCATTTGTCAGCAACAAAGTTACTGAAAATTTCATGTGGAATTCAGATATTCAATACTTTTTTTAAAAAAGATTTATTTATTTATTTGAGAGAGAGAGAAAGTAGGGGGAGGGGCAGAGGGAGAGAATCTTCAAGCAGACTCCCCACTGAGTGCGGACCCGATACAGGACTCATTCTCACAACCCATGAGATCACGACCTGAGCCAAAACCAAGAGTTGGTCGCTCAACTGACTGAGCCACCCAGGCATCCCCACACAAATTTTTAAGAAGATTTTATTTATTTATTTGAGAGAGAGAGAGAGAGCACCAACAGGGGGGAGAGGCAGAGAGAGAAGCAGACTCCCTGCTGAGCCAGGAGCCCTGTGAAGGGCTCCATCCCAGGACCCTGAGATCATGACCTGAACTGAAGGCAGATGCTTAATCAACTGAACCACCCAGGTGCGCCCCCATACCTTTTTAAATTAAGTAAATACATTGAAAATTTCTGGAGCTGGAATCAATGTATAGTTTTGATTTGTGTTGGAGAAGGAGCATGGATCCTAGTACAGTCATGCAGGATTCCCATAGTTCTGCATTTTCATGCTGCTCTGTGGGGAGCTGACCTTGAGTATCTTGATTTCTCTGTATGATTTGAAACTGTGGATTACCTTCTTGCTTGGCTCCCAGGCATTGAAGTTTCCATTTCTCTTCTCTGGCCATTCTGCTCACTTCTGTTCCTCCTTTTATATTCTAAATGTTGGTGCCTTTCCCAGGACAGAACAAGTCATTGACTCATTGTCTTACTTAGCAATTATACTCTCTTATTTCATAGCTTCAACTACCACTACTATTAATGGTCTCTCATGCCACCCCACACAGATAATACATCTATAATAGCTCTTCTGTCTAATGTGGTCATCACTACAGTGTCAGATCAACCTATTCCCCTCATATGACTCCCATGAGAAACCTCGGCAAAGGAAAATAGAATGCTGGTCCCCTGAGTCACCAGTCAACTGGACTGTCAGACTTATCATACTGCTTCAAAGAGGTGATGTGACACTGTAAGAAAATGCCTGGCTGGTATGTGTGCTTAGGTTTTGGTCATGAACTAGAACAAGACCTGTTTTTATTATTGTATCTGTATAGCCTAGGGGAAGCTTCCCACCACAAATTTATATTGACTTCAGAGACCTCATGCACCTGAATTCATCAGACAATACATTTGATATCTTTTCCATGTTTCTAACTTAAGTGTTTCTCTATGGATCCCAAGTCATAGTAAATATTCCTTGTTCTGTTGATAACTTTGAAGTTAATCCCCCTGCCCTCTGATTTGTAATACACACATGCCCACATTTAACAGGGGGAAGTAATCATAACAAGATCAGCTATTTTATTGAGTGCTTACCTTGCACTAGGCACAATAATCATATGAGTATTATTATTACCAAAATACAGACAGGAAAACCAATCTCCAGAGCTATTGTGTAATTTCTCCAGTTATATAGGAAGTGGAAGAGTCAAGATTCAACCCTAGTTATGAATTCAGAACCTAGTCTCCTGCCACAATGCTATAGAAGGCAAGGAGTCTTTGTTACTGTTTTGATTATCTACTCATTTGAATCTCTGTCAGTAGCATAACTGCTTGGACTTCCTCATGTAGAAGTTTTAAATTAGACAGAAATGGGATTAAATCTCAGGTCTCATTACCTAGTCCCGCAACTTTGGTCAAAACACTATAACTCTACAAGCCATAATTTTCTCCTCTGTAAATTGACATAGTAATACCTATCTCACAGCATTGGGATGAGACTTAAGTCAGAAAATTATGATAAAGAACTGAGTGTAGTGCCTGGAATATGCTCCATGATAGATACCTCTTATGATTGTTGTTCCCCATCCTTGTTACCCAACATCATCAGCTTCCCCCCAGTCATAGCAGTATACTGAATTATCTCTTTACATACTCTAAGAAATCTGCCCAAAGGCAGGAACTGTATTATTAACCAGTTTTCTCAAGCACCCAGTCTACTGCCTGGCACTCAGATCCAATTTTCCTCCCAGTTGCCATAGAACACTTTGACCGTCCATGAAGACATTACCTTTGTTTGTTCCGAATGTCAGGCGATACCCACCCCTCCAGGCATTTGTTGGCTTCCCAGTATCTTAGCTAATGGAACCTTTAGTATTGTGTTGTTAAACACCGACACCTCCGAACAGTCCCTTCTGGCAGGACTTTCCTGATCAGTTATAGCCCCTGTCGCCCAGTACAGAGGAATATGCCCCTCTATGGGACAAGACAATTCCTATATGAGGGCATCAGCAATCAGAGCAGCTATGACTTGGGAGAAGGACGCAGAGAGCGCAGAGGTTGGACACTCTTGGATACAGCTTTTTGAGCTGAATTTGACATACTCTATTGGTCATCATGGAAAAAGAAGGTCAAAGCGTATGCCTTGTCAAGCAAAAGAAGCCACCTTGCCCTTTGAGAAACAGCACAGAGGTACTAAAGCATGTAAGATAACTTTTGAGGTTACTTGTAGGGAATACAAATATAAATGCTAATAAATGAATACGTAGCAGAGGCATTCATAACTTTTGATGAGTAAAGATGATTCAGAAAGATGTTTTAATGGAATCAGTCAGTAAATGAAAATGGTATTTTCATTTTCAAAGCGAGGGAGAGTTTTAATCAAACATATGCTAATAATTTAATAATATTGATATATACTGATTTAAAAGAACATTGAATCAAAATGTTTACTTTTTCAAAGGCCATCTCCTGCGATATGACTTTTTGAGACCTAAATTGGGAGATATTCTGATTGTACGAATTGATATTTTATAGAGCGGGGGTTGTCTCCAGGTGTTTTATAAGAAAATGAATGTCTTTTTGTTCATACAGTAATGTGAGGAATGATGTAATAAACTGGTTAAAAGAGGTAATACTGAAAATGGTTATATGAAAAGAATTACTTGAGTTTTTTTGAAGATGATGATAGTTACGGCAGACAGACTCTGAGATGGCCCCCAGTGATCCCACCTTCTGATATTCATGTCCTTATATAATCTTCTCCCTTTGAGTGTGGATGGAATTTGTGGCTTGCTTTTAACCAATAGAGTATGGCGAAGGTAATAGGATGTCACTTCCATGATTACGTTACATAAGATTGTAACTTCCATCTTGCTAGCGGACTCTTTAATAAAGCCCACTGCCAAGTTGTGAGCTGCCCCATGGAGATGCCCCCATGGCAAGGAACTGAATTCTATGTCTGGCCATCATCTTGAAAGCAACCAAGGCTCTAGCCCAAAGCTCAAAAGGAATTGACTGATTCATGTCAATAACTCCAGAAGTGATATTGGAAGTGGATCCTTCCCCAGTTGAGCCTCAGATGACACCCCAGCCTTGACCAACATCTTAAATGCAGCATCATGAGAACCCTGAAGCAGAGGAACCACCAGAAACTGTGCAACAATACATAAGTGCCTGTCATTTTGAGTAGCTAAATTTGTGGCAGTATTACACAACAGAATAATAGTAATTAATTGCAATTGCCATTTAGTAAGTGTCCAGTACACACCAAACATTCTGCTGTGTGATAATATAGGTAACTAGCTAGCTAGCTACCTTTATGGTATGTAGGTAGGTAGGTAGGTAGGATGTTTTATATTTCAAAAAATAGCATTTATGAGAGTAACAAAAATAAAATTAGGAAGCAAGCCAGTGATTTCTATTACTATTTTAAATACTATTTCTTTGGTGTTAAATTATTTATGCACATTTTCTAGTTGCACTTTTAACATCTCCACCTCCCCTTTTAAGTCCATATATCTCCAGTCTGAATTATCACAATATTATTTATAAAGAAACAACTTTCTTCTGACAAAACATGGTACCTATCACAAAGATAAGAGAGCTAGAAGATAAGAGCACTAGAAGTTAGGTCAGGAGAAAATATACAGATGGAAATATGGAGAGGAAAGATAGGAATTACAGAAATGACCAAAAGAGACATAAGGAAAATGAAAAGAAAATGAGAAAGCATGGGGGAGAAGCAATACTTACAGATATATTAGTAGAGAATTTTCCAAGCCTAATGGACTGCATCAAACCATGGTTTCAAGAAACACTCTGAACCCCAAGCAGGATAAATAACAAAAATCACAACTAGATACATTTCAGTAACACTGCTGAAAACCAAAGACAAGAAGACAAACATAACACATAGATAGAAAAAAAACACGTGACCATCAAAGGAGGAACAACGAGATTGACAGCTAATTCCCTCCACGTGAATAAAACAGCCAAACAAAAATGGAATTATATTTTTATACTGCCAACAAAAGTAACCACCAGCTTAGAATTCTGTATCTAGTTAACCTGTCCTTTAAAACTAAAGATCAATTAAAAGCACATGCACACTAAACTGAAAGGATTCACTTCCAGGAGACCCTACATTAAAGGATAAAGGGAGCTTTTGAAGAAAAAAGAAAATCATCTCAGTCAGAAATAAGAAAATGGAGGAAAGCCTGAGAAGCAATGGAAAATGCATATAAATCTAAATAACTATTGACCATACAAAGGCATTAATAAATTCCCGTGGGGTTTAAAAGACATAGAAAATGAAAACACATGAAAATAAGCACACGCATGATAGAAAGAGGTAAATATGGAAAAAGTGTTCACAGCAACATTGCTTATAATAACAAAAAATGAGAAACAACCCAATCTCTAATAACAAGAGGATGGATAACTAAATGATGCTGAGGTCACATGATGACCCAACATATAAGCGAGAAACCTAATAAGCTACAGCTTTATACATAAGCATAAAGAAATCCCAGAAGCATAAGAATGAAGAAAATGAGGTGATGACTACATATAGTATGCCATCATTTTCATAAAGATTTAAAAACTGAACAATATACTGTTTAGGGTTGCTTATAAATATAGTGGAAGTATTCAAAAAGAAAAGCAAGGGAAAGATAAATGTAAACTTGAGGAGGTGTTTACCACTTTGGGGGACGGAGGGACACAGGATAGATGAGAGGAAAACAAAGGTATTGGCAACGGTATTGGGAATGTTCTAATTCCCAGTTTGGTTGGTAAGTTTATAAGTTTTCATTTTATCATTAGGCTTCCTAGCGTACGCGACTTATTCTTTGGTATGTACCAATTGTCTTTGGGATGGTGGAGACAAACATCTAATAAAGACAATACTCAAATTTGGGAAAATATTTAAAATCTTAGATTTGTAGGGCGCCTGGGTGGCTCAGTTGGTTAAATGTCTGACTCTTGATTTCAGCTCAGGTCATGATCTCAGGGTCCTGAGATTGAGCCCCAAGTTGGGCTCCATGCTGGGCATGGAGTCTGCTTAAGATTCTCTCTCTCCGGGGCACCTGGGTGGCTCAGATGGTTAAGCATCTGCCTTCGGCTCAGGTCATGATGCCAGGGTTCTGGGATCGAGTCCCGCATCGGGCTCCCTGCTAGGCGGGGAGCCTGCTTCTCCCTCTGCCTCTGCCTCTCTCTCTCTCTCTGACTTTCATGAATAAATAAATAAAACATTAAAAAAAAAAAAAAGGGCGCCTGGGTGGCTCAGTCGTTAAGCGTCTGCCTTCGGCTCAGGTCATGATCCCAGGGTCCTGGGATCGAGCCCCGCATCGGGCCCCCTGCTCGGCGGAGAGCCTGCTTCTCCTTCTCCCACTCCCCCTGCTTGTGTTCCCTCTCTCACTGTCTCTCTCTCTCTCGCTCTCGAAAAATAAATAAAATCTTAAAAAAAAAAAAAAAAAAAAAAGATTCTCTCTCTCCTTCTCCCTCGGCACCTCCTCCCCCCCAAAAAAACTTAGATTTGTAAACATGTTTCCTATTTGAAATGACAGTGCTTTGAAAAGACAACTTAATTGAATTGTTACTTCAAAATCTTTGCATGTTTGGGGGTGCCTGGGTGGCTCCGTCAGTTAAGCGTCCAACTCTTGATTTCAGCTCAGGTCATGAACTCAGTGTTGTGAGATCAAGCCCCGCATCAGGCTCCGTGCTGGGTGTGGAGCCTGCTTGGAATTCTCTCCCTCCCTCCCTCCCTGTCCCTCCTCCCCACCCACATGCTCTCTCTCTCTCAAAAGTCTTTGCATGTTTGACCACATCGCATGTGTTCCCCAAGATAAATACAAGTAACATATTTAAGCAAGGTCAAAAATAAACTTAATGAAATGAAAATGTGTACTGTTTGAAGAAATTGTGGTATTTTGCACAAATTTCTAAATGTCTATGTTTTAAGGTTGCTTTTGCATTAAAGATTTAAAAAAGACACTAGCATTTCATATTACTCAGTGTAAGTTTTTATTGTTATTCAAAAGCATTTCATATTACTCATTATAGGTTTTTATTTTTTAAATGTGTACGAGTTTTATTCAAAGATACTGGATCCTTGATATTTTTTTAAAAAGGAAGTGAAAACACACATTTTATGTGTAAAAGGGATCAGATGAAACAGCTTTGAAGGTACAGACAAAGCAAAGTAAAAGGAAGTGAAAAGTAAATAAAGAAAAATGAAAATAACATAAAATTAAACATAAATCAACATAAAATCAAATAAACAAAAATATCAAAAATGAAAACTAAAATCAAAAGGAACATAAAAGGGAAGGAAAATTAAAATGGTAATACTGTTTCAACAAAATGGTTTTATCCCTTTAGAATCCTAGAGCAAGCAATTCAGCATGGTAAATAAATAAGCTCATATTTACTTATTCTGATCCTAGCTCTGTAGTGCTATGGTTTTACATGCTGCTGGTCATAATCATTTATTAATCTTTTAACGTGAACCAGCTTGTTATAAAGATACTGGCATCTATGTTTTTCTGCACAATAATTGGGATTAATCTGTCTCATCTTCTGATATTCTAGAGAGATTTCTTTATTAATATCCTGATATTCTTTTGAGTCTGGAGAAAGGTGCTTCCTCTTTGAATCAAGGTTAATAAATATTCTAGATAAAGTCAGCATCTTGGCATACAAGCTCTGATATTCATCATATTCTACTCTAAATTCCTGCTCATACTGCTGACGTTGCTCAGAGGAAACTATAGTGACATAGTTAGCCAAATAATCTGGGAGCCCAGAGGCTGCACCAGTCTTCCCAGAAGCAGTGCAAACCTCTTTAACTTCGTTTGAGTTTGGCTTTGCACCTTCACTTTGTCTTTCTGGATCTGTCTTCTGCCTCCCCATCATCTCAATATTGTACTCTTGGTTCTTTGCTTCATGTTCCACAAATGTATATTCAGACTTCTTATCAGACATCAAAGGTTTTTTCTCCACAGGCTCTGTATATATTTGAACTGAAATAGAGGGTACCGTTTTCAAGGGAGGATGTTTACGCCTCTGGTTCCCAAAGATTTTTCTATTTTGACTAAAGCTGCCAACACGTGAACCTGGAGCCCCAGGTCCTTCGGCATCGCCACAAGAACTGCTGCTGGAACATGCAGGCTGAGGAGGATGTGAGGAGGGAAGGCGGGTTGTGGGCAGTGGAGGACGGGTGGAATGGGCAATAGCCTCAGAATGGCCCGAGAGCCCTACAGCAGACTTTGCTCTGGTGTTATTCAAATGGCTATTTGGTGTTGACTGTATTGCAGTTGTCAGGCGAGATACTCTAACTTTTCTCTTCGATAAATCAACAATACCTGCACTGCAAAGCTGTTCCTGAGATGTTTCAGCTGTACTAGAACCTACAGAAGATCCTGTGGAATTGGTACACGTCGCGCTCTGAAATGCACCTACTCTTCTGGAAAGCACCAACTCCAATGACTGCCTCTCTAACTCATTATATCCCGGCCAGTCTTTTTGGAGCTCATTAAAAACATAGTCCTTTAAGGTATATGAAAAATTCTGAGTATTCAGGTTGGCTACTTGGTGCAGAATTTCTCCAAGGGAGTTCTCTTCATTTTTGGTGATGCCGTCTTTCTGAAGCCGAACAAGCAGTTCAGCTTTCTTGTAGTCCTTCAATGCCAATAAGTGAATCACCCTATCCCTGTATGGTCTCATGTGGACGCTGCTAGCAACTCTGGACTTGCGAACTGTATATGCAGGGTTAATAGGAGCTGTTCTTTTTCTCTCAGGCACTGGATCTGGAGTGGCTTGAGGTGCTTTCCGAATTGGCATTCTTTTCTCTAAATATGGTTTTCTAATTATATTCCATTTGTTGCAGGTTCCATCCTCTGCCTGGATCCTTCTTTCTTGTGTCGTCTGATAGGAGGTGGTTGTTTTACACATCATTTGATCCTGCATCAAGCTCAGGCAACTGAACTGTGAGGGGCTGTAGCTTGAGACAGTTTCTTGGGTATGGTCTTCCTGGTTGTCTTTATTCACATTTGACAGCAAAAAGTTAAAGTTGTATACATCAGTGGGTGAATCGTCTGGGGGGATTTTGATAAGCTCTTGGAATCCCTGGAACTGAAGAGAAGCTTGAGGGCACACTGTGTTCTCATGGTTCTCATAAGAGTCAGTTGCCCGAATGGCTGGTTTGGGAAGCTGCGTAGGCAACACAGTGACATTGTCCTGCCTGGGCTCTAAGCCATCTCCCTCTGTTACTGCCACCTCTCCTTCCTTGTTTACCAGTTTCCCCAGTGCTGTGCCTTCATAGGCTGCCATATAGTCATATCTGTGAAGATCAAAGTTCAAACAGTAAAGTACTTTAGAAAACGATAACTCTCCTTGGCAAATATATATATATATTTCTTACTGCTATCATTTCTAAAACTGTAATTCTAAAAGATTTTTCCCAACAGAACAAAGGCAAGAAGTGCCTGGTTGAGAGAGTACCTGGAGAGGTAAAGCTGGTTATAAAGATCTAATCACTTTCTGATGTTCTCCCTTTCACATTTTAGTCTGTCTTTAGGAGAAACTGTTACCCTAACTGGGAAGTGCTAAATTATTCTCTGAGCTCAGTGCATAAAAGTCATCTCCTCCCAGTAAATCCAACATCAAGTCGAGGTACTTGGTGCGGGGATTAATAGGTGGTACAAGCTTATGGAACTAGAGGAGACGGCTTCCACACAGCATGATTAGAAGTAAGTCCTCCTTGCATTTACTCTGACATGCAAGTGGGCTGTTGAGTCCCTCTGGAGACTGGAGCCTGGCCCATCAACCGGGGCTCTCATTTCATAGCTAAATATATTATTTTGTATTAATAGTGTATAGAAGCCAAAATTTTAGAGGTACTTGTTTCTCTTTCTCAACTCTCTAACCATTACCAATGAGTGGAAGGAACTTTCATCTCCTTAGCTTGCCACTTGCGTCCATTATTCTGCTTCTTTGCACTCCTCCCCCAGAGGATCCTCAGCAAATCACAGGATTATCCAGGTGAAATTGCCCATGCTGAAAAAAATCTTGCAGCTAGGCATTCTAGAGGTGTACAATTTAATCACACAATATACACAGATTATAAGAAATCATTCCAACCGTTTCACACAAAAGATATTAGGCACAATTCTTCTTCCTTTCCCCCTTCACATTTCCAGGCCATCTTATTTTCAGTTTTGCCTCCCTTAACTGCTGGCATCACTTTCCACCATATCACTCATCTAGAAAAAGCTGAGCATCATCTTCTACTACTCCCTCAAACATACTTCTCATTCATCTTCCTCCAAAACACCTAGTCAGCCACCAAATTTCCCATTCATCCAATAGATAGTCATTGAGTATCTATCACGTGCAGACAGTATCCTAGATGCTTGAGGATATTGCAATGATCAAAAAACAGCAACAAACAAAAAACCTTGCTCTCATAATGTCAACATTCTTATCAAGTTTTTCTGCACAACATCTCAATCCACCCATTCTTCTATCATACCACAGCCATTGTCCTAATTTAGGCCAAGAACATCTTAGCCAATATTATGTACCCTTCTTAACTTGATTTCTTGCCTCCAATCTTTTCTTGTTCTAAACCTCATTCCAAATTATCAACAATGATTCCAACCAACTTTGCTTTAAAACAAGTGATGGTTTCCACTACTTAAAGAATAAAATTAATGAAAAGGTGCTCAACATCATTAATTATCAGGAAAATGCAAATCAAAACCACAATGACATAGAACATTAGAATGGCTATGATCAAAAAGAGAAATAACAAGTGTTGGTAAGGATATGAAGAAAAGTGAATGCTTGTGCACTGTTCCTGGGAATGTAAATTGATACAGCCACTATGGAAAACAGTGTGGAGGTTCCTCAATCAACTAAAAATAGAAATACCATTTATCCAGCAATCCCACTTTGGGGTATGTACTCAAAAAAAAATGAAAATGAGATCTCAAAGAGATATCTCTACTCCCATGTTCATTGCATCAGTATTTACAATAGCCAAGACATGGAAAAAAGTATCTACCAATGGATGGATAAAGAAGACGTGATATATGTATATTCAACCATGAGAAAGAAAGACATTCTACAATTTGTGACAAGGATGGCCCTAGAGGGCATTGAGCTAAGTGAAATAAGACAGAGAAAGAAAAATACCATAACCATATGATATCACTTATATGTTGCATTTGAAAGAGCCAAACCCACAGAAACAGACTAGAATGGTAGTTACCAATGGCTGAGGGTGGGGAGAAAAGGGAGATATCAGTCAAAGATACAAACTTCCAGTTATAAGATGAATAAGTTCTCAGGATCTAATGTAAGACACAGTGGTTATAGTTAATAGTACTGTATTATATAATTGAAAATTGCTAAGTGAATAGATCTTAAATGTTCTCACTACCAAAAAGAAATGGTAATTAGATGACATGATGCAGGTGTTGGCTAATGCTATGGTGGTAATTGTTTTGCAATATATAAATGTATCAAATCAACATGCTGCGTACCTTAAACTTATACAATATTATACATCAATTCTATCTCAATAAAGCCAGAAAAAGGGAGAAGAATTTAAAACACTTTGGGGTGGCATATGAGACCCTTCTTATTCTGTCCCCAACCTACCCTAAACTTTGTGCCATGTATCTAAATGCTACATTGATTTGTTTACTATTCTCTGAATATGCCCCCAAGTTTGTTCCTACAGCAGGCTTTCACTTGACAGTCCTTCTGCTTACTAATATTCTCCCCCAGATCTTTGCTTGCATTGCTCCCTTACTTTATTCGGAGTCCTTGCATGACCATTCTGTCTAAAATAGTCATATATGCACATACCCTCTCCAGTGCTCTCTTTCTACTATCTTCTCTTCTTTATAGAATACTTACTCCTTAAAATTATGTTACATATATCTGTTTATTTAATGTAAGTCACCCTTACCAGAATGTGAGCTTAATGCAAGCTTGGATTTTATCAGTCTTTTGCACTGTTGCATCTCCAGTGCCTAGAACAGTGCCTGGCACACACAGTAAGTACTCAGTACATATTTGTTGAGCAAATGAATACATCAACGCACTCTAGTTTTAAATCTCACTCATGCTGGGTTCAGCCAGATAATTTCTACTCAATCTTGGAAACCCAGCTCAAATGTCACATCATATAGAAGACTTTCCTCTCTTCAGAACTAATACTTCCCTTTATTATAATCCTAGAGCACTTTGTATTACCTCTGCGAAAAACACCACAAAGGGAATCATCTATTACTAATGTGTTTGTCACCTCCACTAGACTCTGGCCTCTACATCCCTGGCAAGTACACTTTACTCACATTTGCAAGACCCTTCCTTTTTGTCCCCAGTACCTCACTCTGGAAGTAGCAGGTGCATAGCAGAGGGCGCCCTCTTGATGTTTGTCGAAAGAATGAATAATAGTAGTACCTTTGCGTTTCTCCCAGCAAAGATATATTACTGTCACATCAGGTAGTTACGTGAAGTCTGTTAATGTCAGAGAAATGTTCTGTTCTTTAAGATGTTTTTCATGATTCTGTTAACTTCACGGTATATTTGTATTTTAAAAAGTGAAATCACTGTTGCAGAGAGAATACAAAATATTTCCTCAGAAAACCAATGAACTGCTGAAGTATATTCGGCAATATAGTGTTCTAATGTATGCACAAATGCTTTGTTTGATTCCTCCTGGAGACCTCTAGTAGACACAGGAAGAAATAATATATCCTTCAGTCTCTTTAAGTCTGCAACCTTTGGGAGAATAAATAAGATATTTCTAGGGTAGTCCTGTGTCCAGTGGAAATAACAACAACAAAATATTCGTTAACACAAGACTGGGAATCGGGGCACATTATGACAAAAAGTACAAAATGGTATTGATAGACATGAAAGAAGACTTGAAAACATGAAGAATTCATGATTTCTGAAAAGAAAGCGCCATACTGTAAGAATGCCAAGTATTTTTTAAATTACTCATGAATTTAGTACAATTACAATAACAACTTGAGCACGATCTTTTTTCTTTAAATCTTGTCAAAACTATTCTAAAATTCAACTGTAAGAAAAGCTAAAAGAACTTCACAAAGGAGAGCAAGAACAGGGAGTTAACCACTACCTGAACCACATAAAGATAGAATAATTAAGAGTCAGGAACTAGCATAAGAAGAGATTGGAAATCAATGAAAATGAACAGATACCTGAGACACAGAGCCCAGGAATTAAATAGATGATTTATTTTTATAAAGGTTTTATTTATTTGAGAGAGAGAGAGAAAGACAGAGATAGCAACAGAGAGCAGGAGCGAGCGGGGAGGAGAGGGAGAAGCAGGCTCCCTGCTCAGGGAGCCTGATGCAGGGCTCGCAAGGACCCTGGGATCATGACCTGAGCCAAAGGCAGACGCTTAACCAACTGAGCCACCCAGGTGCCTGTAATAAATAATTTACAAGACCATCAGTAATTAATGTAGAAAAAGGTAGATTGTTACATAAACACTGCTTAGGACAAGTTGTCAACATTTTAGCAAATATATAAAATTGGAATCTCCCTTCAAACTGTATTATAGAATGAATTCCAGGTGTATTAAAGAATTAAAATATGAAGCCATAAGACAACAAAAGACTTGAAACTTAAAAGTAATGGTAATGATCACATAGAAAAATATGAGCATAATGTATTGCACACAAAATAATTATCACATAAAGAGCACTCAAATTCTGTCTCATCAAGCCCCCAAATTGGTATCAAAATAAGGAAGCCTTGAAGAACACTCTCCGAACTTTCTGATTAATACAATATTAATATAATAGTAATAATATAATAAATTATATTCCAACAAAGTTGAGTATCTCTTCTAAATGGTCTAGTTTGCCATGTTGTTACTACCACGGAATAGATGTTTATTTCAAAGTCACTATGTGATTGGATGGAAATAACAAATAAAATGACTACACAACTAATATATTCTAAAAGGTCATTGGACAATTGCTGTCCCACTTTGGCAAGCCACTCATAAATCTACCTGGCTCTCTAGCAAATGCCGAAGCACTTACAATGACAAAGCGTGATTAATCCATCTCAAAGTAACATAGAGATGACCCTTGAACGCAGGGGTTAGGAGTGCCAACCCCCTGCACGGTGAAAAATCCACATATAACTTCTGACTCCCCCAAAACTTAACTACTAATAGCCTACTGTTGACCAGAAGCCTTACCAATAACATAAACAGTCGATTGGTACACATTTGTACGTTATATGTATTGTATACTGTATTCTTAAAGTAAAGTAAGCTAGAGAAAAGAACATTTACTAAGAAAATCACAAGGAAGAAAAAATACATTTACAGTATTGTACTGTATTGATCAAACACAAATCCATGTATAAGTGGATCCACGCAGTTCAAACCTGTGTTAACTGTCACCCGCACTTACTTCTTATTACACCTTGATAATACTTCAAAACCTTCCTTTGACCACTGTGGTCCCTCCACTCAAACTAATGAGCCCACCAACCCACACACTCTGGGCTATCCTGCGTGAGAGAGCAGGAGGCACAAGGAACCAGCTGTGCCAGTTATCCTAGATATCACTAAGACCCAGTCTCCAGCCTGCTTGCCGGCTTTGTCATAAAACATAGTAACCAATTAAATCCAATTTGAGTCACTCTTGCCAGTTATCAAACCTCTTGAGGTCTGGCCTAGTTTAGAACTAATTCTACCATTTCTCACCTATCCATTGTTTTGGGCCATCATCCAAACCACAAGCTCCAAGGGAGCTCTACTCTCTTCTCTGTGTATCCACGCACTGCTGGGAACTTCCTTTGCTCTGCCAAACCCCTACCCTGCTAGAACTCTGACATCACAATTAGCAATTCCCTTCAACATTCTCCATCTCTCACCTTAAAGTGAAATTCAACTTTCCCCAAGGATGCTACTTTATCTAGAGCTCTCTCAAAATGAGCCCACTTGTTTTCTCTGACTCTACGTACCTCGGGGCTGATACATATATGCCAGATGCATGTATGTTAACATGTGCTAACATTAATGGATTTGACAGGCAATATTCCACTAAAATTTGAAAGCACAGACTTGCCTGGTGTTATGCTCATGGTTTTGGTCCATGCTTCAGTGTATCTATATGCTCTGATTAGAGATGAACATTATTCTTCAGGTGACTGTAATGCTTCTTGATTTCTGATTCAGAATTTTATAGCCTTATGAAATCATCTCTTCCATATTCTCAAATTTCTCCTCTGGATTTTCACAGTAATCTGTAGTGCTGTGATAGTTTTGCTGAGACTACAACCAAACAGAATATAAGGCCACAAAGACAACTGGAAATGCTCTCATTAAACCACCATGTGGATTATGATTAATTTAGCACTTCCCTTGTGTAGAAACCTTTTTAAGGGAAGATTCTGTTCGTAACTTCCTAACTCCCTGAAATTCCCTTGTACTTAATGCTGAGGTCCTTGTTTCTACTAAAGCCATGTTGACTTGTTTCTCCCTGTCTGGCTTAGTAGAAAGTGAGTAAAGTCCAATATCAAAATCCCTATCAGGGCCCCTTGGTGGCTCAGTTAAGTGTCTGCCTTCAGCTCAGGTCATGATCCCAGGGCCCTGGGATCGAGCCCCACGTCAGGCTCAGCAGGGAGCCTGCTTCTCCCTCTCCCTTGTGCTCTCTCTCACTCTCCGTCAAATAAATAAATAAAACCTAAAAAAAAAAGATCCCCCAGGAAGCTGAGACAGTAGCCATTCTCCTATATTTTAGTCATTTAACTTTTGATTTCTTTCCAAGTAGTTTTTTCTTTCCATTCAGAACAGAATATTATAAAAACAAATATTTTTCAAAGAACTGATAATAGTTCTAAAATCTCCTTGCTAAGTGAAATGCCACTAGGACTGAGCTTTTCACAATCATGTAATAATCCTTGCCAGACCTGCCTAGCCCATTAGCAAATGGAATTTTGAGCAATTATAGGCACTCATTGTGCTCCAGTAAAGCCCAGCATGTATAGGGTGCATTGGGTACTTGCTGGATCAATGCAATAACTCTGTGTTCTTTTTTTTTCTTTTTCAAGTTTTTATTTAAATTCCGGTTAACATACAGTTTAATATTAGTTTCAAGTATAGAACTTAGTGATTCATCACTTACATACAACACCCATCACTCATCACAACAAGTCCTCTCCTAATACCCATCGCCCATTTAACCCATCCCTGCGCCCACCTCCCCTCCAGCAACCCTCAGTTTGTTCTCTATCATTAAGAGTCTGTTTTGGGGGGCGCCTGGGTGGCTCAGTCGTTAAGCGTCTGCCTTCGGCTCAGGTCATGATCTCCAGGTCCTGGGATCGAGCCCCGCATCAGGCTCCCTGCTCAGCGGGGAGTCTGCTTCTCCCTCTCCGTCTGCCTCTCCCCACTGCTCCTACTCTCTCTCTCTCTCTCTCTATCTCTCTGTCTCAAATGAATAAATTTAAAAAAATTCTAAAAAAATTAAAAAAAAGAGTCTGTTTTGGGGTTTGCCCCCTTTTTTTTCCCCCTACATTCATCTGTTTCGTTTCTTATATTCCATATATGAGCAAAATCATATGGTATTTGTTTTTCCCTGACTGACTTATTTCACTTAGTATAATACTCTCTAGCTCCATCCACGTCATTGCAAATGGCAAGATTTCATTCTTTTTGATGGCTGAGTAATATTCCATATTACTCTATATCTATACCACCTCTTCTTTATCCACTCATCAGTCAATGGACATTCGGGTTCTTTCCATAATTTGGCTATTGTTGATAATGCTGCTATAAACATCGGGGTGCATGGATCATTTCAAATCACTATTTTTGTATCCTTTGGGTAAATACCTAGTGGTGCAATTGCTAGATCGTAGGTAGTTCTATTTTTAACTCTTTGAGGAACCTCCAAACTATTTTCCAAAGTGCCTGCACCAATGTGCATTCCCACCAACAGAGCAAGAGGGTTCCCATTTCTCCATATCCTCACCAACACCTGTTGTTTCTTGGGTTGTTAATTATAGCCATTCAGGTGTGAGGTGGTATCTCATCATGGTTTTGATTTGCATTTCCCTGATGATGAGTGATGTTGAGCATCTTTTCATGTGTCTGTTAGCCATCTGGATGTCTTCTTTGGAAAAGTGTCTGTCTATTCGTGTCTTCTGCCCATTTCTTAACTGGATTATTTGTTTTTTGAATATTGAGTCTGATAGTTCTTTATCGACTTTGGATACTAATCCTTTATCACATATGTCTTTGCAAATATCTTCTCCCATTCCATAGGCTGCCTTTTAGTTTTTGTTGATTGTTTCCTTCACTGTGCAGAAGCTTTTGATCTTGATCAAGTCCCAAGAGTCCATTTTTGCTTTTGTTTCCCTTGCCTGCGGCCACATGTCTAGTAAGAAATTGCTATGACGAGGTCAAAGAGGTTGCTGCCTGTGTTCTCCTCAAGGATTTTGATGGTTTCCCGTCTCACATTTAGGTCTTTCAGCCATTTCGAATTTATTTTTGTGTATGGTGTGAGAAATTGGTCCACTTTCATTCTTTGGCATGTTGCTGTCCAGTTTTCCCAACACCATTTGTTGAAGAGACTGTCTTTTTTCCATTGGATATTCTTTCCTGCTTTGTCAAAGATTAGTTGACCATAGAGTTGTGGGCCCATTTCTGGGTTTTCTATTCTGTTCCATTGATCTAGGTGTCTGTTTTTGTGCCCGTACCATACTGTCTCGATGATTACAACTTTGTAATAGAGCTTGAGGTCCAGAATTGAGATGCCACCGGCTTTGCCTTTCAAGATTGCTTTGGCTCTTCGAGGTCTTTTGTGGTTCCATACAAATTTTAGGATTGTTTGTTCTAATTCTCTGAAAAACACTGGTGGTATATTGACAGGGATTTCATTAAATGTGTAGATTGTTTTGGGTACTGTAGACATTTTAACAATATTTGTTCTTCTAATCCAGGAGCATGGAATATTTTTCCATTTCTCTGTGTCATCTTCAATTTCTTTCATCACTGTTTTATACTTTTAAGAGTACAGATATTTTACCTCTTTGGTTAGGTTTATCCCTAGGTATCTTACAGTTTTGGGTGCAATTGTAAATGAGATTGATTCCTTGATTTCTCTTTCTGCTGCTTCACTATTGGTGTAGAGAAATGCAACAGATTTCTGTACATTGATTTTGTATCCTATGACTTTACTGAATTCCTGTATCAGTTCGAGCAATTTTTTGGTGGAATATTTTGGGTTTTCTATATAGAGTATCATGTCATCTACAAATAGTGAATGTTTGACTTCTTCCTTGCCAATTTAGATGCCTTTTATTTGTTTTTGTTGTCTGATTGCTGAGGCTAGGACTTCCAGTACTAGTGGTCATCCCTGTCTTGAATGGCATTATGAAGAAGAGGTCATATAATGTCCAGGGCCTGGTGCTTCAGTGTCTCTGGTGTATGCTGTGTGCGCTCTGCTGCTGTGTTTTGGCTGCTCTATCCCTCAGGTCAGTCTTCTGCAGAGTTTCTCCCTGCCTGCAGTGGGGGGTGTTTGGACCTTGGCCAGAGTATGGTGAGTTTTAAGTAGGTGTGCTCTGGTCTGCTTGCTAATTGAGACCTGTTGTTATTTCCAGGGAAATTGAAGCTTTGCAGAACGCAATGGTCCATAGACATGGTGCTTGTGGGTGTTTGTGCTGGTCTTCTGGGGGAGGGGCCCATTGCGCTGCTCTTTAGGCACACTTGCCTGAGAAAGATAGTTGCAGCCGAGTACAGGAGGGCAGGACTTGGAGTAAGCACGTTAGGCAGCCAGTGTTGGTGGTGTGCTTCTTACTGAAGTTGGTTTATGCTGAAGGGAGGGGAAGGAAAATGGCTCCAGCCCGCTACTTTGTCCCTGGAGGGGGGAATCTGACTTCTGCTCTCAGGAAAGCACCTTCAGAGGAGCGAATAATTTTCCCTCCTGCATCACAGGCATTTTTCAGATCCCTGATTTCACACTGTCTGTCTCTGGGTCACTTACCTGCCTGGAGCAGTGCAGCACATCTTGGACTCTACCCTAGCCAGGCCTGCCGACTTTTAACATTCCAAACTTCAGAGACCTGGTGTGGTAGGGATCTATACTGGTGCTCTGGGAAAGGGTCTCACTGTGCTGGGACTGATGCAGGTTTGACCCAGAAGGGCAGTCACGCCAGAGCGCAGGGGCATGGGATCTGGAGCAAGCCAGCTAAACAGCCAATGTCCCAGTTAGCTGCACTCAGAAGGTGTCTCTGCATCTATGCTGAGGGGCAGGCAAGGGAAATGGCACCTGCTGGTTCTTTTGTCCCCCGAGAGGCAATGCCATCTCTCACAGATGTGCTCCAAAAAGTGCGAACAGTCTCTCCCTCCCTTGCCCCTTAGGTGATCCTCATATAGCACCATCCGCCGCAGGGTTGTTTCCCTATCTCTTCTCCAGGAGCAGGGCTGCTGTGTCCTCAGGCCTCTATCACAGAAAAGCCCAGGGACCTCTAAATCTCCAGTCTTTGAGCCCCACTGGTTGCAAAAACTCACAAAATTCAGCCCCTCTTGTTCTTACAGCCAATGGCTTTGGGGAAGTGTTCTCCTTGTGTGTATCCCTGTGCGCTCCATTCTCTCTCACCTTTCTCTGCGGCCAGGGTTCGCTCCCCTCAGCAGCACCTGCGATCTACTTCTCCCCCAAAACACGTCTCCACACTTCCTACCTTCCTTGAAGTAGCCTCTTCTCTCCCTCTAGTTGTGCAGTTTGTTCTATCAGTATCAGTCCTCAGGGCAATTGCTTGAGTGTTCAGAATGATTTGATAGTTATCTAGCTGTGTTAGAGGGATGAGGCAAGCCTAAGGTCCCTCCTACTACACCACCATCTTAGCTCCCCCACTCTTGTGTTCTATCATTTTTAGCAGCCAAAACCGTACATTCAAAAAGGACAATATTCTAAACAGTGACTCAATTTGGTTAGCATAACTGTTGAATACAATTTAATCTGTTTGGGACTTCTGGCTCACAATCACTTTAATATATTCTCTTAAAGTCTATTTTATGAGCTTTCATGAATTTAAAAAAATAGCTTTAAATAAATATTTTGATGCTCTCTTATTATTGATGCTTTCAATTTGAGATTACATCTTTATCAGGCTAGCAGAACTATTAAAGAGAAACAAATCCATTTGGATAATTCTGGGGAGTTGCCATATTTTTAAGTCACTGTTAAACTGATGTTTTCATCCATTAAACTGATCCCTCATGTTTGTGGTGTTTTAAACACCGTTAGCTGAATACAACATAGTATACAGGATACTGTATGAGCAACCTCAAAGGAAAAGGATCTCTCTATGACCTTACCATAAGCTGGACCAATAATTCTGACCAGGATTATCAAAAAAGAGCAATTATACAGTATCGTTCTTTAGATCCTAATTTGACTAATTCTGTCGGTGTATATTATATCACAAGTTTCCTTCCTCTTTCCTTACACTCACAGAGACAGAGCTAGAAAGGACTTTAGTTCATTTTACCCAACCCTTTCTTTTGACAGCTAAAGAAATTGAGGCCCAGAGACACACCCTAGATTACAGTATTTGCCAGATATCAAGTCATTCTACTGCTCGCCCAGTGTTCTTTCCACTATACCAATATCCACATCTAAGGTATGGATGAAATCAGGTAACCGCAGTAGATAAAGAAAGGGGCAGTCATAGAAGTAGGATAAGAAATTCAAGGTTGGAGTTGGTTTAGAGTGTTCAGCATGGAAGGAATTCTATTCAGCTGATCATCCCAACTCCTCACCCTGCAACTCACCATGATACAGAGTAGGCTGTTGGCACAGACCCATGAGTAATGAATGGTGGTAATACTGACTTTGCTATACATGAAGACATCATTAAAAAAATCACAAAACACTGGATCAACCAAACATTATGCCATATCTAATTCTGCCAGTATGAGAAGGACAATGACCATCACTGCCTGGAGATGAACTGGATTCATGGAAAATGTGACCCCAATATGTCTCTAAACAATGTAAATAAATTTCTTCAATCTCAGTTCTTAATTTTGATGAAATTCTCTTTTGGGAGATCTCAAACATAATTCCACCACCAGCAATTTCCAGAAACAAATTACAAGGAAATTAGTTAGGAAACACTGGGAAGATTAATGACAGAACAGTGACAAAAATTAATCAATTTTGACTTTACTAATTTGTGACTGGATAAATCAAATGACAGTTGTTAGAAACCTCAGGTTTCAAATTGAACTACATATCCTGAGAGAAATTTAAGATGACCTCCATGGAAAAGTTCATTGAGGCTAGCTGATTTTCATATAAAATGATCAATGCAATATTTTATATATAAAATGGAATAGAAATATATTGATACATGCATGTAATTATTGACTTCTATTATTATCCCCACTTCATTTCCAGAATTACTATTTATATTATGGGATGAAAACATGATATAGCAGAATAACCCCAGCTATTTGATTAAGACAGCCTTGGCTTTAAATTTTGACCTCACTCCATATTATGAAATTAACTGCCCTGAACTAAAAACTCTTCATCTATAAAACAAAGATACTAACATTACCTCCCAGAAGGCATTTTTACATTGAATTTTTCAACAAATGGTAGCTGAATCATGATTACAGGCTAGATAACATCACCCTGACATCATCTCAGTTACCAAAATAAAAAAGATATTAGAAATGTCAGATATATAAAATACAGATTAAGTATTTTTAGTACTTTGGCATTTCTCTATACTTGCCAATCACAGTGTTTTATTAGTTTGTGAAAATAACCTCTACATTTAAGGAGTCTATGGACAATGATTTATTCATAGCAGTTATTCCCAAAGTGTGGTCTACAGTCTTTTAGGGGTCCCCAAGACCTTTTCAGGGGATCTGTGAGGTTAAAACTATGTTCTGAATAATAGTAAGACATTATTTGCCCTTTCACTGTGTGGATATTGGCACTGGTGCTGTAAAAGCAGAGGTGGATCAAGTTCTGGTGCCTGGGCATGAATTAAGGCAGTGGTTCCAAAGAAAAGTCAGGTTCAGTTAAGAATATCCTTGAAGGGGCGCCTGGGTGGCTCAGTTGGTTAGGCGACTGCCTTCAGCTCGGGTCGTGATCCCAGGGTGCTGGGATCAAGCCCCGCATCAGGCTCCCTGCTTGGCTGGAATCCTGCTTCTCCCTCTCCCACTTCCCCTGCTTGTGTTCCCTCTCACGTTGTCTCTCTCTCTCTCTGTCAATTAAATAAATAAATAAAATCTTTAAAAAAAAAAAAGAATATCCTTGAAGAAGGAAAATTACTAATTTAATTAAATCTTGACCATGAGTTCATGACTTTTAATATTCTGTGTAACACATGAAGAGTACACATAAACCACTTCTGCACATGGAAGTATGATGGTTGTCTTAAGGAAAAGCATTTGTGTGATTGTTTTAGTTGCAAGCGGAATTAGCTATTTCTTTTCATGGCACATCATTTTAACTTGATAATAACAACTGACAAACTATGCCTTAGTCAGATACAGGTATTTAGCAAACAGTTTCTTGAAAATGAACAAAATAAACTTCCTAATGCTTAAACTCTCTTCTGATGAGATTGGTGATATTAAGAAATACAATTATGTAGATATTATCCAAATATCTGCTCAATGGAAATGAAAACACAGATCCACAGAATGTTAATAGGAGCTTTATTCATAATCAACCCAAAGTGAAAACAACTCAAATGCCCATCAACTGGTAAGCAGCTAAATAAATTATGGTACACCACTTACCGTGATGAGCACTGAGTAATGTATAGAATTGTTGAATCACTATATTGTACACCTGAAATTAATACAACACTGTGTTAATTATGCTGGAATTTAAAAAAGCAAACTTTTTAAAAATAAAATAAATTATGGTACATCAGTGTACCATATATACGTAATAGCTTACTCAGCAATAAAAAGGAACTTGTGATGGGCAGAAAAAATGACCTTCTAAAGATGTGCATGTCCTAATCTCTGGAACCCATGAATATGTTACCCTAGATCATAAAAGGAACTTGTACTTGTGAATAAGGTTAAGAACCTTGAGATAGGGAAATTATCCAAGATTATGCAGGCAGGCCAATCTAATCTCACGGGTCTTTAAAAGCAGAAAACATTTCCTGGTGGTAGCCAGAGAGAACTGTGAAGCTATAAGAAGGGTCAGAGAGATACGATGTTGCTGCTTTGAAGATGGAGGAACAGAGCCACTAGTCAAGAAATAGAGATGGTTCTAGAGGCTAAAAAAAAGGCATGGAAACAACTTCTCCCCTAGAGCATCCAGAAAGGAGTAGAGCCCTGCTGAGAGCTTGATTTTAGCTCAGTAAGATCCACAGAACTTTAAGGTAATAATTTTTGTGTTTTATAACAACACAGATGAATATTAAATGCACTGTGCTAAGTGACAGAAAACCAGATATCATTCCACTTACATGACATTCTGAAAAAGCAAAACTATAGAGATGGAAAACATATTAATGGTTATCAAAGACCAGGGGTAGAAGAAATTGAACACAAAGGGGCAGCTGAGCAAACTTTTAGGGGTAATGGAAGTGTTGTATATCTATCTCTTAGTGGTGGTTACATGAACAATTTCTTTTGTCAAAACTCTCAGAACTATTCACTAAAAAATTTAGTTAAATGAATGTAAAAAAAATACCACAATAAATCTGACTTCATGGGATGCCTGAGTGGCTCAGTCAGTTAAGCATGTGCCTTTGGCTCAGGTCATGATCTCAGGGTCCTGCGATTGACTCCAGCCTCCAGCTCCACACTCAGCGGGGAGTTTGCTTCTTTCTGTCCCTCTGCCCCTCCCCCCAACTCATACTCTCTCTCTCTCAAATAAATAAATAAAATCTTTTTAAAATATCTGACTTCAATCGGAGAAAGACATGTATCATATGACCTCACTGATATGAGGAATTCTTAATCTCAGGAAACAAACTGAGGGTTGCTAGAGTAGCAGGGTTGGGAGGGATGAGGTGGCTGGGTGATAGACAATGGGGAGGGTATGTGCTATGGTGAGCGCTGTGAAATGTGTAAGACTGTTGAATCACAGATCTGTACCTCTGAAACAAATAATACATTATATGTTTAAAAAAAAAAAAAAAAAGAAGATAGCAGGAGGGGAAGAATGAAGGGGGGGAAATCGGAGGGGGAGATGAACCATGAGAGACTATGGACTCTGAAAAACAAACCGAGGGTTCTAGAGGGGAGGGGGTGGGGGGATGGGTTAGCACGGTGATGGGTATTAAAGAGGGCACGTACTGCATGGAGCACTGGGTGTTATACGCAAACAATGAATCATGGAACACTACATCAAAAACTAACGATGTAATGTATGGTGATTAACATAACAATAAAAAATCTGACTTCAGGGGCACCTGGGTGGCTCAGATGGTTAAGGGTCTGCCTTCGGCTCAGGTCATGATCTCGGGGTCCTGGGATTGAGCCCCGTGTCAGCCCCCCTGCTCAGCCGAGACTCTGCTTCTCTCTCCCCACTCCTGCTCTCTCTCTCTCGCTCTCTCGCTCTCTCCTTAAATAAATAAAATCTTTAAAAAAATAAAAAATAAAAATATCTGACTTCACAAAGGTTTTTTTTTTTATATTTCCCATATAGTAAATATCAGGAGATTAAAATCACATAAACAAAAGCTCTTTGGAGTTCTCAGTAATAGTAAGAGTGTAGAAGGTCCCTGAGCCTTAAAAGTTTTGGAATCTCTGGTCTAGTAGCGATTCCAAAGTAGACTATTATATGTGAGAAGAATAATAAATGTTTTTATCAGTTTCAAAATTATTTTTGTTCACTGCAAGCAACATGAAGGCAGAAAGCTTATTATGGTAATTTACCAGAACATAGCACAGAAACTGGCACATAGCATCTGCATCAATCTCCTATTGATGATGTAACAAATTTCCACATACTTAATGGTGTAAAACAACATAATGTATTTCCTCACAGTTCTTAAGGTCAGAAGTCTGACCTTAAGACTTCTTACCAGGCTAGAATTGAGGTGTCAGAGATACATTCTTTTGGGAAGCTCCAGAAGGGGCTCTGTTTCTTGCCTTTTCCAGCTTCTAGATGCTTCTAGAGGTTCATGACCCCTTCCTCCATGTTCAAACCCAGCAATGTAGCATCTTCAGATTTATCCCTCTGATCTATATGCTGCTTCCATCTTTCCCTTCTAGTTATATTGGGCCCTACAAGGATAACCCAGAATAATTTCCCATCTCAAGATCTTTAACTTAATTACATCAGCAAAGTCCTTTTTGCCGTGTAAGGTGATATAATCACAGATCCCAGGGATTAGGTCATGGATATCTTTCAGGAGTGATTTTTCTGTATCACAGTACAAATGCAATTAAAAAAAAATTCATTGAGAAACCATTTACATACCCTACAAATCACTCTCTCTTCGAGGGTACGATTCCATCATCTTTAGTATATTCACAGAGTTGTACATCTAACACCACACTCAATTTTGGAACATTTTCATCACCCTAAAGAAAAACTCCAGACCCATTAGTATCACTGCCTATTTCTCCCCAAACTAGACAACACTGGGCAACCTATAATACACTTTCTGCCCCTATAGATTTGACTATTTTGAACATTTTACAAAAATGAAATCATACAACCTGTGGTATTTTGTGATGGCTTCTTTTACTTAGCATATTTTTAAGGTTTATTAATGGTATAGCATACATCAGTACTTTTTCCTTTTTATGGATGAATAATATTACATTGTATGGATATACCACATTTTATTTGTTCATTGAACAGATGATATTTGTATTATTTCCACTTCTTGTTATTATAAATAATGCTGCTATAAACATGTGCATACAAGTTTCTATGTAAACGTGTCTTCATTTCTCGTGGGAATATACCTAAAAAGGAAATTGCAAGGTTGCATAGTAACTCCATTTTTAACTTTTTGAGGACCCACCAAACTGTTTTCCAAAGAAGCTACACCATTTTACATTCTCACTGTATGAGTATTCTGATTTTTTCACATCTTCACAACATTTATTATCTGTCATTTTTATTATAGCAATCCTAATGAGTGTGATTTATGATTTTCACTCACATTTTCCTGATGACCAGTGATGCTGAACATCTTTTCATGTGTTTATTGGACATTTGTGTATCTTCTTTAGAAATTGTGTATTCGAATCCTTTGCCTATATTTAAATTAGGTTGTTTTTCTTTTTATTATTGAGTTATAGAGTGTTTTATATTGTCTAGATTCAAGTTCCATATCAGATATAAGATTTGTGAAAACTTTCTGCCATTCTTTGCATTTTTTTAAAGGTACGACAGGCCAGCTTACTTCATAGTAAAACTAATATGCCATATCAATCAATTTTTATACCAAATTCTTAAAAGAATTTTTTAAATTGAATTTTCTAGTTGGAAAACAATTTATTCATGTGGTAGAAAAAGATAAAAGACAAGTAATGGAAATAAAAACTCTGAAACTGCTCCAATTCCTACAATAAGATACTTGCAAAATAAGGAATTAAAGTTCATTGCTTGGAAAATATGTTTTACTTTTTAAAAAAAGATGTTATTTATTTACTTGACAGAGACAGAGACAGGAGAGCACAAGCAGGGGGAGCATCAGGGAGAGGGAGAAGCAGGCTTCCCGCTGAGCAGGGAGCCCGATGTGGGGCTCCATCCCAGGACCCTGGGATCATGACCCAAGCTGAAGGCAGATGCTTAATCAACTGAGCCACCCAGGCATCCCAGAAAATATGCTTTACTTTTAAACTCAAATTCATTTTGAATGCTTGATACATAATTTAATACTTAAAATACTCTAGCTAAATTATTTGATAATATAGAGAGAGTATTACTTCTCTGGATAGACATGTTTTACACAACAGTGTTTAATTAGTGCTGGTAAAAACCACTTGATAATTTTAATCATAAATGATTAATGGGTTAACAATTTATTCAATAATATGAATAGCATAAAGACCAATAAATGGAATAACCTGATAATTGTTCACTGTAGTTTTGCTCATTAGTAATACTAATTCAAGAATTTGAAATTTCTTCTATTCAGTTTCATTATATAGTTCTGAATGTGATTTAACAAAAATAGCTTTGCAATGCCAAGCTTTTTTTTCTTTTTTCCTTCCTTCCTTTCTTCCTTCCTTCCTTCCTTCCTTCCTTCCTTTTGTAAAGGAGGAAAAATAATTTTCCCTTTACCCTTCTAAGTTCTTGGCTAAGACCCCGTGCCCATAATAAAAGACAGATTAACAGGAGTAAAACAAACAGAAGCTTAATAACATGGATCCCTCCTATATCCATGGGAGAGACCCAGGAAAACTGAGTAACTGCCTGAAATGGCACAAGCCACCACCTAAAATACCATCTCCAGGAATGTGACCTTTTTCTTTTTCTTTTTTTTTTTTTTTGGTGAAGCAAATATATTCTCTATTTTATTTTTTTTCCTTTACTTTTTTTTTAATTTAATTTAATTTTATTATGTTATGTTAGTCACCATACCTTTTAAGAGTTAATCTGACATTTCCTGATTAGCACTAGTGAGATCATCTATATGATAAAAACAAAACAAAACAAAAAAACCTGCCTGTCCCTTCTCCCAAAAGAAGATGAAACAATCTTTTCTTTTGTTTTGCTAATCATTCCTTGCCCCTCCCTCCTGCTATAACAACTTTCCATTTTGTACAACTCCTGGGACCATCTCTCTGCTTGCTAGATGGGATGCTATCTGGTTCATGAATCACTTAATAAAGCCAATTAGATCTTCAAATTTACTTGATTGAATTTTGTTTTTTAACACCAATGCCAGTACTCAACTCATTAGGGCTATAACTAAAGATATTATTAATTTTCAGGTTATTAACTTTTTCTTAGAACATAAAGACTTGAACTTGAAGTATATACACAATACATATGCAACCTTACACAAAATACTTTTCATAAATTAACAGTACATGTTAAAATCCTGGAAACTGAATGTTGTGCGGATTTGTATTTTGTCTTAATGGAACAGGAAGAGAAAAACATTCAATTAGGGAGGGTTATACTGAAAATAAAGCTTTTAAAGTAAAAATGTCATCTTTTCCCTTTGTACTTTTCACAGGCTACACAATGTCCTGAGAGGATTCATTATGAGAAAAGTGTCATTCAGAGCTTTAAGATCTTACTTTGGCAGGAACTAATGAGAAAACAAATTAGAAAGTAAGACTATCTTTTTTTTTTTTCAAATAAGTGGTCTTAAGTTTTCTTCTTATAGAAAAAGTTTAAATCAGTTTATTACAAGTATACGTAAACCATTAATTTTTGCAGCTCTGAGGTAAGGTCCAGCATTTTTTTATACAAAGTCTATGAGAAGGGGGTCTGTAGAGATCATCTAATCTTAAACTGTGACATCAACCATTCAAGTCCTTAGCCTAATCCATTCCCAGAGAAATTTTTAAAAGCTTTAAGTATTAGACTGTATCTTTTGTAGACTATCTCCAGTCTTTCTTATGAAAATAGATTGGGCTCTGATTCAGTCTTGCAAGAAAAAAAGAATGAGTCCATTGGAGACTTCAAAGGTAAGCATCTTAACACCTTTACAGCATTCAGAATAAACTGTGAAGCATACATGTTCTCATCTCTCACCTCGCTTTTTGTGAAGTGTCTTAAGCCAGAAGCTGGAAAGGAATTAAAAGGCAAGCAAATTTTAGCATGGGAAAGAGGCCCGTTTATACACCTCCAACATCTCTCTGAACATTTTACAAGTCTTAGAATATAGACAAAATAAGCCTCAAAATAAACTGATGACCTTTTAGAAGAAAACAAAATTATGTTCCCACCCCAGTCATTACACACTGGAAGAGGAAGTCTCTCAAAACAGACACTAGTACAAATTCTAAACTGAAAAGATGTTGGAAAAAAAATTATCCTGTGTTACCTAAGAAAACAAAAGAAAAACTATGATGTGAGTTATCAACAAAGGTATCCCAAAGGGAAATAAAACACCAACTTTCCTGTTCTTACCCTTAAACCCATAAGAAGAAATTTCTCGGAACATCTAAGGACAATCTGAATAGATTTTATTTTGATACGAGCACTGTAACATGATCCTTAAGTCTACCACTGTTAACATCTCCCTCGGAATCAACAAATTCTCAGATGGTAAGTATCTCTAATAATTCACACATTCCCCATGTTCTAGCCCATAATAATCACCCTCAGACTTTTAACCAAGAAACGTTATTTTCTCCTCTGTGATACACATTGCCTAACTTGAGGCAAAGGGATTTATTATGCAAAGGGAATTGCCAAGTAAAAGGATCTGATGTTTCTTCCTCAAAATCTTTCGGGACTCCTTTATTCATGATAAGACTATTGCTAATTTAGACATTGATTTACTGCTACCCTTATGTCTAAATCAAACCCAAATAGAAGATCTTAAAGAGGTACCAGACTTTTTTGTGGGTAAAATAATCTGATATAGGGAGCATTATTGGGACTTAACCCAGGAAAGTTCAGATTGACCTATTTAAACCTCTACCTAAACTCATACAATACCCTCATAAACCAGAAGCTACAGAAGTACAGAATAGTCAGAAGCCTGTTAGAAAAAGGACCCATCAAACTTTGTAGGAGTCCTTGAAACACTCCCATCCCCGTAGTCAGAAAACCCTTTGGGCAGGGATGTAGATTTGTTTGGGACTTTAGAATCATAATTAGACTAGTCACTCTCTGCTTTCCTATAGCATGCAAACCAAATACCATTTTCCATTAGCAAAGTCTTCCTAGGTGGCAGGACTCGTGGTGCTCATCGCAACTAGTTACCAGTAAGTTACTGGTAACCGGTAACTAGTTGCGATGTACTAGTTACTAGTAAGAAGGTAAATACATACTCTTGAAGCAGATAGGGTTTTGTGGATAGTTTATGATTTTAGAATGCTTTGGAAACAACTAATGGTCCTGTCCTCAGCAGAAAGCCCAATTAAGAATGGTCAACAGATAATAGAAATTTTGATTGTATTAATGCTTACTAAATAGGTACCTTCAAAAGAAGGTAACACGGAGGCTAAAGAAAGTGTTCTAGCTAATCATACGTCAGGTACCTCATCTCTAAGCCCTCACCAAGATCCTAGCCCTTAAGATAGCTTCAAGAGAGTAAATCTTTAGAGAGGTTCAAAGAGACTAATATAGAATGCCAGCCATTGGAATCAAGTCAGAAAAGGACTGCTAGGAGAAATTTGTATTCAGCAAACTTAATTCCATCTGCTAACTTAATTCCCCTCTGCTATGTAACCTAACATATTCACAGGTCCTTCTTACCCTAGTAAGACTGAAGTCATCTTTCTCTCATCAAGAGATTTATTTTACTTGAATTTTGAAGGAGCTAGAATTTAATATCACTCGAATCACCAGAAAGAGAGAGCTAGCAACTCATAAAGTATTAGATCTTAAAAGGCTCCAAGAGAATAGCTGTCTTAAGCCCTCATTTTACATAGAAGGACAGTTGTTTGGTGCAACTCGGGCCTAATAAAATCTTTCCTACCTCAGTAATGTATGAACACAGTTTGAACCTCAGTTTGGAAAAACAAACAAAAAAGAGCAATATTTATGCCCGTGACCTATAAAGGTAGATTGAGATGCTAATTATACAATGTTCCATCATGGAGCATATGAAGGACAATAGAAGAAAACAGTAAAAGCATTTCATTGTATTCTGTGAGAAACTGATAAGGTCTTCAACAAGCATGGTGGTTGTGGAATTGCAGCATAGGAAGCAGATATAAGTGATATTTTGACAGTAGAATCAGCAGGGTATCTTTCATTTTCTTGTTACCCGGTTCTCTGAATATCAAGTCCTTTCTCTCGAAAGTTAACTTGCTTCTACCTTCCTGCCACCACTCTTCTCTGTATGTCATTATATGGTTACAGACTAGCATCACTCCTGGCCCCCAGTTACTGCTTAAGAAATACTGAGATAATAAATTCTATATATTTCTCTGCTCCCCAAGCCAAAGACCCTCCTCCAAGACCTCCTAAAAGTTTGATTAAATATTTTTCTGAAGTGATATAAATCCCTATTTGTAGATATTTTTCATTTAGTTTGATAGCACCAAGGGTGAAGGTTGTAAAATATCATGTTGACTGTCATTCAGCCAATTAAAAAAGACTGTGTTCTTTGGGACCTTAATTCACTGGTGAAAGAAACATTAATAGTGGGACATGATAAATGGCTATGCTTTCCTGCCCCCAAAGTGGAGGAAACATAAAGCTTTGTGTTAGAAGTAAGCTACGGACCGAGTGTTAGGAGTCCTGGGTTTTGGTCTTAACTCAGAATCTCTAAATGCATGAACTCAGGTGATCTTTTTTTAAAGCCTCTTTTAGACTCAGTTTCAAATTCTAAAATATTGGGTGGTTACACTAGATGGTCTATATGGACCATTTTAGTACTGCAATGCAATGAATGGTTATAAATATTTAATTTCAGTTTCTGAGTCATCTGTAAAAATAGTTTCAAAAACAAGTTCTGCAGCAGGAAACCTTTCTCCACCATAGCAACTACCATGTTACTCTGTGACACAGCAGAGATAGAAGCTGGCAGCACAGATAAAGATGCTTATTATCTTAGCACCCATCACAAACACTGGCAGATGGCATTCCTGAATCACAGGTGGTAAAACAAAATGCTTATAAACAAAGGGGAGGAAAATCATGGAATCTTTTTGTTCTACCTGACCAGAAATCTCTCTGCTTCAGCCGGTCAAAAAACACAGACTCTACATAATCAAAAAAGTTTTTAATCGTTGGGTATACAAAGATCAAGGAGAAGCACTGATTGCCTTTGAAGAGCCCACAGTCTTGTGAGGAGAGAAAAAAACTGAATTCGACTAAATATAATACAAGAGTGTGTTATGAATGTTATCATGGAGTTAAAACACACCTTTATGAATGCCAGTTAAGGACAGAATAAAAACTCCTTACCTAGTACACAAGGGGGTAGCAGTCAGGAATAAAACTCTTTTGTTTTAACTCCAACCAGTCCAGCCTCTTTACCTATTTGTATCTTATAATCACACTATACTGAAATCTGTCTTATTATAAGATACAAATAGGTAAAGAGGCTGGACTGGTTGGAGTTAAAACAAAAGAGTTTTATTCCTGTCCTATATCCATTATGCACACCATTCCCTCTGCTTTTAAACTGTCGGGCCATCCCTACTTTTTACAAACCACAATTCAACCATCTATGACCAGAAACACATTCTGATTTTCTTAAACATTAACTCATTGCCTCCAGCATCTTTCTGCCCATCCCTACCTTTTACAAACCACAATTCAACCATCTATGACCAGAAGCACATTCTGATTTTCTTAAGCATTAACTCATCGCCTCCAGCATCTTTCCTGGTATGTAACATTTTTAGAACATTTACCAGATTGCATTATAATTTATCTGTTAACATACGGTCTCAAGCACCTCCAACCAAAATGATAGTAAAAGACATCAAATTTGTAAAATACCTCTTATTACCTTATTACCAGAGTTCTGAAGTCAATTTACTTTATATGTTTATTTTACTCCTATTACTATTCTAATCAAATAGTCCCTTTATTCTAACTGCAGTATCTTGATATTTTTAAGGTAAATACATTTAATATAACTGCTTAAATATCCTTTATCAAATGGGGCAGAGTGTCAATACAGAGCATAAATACTTTTAAATAAAAATACGAGTTACTTGGAGTCAAGGAACATATGTGTTTATTATTCCTAGAATACAGCACAGTGACTCGCATATACTCAGTTTCCTATATTGAATGAAGAAACGCATGCAAATTTGTAAATAAAATTAAAATTAGAGTAACCAAGGAAAGCATTTTGGGGACTAGCACATTTGAGCCAGAAGCTGAAGTCTGGGTGGATTTTCAGCTTGCCTCTGAGAGTAAACGAAGGGCTATGTAGGTAAAGGAGACTGCCTGAGCAAATGTATGGGCTAAGATCAGGCAAGGGCGATTAGCCTCGTGTGGTAGTAACAAAGCAGAATTAGACGTGCCATGCTGAGGAACTGACACTTAATTCTGTAGGCAATGAGGAATCTTACAAGGTTTATGAGGAAGTATGCTATGATAATATGCATCTTTCTGAAATTCCACTTCACCAGAATGGGAATTGGCTTGGAGAGGGCCTGAATGGAAGCCTGGAACCCAGCTGGACAGGTATGGTAATAAGTAAGGAAAGAAATTCCGGGAGACTGTATTGAGGCAGTAGGAGTGGGGATGGAGAAAAACATATAAATAATTATGAAAGTAAGACAGTGATTCAATTTTAGTGGTGGAGAGAGTGATGGAGGAGTCCACGGTGAGCATGAGGGATTTTTTTCAACTTTTAATTTTTTTTTTACTATCATAAGTATCTAGGTGTTTTTTTTATGTTCAGTTGGCCAGCATATAGTACATCAATTTTTACTTTTGAAATAATTGTAGATTCACAGGAAATTGCAAAGACAGTACAGTAGTACAGGGAGGTCCCATGCAACCACAGCCTTAACAGTTTTCCCCTGATAGTTAAATCTTATATAATTATAGCACAATATCAAAACCAGAAAATTAACATTTGTACGAAGTGTGAGTATAGGACTTTGTCATTTTGTCACGTGTAAATTTGTGTAAAATCCACCCTGACAATCAAGATACAGAATTATTCGATCACAAAAATCTCCTTCACGCTACACCTTTATAGTCACAACCACCCCCCGACCCACACCATCCCTAAACCGTACTAACAACTAATGTACCTCTGTCTCCATTTTAGCATTTGAGAATTTTACATAAGTGGAGTCATACAGTATGAGACCGCTGCAATTCTTATTATCTGGGTGTCCAACAACTCGATTTAATTCTGACACTGTGGAGTTTGCATCAGACCGCACAAGTTACAGGGCCCGTTCTCATAAGACTACCCCCACTTCTGATGCCAGCTGCAAATGGGGTGCCCAGCCTACCTAAACTTCTGCCAGACAGCTACAAATTTGGGAGTTCCTAAATCCACTCCCTCAGTTTCAATAATTTTCTATAATGCCTCACAGAACTCAGAACACTTATGTTAACTAGTTTATTATAAAAGGCTACAACTCAGGACTAGCCAAATGCATAGGGCAAGGGTAGAGGGTTAGGGAGGGTGAAAAACTTCCAGGCCCTCTCTGGGGCACCACCCTCCCAGCGCCTTAAGGAGCTGTTCACCAACCCAGAAGCTCTCTGAATCTCATTGTTCAAGAGATTTTAGCTGAAGAGAGATAAGATGGCTGAGGAGTAGGGCGACCCTAAGCTTGGCCCCTCCCTCAAACAAAGCTAGATAAATATCAAATCATTCTGAACACCCGAAAAATCAATCAGAAGTCTTAGAGAACAAAGCTCCATGTCTACAAACCAGAAAAATGACCCGTGGAAGGTAGGAACTGCAGAGAGTTGATTAGTGGGAGAAAAGAGCCTTGGGCGCTGCCCAGGGGAGGGATCACAGAGGGAGTAGTGAGAGAGAAGAGGAGAGAGAGAAAGCACAGAAAGAAGAAAAAATGAAAACCTGCACAGAGGACTGCACAAGAAAATTATTCCCCAAAACCATTGGCAGGGGAAAAGGAGAGGGTTACAATATGCCAGTTTTCTATAAATAGCAGAGTGCAGAGTCTGAAGTTTTGGAAGTCCATATGATCCTCTCAATAGATGCAGAAAAAGCATTTGACAAAGTGCAACATCCATTCATGATAAAAACCCTCAACAAAGTAGGGATAGATGGAACATACCTCAACTTCATAAAGGCCATATATGAAAGACCCACAGCTAATATCATCCTCAATGGGGAAAAACTGAGAGCTTTTCCTCTGTGCTCAGGAACAAGACAGGGATGTCCATTCTCACCATCACTATTTAACTTAGTGCTGGAAGTCTTAGCCACAGCAATCAGACAACAAAAACAAATAAAAGGTATCCAAATCAGCAAGCAAGAAGTCAAACGTTCACTATTTGCAGATGACATGATACTCTATATAGAAAACCCAAGAGACTCCACCAAAACAATTGCTAGAACTGATACAGGAATTCAGTAAAGTCACAGGATACAAAATCAACGTACAAAAATCTATTGCATTTCTCTACACCAATAGTGAAGCAGCAGAAAGAGAAATCAAGGAATCAATCTCATTTACAATTGCACCAAAAACTGTAAGATACCTAGGAATAAACCTAACCAAAGAGGTAAAAAATCTGTACTCTGTAAAACACTTGTGAAATTGAAGATGACACAGAGAAATGGAAAAATATTCCATGCTCCTGGATTAGAAGAACAAATATTGTTAAAATGTCTATAGTACCCAAAACAATCTACACATTTAATGAAATCCCTGTCAATATACCACCAGTGTTTTTCAGAGAATTAGAACAAACAATCCTAAAATTTGTATGGAACCACAAAAGACCTCAAATAGCCAAAGCAATCTTGAAAAAGAAAGGCAAAGCCGGTGGCATCTCAATTCTGGACCTCAAGCTCTATTACAAAGTTGTAATCATCGAGACAGTATGGTACGGGCACAAAAACAGACACCTAGATCAATGGAACAGAATAGAAAACCCAGAAATGGGCCCACAACTCTATGGTCAACTAATCTTTGACAAAGCAGGAAAGAATATCCAATGGAAAAAAGACAGTCTCTTCAACAAATGGTGTTGGGAAAACTGGACAGCAACATGCCAAAGAATGAAAGTGGACCAATTTCTCACACCATACACAAAAATAAATTCAAAATGGATGAAAGACCTAAATGTGAGACGGGAAACCATCAAAATCCTTGAGGAGAACACAGGCAGCAACCTCTTTGACCTCGTCATAGCAATTTCTTACTAGACATGTTGCCGCAGGCAAGGGAAACAAAAGCAAAAATGGACTCTTGGGACTTGATCAAGATCAAAAGCTTCTGCACAGTGAAGGAAACAATCAACAAAAACTAAAAGGCAGCCTATGGAATGGGAGAAGATATTTGCAAAGACATATGTGATAAAGGATTAGTATCCAAAGTCGATAAAGAACTATCAGACTCAATATTCAAAAAACAAATAATCCAGTTAAGAAATGGGCAGAAGACACGAATAGACAGACACTTTTCCAAAGAAGACATCCAGATGGCTAACAGACACATGAAAAGATGCTCAACATCACTCATCATCAGGGAAATGCAAATCAAAACCATGATGAGATACCACCTCACACCTGAATGGCTATAATTAACAACCCAAGAAACAACAGGTGTTGGCGAGGATATGGAGAAATGGGAACCCTCTTGCTCTGTTGGTGAGAATGCAAATTGGTGCAGGCACTTTGGAAAACAGTTTGGAGGTTCCTTAAAAAGTTAGAAAATAGGGGGACCTGGGTGGCTTAGTTGGTTAATCATCTCCCTTCGGCTCAGGTCATGATCTCAGGGTCCTGGGATGGAGCCCCTTGTCGGGCTCCCCACTCAGCGGGGAGTATGCTTGTCCTTCTCCCTCACCCTCTACCCCTCCCCCTGATCATGCTCTGTCTCTCTGTCTCTCTCTCAAATAAAATCTTTAAAGAAAATAAAATCTTTAAAAAAAAAAAGTTTTAAAAAATAGAACTACCCTACGATCCAGCAATTGCACTACTAGGTATTTACCCAAAGGATACAAAAATGCAGATGTAAAGGGGTACACCCATTTGGTGCACCCCAATGTTTATAGCAGCATTATCAATAGCCAAACTATGGAGAGAGCCCAAATATCCAACGACGGATGAATGGATAAAGAAAATGAGGGTATATACATACAATGGAATATTCCTCAGCCATCAAAAAAAAATGATATCCTGCCATCTGCAAGGACATGGATGGAGCTAGAGTGTATTAGGCTAAGCAAAATAAATCAGAGAAAGCCAGATACCATATGATTTCACTCAAATGTGGAATTTAAGCAAACAGATGAACATATGGGAAGAGGGGGAAGGAGAGAGGGAAACAAACCATAAGAGACTCTTAAAGATAGAGAACAAACTGAGGGTTGATGGAGGGAGATGAGTGGCGGATGGGTATTAAAGAGGGCACTTGTGATGAGCACTAGGTACTGTACATACGTGATGAATCACTGAATTCTATTCTAGAAACCAATATTGCTCTGTATGCTAACTAAAATTTAAAAAACAAATATAAATAATTAAATAAAAATAAAAATAAATTTAAATTTAAAAAAAGAGTTTTCATAAAATTCAATCTCCAGCTCCCTCCTCACAGGTATGGGGTGGGGATAAACATCCCAGCCCTCTTATCACTTCATTTGGGATCCAGCCCCATCAGAGGCTATCTAGGGCCTCCACCTTAAGTCACCTAATTAGCATAATTTCAAGTGTGATTGAAAAGGGCTTCTTAGGAATAACAAAATACACTCCCATCACTCAGGAAATTCCAAGGGTTTTAGGAGTTCTGTGCCAGGAACTAGGGACAACTAACAAATATATATTTTTATTATGCCACAGACCTTTTGAGATTAGCTTTCTTCATAGAGCAAAATGTCCTTAAGACCCATTCAATTTATTGTATCAAGTTTTCGTTGTTGCTGTTAACTCTATTCTGTGGTATGGATGTACCACACAGTTCATTTAACCATTCGTGGACATCTGGATTATTTCTAGTTTTTGGCTACAGTGAACAAAGCAGCTAGCTATAGTCATCTACAGGTTTCTGCGTAAACATAAATTCTCATTTCTCCAAGATAAGTGACTTGGAGTGCAATTGCTGGGGCGTGAAGTAACTGTATGTTTAGCTTTATAAAAGAACTTGCCAAATTCTTTTCCAGAATAGCTGTAGTATTTTACATTCCTCCCAACAATGTAGGAGAGATTTAGTGTCTCCACATCTTCAACAGTATTTAGTACTGGCATGCTTTTTTCCACAATTTTGGCTGTTCAGGTATAAGGACATCTCCTTGGGGAGATTCACATTTCAATGTGAATTCACATTTCCCTACCAGCTAGTAATGTTGTACATCTCTTCACAGTGCTTATCTGTCATCTGTGTATCCTCTTGGGTAAAATTTTTCTTCATGTCTTTTGTCCATTTTCTAATTGGATTGTTTGTCATTTTACTGTTGAGTTTGAGAGGGTATTTTTCTTATGTATTCTTACTTTGTATAATTACTTTGTCGGATATGTGGATTACAAATATTTTCACCCAGTCCATAACTTGGTTTTTCATTCCCTTCACAGGGTCTTTCATGGGGTAAAAACTTTTAAACATTTTGATGAAGGTCAGTTTATTATTTTTTTTTCTTTTATGGATTATGTTTCGCATGTCAAGTCCAAGAACTCTTTGCCTATCTCTAGATTCTGAAAACTTTCTTTTTTTAAAAAAAGATTTTATTTATTTATTTGTCAGAGAGAGAGAGCACAAGCAGGGAGAGCTGCAGACAGAGGGAGAGGGAGAAGCAGGCTCCCCGCTGAGCAGGGAGCCCAATGCAGAACTCGATCCCAGGACCCCAGGATCACGACCTGAGCTGAACGCACACTTAACCGACTGAGCCACCCAGGGGCTCCTGAAAACTTTCTTATATGCTAGCCTCTAATGTTTATAATTTTACATTTAAATCTATGATACATTTTGATTTAATTTTTATGTAAGGTATAAGGTTTCGGCCAAAGTTCTTTTGAGTAAAAAGCCTATACTGACACAAATAATGACTGTATCCTTTACCTATTACTTCAAAATTGTTTTCTTCTCTGAACCCTGAAATACTCCTTCTGGATAGTAGTCTTTCTAGATACATGAGTAAAAATATTTGAATGGGGGGAAAACAAGTAGTTCTGAAAGTGACCCACTTGTCCCTCTGAGAACTGTGAAACCTTGGGTAACAAAACCTGTGCAGTATGGTTGTAAACCAAAAGAAGACAATACAGGTTCAATTTCCCCTTAAAAAATATTATAATAGGGGGCGCCTGGGTGGCTCAGTTGGTTGGGCGACTGCCTTCGGCTCAGGTCATGATCCCGGAGTCCCGGGATCGAGTCCCGCATCGGGCTCCCTGCTCGGCGGGGAGTCTGCTTCTCCCTCTGACCCTGCCCCCTCTTGCGCGCTCTCTCTCTCTCAAATAAATAAAATCTTTAAAAAAAAAAAAATATTATAATAGGTAAGTATATTTATAACTCAGGGTTTCATCATGCCCAATTGTTTTAGGTAAATCCAAATAGTATGTTTATCTCTGAATAAGACAACTATAAACATATATGTATTGATTTATTTTTTCGTTATTTCTTCTACTCAACCCACATTCTTTGCACACCTGTTTGGTTCCTGGCATTGTCTTCTGTACTGGGAACATAGAAAAAACATCTCTGCCTCATGATCCATGAGCTCACAATCCAGTAAGGGAACTAAGATGTATATGCAAAGAATGATAGCCCAGGGAGCATAAAATTTAAAGATTACTGTCATACATTCATTCATTGAACAAAATTTCCTGACAATCTGTTACACACCAGAGGTTGTGCTAAGTGCTAGGTGCATAGGCGTTGATACTTTTTGAACCCTTTTTTGTTATATAAGATTTTCTAGAGGATAACCTTAATTGACTAGAGAAGTAGTATAAAAACAATTATGTTTAAGATCATGCAATTAAATGTATGGTTTAAAGTGTTTACCGCCTTTATATTGCTGCCTTATTTTCACTGCAACAAATCAAAAGTGAAAGAGATCCTCATAGTGGTCATTAATTTAAGAGGTGCTTCTTTCGTATATCTCTAGGGTGACTTTAGAGAGAATAAGGGCTGTTGGATGGCTTTTAGAAACCGAGCCAAATAAATCTGTTTTGTCACCCTTTCTGCTTCATAAATTTGCCTGTGTCAAGTAGCCTATAGCTGGTCAGCATAAAAGAGCTAAAGTAGAAACCATCAGATGTTTGTAGTCAGGAGAAAGCGTGTATAGTGAAACATGAATGATCTTCATTTCCATAATGTCTTTGCAATAAGATTTTTTTTCCTGGTGATACCAAAACTGCTAAGAAATATCTTCCTCAAAATAATTCAGGCATTAATAAAACCTTCTCATTTATACAACAAAAATGGAAACAGTGAATACCAAAGAGGGCTCAAAACTGACAGTTGGAATTTTAGAGAATGTCCAATGAAGGAAAACTAACCTTAAAAATACAAGTAAAGGGGGCACCTGGCTGGCTCAGTCAGAAGAGCATGGACTCTTGATCTTGGGGTCAGGAATTCGAGCCCCACGGTGGGTGTAGAGATGACTTAAAAATAAACTTAAAAAATACAAATAAAGATGTTAAGGACTCTGCAATCAATGTATGACCTCAGGTAACTGCAGGCAGAATGACTAAGGACCCCCTGCCACTAGTACGGGAAAAGGTGATATAAAGAGACAGTCCTACCAATGTAGATGGTGTCAGAATGCAGATTAACATGAGGCACAGAAGGTAAGTGATGCATAACGCATAACCAAAACCACCACACGACTGGACCCAGACTGGAGTTGTGTGTGTGCGTGGAGCATGTGTCTATTTCACTATATATTTTTTTCACATATATGTGTGTGTGTGTATGTATGTATATTCCACTTTATACATTCATCTAACTAATCTCATAGTAAAATAAGGTATTGTGACAATATTGCTTTCAAGATTCTGGTGAATGAAGGGGTAAATGAGGTAATCAGCTCCCTTTGTAACAAGATTTATTCAAGTCTATGAGTGGCACTTATTACCTAGCACTGGCAAATAAATCCTTGGTCTTTGTGCTTCCTTATTTCCTCAAAAATGCTGCTCCGATGGTTTTTAATATACAATGTGCTGAATGAGTCCTGCCTGAAATTTTCTGTAAGACTAAGGGAATAGATGACCTTGATCCCTGTGTCAAGAAAAAGAGGAATTTCCAGCTATGGAGGAGTAAAAGCGGCGTCAGCTTTTTCTAGCAACTGAATTATTTGAAGAGCGAATAAATGTAATTACTAATGCTACCACGTTAGATGATTGTCCACGTAGCTTCGGGTCCAGGCGGAGTTAGGGGACCTTCCATTACTAAGAATGAATCAATAGAACGTTTGAACTTCTTGAGGTATGAAGCCAGAAGGATTTGGTACAGCTTCAAGAGCAATGGGCAAAAGGAATAATGTGAAAGCCCAACAGGACTCTCTGTTCTCTCTCACCATGAAGCTTTTGTATAAGCTCCATTTTTTGTTTTTGTCTAAAATATCCCCCATCCTCCTCATATAGCTAATACCCTTTGGGGCTCAGCTTATATACCACTTTTTCTGGAGAGCTTGCCCTGACCCACAAGCTCTGGGTCAGGTGCTCTGTCTTCTGCCTACCGTAACAAGTAAAGCATGCATTGATATTGCCTCCTTATTTATCTGTGTGCTCTACCAAACTATGGTCTCTGTGAAAGCAGGCATGGATTATATCTATCTTACTTAACATTGTATCCACAGTGCCCAGCACGGCTCTTAGCCTGCAGGAAATGATTAATAAATATTTGCTGAATGAGAAGGAATAAATTATTGAGGGCCCACTATATGTTAAGCATTGCTCTGGGCATTTTATTTGTTAGCTTATTTCAGTACTCATGTCCAGATCTTTCAGAGCCTGCTATGTCCATTTGGGGCCTTCAAAAAACAGACTCTAAGGTGGGATCAGATGTACAAGACATTTTTTGAGGGATTCACTTGTGAAGGATGAAAGAGGTGGGGGCAAGAGCAGGTAGGAAGAGTCCTCAGACAGCAATGCAGATCTGATACCTGGGGAAGGAGAAAGGAAGGAAGGAGGATTGGTTAGGAAGAACCTCTGACTCAAGTGCAGTTCTGAGACATTATCAGCCAGGTCAGTGGGATCTTGTTCATTAGGAAAATTCCATATTGGGCGGAAAAAGCCTGCGTCCAGGATACTTCCATGCTCAGTTACTGACTGGGAGCAACCCTAGAGAAATGTGGGCTCAATTAGAGCAGCACAGCAGATCCGAAGAAGGACGAATTGGACACTAGTAGTCAAACGTGCCCCTGCAGAGGTTCTTTCCGAAGGGTAATCTCAACTGCGTTCTATTATTACCATCACGGCTCACCCATTTTCTCACACAGATCTACTTCTCCTTTCATGTTTGGGTGGGAAATATCTTCTACGTGGCTTTCTTGGGCTTCTCTTCCCCCAGAAGAGGAAAGTCAGCAGGATGATCTACATAGCTTCTACCATTGCAGTTAGTCTAAGCGTGACAAATGTAATTAATCTTCTCCTTCTTTACCTATCCATCCAAAATGCCTCTCACCTTTAGCCATCACCTCTACACGTCTTGTTATTTTATCTCACAGTAGGAAACAAACATTTACTCCTGAGGTTCTAAGACTTTTGTATTCATATTTCTCAGTCAAGGCCTTGCTGCTAGTGTTCATTCATTGCTATAAGTAAACAATGGTACCAAAGATACCAAGCAGATCACCGGGTCCACACATATTCTTCCCAGTCCTCATTGTGTAAAAAGTTTTACCTCTTCTTGCTGCTAAGGATCACCATTACCTTTGCCAAGATGAAATTCAAGCTTCCAAGCAGCAGCCATAACTTATGCCATTGGTCTTAGGGAAAGAGTAGAACCATGAGCTCTAACTGCACAGAACCCCAATGTGTAGGAATAGGAAGCACAGGTGCCCCCGTGAGTCATCAAGAGGGATGGTAAGTGATATTTGGCTCCTGGATCCATGCCTCATTCTTATTAAGGGCACAGCACCACATACAAGGCTCTGAATCAATGTGTATACTGAATTCTGAAGGATGGCATCCCGTCTTCACAGAGTCTACTTCCAAGCATCCCTCAAAACCACAATGAGATATCACCTCACACCAGTCAAAATGGCTGAAATAACAAAGCATCACTTCAGCTATGGTTTCAATAGGCTCTTCCGATCCAAACTAGGGAGTGAAGTTCTGTGATACAATCAGTAGATAACGTTGTTATGGACACATCCCCACATCTCAGCCACGATGAAGGGGGTCTCCTAGTCATGTGTTTATGTTGTGTGGCATTTGATGGCTGTGGCTCAGAAAGTCTGTACCCCTTCAATGGTTGTGCTAGCTGAGGCTCTTAAGGCAGGAAAGACAATCCATACCCAGAATAGGAAACTATGCTGTAAAACTGAAAAACTGTCCCTTCCAGGACAGAAAGAGCCCAATATCTCAGTAGCTTAATTTATGGATATAAAATTGTTTATAATATTTTTTCATTATTGCTTTAATGTCTATAGGATGTAGCAATGTCTCCTCTTTTATTGCTGATACTGGTAATTTGTGTGTGCTCTCTATTTTTAGTCACATAGGCTATAGCTTTATCAATTCTACTGATCTTAAGGAATCAGATTCTAGTTTTCCTGAATTTATTGCTTTTCTATTTTAAATTGTATTATCTTTTTATTTAGTTCCTCTCACCCTCTTTCACTAAAATTCATTCATATTTTGATGAATTTTTAGAGATAGATACTTAGATTTTTATTTGAGACCTTCCTCCTTTTTTCATATAAATATTTAATGCTATAAATTTTACTCTGAGCACTGGTTTGGCTGCATTCAACAGATATTAATATATTTTCATTTAAATTCAATTGAAGGGATGCCTGGGTGGCTCAGTCGGTTAAGCGTCTGCCTTTGGCTCAGGTCATGATCCCAGAGTCCTGGGATCAAGTCCCTCATCAGGCTCCCTGCTCCACGGGGACCCTGCTTCTCCCTCTGCCTCTGCCTCTGCCTCTCTCTCTGTCTCTCATGAATAAATAAAATCTTTAAAAAAATAATAATAAAATAAAAATAAATTCAATTGAAAATATTTATTTTATTTTATTTTACAGAGAGAGAGAGCGCGCACATGTGTAAGTGTATGGGGGGGAGGGGCAGAGGGAGAGGGAGAGAATGCTAAGCAGACTGTGCACATGGGGCTCAATCTCATGACCCCGAGATTATGACCTGAGCTAAAATCAAGAGTCAGATACTTAATTGACTGAGCCACCCAGGCACCCCACAATTGAAAATATTTTTAAATTGTCCTCATGACTTTCTCCTTGACCCATAGGTTACTTAAGGATTATATAGTATAATTTCCAAATATTTGGGAATTTTCCATATATGTCTGTTATTGGTTTCTAATTTAATTCTGTTACGGTGAGAGTATATACTTTGTATAATTTCAATTCTTTTAAAGTTGTTGAGGATTGCTTTGTGGCCTACAGTGTATTGCTCGATGTTGTTTCTGCAATTGAAAACAAAGCCCTCTGCTGTTGTTAGGTGAAGGGTTCTAGAAATCTCAGTTGGGATGTGATACTTCATAGTGTTGTTCAGGTCTTACATATCCTTACTGATTCAATGTCTAAGAGTTCTATCAGTTGCTGAAAGGAGAATATTAAAGTATTCAATTATTATTGTGGATTTATCTATTTCTCCTTTCAGTTCTGACAGTTTTTGCTTCCTATATCTGAAAGCTATTTTGTTTGCTGCATACATATTTAGGATTGGTAATGTCTTCTTAGTTATTTGACCTCTTTTATCATTATGCAATGTCCCACTTTATTCCTGGCAATACCCCTTGTCCTGAAGTTTACATAGGGTGATATCAATCATCATTCCAACTTTCTTTAGCATTAGCATGGTATATCTTTTTCAATCCTTTGAATTTTAACTACCGAGGTCTTTGTATTTAAATTGGGATTCTTGAAAATAAATAAATAAAAATAAATTGGGATTCTTATAGACAGCACATAGGTGAGTCTTCCTTTTTACCCAGTCTAGTAATCTCTCTTAAGTGGCATACATTACACTTAATGTAACCATTGATTTGGTTGGATTAAAATATACCATTTTACTAGTTGTTTTTCATCTGTCCCACTAATTCCATCTGTTCTTTGCAAATTTTTCCTCTTTCTTTTCCTACTTTTGAATTTTTGTAAGATTTTCATGATTCCATTTTATCTCCATTATTGGCTTATTATTTATACTTTAAAATACTATATATATAATTTGTGCTTTCATATTTATATTAATTTTAGATATTATTTACATATAATTATTTATATTCCTTTATTATTTATGCTCTTAATTTTAATGTTGCCTCATGTTTAAATTATAAAACTTTAATTAACCACAGCCAATCTTCAAATAATATATCTTTCTTCGTGTAGTATAAAAACCTTATAATAGTCTACTCCAAATTCTTCCATCTTTTGTCCAATTTTGTTATATATTTTCAATATGCTATAAATTCAGAATACATTGTTATCATTTGTGTTTCAGTCAATTTTCTTTTGAAGCAATTAAAATAAGAAAAAATATTTTATATTGCCCTTCATTTAACCATTTCTAGAGCATTCAGTTACTTTGTATAGGTTCATGTTTCTCTCTGGTATCATACTCCTTTTGCCTGAAAAACTTCCTTTAACATTTCTTGTGTTGGTAGTAATAAACTTGGGGGGGGCTTTTTTACACTATAATATAAATAAAAAGTAATTTATTAAATATAAAAAGTACTTTATTTCTCCTTCATTTTTGAAAGATATTTTTCCTCTGTATAGAACTTTGCTGAAAGTTTTTCTTTACATTCAGCACTTTAAAGATATTCCATTACTTTCTGACTGGCAAAATGTCTACTTTAATACAGACTTTGTCCTGATATATGTAATATACCTTTTTTTCTTTACCAGTCTTTAGCATTTTCTCTTTATCTTTGGTTTTTGATAATTGGAATATGATGTGTTTAGCAGTGTGTGTGTGTGTGTGTGTGTGTGTGTGTGTGTGTGTGTGTGTGTAGGTGTCCGTGTTATCTTGCTTGGGGTTCTTTCAGCACCTTTGATCTGTGTTTTGATATCTCATTTTTTTAAAAGTTTTCTTACTTTTTTAACACTTCTAGGATTCTAACTGCACACGTGTTAAAATGTTTGATAGTGTCCTAGATGTCTTTTCTCATGTTAAATTTGGGTGATTTTCATTAACCCATCTTTAAGTTCATTAATTTTTGAGTCTAATAACAAGCCCAAAGTTAAATCGTATTTCTGTGACTGTTTTTGTTTTTATTTCCAGCATTTTCATTTGACTCTTATAGTTTCCATCTTTCTGTTGAAATTTCCTATTTGACCATTGATGTTGTCCACCTTTTCCTTTAAAACTTTTAAAATAATTACACAGTTACTTAAAATGTTGTGTCTGATAGTTGTAATGCCTGGGTCAAATCTGAATCTAGTTCCATTGATTGACTTATCTCTTCAAAGTGGATTGTTTATTCTTGCTCTTTTGTATATCTCATGTTTTATTAAATTCCAGATAATGTGTATAGGATAGTAGAGACTGAGGTAAATAGACTTAATGACTGCAAATTGGCAACCTTCTTCTTTTGCTAGGCCATGACCGTTGCAGGTTGAGTTAATCTCATCAGGAGTTGAATTCAGTTTGGGTTTTGTTGTTGCTGTCATTATCCTCAGTGAACCACTAGCTACAAATTCCTCTAGATTTACTTGTGCTTTGGCTGGTTTGTCAGAAAGTTTTTCTCAGTGGTGCTGCTCTACCCTCAGTTTGAGGCCCTTTCTCTATACCTGCAACTCAGAGAGTATCTCTCTCCATATTCTTTAGAAGACCCAATGTAGTTGATTTGCTATCAAGTGACACACATTGGTCTCAAGAATTATTAGTGCTATACTGGAGGACTTACCGCTACAACATGTCAGATACTCAGAGGCAGAAGTATCTAGACTAGTCTTGGTGAGAGTCCATGCTTGGTGGGCTCATGCACAGCTTCTGGCTCTTCCATGGGAGGTCAGTCCTTTCACGTGCTCAGTATGCCAGTTCTTGTGTGGCCATCAATTAAACAAGGCTGATTACAAATTGTTGAGTCATCAGTGTCTACTTGCCAGTTCAATGCTTTTCTCATGGTGGATGGTTTCTGGTAGGCATTGATATGTGATAGGAAAACCTTTACATTTTGTGTCCTCTCCCATATGTCCATTCACAAACTCTTATTCCAAGTCTCCTTACTTTCAATCTTCCAGTCCTTTGACTTCCAGATCCCTGACCATACAGCCAGGCCATTAGGCAATGCCTAGATATTTGCTCAAATTTTTACCTAGGACCTCTTCTCTTTCCAGATGCACCACTCCTAACTCTACACACTGAGAAAATTTCCTCTCTCCTTTTTCTCTCAAGGCCACCCCTAAATGTGACTATCATGCAGCCATTATCCATTTCAGGCTTGCACTCACATGCTGAACTGATCCACCTATACAATAAGGTTAAGGTTTTTCCTTCTCTTTCGGTTAACCATAAGGGTTCTCCATATGGCCATTGGTGTGCAATAAAGGCAGGACTCTTGAGCAACCATGGTGGGTGGCATTGGTGGGGGGGGAGGTCTGGGCTACCTGCTCATGCCCTCAGGTCCTGTTTTGCTTTGAACCCTGGCATGAGAGCTATGATCAAGGCAACTATTTGGTTTAGCTTGTAGTAGTCAACAGTTACTCTCCTGGATCCACCTGGTTTCTTCAAGGCCCAGAATGCCAAATTAAGAGAGATATAATAGGGACCACACTAATCTCTACCATCCTCCCTTCCTTCTGGGGATGCAATATTGCTTTTTATTCACCATCTTGGTTTGAGGATTGGGGGCAGTTTTAGAGGCATCCACTTGGTATTCTCTCAATACCCCTTAATGAGGAAACTAAGTACCCCATGTGGATGTTACTCCAATGGCCAAGTATGTCAACCCAACCATACACTCAGAAACTGGAGAAATGAATACTGGGTGGTTCTGAAGGCCCAGTTGATCTACTATCATCCAGACATTAGCCAGTACTTCATTTATTATCTGGCTTATAAGCTCCCATTCTACCAGGAGGACCATGATGATACGTTGGGTCTCCAGATACTAATGTGTATTCAAACCCTGTATCCAGTAGTCCACAAAATGTTGAGTATTCCCCTTTCCTCAGGGTAAAGTTATCCAAATAAATGGCCACAAGTGCCTTTGGGCAAGGCATGGGGAAATCATTACAGTATATACTGGCCATGGTGTGGCATAGTCATTACTCCTGGTGATGCCTCAAATTCCTCAGTCTTATGGGTCCTACATCTGAAAAATGGGCTCAGATCCAGGTACAGAGGATTATGAATTTTTATTGGGCCAATGACCATCAGCCTCCTGCTCCTCTATTCTTGCCATTTGTCTGGTTGTAGATATTAAGCAGCACTCTTTTTGTCTACTTCCTAGTTTGTCCCTAGTTACACCATGCTCTATTAACAATCTCTACAGTTCCCTGTGGACCAAGCCCCTTTTGCTGTTCCTTCAAGCTTGGTGGTCACTGTAGTACTTTTATCTCTGGCTTCTGACAACTAAACACCACCACCTGACCTCTATTAATTGAGGCCCTCATCATTTCCTTGAATATTAATAAAGCTTACCTCTGTGACTATCTCTACAGCCCTGGCCTACAGAAGACAGCCAACACTGGTGCCTTCTCATGAACACATTTATGTGTATCATCTGGGCCCTTCTGTAGAACACAGTCCTCTGGAAAGTCTTCTGGCATCACATATTACATCTATTTAAGTATGGTCACTTCCCAAAGCCTTTTTTATTCCTTCCTCTTCATCTGCCAGAGAAACTCAGGAATTTCCACTTCACTGTGTATGTACCATTGCTTTCTCCTGGTCTCTAAAGTAGCCATCCTAGGGGCGCCTCGGTGGCGCAGCCAGTTGAGAGTCCAACTCTTGGTTTCAGCTTGGGTTGGGATCTCGGGGTCCTGGGATCAAGCCCCACATCAGGCTCTGTGTTCAGCGCGGAGTCTGCTTGGGGTTTATCTCTCCCTCTCCCTCGGCCCTCCCCTAGCATGTGCACACGTGCTCTCACTCTCTCTCTCAAACAAATAAATAAATCTTTAAAAAAATAAAATAAAGTAGCCATCCTAGTAGTAACTTTGCACCATCCACTAAAGTCCTTGCAAAAGTATTAAATTCTGTGTTCTGAAAAAAATACCCTCATGCCCCAATTCAATGAATTCTTGCTTCGCTGGTATTATGATCTGGATCTGTTGATCAAGCACCTTCAATATCCAATCCTAAGATTGGCTCTCTTGGCTCCTGCCAGTACCTGTTAGCTAATTCTTGCAGCTCATTTGGGGTATAATCTTTCCAAAACTTTCCTAGCTGGGTTTTGCAAGAACTTAATCCTAATTATTGACCTGGCAACCAAGAATGTAGGTGAAGGCTGTTTCTGAGGGGATAACCTCTTGCTTGTGTGAACAAGGTCTCTCTCTCCAGTGTCTTCTCACATAGAAGGGGGTTGCTAGCTCATTGGAGTATTGGACCACCTGTGCAAGCTCTGAAGTTTCAGGGATGTCTTCTGAGCCAAAATTCTAAGGGGCATACACCTAGATAGACTCCTTTCATATTTCAAGGTCCCAGAGTTTTCTAACTAGGGCCCTGACCTTAGCATAAAAAACTAGCCCTGGTCAAGCATTAAAATATCTCTAACTCTGGAGTTCCGGGACTTGATTAGGTTCTGAGTCTGTCTTCACCTTCTTTGCTCTTTTACTATAGAAGGGGCTCTTTGTAAGCTATCAAAAATGTTCTCTGGCTCAGCTCACACACTTAGATCTTAACTATTTCTTATCCACCCTCCATTTTTCTAAATCCTTCTTCAGGTGGCAATACATTTAATGATAACTAGTCACATTCTACTGTTCTTGACGCCATTGTCCTCATCCCCCTTCACTACCACAACCAAATCTTTCAAATGTCCAAATTTTCACGCCAGCAAGTGCATTCCTCTATACCAGGACATTCTCTCAGGTCACTACTGATGAAATCTTCAGCAACTGGGCTATCATGTTGTGCTAAGGATTATCCTTATCTCATACTTCACTCACAAAGATGCCGTTCTTGCCAACCAGGCAGGAAGCAAGCCAATCTCAAAACTGATCCTACCATCTTTTGGGGGGACAATTGTCAATTTGGGTCCTCTGAGTAATAGATACAGAGATGAGATTAGACATACAAGAGATATGTTGATAAAGGGGGAAAGAGCAGGAATAAGCAGGAAAGCCTTTAGACTGATACAGTTTTGTAAGTATAGTACTGAGAAATTCTCAACCTGACCAATAAGAAGGCCCCAAGCAAAGACTGCTCATTAGAGGAGTCCCTTATCAGGCAAAGATGGTCTGGTGCTGGTACCCCTGTTGTGATTAGCCCCTACCCGGGAGGAGTCCCCGGCAGAAGTATGGTGCTGAAGAAAGTACTATGGTGAATATAAAGATGCAGCGGTTAGAGACCATGGTCCACCGTGTGCCTTGCATCAAGTTCTCTTGAAAGGAGATCTTAGCAGCACTCACCTCCATGGCTGCCACACCTGGAAAATGCTTAATACTATTTCCCAGGAAGCTTCCTGCTGCCACACAAATGAATCTATTCTAAGTGTCTTCTCCAAGCAGGAATGCCTCCTCCTTTAAAATGAGGCTTTAAAATGTTAGTCTTGAAGAGAAAAATCAGCTACTACATAAATCACAACCCAGAAGATTCATGTAAGAAGGCAGAAGATTTCGGAGTCAGTCCTTGGGGGAACAGGCTAAGGTCAGCAACACTGTCATCACTAATAAGGAGGCCGAAGTAAGCAATGGCCATTCCAGTGAAGATCAGCACAGGTGACAACGAGCAAGAATGAGTCAGAAGGCCAAGAGCAAGATATAAACCATGTCAGAATCATACTTTCAAGCAATAAGGTTTTAAGATTATCACGTGAACCTTCTACAGAGCAATGAGACACTGCTGCAGAGTAAAGCCAACCTGGGCACTTGCGGGATACTATGAGTGGCCATAACTGGTTAGAGTGAAAAACTCAGGGACACGGACATAAAGCAATTTCTGACCTTTTATTTTTTTTATAACAGCTATGTTTTTTGCAACCTGACTGCACACTAGGAACATGGCCTCAGGGGTGAATTGCACTCACCCGCGAACCCCGACAGAGATGCTGGACAGGAAAGACAAACCTGTTGTGGGGTTTCCAGCTAAGGACAGGTCATCGAGTCATTCAATCAGCAAACATTGACCAAACACCAAATACTTGCTATACCCTATGCTTGGCACTGAGAATACACACCCCTGCCCTCAAGGGGGTAAATGGAATTTATAGTTGAGAGACTGGTTCCACAGTAACGTATAAGTGTGAGTAGCTCTCAGAATTCCTCTAAGTCACATTGTTAAAAGCAAAATTTTCCTTTTTTTGGTGTTTGTATCAAATAAGATATTTAGTATCAAGTGAGATATAAAAATATTTTGAAACCAGAAAGTTCTATACACATTTGGGGAGTAAATACCACTTATATGAGGACTCTTTTTCGATGGCTTTTTACTCCTTTCACCAGAGTTCTGGAACATAGCTGATCAAATTATTTGCGTGACCTTAACACAGGTAAAGTTTCTCTCATTAATGAAAATATTTTCAACAGATTGGCCATTGCTGAATTATCAATTCTGTATTATTTTTAGACTTCTGTTTTAAGCACTTTGGGGGATATAGAATACAATGGATATACAATCTTGACTCAGACAAAAGGACAAATTGAAAACCGAAATGTTTTTCTTCTTCACTTGCTTGCTTTGGAGAAAGGTAATTCTAATAAAACTCAACTATAAACACTCAAAAAAAAATTGTGTTTACTTTCTGGCTGTGAAATGCTAAGAAAAACTGTCTTACTACATAAAAATGTATAATATATATAAATTAATAAACTTTAAAATGTTATACACACATATATGTGTGCATATAAAATGTCATGAGAGCAGTGTAGGATAGTCAAGACACAGAAGATTAGAACAAATTCACAGCGAACTTTGTAGCCAGAATTGCAAAGAAGGGGCCTTAGGATTTTTGAGGATGAGCCCAGTCCAAGATTTGATAGTTTTGTAGGAGAAAATATTGTAATATGAATTTCACCAAGACAAAATCCGGGTAGTTGCAATATTTACTGGCTCCATAGTTTCTTCTGGGAAATACCGAAGAAGGAAAGAACCCTTTTGAGGACAAGAAATAAGTGTAATATGGTAATGCAGAAGTAGGGATTTGTACTGTCAGAAAGTATCCTCATTCACTAACACATACACCCTTTGGCAAAATAGGTGTGAAACATTCCCTTAGATTGTGGGATTATATAGCTCTCATTGTGCCTGCTAGAGGTTGCACTTCTAATTTATACAGTCAGTTATCTTTGTCACAGCATGAGGTCTTACAGCTGAGCAAGCAGCTTTGGCAAAAAGTCCAAGGTACTGAGGCTTAGGGGGGCCGATGGGAATTAAGTTGGCCGGAGGCCTGGGTACCTCAAGGGCATCTAATGCAAAATCAGTTAATTTTCAGTACTTATATAGATGTTAGTAACTTCCTGCCTCTATTTCTAAATGGGATAGGGAAATCTTGGCTGCCTGTGAACTTGTCATAGCAACAAAGAACGATTTCATTCATCTCGCCCAGGAATAGCTTCTGGTGTGTATGTGTACAGAGTGATAGAAGCTCGTTCAAGTGAATATTGGTTCGGGAGCTTTGGGGATTATGAAAAGGGGGCACAGCTGTGATTCTTCAGTGGCTAGGTGAATGAAGGCAGCCATCTAAGAGGGGTGGAGAAGCCAGCTGGAATGGAAGCAGGAAAGATAAAGCTTAAGACCCTGGGAACCAATACACACAAGCTTCCCTCTAGCTCTCTGCTGTTAAGTCGATTTCCATTGGAGGCCATCCAGAAGGGATTCCAGCCTCTGACACAGCCCCTCACAGTGGAGTGAAACACTAGTGGCGGGGAGAGGGATTGGGGGAAGCTGTGGAAACACCAGACAAGGAGTCAAGAGAACAGAATTGAAATTCTGGCTCCCCTGAGGGAGCTCTGGCCAATTCACTTGTCCTCATAGATTACGGTAGTTAATGATGTGGAGTCTAAGCCAGATTTCATCAGTTCTGAGTCCAGCTTTGACACTTGTCAGCTGTGTATCCTATAGCAAATTAGTCAGAATCTTTTGTAAAATGTGGGTAATGGTAACAATGCCTAGATTTGTACTCCCAGGATTCTTAGGAGGATTAAATAAGTATCCAAAAGGTAGTGAGTGCTACAGACACATTTGTCAAATTATATAATATTGGGGACATTTGCAGAGGAAGAGTCAATCTAGAAGTTTCTATCCTCTCACCATGAGACGCAGCCAAGGGTGGTAAAGTGGCAAACCCCCTCAAGTTATGAAAACTGAACACAACAGAGCTGTCTGGGTGGGAGTGGAGGGGCAGGGTGAAATTCTTGTTCAAGATAATATAGAAGATATTCTGCAGGGTATTTTGGAAGAGATGGACGTATCTTACATTCTATGCAAATAAAGACAAAATATCTGGATCTAAGGAAGCAGACGTGAAAACTATCAGCAAGTCAGAGAATTCTCAGCAGTAATTAACAGCCATGCTACAAGGTGCAGCCATCTCTATGTTAGATGGAGTACACGTATTACAGGGGGGAGTTAGTTAATTCAAAGTTATTTCCAGACACAAAAATTCTGCCTCAGTTATGCATTCAATAACCATATAGAGTTCTACTTTCATAATATGGGTTCAATTATTCACAATTCTTACTTACTTGATTTTAGGCCATATATTTTAGTTTGTGAAACCTAAAATTTAATATGACAGTTCCTCTTTTCTAAGAATTCAGTATTGAATCATCTTATAACTTAAAAATCTTACAATTGATGGCATCTTGAAATAGATACACCATGAGAGGGTCATAATGCCAGCATCTCTCATTCGTCAACAGCTCTGTGTTGTAGAAGTTATATTTCTGGCCGATGCGGCTGGGAGGACCGGGGCTCCCTTCACCTAACTAGCTTCCATTTACATAGAAGATTTACCCAAGGTGAGGCAGGCTAAGAATACTGGGATCCAATAGCCCTGGCTCTAGCTTATTCATAGGGTGAAGGTTCCACACTCAAAAGGGCAAGGTGAAAAGACCTGCGGCTACCATCACAACTTAGTTCCCCCAACTCACAGATCCAGAGTCTACTCTAGGAGAAACAAGCCACTGTCCTTGTCCCCACCTTGTGCAGTAGAACAAGGTCCTGCTTAGGTAGAGAAGCAGGCCATAAGAAAAGAGATAACCATAGCTCTTCCTAAACAGACTGACTTTATCAGAAATAGAATGTGAGAAAGTTCATAAATAAGGGAATTCTGATAAACAATGGAGATCTAGGTGGTGAGCAACAAATAAAAGGGTAGATCGCCTAGAACTTTAAGAGAGAACAAGAGAAAGAGAAAAGAAGTGCCCTTCTCTTGTCAGAGTAAGGCTCAAAGATTAGAAACATCCTGTCCCTAAAATGAGGCTACATTTATTTTTTTTCAGCTATATTGAGATATAATTGACATATAACATTGTGTAAGTTTAAGGTGTACAACTTCATGATCTGATATACATATATATTGCAAAATGATGACCACAATAAGGTTAGTTAACACATCCATCATCTTACATAGTAACCATTTGGGGGGAGGGGAGCACGAGGACATTTAAGTTCTACCCTCAGCAACTTCCAAGTATACAATACAGTATTGTTAACTGCAATCACCATGCTGTACATTAAACCCCAGAACTTATTCATCATATAACTGAAAGTCTGCACCCTCTGACCAATATCTCCCCATTTTCTCCACCCCCAGCTCCTGGCAACCACAAATCTACTCTGTGTTTCTGTGAGTTTAGCTTTTTTAGATTCCACATATAAGTGAGATCATGCAGTACTTGTCTTTCTCTGACTTATTTCACTTAGCATAATGTTCTCAAGTCTTATACACGTTGTAAAAAATGTCAGGATTTCCTTCTTTTTATGGCTTAATAATTTTCCATTGTGTGTGTTTGTGTGCATGTACACATATATATTTTTTCTCTATGCATTCGTCCACTGACAGACACTCAGACACTTAGGTGATTTCTCTATCTTATGCTATTGTGATTAATGCTGCAAGGAACACAGTGTGGCAGATATCCCTTCCAGGCAGTGACTTCATTTCCTTCCAATATATACCCAGAATTAGAATTTCTGGATCATATGTAGTTTGATTTTTAATGTTTTGAGGAAACTCCATACTGTTCTCCATAACTACCAATTTACATTCTACCAACAGTGCATAATGGTTTACATTTCTCCTCATCTTCAACAACACTTATGTTTTGTCTTTTTGATAACAGCCGATCCAACAGTTGTGAGGTGATAACTCATTGCGGTTTTGATTTACATTTCCTTTATGCTTAGTGATGTTGAGCACCTTTTCATGCATCTGTTAGCTATTCATACATCTTCTTTATAAAAATGTCTAGTCAGATCTTTACCTGTTTTTTAACTGGATTATTTGTCTCGTTGCTGTATAAGTTCCTTGTATAGTTTGGATATTAACCCCTTGTATGATATATGGTTTGCAAATATTTTCTCCCATTCTGTAGGTTGCTTCTTTCACTGTGCAGGGGCTTTTAAGTTTGACGTAATCCCATTTGTTGAATTTTGCTTTTGTTGCTTGTGCTTTTCGTGACATATCCAAAAATCATTGCTAAGGCCAATGCCAAGGAGATTTTTATTATGTTTTCTTCCAGAAGTTTTATGGTTTGGGGTCTTACCTATTTAGAGTTAATGTTTGTGATTGGTGTAAGATATGAGTCCAATTTCATTCTTTTCCTGTGAATATCATTTCCCCACTGACTATTCTTGGTTTGCTTGTCAAATATTAGATGATATTATATGTGTGGGTTTATTTTTGGGCTACTAATTCTGTTCCACTGGTCTATGCATATGTTTTAATGCCAGTATCATACTGTTTTTATTACCATAGCTTTGTAATATAGTTTGAAAATAGAAAGTATGATGCCTCCACTTGTGTTCTTTTTCAAGACTGCTTTGGCTATTCAGGGACTTTTGTGCCTCCATGTAAATTTTAGGATTGATTATTTCTATGAAAAATATCATTGGGGGATGCCTGGGTGGGTCAGTCAGTTAAGCATCTGCCTTCAGCTCGGATCATGATCTAAGGGTCCTGGGATCGAGTCCTGCATCAGTCTCCTTGCTCAGCAGGGAGCCTGCTTCTCCCTCTGCCTGCCACTCCCCCTGCTTGTGCGTGCTCTCTCTCTCTCTCTCTCTCTCTCTCTGATAAATAAATAAATAAAATATTTAAAAAAGAAAAAATAATGTCATTGGAATTTTGGTAGGGGTTCCAATGAATCTACAGATGTCTTTGGTAATGGGAACATTTTAATAATGTTAATTCTTATGATCCATGAATATAGGACATCTTTCCATTTGTTTTTTCATCAATTTTTTCATCAATCTGTTATAGGTGTACAGATTTTTCACCTCCTTGATTAAATTTATTCTTAAGTGTTTTATTGTTTTGATGTTCTTGTAAATGGGATTTTCCTTATTTCTTCTTCAGATAGTTCTTTGTTAGTATGTAGACATGGGACTGATTTCTGTATGTTGATTTTATATCATATAACTTTACTAGATTCATTTATTAGTTCTAGCAATTTCTTGGTGGAGCATTAGGGATTTTCTATATGTAAGATCATGTTATCTGCAGAGATAGTTTTACTACTTCCTTTCTGACTTGGAAGCCTTTTATTTCGTTGTCTTGCCTAATTGCTAATGAATGTAAATGAAAACAACAAACCTAATTAAGGGGATGCAGCTAAAGCAGTGTTTAAAGAGAAATTTAAACCTGCAAATGCCTATCTTAAAAAAGAAGAAAAATCTCAAATCAACATCCCAAATTTCTACATTAGGAAACTAGAAAAATAAGAGCAAACTAAATACATATCATTCAGAAGGAAGGAAATAATAAAGATTAGAGTGGAAATAGATAAAACAGAGAATAGAAAAATTGAGAAGTCAATGAAGCCTAAAGCTGGTTCTTTGAAAAGATAAACAAATTGACAAAACTTTAGCTAGACCGACAAAGCAAAAGAGAGAAAACTCAGAATACTAAAATCATGAATAAACGAGGAGACATCACTATATAACATGTAGAAATAAAAAGAATTATAAGGTAATACAATGAACTACTGTATGTGTACAAGTTAGATAGATGAAATGGACAAATTCCTTGAAAGATATAAACTACCAAAACATATGTAAGAAAAAAAACAGAAATCTGAATTGAAAAATAAAATCTGAATATGACAAGTAAAAACACCGAATACATAATTTCAAATCTTCCCACAAAGAAAAGGCCAAACCCAGATGCCTTTACTGGTAACTTCTACCAAACACTGAAAGAAGAATTAATATCAATTCTTCACAAGTTCTCCAAAACACAGAAGAGGATGGAACACTTCCTAACTCATTCTATGAGACCTGTTATTACCCTGATTAAAAAAAAAAAAAAAAAAAAAAAAAAAAAAAAAACAGAAGATATTGCAAGAAAACAAAAATACCAACCATTATCTCTTACAAATACAGATGTAAAAATTCTCAAAAAAATACTGGCAAACCAAATTCAGCAGAATATAAAAAAGATTATATACCATGACCAAGTAGTATTTATTCCAGGAAAGCAAGATCAGTTTTACATGTGAAAATCAATTAATGTAATATATCATAGCATACAAGACAAAAATGACATGATTATCTCCTTGGATGCAGAAAAGGCACTGGACAAAATCCACCAACATTTCATGATAAAAACACTCAACAAACTAGGACAAGGGAACTTTCTCAATTTGTTCAGACTACTTATAAAAACACACAGCTAGCATCACAGTTGTCATAAAATGGGTAAAAGATAGTTTCTGTCTATTGGCCTCTCTGTTGTTTGTTTCTTCATAGCAGGCTAGGAAGTCTGCGAGTACCAAACTCAATTGTTTACACATCTAATTACCTTAAAGACAGCCCTCAAAATAATATCTTTTGCCATTCAGAATGTGCCTGCCTTGCATACCCTGAAAATTTGTAGCCAACATCTGCTAGCCATAGATAAAGCAAATGCTGTGTCTATACAATACCCTGAACCAGGGCCCATGGATGGCTCAGTTGGTTAAGCGACTGCCTTCGACTCGGGTCATGATCCTGGAGTCCCGGGATTGAGTCCCGCATCAGGCTCCCTGCCCAGCAGGGAGTCTGCTTCTCCCTCCAACCCTACTCCCTCTTGTGCTCTCTGTCTCTCATTCTCTCTCTCTCTCAAGTAATAAAATCTTTAAAAAAAATACCCTGAACCACCTCTGCCCTTTGAGCTCTCTCACAGACTCCCAACAGTGCTGCCGAGCAACATCACCTAGACACATAAGCTCCCTCACCCAGGGAATCCCTTGTCCTCTTCTCCTTCTGGATGGTGACCAAGCCCCCCTCTCTCTGGAAGGTCTACTCTAAGGAACTTCCCCTCTCATGCAATTCTGTCCAAACTTTGCCCAATACCACTTATTGTGCACTAATGCCATCTCATTGTCATGTCTTTTCATTTGATCAGCCCTACAATCTCTGAATTCATCAAATCTTTTGCTGGTGAAAGACTGAAGGCATTCTTCCTAAGATCAGGCCCAAGACTAGGACGTCTTCTCTTGCAACTTGTATTACTTTGCTTGGGCTCCCACAATAAAGCACCATAGACTGGCAGCTTAAACAGCATACATTTATTCTCACAGTTCTGAAGAAGTCTGAGATCAAGGTGTCTGTAGAGTTGGTTCTTCTGAGGGCCATAAGGGAAAGATCTGTTCCAGGCCTCTCTTTTGCTTGTGGATGGCCATCTCTCTCTGTGTCTTCACATAATCTTCCCTCTATATGAGTGTGTGTGTGAATTTTCTTTTCTTGTAAGAATATCAGTCATATTGGACTGGGACCCACCACCATGACCTCATTTCAACTTAATTACCTCTGTAAAGATCCTGTCTCCAAATACAGTCCATTCTGAAGTACTGGGGGTTAAGATTTCAACATATGAAATTAAGAGAGGGTAAACAAAATTCAGGCCATGATACCACTTCCATTTAATATGTACTAGAAGCTCTAGTCAGGGAAATTAAGAATAAGAAATAAAGGGGATCCAATTTGGAAAGCAAGAGGTAAAACATTCCCTATTTGCCACCACTGACATGATCTTGTTTATAGAAACTGCACACAGAGACAGGAAGATGGTGGCGGAGTAGGAGATGCCTCATCCCATGAATACAACTAGATAACTATCAAATCACCCTAAATACCCCCAGAAATCAACCTGAAGACTGACAGAACAAACATCACAACTAAAGGGAGAGAAGAGGCCACACTGAAGAAGGTAGGAAGTGAGGAGACATGGTTTAGGGGAGAAAAAGATCCTGGCTGCTACAGAGGGGAGAAGCTGTGGTTGCAGAGAAGGATGAGAGAGAGGAGCATATAGGGGAATGCACAAGGAGAATGTTTCCCCACAGCCATTGGCTTAGAAAATGAAAGGGGCTGAATTCCATGAGTTCTTCCAACTAGTGAGGCTTTAAAGGTCAGTAGGCTTGGCTGGGAGAGAATCTGGAGGGCACTGTGCTGCTCTTGGAGAGAAGGCAGGCAAACTACCCAGGGGCAGACAGCATGGAAACAGACATCTAAAGAACACCTGGGGCACACAGTGGAGAGATTAATCACCATCTCAGAGCATGTCCCTGAGAGGAAGTGTTCACAGAGACACCTCTCCAGGAACAAAGGAGCTGGTTGTTGCCATTTCCCTCCCCACCCCTCAGCATAAACACAGTGCCACCTACAGGAAGCAGCACAGCATGGAAACTGGCTGCCTAAGTTATTTACACTAAGCCCCACAGCCCTGCACTCCAGTGGAAATGCCCTTTTCAGTCACACTTACCTTAGTCACAGCACTGTAGGCCCCTCCCCCAGAAGACCAGCACAAACCCCTGCCTATACCATATCTCCCAACCAGAGAGTTCTGCAGGGCCTCTGTTCTGGTGGAGGTGGTGTTAGGTCTGATTTCACAAGCAGATCAAAGCACACTTAGTTAAAACTCCCCACATTCAAGCCAGGTATCAAACACTGCCCAGAGGAGGTAAGGAGAGCCTCTGCAGACAATTGGCCTGAAGGATAGAGCAGCCAGAAAACAATAGCAGAGGGCATGCAGCACATACTAGAGGTACTCCCTGAAGCACCAGACCCTGGATACTAGATGACATCTTCTTCATAAAGTCATTACTTCCAGGAGCAGGAGACATAACTGGCTTTTCTAACACAGAAAGCAGGCAGAGACTTAGACAAAATGAAAAGACAGAGGAATTTATCAGAAATGAAAGAACAAGATAAGGCCACAGCCAGAGATCTAAGTGAAACAGATACAAGTAACATGTCTGATGGAGAATTTAAAGCAACAATCATAAGGGTACTCACTGGGCTTCAGAAGAGAATAGAAGACATCAGTGAGCCCATTACTATAGAGATAAAAGAGGTAAGAAAGAAGATCAGAGATGAAAGAAGCAATCAGAGGTGAAGAGTGCAATAAATGAGATTGGAAATAGGCTTGATGCAATGAATAGCAGGCTGGAAGAAGCAGGGGAACAAATCAATGACCTAGAAGACAATGTAATAGAAAATAATGAAGCTGAACAAAAGAGAGAAAGAAGAATTATGCAATATGTGAATCGACTTAGGGAACATAGTCACTCCATCAAATGTAGTAACATTCATATTATAGGAGCCCCAGAAGAAGAAGAGAGAATATGGGGAAGAAAATTGATTTGAAGAAATAACAGCTGAAAACTTCCCTAATCTGGAGAAGGAAACAGACATCCAGATCCAGGAGGCACAGAGAACGCCCATCAAAATCAACAAAAGCAGGCCAACACCAAGACATATTGTAATTAAATTTGTAAAATGTAGTGATAAAGAACAAAATCCTAAAAGCTGCAAGACAAAAGAAGTCAGCAACTTAAAAGGGAAAACCCATAAGGTTTGCAGGAGACTTTTCAACAGAAACTTTGTAAGACAGAAGACAGTGGCATGATATAGTCAAAGTGCTGAATGAGAAAAATCTGCAATGAAGAATACTCTATCCATCAAGGCTATCATTCAGAGTAGGAGAGATCAAGTTCCGCAAACAGAAACTAAAGAAGTTCATGACCACTAAACCAGCCCTGCAAATATTAAAAGGGATTCTTTGAGTAGAAAGGAGAGACCAACAGTGACAGTATAAAGGTAGGAAACACAAAAGCAGTACAAAATCAATCAAGGAGGGGTGCCTGGCTGGCTCAGTCAGTTAAGCATCCAACTCTTGATTTTGGCGGAGATCATGATCACAGGGTCGTGAGACAGAGCCCCCCTTTGGGCTCCAAGCTAGGCATGGAGCCTGGTTAAGAGTCTCTCTACCCCTCCCTCCACCCACCCACCCCTGCTTATACATGCTCTCTCTCTCTAAAAAAAAAAAAAATCAGTCAAGGAACTCACACACAAAAAAAAGATATAAAATATAATAACATGTACCTGAAATGTGGGGAGGAGAGGAGAAAAGAATGGATTCAAATTTAAATGACCATCAACTTAGGGCACCTAGGTGGCTCAGTTGGTTCAGCGTCTGCCTCAGCTAAGGTCGTGATCCCAGAGTCCTGGGATCGAGTCCCACATCAGGCTCCCTGCTCCATGGGGAGCCTGCTTCTCCCTCTGCCTCTACTTTTCTCTCTCTCTGTCTCTCATGAATAAATAAATAAAATCTTTAAAAATAAATAAATAAATGACCATCAACTTAATATAGACTGCTATTTGCAGAAGAGGTTCTCTATTAACCTAATGGTGACCATATATCAAAAAACACTAATAAACATGAAAAGAATAAAGAGAAAGAAATCCAAACCCATCACTAAAGAAAATGGGCAAAACATGAAAAAGAGAAAGACAAGAAAGGATAAAGGGAAATCTCCAGAAATCAATGACAAAACAAGTAATAAAAAGGCAATAAACACATATCTATCAATAATTACTTTGAAAGTAAATGGACTAAATGCTCCAATCAAAAGTTAATGTGTCAACAATCAAGTGAGATTTACTCCTGGGTTGCAACAATGGTTCAATATTTGCAAATCAATCAATGTGATATATCATAGTAATAAAAGAAAGGATAAGAACCATGTGATCATTTCAATAGATGTAGAAAAAGCATTTGACAAAGTACAGCATCCATTCATGATAAAAACCCTCAACAATGTAGGATTAGAAGGAGCATAACTCAACATAATAAAGGCCATATATGAGAAACCCACAGCTAATATCATCTTAAATGGGGGGTAGGGGGGAAACTGAGAGTTTCTCCTCAATGGTCAGGAACAAGACAGGGATGTCCACTCTCACCACTCTTATTTAACATAGTACTGGAAGTCCTAGCCACAGCAGTCAGACAACAAAAAGAAATAAAAGGTATCCAAATCAGCAAAGAAGAGTAAAACTTTCACTATTTGCTGATGACATGATACTCTATAGAAAATCCAAAAGACTCCACCAAAAAACTGCTAGAACTGATACATGAATTCAGTAAAGTTGCAGGGTACAAAATCAACATACACAAATATGTTGCATTCCTATACACCAATAATGAAGCAGAAGAAACAACATACACAAATCTGTTGCATTCCTATACACCAATAATAAAGCAGAAGAAAGAGAAATTAAGGACTCAATCCCATTTACAATTGCACCAAAAATAAAAGATACCTAGGTATAAACCTAACCAAAGAGGTGAAAGACCTGTACTCTGAAAACTATAAAACAATGATGAAAGAAATTGAAGACAACACAAAGAAATGGAAAGACATTCCATGCTCATGGATTGGAAGAACAAATGTGATTAAAGTGTCTGTACCACCCAAAGCAATCTACACATTTAATGCAATCCCTTTCAAAACACCAACAGCATTTGTCACAGAGCTAGAACAAACAATCCTAAAATCTGTATGGAACCACAAAAGACCCTGACCAGCCAAAGCAACCTTGAAAAAGAAAAGCAAAGCTGGAGGCATCAGAAAGCTATAATGATCAAAATGGGATGGTACTGGCACACAAAAAAATAGACCCATAGATCAATGGAACAGGATAGAAAATCCAGAAATAAACCCACAATTATATGGTCAATTAATCTTCGACGAATCAGGAAAGAATATCGAATGGGAGAAAGACAGTCTCTTCAACAAATGGTGCTGGGAAAACTGGACCAATTACATGCAAAAGAATAAAACTGGACCACTTTCTTTCACCAAACACAAAAATAAAGCCAAAATGGATTAAAAACCTAAATGTGAGTCCTAAAACCATAAAAATCCTAGAAGAGAACACAGACAATAACTTCTTTGGCATTAGCCATAGCAACTTTTTCTAGATATGTCTCTCAAGGCAAGGGAATCAAAGGTAAAAATAAACTATTGGGACTTCATCAAAATAAAAAGCTTCTGCACAGCAAAAGAAACAGTCAATAAAACTAAAAAGCAATGTACCAAATGGGAGAAGATATTCGCTAATGACATATCCAATAAAGGGGAACTGGGACTTTATCCCAAGGACAATGAGTGATCATCAAAAGGTTTTATGCAGGGGAGTCTCACAATCTGGTTGCATTATGGAAGCAGCCCAAGTGTCCATCGATTGATGAATGGATTAAGAAGATGTGGCATATACACACAATGGAATATTACTCGGCTATTAAAAAGAATGAAATCTTGCCATTTGCAAGGATGTGGATGGAGCTAGAGAGTATTATGCTAAGTGAAATAAATCAGTCAGAAAAAGACAAGTACCATATGATTTTACTCATATGTGGAATTTAAGAAACAAAACAGATGAACATCGTGGAAGGGAAGGAAAAATAAAATAAGATAAAAAGAGAGAGGGAAACAAACCTTAAGAGACTCTTAACGATAGAGAACAAACAGGGTTGCTGGAGGGAGGTGGGTGGGGGGATGGGCTAAATGAGTGATGGGCGTTAAGGAGGGCATTTGTTGGGATGAGCACTGGGTGTTGTATGTAAGTGATGAATCACTCAATTCTACTCCTGAAACCAATACTATACTATATGTTAACTAAAATTTAAATTTTAAAAAGTCAGTAAGTTCATATAAAAATCTAAATTTCCGTCTTCACTTCAAAAATTAGAAGTTATCACAAGGGTGCCAGGTTGGTTCAGTCAATAGACCATCCAACTCTTGAATTCAGGGTCATGAGTTCAAGCCCCACATTGGGCACAGAGCTTACTTAGAAGCTATTACAGTGCTGGATTTGGATTTTTGCTTGAGAAAGAAAAGATGAACTGAGTAGCTATAGCTCTCTTTGGACAGAGTCTGCTCTCTCCATTTTGCCAAACCCCACTCCATCATAAGTCACTCATTTATTTGATCTGTCTGATCGCTCATCTGGGGAATGATTAAATGCTGGGGAATGCATTAAAGTCTCTAAACTACAAAAGGCATTCTAAATAAATTTCAATACTATCAAATTGTGTTGTTACTTACAAAATTTCCTAACACAGTATCTAGCACACTGTAGGAGTTGGAAAAATTCTTATTGATCATGTATCTGGAAACGTTCTACACCTATCTTTCTAACTGTACGGTAGCTAGTCTAAGTTCTGGTGTTAAGTCTAAGCCCAATGAGTCCCACCTTTGATAAAGTTGTACCTGATATTTGAAAGTAAGGACTGCTAGTAACTGTATTGATAATTTTAAAACCTTGAAAAATTTGGGAAATGTCAATATATTTGAGCTAAATTTTTATCAATTAGTAATAAATGTACATTTATTCAGTTGGGAAAACATGTTCACCAATATAGATATAGCACTGCTAATATATTTGCTGAGATGACATTAAAGAAAATTACACCAGCTTTCACTTAGTGACAACAATCCATCTCCTTTACATTAAGTACAAACGTTATTTATTTAGACAAAATAGCATTACACACTTTAGTAGAATAGAAATCACTGTGATTTACATTATATTGTGTGCCAGTTTTTAAAAATGCAATAAGATGACTTTAATAATTAATTACACAACAGGAACTAATTGCCTGTCAGAGGGTGATAAGTAGTAGATTGCTAGATGGGAACAAAGTGAATACTGTCATAAACATTCACTCAATTCCCCTGCACTAAAATGCTCACACACACACACATTGATAAGAGGAAGGAAGGCAGATAAAATGATTTTCAATGTAAATATGCAGCTATTGACTTAAAAATTATAAAAATATTCCTTAGATAACATTAACATCTATATTGCCTAGAAACAGAATTAAAAACCATTATCTCATTATCAGCCTAACAATATAATAACCATTAAATATACCACTGATATTTCACATTGTAAATTTCTTTTGAATATATTACTAAATGCATGTTCATACATACAACAAAACTACCAGTATGATAAATTGACAATGGCCTCTCCCTGAAGTTTCTCTCAAAAGAAACTTAGACAACATGAATCTAATAATTCCTGGGGAAAGTGCACTGCTTCTGTGAAAGTATCTGTGGAAATAATTTTTAAAAAGCAAAAATCACTAAGTAATGCTTTTTCTTAAAGTTATCTTGCAATACTCCTTTTGCTTTTCAGAGATTTACAGGCATTGACATTCAAACATGATGAACAAGCTAGTAAGTTTCTATCATAACCAAAAGTCACAATCATATGGAATAAAAATGGTACAATATATATAAAATTGAGTGTTCCTAGGAATAATTTTAGACATTGGAATCCAATGAGTTTATGGAGTAGACAAAACATGAAACAATGGAGACAAATGTCAATAAAATAGAATATACCAAAGATTATTATCAAGTTAAATTTACTTAATATACTTCTTTAACTTACTTAAAAATGGCCTCAAAACTTGGCAGGAAGGGACCAATTCCTAAAACGCAATTCATGAATTAAAAATGACAATGTAAGGATTTACATTATTCAAAATAAGCAGTTCAAAAAAGAATGGTGTAAAGAATAATCACTTGCTGCCCAAAAAAGAATACCTCCAGTCTAGAGAAAATCCTTGTGGGAAGAGAAAATTAGAGGAACCAAAGTGATACAATTATGAAACAGATTAGAGTATAAAGTCTTGAGACAGGAAGAACATAGGTACACTGGAATCCAGTACAGACTAAAACTGGCAACTTAAAAAAAAAAAACTAGTGATGGAAAAGGGAGATTTAGCTATCTATACAACAGGGAGAATTTCATTTTTCTAAAAGCACAGCACTTAACAAGACTTTTACTGAAAATTCTTTGTCTCAGAAGATAAATGGATGAGTAACAGACTAGGTTTTTGTTTTGAGATGAATTACCAGAAAATCATATGAAAATTAGTATAAACAAACATAGTCAATTGCTTGGCTCAAATGACTAAAAATGTAGTGAGGTAGGAGAGTCATCAGACATGACACAAGCAGGAATCTGACTGTTTCTTATTGTTCTCTTAAATAGCAAGCTGGAAATGGGATGGCTATTGTGCTTTCAGACCTCATGTATGCACATGGCAATGTCCAAAGGAAGAGAGCTTTTCTCTTATACCGGGTTTCTCTTAAGTGGGGGAAAACTTTCCTAGAATTGCCCTCCTGCAAACCCACCCCACCTCCCAAAAAAGAAACCTCCCCTTACACGTTATAGGGTAAAACTTGGTCACATACAAATTCCCTATGGCCAGGAGCATTCTATGTGCTGATTGATATATGCCTGATTTCTAAACTCCTAACTGGCAAATAAGTAGACTTGCCTTATACTGATCAGGCCCACTTCTGGAGTTGGGGGATGGGATCAGCTTCCACTGAGGGACAGGAGCTACAATCCAGACTAAAGATGGATATCAGAATATATTAGGAAGGATGTAACAAAGAATCTGACTCCATTTTTTATGTTTGCTGACAAGTTTCAAGCTCCACCCCTCTTTTTTCCCCTCTTGTACCACAACTGGACAAGCAAATAAGAAAGCCTGTGTGTGAGACACCTGGGTGGCTCAGTCGGTTAAGCATCTGCCTTCGGCTCAGGTCATGATCCCAGGGTCCTGGGATGGAGTCCCCATTTGAGCTCCTTACTCAGCGGGGAGCCTGCTTCTCCCTCTGCCTGACACTCCCCCGGCTTGTGCTCTCTCTCTCTCTCTGGCAAATAAATAAATAAATCTTTAAAAAAAGAAAAAAGAAACTCTGTGTGCTATCTCCTTTGGTATCACCAGGAAGTTGATCTCTAGCCTGGCCCATTTATGGGAATCCTCACCCCAGCCCCACCCCTTAACCATAATAAAAGCAAAAGCCAGTTGCTCCTCCTAGCTTTTAAGTCATTTTCTGACCTGTTTCGGAGCCACCCAGCTGTTCCCAGAAAGCCTCGTTATGTCATTAAATCTCTTCATATCCTCTCGGTGCCTACTGGCATTAGCAATCTCAACAATGGAAAGAATGCTGGGTGGGGAATTCATCTCTCCATTGTAGGGCGATTACAACAGAGGGTAGTGGTTGCTGGGTGAATAGTCAACATTGTGCTCCAATACGCAACATAAAGAATGGAATCACAACTCTTAATTCTGACCAGAAAATGACAGTGATTTGAATAATATAGGAAACTTCATCATTCTAGGAGTTTGTAATAGTGAAGAAATGGAAAGCTGATATTGCCTACCTGGATGGAGATAGTGTCAGATGCCCCAGGTCAAGGGTTTAGTCCCACAGGACACCACCCCACTGCAGACACCATTCCCAAGTTGAGACTGTAATGTGCACTTCTGACTGGATAGCCATAAATTAGAGGTTCCCACGACCCCTCCTTGGGTTCGACTGATTCACTAGAGTGGCTCACAGAACTCAAGAAAACATTTTACTTACTAGTTTATCAGTTTACTATAAAAGCATATAACTCAAGAATAGCCAGATGAGGGACGCCTGGGTGGCTCAGTTGGTTAAGCGACTGCCTTCGGCTCAGGTCATGATCCTGGAGTCCCGGGATCAAGTCCCGCATCGGGCTCCCTGTTCAGCAGGGAGTCTGCTTCTCCCTCTGACCCTCCCCTCTCTCATGTGTGCGCTCTCTCTCACTCATTCTCTCTCTCTCAAACAAATAAAATCTTAAAAAAAAAAAAAAAAAAAAGAATAGCCAGATGGAAGAGATGTCTAGGGTAAAGTATGGGAAGGGGCACAGAGCTCCATGCCCTCACTGGGCCTGCCACTCTCCAAGTATCTCCATGTGTTCACCAGCCCGGACACTCCCCAAACCTCATTCTATTAGGGTCTTCATTGAGGTTTCATCATGTAGGTATGACCAATTGTTAACTCTATTTCCATCCTCTCTCTCCTCTCTGGAGAATGAGGGGTAGGGCTAAAAATTCCCAATTTGAATTATGGCTTGATCTTTTGATGACCAGCCTACAACCAGGAAATCTCCGAGACTCACTTCATTAGAAGAAAAGATACTCCTATCAGCCAGAAAATTATTAAGGCATTTAGGATCTCTGTGTCAGGAATCAGGGTCAAAGGCCAAATATTAGGCTCCAGTGACAGACCCTCACCCGAAGAGGGAGCTCGCTATGGCTGCAGAAGGGGCCACCCCTTGCCTGACCACAAGAAATTGATGGAATCTTTAAACATCTGCTACAGGAAGACAATGAAACTAGTGACTTGGGACAGTAGAAGAACCCACAGGAGGAAGTTTCACATTTGGTCTCTTCTGATTTGTTTAGTGTATATTTTTCTGGGGTCGTTGTTACCCTATAAGCATTTTGTTCTCTCATTCATCTATTGTCCTCTGGACAAAATGACAAGATGGAAAAAACCACCTCAAAAAAAAGAACAAGAGGCAGTACTGACTGCCAGGGACCTAATCAATATGGACATTAGTAAGATGTTGGAACTAGAGTTCAGAATGACAGTTATAAAGATACTAGCTGGACTTGAAAAAAGCATGGAAGATACTAGAGAAACCCTTTCTGGAGAAATAAAAGAACTAAAATCTAACCAAGTCGAAAACAAAAAGGCGATGAATGAGGTGCAATCAAAAATGGAGGCTCTAACTGCTAGGATAAATGAGGCAGAAGAGCGAATTAGCGATACAGAAGACCAAATGATGAAGCATAAAGAAGCTGAGAAAAAGATAAACAACTACTGGATCACGAGGGCAGAATTCGAGAGATAAGTGATACCATAAGATGAAACAGTATTAGAATAATTGGGATCCCAGAAGAAGAAGAAAGAGAGAGAGGGGCAGAAGGTATATTGGAGCAAATTATAGGAGAGAACTTCCCTAATTTGGGGAAGGAAACAGGCATCAGAATCCAGGAGTCACAGAGAATCCCCCTCAAAATAAAAAAAAATAGGTCAACACCCAGACATATAATAGTAAAACTTACCAGTCTCAGAGACAAAGAGAAAATCCTGAAAGCAGCTTGGAACAAGAGGTCTGTAACCTACAATGGTAGAAACATTAGATTGAAAACAGACCTATCCACAGAGACCTGGCAGGCCAGAAAGGACTGGCAGGATATATTCAGAGCACTAAATGAGAAAAATATGCAGCCAAGAAGACTATATCCAGCTAGGCTGTCACTGAAAATGGACAGATAAAAAACTTTCAGGACAAACAAAAAATAAAAGAATTTGCAAACACAAAACCAGCCCTACAAGAAATATTGAAAGGGGTCCTCTAAGCAAAGAGAAAGCCTAAAAGTAACATAGACCAGAAAGGAACACAGACAATATACAGTAAAAGTCACCTTAGAGGCAATACAATGGAACTAAATTCATATTTTCCAATAGTTACCCTGAATGTAAATGGGCTAAATGCCCCAATCAAAAGACACAGGCTATCAGATTGGATAAAAAAAACAAGACCCACTGATACGTTGTCTGCAAGAGACTCTTTTTAGGCCCAAAGACACCCCCAGATTGAAAGTGAGGGGTGGAAAACCATTTACCATGCTAATGGACACCAAAAGAAAGCTGGGGTGGCAATCCTTATATCAGACAAATTAGATTTTAAACCAAATAGTATACTAAGAGATGAGGAAGCACACTATATCATACTTAAAGGGTCTATCCAACAACAAGATCTGACAACTGTAAATATTTATGCCCCTAACATGGGAGCAGCCAATTATATAAGGCAATTAATAACAAAAGCAAAGAAACATATCAACAACAATACAATAATAGTGGGGTACTTTAACACCCCCCTCACTGAAATGGACAGATCATCTAAGCAAAAGATCAACAAGGAAATAAAGACTTTAAATGACACACTGGACCAAATGGACTTCACAGATATATTCAGAAAATTCCATCCCAAAGCCACAGAATACACATTCTTCTCTAGTGCCCATGGAACATTCTCCAGAATAGATCACATCCTAGGTCACAAATCAGGTCTCAACCAGTACCAAAAGACTGCAATCATTCCCTGCATATTTTCAGACCACAATGCTTTGAAACTAGAACTCAATCACAAGAGGATAGTTGGAAAGAACTCAAATACATGGAGGCTAAAGAGCATCCTACTAAAAATTAATGGGTCAACCAGGAAATTAAAGAAGAATTAAAAAAATTCATGGAAACAAATGAAAATGAAAACACAACTATTCAAAATCTTTGGGATGCAGCAAAGGCAGTCCAGGGAGGAAAGTATATAGCAATACAAGCCTTTCTCAAGAAACAAGAAAGGTCTCAAATACACAACCTAACCCTACACCTAAAGGAGCTGGAGAAAGAACAGCAAATAAAGCCTAAACCCAGCAGGAGAAGAGAAATAATAAAGATCAGAGCAGAAATCAATGAAATAGAAACCAAAAGAACAGTAGAACAGATCAACGAAACTAGGAGCTAGTTCTTTGAAAGAATTAACAAGATTGATAAACCCCCTGGCCAGACTTATCAAAAAGAAAAGAGAAAGGACCCCAATAAATAAAATCATGAATGAAAGAGGAGAGATCACAACCAACACCAAAGAGGGCACCTGGGTGGCTCAATTGTTAAGCGTCTGCCTTTGGCTCAGGTCATGATCCCAGGGTCCTGGGATCGAGCCCCGCATCAGGCTCCCAGCTCAGTGGGAAGCCTGCTTCTCCCTCTCCCTCTGCTGTTCCCCCTGCTTGTGTTCTCTCTCTCTTTGTCAAATAAATAAATAAAATCTTAAAAAAAAAAAAACAACCAACACCAAAGAAATACAAACAATTATAAGGACATATTATAAGCAACTCTATGCCAGCAAATTAGATAACCTGGAAGAAATGGATGCATTCCTAGAGATGTATCAACTACCAAAACTGAACCAGGAAGAAATAGAAAACCTGAACAGACCTAGAACCACTAAGGAAATTGAAGCAGTAATCAAAAATCTCCCAACAAACAAGAGCCCAGGGCCAGATAGCTTCCCACAGGAATTCTACCAAACATTTAAAGAAGAATTAATACCTATTCTTCTGAAACTGTTCCAAAAAATAGAAATAGAAGGAAAACTTCCAAACTCATTATATGAGGCCAGCATTATCTTGATCCCAAAACCAGACAAAGACCCCATCGAAAAGGAGAATTACAGACCAATATCCTTGATGAACATGGATGCAAAAATTCTCACCAAAATACTAGCCAATAGGATCCAACAGTACATTAAAAGGATTATTCACCACGACCAAGTGGGATTTATCCCTGGGCTGCAAGGTTGGTTCAACATCCACACATCAATCAATGTGATACAATACATTAACAAAAGAAAGAACAAGAACCATATTATCTTCTCAATAGATGCAGAAAAAGCATTTGACAAAGCACAGCATCCTTTCTTGATTAAAACTCTTCAGAGTGTAGGGATAGGGGGTACATACCTCAATATCATGAAAGCCATCTATGAAAAACCCAAAGCAAATATCATTCTCAATGGGGAAAAACTGAGATCTTTCCCCCTAAGGTCAGGAACACGGCAGGGATGTCCACTATCACCACTGCTGTTCAAAACAGTACTAGAAATCCTAGCCACAGCAATCAGACAACAAAAAGAAATAAAAGGCATCCAAATCGGCAAAGAAGAAGTCAAACTCTCACTCATTTTTCAGATGATATGATACTTTGTGTGGAAAACCCCAAAGACTCCCAAAACTGCTAGAACTCATACAGGAATTCAGTAAAGTGGTAGGATAGAAAATCAATGCACAGAAATCAGTGGCATTCCTATACACCAACAACAAGACAGAAGAAAGAGAAATTAAGGAGTCGATCCCATTTACAATTGCACCCAAAACCATAAGATACCTAGGAATAAATCTAACCAAAGAGGCAAAGAATCTGTACTCAGAAAACTATAAAATACTCATGAAAGAAATTGAGGAAGACACAAAGAAATGGAAAAACGTTCCATGCTCATGGATTGGAAGAACAAATATTGTGAAGATGTCAATGCTACCTAGAGCAATCTACACATTTAATGCAATCCCTATCAAAATACCATCCACTTTTTTCAAAGAAATGGAACAAATAATCCTAAAATTTGTATGGAACCAGAAAAGACCCCGAATAGCCAGAAAAATGTTGAAAAAGAAAAGCAAAGTGGTGGCATCACAATTCCAGACTTCAAGTTCTATTGCAAAGCTGTAATCATGAAGACAGTATGGTACTGGCACAAAAACAGACACATAGATTAATGGAACAGAACAGAGAGCCCAGAAATGGACCCTCAACTCTATGGTCAACTCATCTTTGACAAAGCAGGAAAGAATGTCCAATGGAAAAAAGAGTCTCTTCAACAAATGGTGTTAGGAAAATTGGACAGCCACATGCAGAAGAATGAAACTGGACCATTTCCTTACACCACACACAAAAATAGACTCCAAATGGTTGAAAGACCTCAATGTGAGACAGGAGTCCATCAAAATCCTAAAGGAGAACACAGGCAGCAACCTCTTCGACCTCAGCTGCAGCACCTTCTTCCTAGAAACATCGCCAAAGGCAAGGGAACCAAGGGCAAAAATGAACTATTGGGACTTCATCAAGATACAATGATGTAATGTATGGTGATTAACACAACATAATAATAAAAATAATAAAAAATAAAAAAAGCTTTTGCACAGCAAAGGAAACAGTCAACAAAACCAAAAGACAACCAACAGAATGGGAGAAGATATTTGCAAATGACATATCAGATAAAAGGCTAGTATCCAAAATCTATAAAGAACTTATCAAACCCAACACCCAAAGAACAAATAATCCAATCAAGAAATGGCCAGAAGACATGAACAGACATTTTTCCAAAGACATCCAAATGGCCAACAGACACATGAAAAAGTGCTCAACATCTTTCGACGTCAGGGAAATCCAAATCAAAACCTCAATGAGATACCACCTCACACCAGTCAGAATGGCTAAAATTAACAAGTCAGGAAACGACAGATGTTGGGGAGGATGTGGAGAAAGGGGAACCCTCCTACACTGTTGGTGGGAATGCAAGCTGGTGCAGCCCCTCTGGAAAAAAGTATGGAGGTTCCTCAAAAAGTTGAAAATAGAGCTACCGTATGACCCAGCAATTGCACTACTGGGTATTTACCCCAAGGATACAAATGTAGTGATCCGAAGGGGTATGTGCACCCCAATGTTTATAGCAGCAACGTCCACAATAGCCAAACTATGGAACGAGCCAAGATGTCCATCAATAGTTGAATGGATAAAGAAGACATGGTATACATATACAATGGAATATGAGGCAGCCATCAAAAAAAACCAAAATCTTGCCATTTGCAACAATGTGGATGGAACTAGAGGGTATTATGCTGAGCGAAATAAGTCAATCAGAGAAAGACATGTATCATATGATCTCACTGATATGAGGAATTCTTAATCTCAGGAAACAAACTGAGGGTTGCTGGAGTGGTGGGCGGTGGAAGGGATGGGGTGGCTGGGTGATGGGCACTGGGGAGGGTATGTGCTATGGTGAGCGCTATGAATTGTGTAAGACTGATGAATCACAGACCTGTACCTCTGAAACAAATAATACATTATATGTTAAAAAAAAAAAAAAAAGATAGTAGGAAGGGAAAAATGAAGGGGGGGAAATCAGAGGAGGAGACGAACCATGAGAGACTATGGACTTCGAGAAAAAAACTGAGGGTTCTAGAGGGGAGAGGGGTGGGAGGATGGGTATTAAAGAGGGCACATATTGAATGGAGCACTGGGTGTTATACACAAACAATGAATCATGGAACACTACATCAAAAACTAATGATGTAATATATGGTGATTAACATAATATAATAAAATTAAGTTAAAAAGTGTAAAAAAAGAAGGCCAAATATTAGAACAAAATATACTCCTAGTGCTCTTCTTGTGAAATTACAAGGCTTTTAGGAGCTCTGTGCCAGGAACCTGGGGCAGAGACCAATATACATTTTTTCTATTTCAAAAATGCATATATTTTTGAATCAGCAATGTAATTTCTAGGTATTTGCACTCTACTTATATTAATATGCATGTTCATAGTTCTATGCTCTCAGCAATACTGGTTGCAATAATGGAAACCTGGGAACATTCTAATTATCCCTCAGTAGGAACCTGGATAAATAATTTATGGTAAAGCCATCCAAAGGAATACTGGATAGACAATAAAAAGGAAAAGCAGAATGTATATGTAATACTCTGGAAACATAATCATCATGTATTTTAATTAAAGAGGAAATGTTGTAATAAATATTTACAGTACAATACATTTCTATTTTTTAAAAAAATATATTAAAATTGGTTAACTCTGGGCAGTGAGACTGTGAGAGCTCGTGTAAGAAGAAGATCCTCAAACTTTTTGTTTCATAGAGATCTTTAATGTTTGAATTGCGTATGGTCCTTTTGCAGTCCTATATTTATCGAATTTTAAAGGAGCTCATATTTTGAGTTTTAAGATGTAAAGGAATGGTCATTGATCACAGTGAAGAAGAAACAAGTGAGGAATGTAAGGAGAAGAATTTGTAGAAGGAGTGAAGAAGGGAAACACACTCCAGGATGGATTCAATATAGTAATAATTGCAAAAGTTGAAACCCTAAATAGGCTGCATGCAACCTGCCCTCAAAAAAAAAAAAAAAAAAAAAAACGGGCGCCTGGGTGGCTCAGTCGTTAAGCGTCTGCCTTCGGCTCAGGTCATGATCCCAGTGTCATGGGATCGAGCCCCGCATCGGGCTCCCTGCTCTGCAGAAGCCTGCTTCTCCCTCTCCCACTCCCCCTGCTTGTGTTCCTGCTCTATCTCTCTCTGTCAAATAAATAAATAAAATCTTAAAAAAAAAAAAAAAACCCAAAACAAAACAAAAAACAAATAAACCTCCATAAAAATATAAAATGTCTTTCTTCTGCCTAAAAGCTACCATTTATATAGACACCTTTACAGAATCATCATCTCCATGCACTAAACTTACTTTCTTTGTGGAGCCACTCCCACTCAAAAGACTTCCTTAATACTGTACTGAAAAAAGGGAAAGGATACTCGAGTGAGCTGGCGATGCTAGATGGTCAAGCTCTAGGAATTCATAAAGGACCGAAGGTTTAGCACATTAAAGCAAGATTGATTTGGTACGGTATCAGGAGGGAGTTAGACAAAGTATAGCATTGCCAACTGCAGCCAAATGTATTAAAATTGCATGCCATACAGGTTCCAAAATTGAAAACCTTACCATTGGAAGTTGCAGTCAAGTCGATTTTAAATCAATTTAAAGAAAGATTTCCTAAGAGCCTTTTAACCAGCCACCTTGCCTCTGGCATGGACTCACTGCCATCCATCCTTTGCAAGGCATCCAGAATGATCTTTCTATGACACAAATTCAGTTAACTGTCATTCTGCTTGAGGTAAAGAATGAGTATAATATTACTAATTATAGATATTAAAATACAATTAGCAGGGAACTCAAAGAGGGTAGAAAACTTCACACTCTGGTTTCTCCCCCAATAGCAGACTCCTTTCTTAAGGTAAAATGGCTTTAAATATAATTACTTATACATGATTGCTTTTCATTATTCATTTTGTAAGATAATTAGAAGAGCTACTTAGGTTTTGCGCATGCTTTTGTTTAGGGTCAGTGAACCATAAGAAAAGGGCACACACCCTGGGGTACATACTTGGAATATCAAAGGTTGAAATAGTAGGATATTTCAGAATTCTACTTAACTGTGTTGTCATCTTTCAGTAAGACTTGCCAACCCACACTCTTTCCCACCACCACCACCACTAAAATCTTTTCATGAGAACGATGGAATTAATGAGAGAAAACTGGGGAAGTTATTGTAATTTGGAAATGAGGAAATACTTGGGAACACCTCCTTTCTGAGTCACAGTTGAATAGAGGGTATAATCTGACTGCCATGTGATAGAAAAAGTAACAATAAAATCTTTTAAGATTTTGCTTACCGAATTATCTTTCATTTTCAGTTATATCCGTAATCAAAAGATCCATGAATACATGAGGAATGAGCTTTCATCTCATGATAACTCCTCTGCCTTTGGGACTATGCCCAAACTGCTTAACAGGGATTAAATACCAAGATCTCTAGAATCTGGGCACCTTCATTTTTTTTTTTTTTTAAGTAGGCTCTATGCCCAAGCTGGGGCTTGAGATTGAGAGTCCTATGCTCTACCGACTGAGCCAGCCAGACAGCCCTGGGCGCCTTCATTTTTTTTAATCCTTATCTCAGTCTGCCCCATTCTGAAACCCTGGACTCCAGTAAGCCTCAACTTTCACTGTTTTTTCTATGTAAAATACCATCCAACTCCTGTGCCCACACCATCTATCTAGTCGTTTTTAACAATTAAAGCATCTCCTCTTCTATCAAATCTTTCCTAAGCCAACCTCCCCCTTTAGAAAAGAATTATACCCTATATATGTTCTCTAAAACCTACAACACTCCCATGCCTTATTTATTCATATGTTACCCTCTATCAGGCTCAAGTCATTGAGAGCCAAGACTTTGCTATTAGAATTTGTTTTCTATGCAAAGGGGGTTCCAGATGGCAGCATAGTAAGTCCTTGAACTCACCTCCCCCCACTGACAAAACAAATTCATAGCTACATATGGAATGATTTTTCTCTGAAAAGGACCTGAGAGCTAGATAGACAGTTCTTCCACAACAAAACACAAAGGGACACATTGAAAAGGGTAAGAGAGGCAGAGACATGGTCTTACCCAGGACCCTACCCCAAATGCAGTGGCCCCACAATCTGGAGGGAACACAAAAATACAGAACTCTCCCTTAAGTAGTGAAGGGATTGTACCCCACATCAGGCACCCTGACTCTGGGGACTGGCACAAAAGATAAGTCTCCAAAACATCTGTTTTTGAAAATCAACAGGGATTAAAACCAGGAGAATCATAGAACTATAAGAAACAGAGATTCTGCTCTTAAAGAGTTCATGCACAAACCCACTCACCCTGAGATCCAGTGCAAAAGCAAAAGACTGAAAATCTCCTGGACCATAAATGAGGAAAACCCACTTAGTAATTCTAAAGTTACTTCCAGAGAGGCAGGAAATTGTGGGGACTTTATCTATGGACAGAATTGGTGGCAGACACCATTTTTGCAAGCTCATCCTAACTTGCTGGTAACAGAGCTGACAGGTGCCATTTTTGCTGCTCTCCTTCTAGCCCGCTAGCACTGGAGGGCATGATCTGCCTACCCCCCACCATAACCAGACTGGATCAGTGCCCCGTGTCCCTAGGGTACACAGCACCCATGCCACAACAGAGCCAGGTGAGCACCCCAAGTCCCGCCCAACATGCAGAGAGATGGAGCTGCAACCAGATTGGGTGAGTGCCCAGACCTCTGCCCACACTGCACAGAAACTGAGCCACAACCAGCAGTTGAGACTGCCAAAGCCTAGTGACAACAGCTCCAGGCAAGTGCTCCAAGCGCTGTTCTCCCTGCACAGCAGACAGGCTGCAACCAAGTCGGGCAAGCATTTTGAGTTCTGCTCTCCCCATGCAGTGGCTGAGCCCTGTCACAACTGGCAGGCATAGGCAGCTAACACAAGGGATGCCCACAGAGTTTCTGGCTATGGTGGCCAAGGGAGATGGCATTTCTGGGACATCTACACAAGACTACTCCTTCAAGACTGGGAGAGGTAGCTGTTTCACCTAATACAGAAGAGACAGGCAAAATGAGGAGACATAGGAATATGTGTCAAATAAAAGAACAAGGCAAATTCCCAGAAAAAGACCTTAATGAAACATAAATGAGCAACCTACCTGATAATGGAAATAGAATACACAACAGAAATAAAAAATGCTCACCAATCTCAGGAGATAAATGGATGAACACAGGGAGATCTTCAACAAGATAGAAAATATAAGACAGTACCCAAGAGAAGTTATAACTGAAATGAAAAATACACTAGATGCATTCAATAGCAGAATGAAATAGAAGCATGAATCAGCAAGCTGGAAGTCAAAGTAATGGAAAACATACAGAGCAACAAAATGAAAAAAGAATTAAGAGAAGTGAGGATACCTTAGGACCTTTGGGATAACAACAAGCAGACTAACATTTGCATTATAGGGGTCCCAGAAGGAGAAGAGACAAAGGAACTACAAAAACGGCCAGTAAACACTTAACAAAATGACAATAAATATGTACCTATCAATAATTGCTTTAAGTGTAAATGGACTAAATTCTCCAATCAACAGACACAGGGTGGGTAAATGGATAGAAAAACAAAACCCTTCTAAATGCTGCCTGCAAGAGACTCAAACATGAACACATACAGAATGAAAGTGAAGGGGTGGATAAAGATATTCTCTGAAAATGGAAATGAAAACAAAGCTGTGGCAGCAACACTCATACTAGACAAAATAGACTTTAAAACAAAGACTGAACAAAAAACAAAGAAGGGCATTACATAATGATAAAGGGGTCCATCCAACAAGAGGATATAACATTTATAAACATCTATGCACCAAAAATAGAAGTACCTAAACATATAAAGCAAATATTAACAGAAATAAAAGGAGAAATAGACAGCAATACAATAGTAGGAAACTTTTAATGTCCCACTTACAACAATGGAGAGGCCATCCAGACAGAAATACGATGTTAAATTTTTTTCAAATGTTTTTCCCTGCACCTATTGAGATGATCATGATATTTACCTTTTATTTCATTAATGTGGTATATCATGTCTTCTAATTTGCATATGTTGAACCATCTTTGCATCCCAGGGATAAATCCCATTTGGTCATGGTGTATGGTCCTGTTAATGTGCTGTTGAATTCCATTTGCTGGTATTTTTTGAGGATTTTTGCATCTGTTTCATCAAGGATATTGTCCTATAGCTTTCTTCTCATGCAGTGTCCTTATCTGGGTTTAGTATCAGGGTAATGCTGGTCTCATAAAATGAATCTGGCAGTGTTCCTTCCTTTGCAATTTTTTGGAAGAGTTCAAGAAGCATCGGCATTAATTCTTTAAATGTTCAGTACAATTCACTTGTGAAGCTATCCTGTACTGGACTTTTATTTCTTGGAAGCTTTTTGATTACTGAATCAATCTCCTTACTTATTATTAAACTGTTCATATTTTCTATGTCTTTGTGATTCAGTTTTGGTAAGTTGTATGCTTCTAGGGATTTATCCATTTTTTTCTACATTATCCAATGTATTGGTTAGGAAAAAAAAAGAAACAGAGCCCATCTGTTGAGTTTTTAAAATTTTAGTTATTGTTTCTTACTGTTCTAAAATTCCATTTGACTTTTCTTTATATCTTCTATTTCTTTTTTGAGACTGTGTTTTCATTTATGCCATGCATGTTCATAAGTGCTGATGTGAAGCATTTTTATGATGACTGCTTTAATCTTTGTCAGATAAATCTAGTATCTGTCATCTCTGTGTTGCATCTATTGATTCTTGATTCTTTTTTTTTCATTGAGTATGAGATATCCATGGTCCGTGGTATGAGTCTTTTTTTTTATTAAAACCTGAATATTTTGGACAAAATGTTATGAGATCCTGAATGCCATTTAAACATTCAGTTTTAGCTGGCTTCCTCTGACTCTACTGTGGCAGGGAAAGAGAGGTGTGTCACCTTGCTACTGCCAGGTGGAGGTAGAGGTCCACTTTCTCCATCTGGCCCCTACTGACACTGAGGGGGAGGCTCCTCATTACAGGGAGCATACAGGATTGCATGTTTGTCTCCCCATTAGGCTTTTGTTGATACTTCTGTGGCAAGAAGAAGTAGGAGTGCCTCATTACTGCTCCCCATGTAGCCTCACTCTGACACTGTGTGGGGTGGTGGCCTTGTCACTGGGCCTCCTCTGATACCACTATAGCAGGGAGGCAGATGGGCACCATATTGCTTTATGGTGAGAGTGAAAGTATCAGCTGGCTCTCCACATGATGGTCTCTAATGACACTGTGGGTTGAAGGGATACCATGTTATCAGATGGAGGTGATCAAAGTCCATTACCCAACTCAGTTCTCTAATACAACCTGGGCAGGGTACACGGTGGTTGGGGTGCCTCATTAAAGACTGATGAGGGTAGAAGTCCATATCAACACTTAGCTTCCGCTGGCATTGGTGAGGATGGATCCACAGTGCTTTCTGTGGTGTCTGGCTAGAGTGGAGTGACTATATTCTAAAAGTTTTTTGTCTTGCTAGGTTGCCCCTTTCCTGATCCTTTGAGTGGAGAGAACAGGCTGTTATGGGGCTATTTGTCTGCACTTGTTGGTATTCTGGGTTGTTGGCTTCTTCATATCCAATTCTGGGCTGTATGAAGCAAAAAGGAAATCCAGGAACATCTCTGTGTTGTTCCTTGGATCTCAAAGCCCCTAGCCAGTCTACCTTTTTCTCTCCACCTCTTGAAATCTATTTTTGATGCCTTGAGTTTTTGTTGTACTTACTGGGAAGAACAGGAGGAAGTATGTCTACTCCATCATCCTGGAAGCAGAAGTCTCCAATTTGTATTTTAGTGCCAGATCAATTCCCAGCCACCCTTGCAGCGGGTCATGGGTGTGACAGACTCTTAGACAATGATATCTAAGGATAAGCCTGCTAGGAGGTTTCTGGGGAAGATTTTCCTCCTTTATAGAAGAGATACATGAGGCAAAATCTGTGAACATGATCGGTATTTCCCGCCTACAAATATGGTCAGTGAGAATTTAATGTTTGGCAGCCATTTTACAACCAGGAAGATACAGGTCTGAAGTTGAAAACCAACATGCTGGGTATAGCAGAGCAGAAAGACAGCAAGAAACAAGGCCCTTGAAGTTGTCATTTAGCCTTGAATGAACCTGCTTTAGTCTTGATGTTACACGCGATAATAAATGCCCTTAATCTTTAAGCCACTTTTAGTTGGATATTGTCTATATAGCCAAAATCATCTTGATACACTATGTTACAACCTATTCTAAGTTTAGGATCCTCACGTAAATGTTCTATCTAAACTAACAATTTCTGGATACTTAAATTTCATTCTTGAAAATAAAAACAGACTGTCTTCTAAAATATATCCTGATATTTGCTGCCTAAGCAGCACGGATATTAAATCTCCACTAGTCAAAACTCTAGTACTTAAATTTTAACCTACTATAGAAAATGTGCCCTTCAGTGACTTTTTAGAAATCTAAGATGAAGTCTTTAAAATGTTAGTTGCTTTTCTGTCATTATACTGAACTCATAATATGAAACTAGATATGAACATTTTAATCTGAATATGATGGTTTGCTATAGTATCTTAGATTTACTTTCAAGACTTGATAGGTTGATAATCTAGCTCAAAATTTAGTTTTTCACAGAAGATTAAACCAGGTTGACCTAAATTTAACAATGCTCTGAAAAGATAATATTTTGTGATATCCTAAAATATCCCAGTGTAGAATCATTAACAAACAGTAAACTTTTGAGTTTAGAAACATTCAGCTGAAGTAAAATGAAATAAAATATATCTTGGCTTCAAACACAAAAATAAGGAGCTCTTGATTTTCTCAAGGGAAGAAATCCATTTAAGAAATGCAGAAACAGCTTCTAAGTTCTTTTTAACTTGGTGAATAATTCACAGAATCAATTTTTCTATCAGTAGCATTATATAACAGAAATCATTCAGAAAACATGAATTCATTTGAATACTGCATGGGCCAATGTTGTGTGAACTGTATCCTAGGCATAAAACAATATAGATAACTAACTCTAGCTATATAAAATGATGTAATTATAAGTACTCTGTTTTAGGGGTTCCTGGGTGGCTCAGCTGGTTAAGCGTCTGACTCTTGATCTCAGCTCAGGTCATGATCTCAGGGTCCTGGGATGGAGCCCCACATCAGGCTCTGCGCTCAGTGGAGAGTCTGCTTGAGGATTCTCTACCTCCCTCTACCTCTGCCCCTCCCCCCTGTTCTCTCTCTCTCAGATAAATAAATCTTTAAAAAAATAAATAAGGGACACCTAGGTAGTTCAATCAGTTAAGCAGCCAACTCTTGATTTCAGCTCAGGTCATGATCTCAGGGTCCTGGGATCAAGGCTAACATTGGGCTCCCCACTCAGTGGGATTCTGTTTCTCCCTCTCCCTCTGCCCCTCCCACCACTTGTGCATTCTCTCTATACATATAAAATAAATAAATCTTTAAAAAATATAAATAAGTATTCTGTTTTAGTGTTGAGTATATCTTACAAAGGCATATGCAATGGGCCATTATTGTCTGATCGCTTTCTCATATTAGCTAGGCCTAATATATATTAGGTAGTTCCTTTGGAGCTTCTCTTTAAAGTTCCAGGTCTGTCTCTTGTCTCATTTATTATTATTATTTTTTAAGTAGGCTCTATGCCCAACATGGGCTCAAACTCACAGCCCCAAGATCAAGAGTCACATGCTCTACTGACTGAGCCAGCCAGGTGCCCCTCTTGCCTCATTTTTAGTGTATGATGACAGAGGGCAAATAACAGGGTGCCAGAGCAATCCTAAGAGTTTTGACCAACTGAGGTAATGAAACCACTAGCATCTAAATCATAATTCACGCGTCAAGGTATAGAGGTGAATGAATATGAGAATGCCAACAAGAATGACAATGAGAAGCAATGGGTCAAAATGAATACAAAGTATGTGTTCTAAACTTACCATGGAAAAGAAATAATCCTGTGACTAGATTTTTATAAGCTCATAGAGTATGTTTGTGTGCATGGGGAAGAACCATTTAAAGAGGCCATAAAAATGGAAAATAATGTTTTTGACTCAATAGATGAAATAATAATAGAAAAGACTTAACAATGAAGGTACTCCACTTCTCAGAACCATGAGTTATTCCACTAGGAATCATTTAAAATATTACTTTTTTCTTCATTTTCACAACTAAAATGGAACGAGTATGTATAAAGGAAAAACATCACATATACATTGAGGGCCTACCATAATTTTAGTTGCCTGTCTTCACTTGTATATAAATAGAAAGTTAAAATTATCACAACCAAAGCCACGTGTCAGGTGCTTTCAGGAATATTAGGAAGTATCAAGCACTATTCCTGTTCCAAGGATGTCACATTCCTACGCTGGGGATGAGATACACATATGCAGCTGGTAAGTAACAATAACGTCAATTTCAAAATTTCTACTGAGGAGCAGAATGACAATAAATGCTCACTTCAGAGGAGGAAAAGGGCAAGAGATTGGGAGGTAATTATGGGTAGGAGAGGATGAGGCAGGCTTGATGGAGAGAATGGAAGTGAAGTCTTTTGAAAAGAAGAGGGATTCCATCAAAGTCATTATAGTATGGTTATCTGGCCATGCAAATCAGGTGGATGGAAGTTGGGGTGATGTGGGGAGTAGGCTTAAAAGTAGACAGACACATTAATAAATTGCCATGGTAACCCACACATAGAAAGATGAGAACCAACCTACATGTGGAGGGTAATTGTTGGGAACTAATATATCATAAAAATTTATATTATAAGTGGAAAGTGACATGGAGCCTACTATAAGTAAAGGTCCCTCTGATGTTTTTTGACAGCATCTAGGAAGAACCAAAGTGATTGCAAATTTGGTCCTCCAGCAAGTGACAAAATAGGGATATGTTTGGGCATATGTCACCTCAGATGGAGAGCAAGAACCAAAACTACAGGAAGAGAAGATCAAAACAGATACGAGATATATGAAATAGTAGTGAATGGAACATATAAAGCCTTCTTCTGTAGATATTTTTAGGAAAAGAGGTGTGTGTGTGTGTGTGTGTGTGTATGCACACAAACCCACACCCCAGGACATACTCACGCCATGTGGGTCACATCAAGAGAAATTAACTTGATAACATGTTTAGGTGGTTTCCAGCCTATGATTTCTGGGTACCATATCCATTTAATTAAAAAGCTATTCAATGTGCACAGAAGATATTATAAAGGGTATTAATATTAAAATAAAGAAAATTGCAGAGTCATTTAAAAATCATTATCAAACATTTAAATTTCCATTTAAAAAAATGGAACAATGAATCTTTAAAGGCTCCTAAATGGGTGGCACTCCACATTGTATATTCCAATACTTATGAATAGCCAATTGTAAGTAATCCAAATTTCAAAAGACAACTGGCCTGGGGAGGTGTATACAAGTGATTAGAATTTCAAAGAGCTCAGAATAAATACCAGCTCTTTGATAGGATAATTTATGCATAAAGTGGCAGGAAGAGGTGTCTGAGTTGTTCTTGGAAAGTTCACACACAGCTATATTAGGAGTTTAAAACAACCTTTGGTAATTTCTTATGTGTAATGAAACTCTAGGCGAGATGCTTTTCACATTAAGATGTTATTGACCAATGGTAAACAAAAGAACATCTAATGGTCATATCATTTCATCATAAGTTATAAAGCTATAGTATTCGAAAAAGTATAAATTGTGATCTGTTTGCTAGGGTATCATTTAAATTGATGAATATCATCAAAAACAGCCCAAAGAAAACCGAGATGAATTACCAATTCAGAGGGATACTTGTGCTCAATGTCTTTTTGTGAGCACAAAGAACTCACAGGAAACTCTAAATCCTTGAATGTATAGAGCTATTTAGTAATCTGTGGCCTTTCGGGAAGAAAAAAAAGACTGAAATATCCATTGTATTTCATAGGCCAGTGGACAGTTTACACAGGTAATGTTAAAAAGGGTATCACAAACAGTTCACAGTCTTGGACTAACATTTTTCCACAGGGTAAATATTAGAGAAGATAAGAAAAGGGCCCATTAGGCAAAAGAAACCACATTTATCCTGAGTAGCTAAGATTTATGCTCTATAACACTTGGTAGCCCCAGTCCTGAATACTTGCATTTAATTTGCTCCTTATGGGTATACTGGGGAGAATTTAAATCCCAAAGATCTGTGTTGTTCTAGGAAATAAAACTCTGATTTGTACAGTCCCTATGGCTGAGTTAACAAAAAATTCCCCAATTTGAAAGTTGCATGGGTGATGAGGAATATTTTAAGGAGATTCATGAGATCTATCTTTGAGAATTTCTCAGGCTCTCAGCCGATGCGTTCACAGCACAGCATAACTGGGTCTCTGTCTGGACTCAAGAGCATCCTCTAGGCCTGCATTCTAGCATCCCTAAATATGAGCTATAGTCTGGCCTCTCTCTCTCTCTCCCAGAGCTCAATTCCACAACTACTGCTTACATTTCAGGGCAAGTGAAGTGGCTGGGAGCATGCAATTGAGGACACTTTGGGTTTTGGACCTAAGCCAGGAAACCCTTATTAAAAATCCTTGTGAGGAACCATCCTCAGATTGTACAGTATGAAATGCAAACTAATTACGCTCTCTTTGCTCAGACCAATAATCTGAGAACAAAGCATTCTCTTAAAACAAATTAAAGATACTTGCTTCTCACAGTGAGCAGGAAGAAGATTATATAATTCATCCAGGCAAGGATTTATGGGGCCTGAAATTTGAATGAGGAAAGGGGAACAGGGATAGATCATTGATGGCCAGGGGAGGGGGAAATTGGGAGGGAGGGCAGGGTGTCGTGTAACAGAAAGTGTTGTGGCTGAGTATTTGTATTGGGTTTTTGGTTTTGTTTTGTTTTTTGTTTTTGTTTTTTTGGTCATCTTGTAATTGCAGACGTCAGTATATTAGCTAAGGCTTTGGTTGAGTAGCTTCAGTTCTAATAAGGGGCCGGCCGCTGAAGACCTGCACTTCCCTTGCCTGCCTCACTGCTACCTGATATAATGCCTCTTAGGAAGGAGGATGGTGTGCTATAAAAACCGAAGATGGATAGGAGCAAGCGCAGAACTAACCCACTTGCACGCAGTTCTAAAGAGCAATTGAATATGGCCTCTGCCATGAAACTGGAATTAAAAATGCCTCCTCCGGGGCCTCCCTGAAGAGTCTGAGATTAGTCAGACGTATACAGGGCTTGCTCTGCTGAGTGGTTTCTATTCTGGATTTAAAGAAACAAAACAGACTATCCAGAAAAAAAATATATGGTTTATAATCCTAATTATCAATGGAACCCAAATATGTGCTGGATTATTATTTGGTGCTGCTGCCCTGTTTCATACATGAGTACCATGCTTAATATTAAGTTGAGAGATAACAAAAGGCTATGGTGTCCGCTTCAGAGGTCTGAATTTCAGGAATAGAATGCAACAACCTAAGCAAAAATTCAGGTAAATGAGCCAGGCCTTGACATAAGGGGGAGAACTGAGATGGCAGGCTGTTGCCCATGTGAACGAGCTCTAACCAGGCCTTGACCCCAAAGCAAGCAGGATAGCTGGCCTCCCCCACCTGCATCTGAGGGGACTGACACTTTCCACATTACTTTCTTACAGGATTATCTGCCATGGTTGTAGACCTCATTGCGTGTTTAGTATAAACAAGCAGCACACCACAGTGCATAACAGTGTGGGACTACAATTTTGTCTATTCAGGTTCAAGTGTAAGTTCCCCTATTTACTAATTCAAGAAAATGAGAGTTTGCAAAAGGAACCCATGTCGGGTAACCAGATTTAGCAAAGAAAAATATAGAATGCTCAGTTAAACCAGAAAACAAAGAATCATTTTTTAGAAGTATGTTCCAAATATTGCATGACACATACTAAAAATATGTATTTGTTCTTTACTTTTTTTAAGTAGGCTCCATGCCCAATGTGGGGCTTGAACTCATGACCCAGAGATCAAGCATCATGTGCTCTACCTACAGAGCCAGCCAGGCGCCCCTATATTTGTACTTTATCTGAAATTAAAATTGAGCGATGCATTCTGTATTTTATCTGGTACCACCAAACTGGTGTAATTGCTTTTAGAGCCAGCAGAAACACAAGTTCACCTGTTGCTCTAAACCTACTTTCTGTTGTGGGGAGGCCTGGGTGGCTCAGTCATTAAGTGTCTGCCTTCGGCTCAGGTCATGGCCCCAGGGTCTCAGGTCATGGTCCCAGGGTCCTGGGATAGAGCCCCACGTCAGGCTCCCTGCTCAGTAGATTGCCTGCTTCTCCCTCTCCCACTCCCCCTGCTGGTGTTCCCTCTCTCACTGTCTCTCTCTGTCAAATAAATAAATAAAATCTAAAAACTAAAAAAAAAAACCCTACTTTCTGTTGTAATAACCATTGCTAATATTTATAGAGTGCTTGCTATGTAACATGAGCCATGCATTCCTCCCAGTATCACATTTCACATCCACAGTCCTGTAAAGATGATATTATGATCTCCATTTTACAGCAGAAGACACTGAAACACAAAGAACTAATTTATAAGGAACTGATTTGTTCTAAATCACAGTGCTAGTAAGTGGCAGATCTGGGATCAGAATCCAAGGTTTTTTTTTTTCTTTTAAAACTAAAGCTTTTAACAATTATGATATACTGCTTCCTCTGGAAGGAAAAATCATTAATTCCACCCATCAAAAAATTATGAAAGGTTGGAGTTCTGGTTCAAGATCCCAACGTAGGAAAACTCTGAACTCACCTCCTCCACAGAACACACCAAATTACCCCTATTAATAGAACAATTCCTTCTGAAGAAGAACTGAAGTCTGTCTGAACAGCTACTAAACAACCAAAGACAGGATAGGAAGAGAACAGCAAGAGAGACGGAGACATAGTAAAAAAAGGGACCCCCCACCTAGATGCTGAGAGCCGCAGTGGGAAAGGATAGATCACTCTGTCCTTGGGCACAGACAAAAGCTGCAGTTTAAAAGAGCAACTGGCTGGGACGCCTATGTGGCTCAGGGTCCTGGGATCCAGTCCTGCGTCGGGCTCCCAGCTCAGCGGGGAGCCTGCTTCTCCCTCTCCCCACTGCTCATGCTCTCTCTCCCAAAAAAATTTTTTTAAAAAATTTAAAAAAAAATGAAAGAGCAACTGGCTCTTTCTAAAACTGGCAAGTGGCAGAGGAGCTGAGGGAAAGCTCTCCAGGTCAGAGGGACTGGAGAATGAAGTGTTTTACATTCCGACCCCACCTTAAAAGCCTGGACCTGAGCAGGCTCTGGACACCGGTTGGGTCTGGTCATCTCAATGAGCTCACAACCTCTGCAAGCCCAGGGGCTACAAGCCCACACCAGCTGCCCTGCCGTGCTGGGGCACAGAAAACAAGCTGTGGTTTTGTGGGGTGTTTTTTTTTTTTAACTTTTACTGTTTTATTATGTTTTTTTAACTTTTTAAAATGTGTCTTGTTTTGTTTTGTTTTGCTTTTGCTCTAAACGAAATGGGGTTAGAGGGACATACCTCAACATAACAAAGGCCACATGTGAAAAACTCACAGCTAACATCATCCTTAATGGTGGAAAACTGAGAGCTTCCCCTCTAGGGTCAGAACAAGACAAGGATGTCCACTCGCACCACTTTTATTCAACATAGTATTGGAAGTCCTAGCCACAGCAATCAGAAAAGAAAAAAAAATAAGAGGCATCCACATTGGTTAAGAAGAAATTAAACTGTCACTATTTACAGATGACATGACACTATATATAGATACTCCTAAAAACTACTAGAAGTAATAAAGGAATTCAGTAAAGTAGCAGTATACAAAATTAATACCCAGAAACTGGTAGCATTTCTAAATGCTAACAAACAACAAAATTATAGAAAGAAAAATTAAAACAATAACATTTACAATTATACCAAAAAGAATGAAATATCTAGGAATAAACTTAACCAAAGAAGTGAAAGACCTGTACTCTGAAAACTATAAAACACTGATAAAAGAAGTTGAAGAGGACACAAACAAATGGAAAGATATTCCATGCTCATAGACTGGAAGAATTAATATTGTCAAAATGTCCATTTTACCCAAAGTAATCTACAGATTCAATGTAATCCCAACAGCATTTTTCACAAAACTAGAGCAAAAAATACTAAAATTTATATGGAACCGCGGAAGACCGCGAATAGTCAAAGCAATCCTGACAAAGGAGAACAGAGCTGAAGGTACCACAATTCCAGATTTCAAGACATACTACAGAGCTGTAGTAATCAAAACAGCATGGTACTGGCACAAAGATGGACACACAGATCAATGGAATAGAATAGAGACCCCAGAAATAAACCCACATTTATGTGGTCAATTAATCTATGACAAAGGAGGCAAGAATATACAATGAAGAAAGGCAGTCTTTTCAAACAACAGTGCTGGGACACTGGACAGCTACTTGTAAAAGAATGAAACTAGATGACTTTCTTACACCATACACAAAAAATAAAGTCAAAATGGATTAAAGACAAAATATGAGACCCAAAATCATAAAAACCCTAGGACAGAATACAGGCAGTAATTTCTCTGACATCAGCCATGGCAATATTTTTCTAGATATGCCTCCTAAAGCAAGGGAAACCAAAGCAAAAATAAACAATTGGGACTACATCAAAATAGAAAGCTTTTACACAGCAAAGGAAACCATCAAGAATACAAAAAGGCAACCTACTAACTGGGCAAAGATATCTGCAAATGACATATGTAATAAGAAGTTAAGATCCAAAATATATAAAGCACTTATACAACTCAACACCAAAAAAAAAAAAATCCAATTTAAAAAATGGACAGAGGACTTAATAGACATTTTTCCAAAGAAGACATATGAATGGCCAACAGACACATGAAAAGATGCTCAACATCACTCATCATCTGGGAAATGCAAATCGAAACCACAATGAGATTATCACCTCACATCTGTCAGAATGGTTAAAATCAAAACCACAAAAAACAAGTGTTGGTGAGGATGTGGAGAAAAAGGAAGTTTATGCACTGTTGGTGGGAATGTAAATTGGTACAGCCACCATGGAAAACAATATGGAGTTTCCTCAAAAAATTAAAAATAAAAATACCATATGTTCCAATAATTCCACTACTGGAAAAATGAAAACACTAACTTGAAACACACACACACACACACACACACACACACATACACACACAAGACTATTACATAGCCATAAAAAAGGAAGAGATCATACCATTTGAGACAACACGATGGACCCAGAGGGTATTATGTGAAATGAAATAAGTCAGACTGAGAAAGACAGCTACTATATGATTCCACTCATAAGTGGAATCTAAAAAAATGAATAAATAATTGAAAAGCAGAATCAGACCTACAAATACAGAGAACAAATTGATGGTTGCCAGAGGGGAGGGGAGTGGGGGATTGGACAAAATGGGTGATGCGGAGAGGGAAACACAGGCCTCCAATTATGGAATGAGTTAAGTCACGGGAATAAAAAGAGCATGAGGAAGACAGTCAATGATACTGTAATAGCCACGTAATGGGACAAATAACAGCTACACTAGTGGTGAACATAATATATTGTATAAAATTGCCAAATCACTAAGTTGTACATCTGAAACTAACGTAACACTATGTGTCAATCAAATTTAAAAAAAATCATAAATGGAATACAAAGGGAAAAAACTATGAAATGTTTAGTATGCGTAAATCACTGTCCTAGTCACTTAATCCCATGGTCTTTGATTTCCTCCCCTGTAAAGAAAGGATGACATGAAACAGCCTATATGTAAAGTGCAAAGAGTATATCCCTGTTTGGGGAGAAGATGACATTTAGTGGATCTTTGAAGAACCAGCAGGATGTTCACAATTGTTGTGGGGCCAAAAATTGCATCATAAAGAGGGAAATAAGACAGTTTGAGCATCTAACAAAAGAGTTCTAGAACCAGTTGCCCAATGAGTAGCAGATGATGCCTGTGGGGCTGTTACTAAAAGGTAAGTGAAGTCATCCTAGGACACTTAAGCAACAGCCAACCCAGAGCCTGCAGTCAACTTCAGACTATTGCTGCTCATAGAGCAGTTTTTGCAAACAGTAGCATCCCAAATGCTTTTCCACCTCTGATCACTCTTGATTTAGGTAGCACTCATGTGAGCAATCATACATCAAAAGGCTTTCAACATTAAAGGTTTTCGATTCAAAATTTCTTTGGCTGAAAATTGCCAGTGTTTCATGAAGCTCTTGCTTTCTAAGATTTCTGGTGTAGCAGGAGATAATAATTATAATCTCAATAATAATAATACTTTAATTTTGTAGTGTGCTTTTAGAGTTTACATAATATTTTCATGCATTATCTTATTCCATCATGTTCAACACGTAAAGTTTAGGGAAGATGAAGTTGGAGAAAGTTACCAGTAAAGTGTGTGACATATATTTACATATGGCTATTGTAGGTGCCAAGGGCAGGCCACCCCAAAATGTGCACTTTGGCATACTGATTATTTTAAATAAAAGTTAAGAGCCTGCACAAGGAGGACACTCAGAACGTTTTCTGTCCCCCTGAAAGCAGGAAATAAATCTCCCTTGTAAAACGTACCCTCCTTGTATCAGTAGCTAAAGAGACTTTTTTTTATCACCAGAGATAGGGAATTGAAAGCCTAGAAGGCTGTATAAACAACCCTTGTTACTTTTTACTAATTTACTACCACAGCCTAAATCCTGCTTAGAATTCTTTAGTAACTGAAGCTCCCAAATTTAAGTTTTCTTTGTCCTGTCAGTTTCTCACAGAAATATTATCTTTGTCTAAAAAGTATAAAAACTGCCTGTCTTAGTCATTTCTTTTTTTAACAAAGATTTTATTTATTCATTTGAGAGAGAGAGACAGAGTATGAGTGGGGAGGAGAGGGAGAAGCAGGCTCCCCCTTGAGCAGGGAGTCCGACACAGGGCTAGACACGAGTCTGATCCCAGGACTCCAAGATCACGACCTAAGCCAAAGACAGGCACCTAACTGACTAAGCCACCCAGGCACCCATCTTGGTCATTTCTTTAGGTCTCAATTTCATTATTGGGCCCCCATGTACACATAACAAAACTTTGATTTTTTTTTTTCCTCTTAATATGTCTCATATACATTTAATTCTTAGTCCAGCTAGAAGAACCTTGGACTAAGGAGAATTTCTTCCTCCCCTTCACTATTTATTCCAGATTATATCTATCACTGTAAGATTCCCACCACTCCCAGAAGCCTCCTCCTTACTCCCCCCCCCCACATCCCTTTATTTTACATTATCCCTCAGTCCTTCCCAATCCCTGAAACCTTTCCACTGCCTTCTGGAACTCATCAGCAAAATCAATATCCTCAAACTCTTCTCTCGATGTTTCCTTTCCCTTCTTCCTTTAGAATCTAGCTGAAAGCTGACACTGCTTTCCCTGAAGGCCTCTCACCTTGTGCCTGTTTTGTTCCCCTCATAGCCCAGAACCTAGAGTCTCTAGATGATTATTGTTGAAGGTGGTAATCTGATAGCATGGGGTTCAAAGCCAGAGGGTGGTGGTTAGGAAAGAGGGAGGGGCTGGAAGGGGCAATAGGGAGCCAAAGGAATACCTTCCTCTCCTCCAGGCCCCACCACCTAGGTGATTTCAGTCTCACATGGCTGATCCTTTCAACATACTGTCTTCTCATTTCCTTGACCTCCTCTCCCACATAATTGTATCTGCTATCCAATCTCATTCATTCACTCCCATAACCATGCTCTCTAAACGGTATCATATCTATAACTACAATCTCTCCCCAATTACAATTTCAAGCTTTCCAATCTCATTACCACCTCTGATCTTCCTAATCCACTCTCTTCAGTACCTCTGAACCCAACAATCGTTGACCACACAAGAATCTAGCATCCCTTCATCCTACAGCCGTGGTATCTCCATCACTCACTTAACACCTTTACCTCCCCCGCCCTCCACTAAGTTTAAGGTTCATGATTCAATCTCTTGCATACCTCCCAACTCTCTTGTCCTCTCTTTCATCTTTATATTTGCTTGGGCAAAAATAACCCTGGTTAAATTCAACTCTCTGCCTATTTTATACTCACACATGTACATTTGAACACTGATGGAGAAAAAAACAAAATCATGCTGTCTACTTAGCATTCATGGCCAAGAACTTCAACAGGTCACTTACTGCTTCCAGAGCAATAACAGTATATGACCCTGGTCCATCCCCTCTCCCGCCTTCTTAAATATCGATTTCACACTTTCATCTCACCTTAAACCTCCAACCCCTCCTCCCTCAACCTATTCTCAGCTCGTGACCTTACATCTTATTTCACTGAGAAAATAGAAATAATCGAAAGAGAAATTCTATGAGCTCCCACCATCACTGCTCCCACTTGCCTGAACCTTTGCCTATATATGGTACTGTCTCTTCTGTTACTAAGAAATTCTATTCTCGAGAAGGCCAGCACCTCCACCCATACACTAGATTCTATCTCCTCCCACCTACTCAAGGATATCAAACTAGCAATTATTCCTTCTCTGCCTTGCTTTATTAATTTCTCTCATTATTGTATAATTCCTTAAACATATAATTATTCTATTATTTTTCCTATCTTCACAACAATGAAAATTTCTCTTGACCACATTTTCCCCTCCAGTTTCTGTCCTACTTCTCCCTTCCCACTACACCTAATCTTCACAAAAGAGTTATGACTCACCATTTCCAATTCCAGAAGTCAATACTATATATTTTCAATACCTAAAAGATGACTTATTTTTTCTCTTGAACACACCCAAATCTGGCATTTGCCCCCACCATCACATTGAAACTGCTCTTTTCACAGTCAACAATGACCTTCATGTTGCTAAATCCTATGGACATTTCTCAGTCTTCAATCTTACTGACCCATCAACAGCATTTAATGCAGTTGTTACTTCTTTCAACTTGAAATACATTCACCATTGGCTATCAGGACACCAAACTTCCAGTCTTTTTTCTATCTCATTAGCTGATCTATCTTATTCTCTTTAACTGGTACCTATCATCTCTCCAAACTCTTAATGATAAAGTACTTGAGGGCTTAGTCCATTAACCCAATTCTCAAACTATTCCTACTGTTGGGGTAACCTTGACTGATCTCCACTTGGATGCCTAATAGGTGCCACAAATTGAACATTTCAGAAAATAAACTTCAACTACCTTTTAATTTTCCCTATCTTTATTAAAGATAATTTCTTCCTTCCAATTCTTCAGGCCAAAAACTGAAGCCTTTTTTTTTTTTTTTTACTCTTCTTTCTTTCACTTCATACCCAAATTGTCATGAAATTTCTTAGGTCTACCTTGAAAATATAACCAGAATATGAGTACCTCTTGCTAACACCCTGGCCTTAGCCACCATCATTTTCTGCCTAGATTGTCACAAAAGCATCTTTATTGGTTTCCCTGCTTCTACCATTTCCCCATTTTAATCTGCATCCCCACGGAAGAAGAATAAACTTGTTAAAATATAACAGAACCTTCCAGTGGCTTCCCATCTCACTTAGGTTGAAAAAAAAGAAAAAACAAGGTCATCACCTGGCCTACGTCTATTTTATCTTTTTAAATATCTGTCTCCAACCAATAGACAGCAATCTTGAAGAGAGGTTAGGGATGTTTAACTCTTTTGTTTACAATAAATTTGTGCTAAATAAATGAGTGGATCAGGGGTGCTTGGGTGGCTCAGTCAGTTAAGCATCCAATTCTTGGTTTTGGCTCAGGTCATGATCTCAGGGTCATGAGTTTGAGCCCCACATCAAGCTCTGCACTCAGCTTTGAGTCGCTTGAGATTCTCTTTCTCTCTCTGTGTCTCTCCTTCTGCCCCTCACCCCATCTTTCTCTCTCTCTCGAATAAATAAATCTTTTTAATAAATAAATAAATAAATGAGTGGATCAGGCATTCCAGGTAATGTAAACAAGTGTGACATTCAGTATCTTGTAGAGATATCTGCACCCCCATATTCACTGCAGCATTATTCACAATAAGCCAAGACATGGAAACAACCAAAATGTCCACTGATGGATGAATGAATAAAGAAAAATGTGGTATATACAATGTAATACCATTCAGCCATAAAAAAAAGGAAATCCTACCATTTGCAACAACATGGATGACCGTTGAGGGCATTATGTGAAGTGAAATAAATCAAACAAAGAAAGACAAACACTGTGTGTTCTCACTTGTAGGTAGAATCTACAAAAAGACAAATTCATAGAAACAGAGTAGATTGGAGGTTGTCAGAGGTTGAGGGGTGGGGGAAATAGGGAGATACTGGCCAAACGGTACAAACTTCCAGGTATCACATGAGTACATTCTGGAGATGTAATGTACAGCATGGTCACTACAGTTAACAACACTGTATGGTGTACTTGAAAGCTCCTAAGAGATTCTCACCATAACAACAACAGAGTGGTAATTATGTGAGCTGAAGGATTAACCAAATTTGTTGTGGGAAACATTTTACAATATATGTGTATCAAATCATTACATTGTATACCTTAACCTTATATAATGTACATGTCAATTAAACCTCAATAAAGCTGGAAAAAATTTGAAAAACAAATGTGATGTTAAAGTTTCTGTGATGCATTTCTTTCACTCTGACAGTTTATACTTAGCTGAGGTAAGGAGATGGTAATAGTGATCACAACACGACCAAGAAAACATCTAACACTTACGATATACATCCACTGTGAGCTAAGCATTTTGATAAGTGAATTATTATCCATTGTCTACAATCCTTTCAACAACTCTGCAAAGTAACTGAAACTCAACAAGATTAACTCACTAGGTAAGGTCACCAAGCTGTTAACTATCTGGCTAAGAGTAAAGTCAAGTTCTAGCTAAAACTACAGTCTGCACTCTTTCCATATTATACCCTAATGCTTCCATGTAGAGTTTATGGCAGTTTCTGTGGCTTCTGTATTTCTACCAAGATGTCCTTCCATCAAAATCCCCTACTGCCGAGTCCCATCCTGCTTTGCACTGGACTTAGAAGCATAAGATAATTTTACTGGAGATGACTGTTGAGTGTACGTTAATTCCTTACATTGAAGTATTGGTATTACCTGGAGTCGGGTCCACCAAAAATTTCTGATAGCACTGAATAAAGTGTTGATTGCTGCCTGCCTATACAAATGTCACCTCCAGAACCAAAGCCAGAGCATGGTGACAGAGACATCCCCCAACTCCCTCTGGGATCTTTAGGCACTTTGTGGCAGGTGTAATGGTGCTCTGTACATTGTTACACAGATGGTCAGAATGCTGAGTTTTTAATAAGGATGAACCTACATTATCAAGTATATCCCATATAAGCAGAACCTGAGTCTTTTGAACAGAGCATGTAACTACACTTTCATAAAAGTATGAGAGAGCAATAATGAATACTATGTACACCATAATCTGATATTCCCTTCTACCTACTGTGCTCTCTTCTCATATCTCATCCTGCACGTTTTTACCCTTTGATGAACACCTCCCCACTTCCTCCAATCTCCAGGCCCTGTTATCCACCATTCTATTCTGGTAAGAGTTCTACTCTTTTAGATTCCACACATGAAACCACGCAGTATTCATCTTTCTGTATCTGGCTTATTTCACTCAGCATGTCCTCCAAGTTCATCCATGTTGTTGCAAATGACAAGACTTCCCTCTTTTTAAAGGCTGAATAATATTCCATTCTTTTATATATTTTTTCCTCACATTTTCTTTTTTCATTTATCCAATGACTGACACTTATGTTGTTTTCATATCCTGGCTATTGTGAATAATGTTGCAATGAACACAGGAGTACAGATATCTCTTCAAGATATTCTATTTCCAGGGCACCTGGGTGTCTCAGTCGGTTAAGCATCTGCCTTTAGCTCTGGTCATGATCCTGGGGTCCTGGGATCAAGCCCCACGTTGGGTTCCCTGCTCAGTGGGGAGTCTGCTCCTCCCTCCCTCTCCCTCTGCTTCTTCTTTCTCGCTCTCTCTCTCTCTCAAAAAATAAAATCTTTTTAAAAAAAGATATTTTGGGGCACCTGGGTGGCTCAGTCAGTTAAGCATCTGCCTCTGGCTCAGGTCATGATCCCAGGGTTCTGGGATCGAGCCCCGCATTGGGCTCCCTGCTTATCAGGGAGCCTGCTTCTCCCTCTTCTTCTCCCTCTCCTGCTCCCCTTGCTTGTGCTCTCTCGAGCTCTCAAATAAATAAAAATCTTTAAAAAAATATATTCTATTTCCTTTGGATATATATCCAGAAGTGGGATTTCTGGACCCTATCTATGGTGGTTTTATTTTTAATTTTTTGAGTGACTTCCATGCTGGTTTTCATTTGCATTTCTCTGATGATTAGTGATATTGCACATCTTTTCATGCACCCATTGGCATTTGTAGGTCTTATTTGGAGAAAAGTGTATTTGGGTCCTTTGCCCATTTTTTACTCCATTTATTTGTTTCTTGCTATGGAGTTGAGTTCCTTTTATATTTTGGATATTAATCCCTTTCAGGTATATGGTTTGCAAATGTTTTCTACCACTCTGTAGGTTGTCTCTTCATTCTGTTCTTTCCCTTGCTGAGAAGAAGCTTCTACCTTGAGGCAATCCCATTTACTCATTTCTGCTTTTGTTGCCTGGGCTTTTATGATCACATTAGGAAAACCATTGCCCAGACGTATGTCAAGAAGTTTTTTCCCTGTTTTTTTTTTTTCTTGGAGTTTTACAGTTTTAGGTCTTATGTTTAAGTCTTTAATCCATTTTCAGTTGATTGTTGTATATGATGCGAAATAAGGATCCAGTTTTCTTAATGCCATTTATTGACGAGACTATCCTTTCCCTACTCTGTGTTCTTGGCAACTTCGTCCAAGATTAGTTAATCATATATATGTGGATTCACATATGGGCTCTCTAAATCTGTTCCATTGATCTATATATCTCTGTTTATGCCAATACCATACTGTCTTGATCACTATAACTTTGTAGTATATTTTAGAATCCAACAGTGTGACGACTTTAGCTTTGTTTTTATTGCCCAAGATGGCTTCGGCTACTTGGGCTATTCTGTGGTTCCATGGGAATTTTAGGATTCTTTTTTCCATTCCTGTGAAAAATTTCACTGGGACTTTGACAGGGATTGCATTCAATCTACATACGGCTTTGGGTAATATATACATGTTAACAATACTTCTTTCCAATCCATGAACACAAGATATCTTTCCACTTAAATGTATCTATTTTTTTATTTCTTTCACCAATATTTTATAGTTTTCAGTGTACAGATCTTTCACCTCTGATTAAATTTATATTCCTAAGTATTTTTTTTATTTTTTTGATGCTCTCATAAAGGGGACTCTTTTCTTAATTTCTTTTCCACACATTTTATTTTTAGTATAGAAACACAATCAATTTTTGTATGTTGATTTTGTAGCCTGAAATATCATCAAAAAGTATATTTGCATAGTTTGTTTATCTAATCTGTTGTCACTTTAAGAAACAATAATAAATTAAAATGTCTGGTAACCATTGTTTTGTATTTATGGGTTTTTTTTAAGTGTTCAAACATTCAAAGATCATCTATTAATTAACTGAGGTATAAGATATTAAGGTTAGTTAAAGATGTGAAAATTACAACTTAGTTAACACATTAAATCTTGATGACTGATAGCATGTTAAGAATTACATAAAATTAAATCCTTTAAAAAGACATCCATTATTGTCACTCAATTTAGTTTAATATAATTTTCTACATAAATTTTTTTTAATTTTACACAATTTGTGGAAATAATGATAACTTTTTAAGTTCATTAAACCAGTATGGGAAATACTGCAAATTTGAGTTATAAGGAACTTAATGCTGGTTTAAGAACCAACCAAAATACTATGCTAGCATTGCTTTTATGTGGCAAACTAATTTTTTGAAGACTGATTCATTCTAAATACCTTATTTTATCTTGAAACAGAATCCTTCTTATAATCTTGCAGCTGTAGTAAGAAAGGCTTTATATATACATACTTTTTAGTGTCTACAAAAAGAAACACCATTTAATAACTCCCTTGTTTAAATCTTTCAGATAATTCTTCTTGTTTCTCTAAGACTAGATATCCTTAGAGTACATGCAAAATAATTATTTTTTGATTAATCTTTAAAGTTTCATAAGGTGGGAAAGAGAAGTGGGGTTGGGGATGGGAAAGAGCCAGCTCCAGACAAGGAGACGGAAGATGGTTCAGACATACAAAAACAGATTTTACATATACACACACAGAAAAGAGTGACACACAGCTGATTTTGACATAACTTGGACCACTGAGAATTTTACCAGATCACACAGTTAAAAAGCCAGCCCTTATTAATCCTCAAAGTACAGAAAAGAAGGAAGGAATGTCTCTCATGTTAAAAAAAAAAAAAAAAATATGATCTCTCTTTTGAGATGAGCAAGATGGACAATCTTCTCAGGGGATTTTGCTTTTTGTTCTAAGGGACCCCTCAAATAAAAAATGTTGTTTGTGTCAAAAGCTCCCCAAAGTGGCAATGCTATTCCAAATTGTCTCTGTTGAAATTGTTCCGGTTAGAAAAATACACATACAATTCAGGCTTAGAGTGAGAAAACATGACAGAAGCCGGTGTTCAGCCTGTAAAAGGCAGAGCTGTAGAAGGTTCATACCCCTGTGAGAACGGAACAGTCTGTAAGAATGATGCTTGTGTAACTTGGTGTCCCTGGTGTTTGGCCAAAGGTTGACCATCACCATTCAGGAGCCAAAAAAAACCCTCCTGATTCTGAGTAGATGAAACTGAACAGGGCAACTGTCTGGGACACAAAGGCAGAACTGAAAAGGAAGTCCTTTTAAGGTTTTGAAATGGTGTCCATGACCGTATTTGTCCAAATGACACTTGGAGGAGACTTTTGGAACTTCTCAGTCCCCAGGACTAGGTCATGAATGTCTTACCAGACTATGCTCACCTTCTCCCTATGGAGTTTTCTTCTTATGACCAAACAACATTCAAGACACTAGAACAGTGCACAAACCAGAAGAGGAAGTATCAGATGGCACTAAAACAATTTTACCAAGGAATAATATAAAATTGATTGGGTAACAAAGATAGCTCAAGAGGATTTACTCCTAGGAAAACAAAATAAACCTCGCGCTGATGGGCTTCAGTGAAATACTGAAGGTCAATTCAGCATGAATTGAGCTTTCAGGCATGGACAGGGTAGCTATCAAGCAGAGAGAAATAGAAGGAATCTCCAGTACGTGAGAGTCCTGATCCAAAGAAAAGAGTACATCAGCTGAATCTCAGTGGAACGTCCATTTCTGTCAATGCCCTTGAAACCAAAGACCACTAGAAACACACCATTAGTTAAACAGGTTGTGTGTATTACTCACTGCAAGGAGGAAGAATGCACACCACGGGGGAACTGAGACATTTCTAGGAGAAGGCGTTAGAAAAGAACTTATAAAAGGATTGGGGCTTACGTTCGGTGATCCTGGGGAGGCTTTGAAAAACAGAGCTTTGTTCTGGATTGGATGCTGTCAGGAAGTGGGATAATTCTATGATTGGATATTTTAATAAATCTTCTCTGTGGGGAGGGCAGGCCAGAGTTGGGCTAAAGCTATAATTGGTAAAGAAGCATCAATCACTCTTATCAGATGGGATGGGGGAATGGCTGGTATTCTGTGGCTTGGATAATGTTCATGTTTTGTCTACATTCAGACATGATTATGGAATAGTCTTCTTTTGTCTTGATCCATCATGGGCACAGAGTGGCCTTGTTGGGCACTGATGTTTTGTGATAATGTTTATGTTCAACAAAAGGATCCCAAGGCCGAGCAGTGAGTGCCAGACTGCCAGGTCTGGAGGTGACACCAAAACATCCTGATCATACAAGTCTAGCTTCTGGATGTCAGCAACTAGTTTTCTCTCTCTTATCATAATCCAAGCCCCCATTTCCTCGAGTCAATGGACATTTTGTCTGAAGACAGGTAGTTAATAGCATAAGCAACAGAGAAAAATTCTTCCATTAGAGAATAACTGGGGGTTAGGGGCGACAAGCAAAGCCCATGTCAAAGGTATATTGTTTAATTATCAAGAAATGTCTCAAATGGGCTCCCATACAGCATAATGGAAGTGGGGAGAGATAAATATGCATTAAGATGTTCTTATGTCTGTCTTTTTCATAAATAGTTCAAACAGCCTTATTTAAGAGCCTATTTTGAGCTGGGTTTCTAGTTAAAAGTAAAAGTGTCTAAATAAGAACAATATACCCTTTTTGCTCAGCACAGAAAAGCTCTATAATTTGCTGGATAGATAATAGAACTGGTACAGAGACAAAACCAAAGCTTGTAAAAATCTGTTTATCACTGGCCTAATAATAAGTCATCCTCTCTTAGTCTTTTCATCTGCAATTGATTTCTGGAGGTTGGAAACAAGTTTGTGACTCAGGAGTTTAAAGTCAGTAGAACAAATCTGCTGCCTCCCTGTCATGCTGGGTTGTAGGCAGCAATGGGCTGGAAGGGAACAGAAAGAATTTTGGACTCAATAAAACGGGTTTGGGAAAGAGGTCAGATAAGCAATATGAGTGAGGACAGAAATCCCAGAGGGTCACATCGCTCTGGCCTCCAAAGTCCATATCCATGGTCAGGCTTTCCTGGGGTTGGTGGAGAACCAGAAACCCGGGGCAGATCCACGACATGAGCCATCAAGAGAAGGTGGCATTACTCAGACAACTCCAGGGACTTTTCTGCTCCCATTGGTGAGCCTCGCCTGAAGGCGGAGCCTTGAAGGACCACTTAGGATATGTGAGAGTTCACCAGAAGAAAGCATACAGAAGGTCCAAAAAACGAACTGCTGGATGGATTCAAATACACAGCCGAAGTAGACATTTTGAAAACAGAAACCAAGAGTCAGACGCTCAACTGACTGAGCCACCCAGCAGCCCCTCAAAGGTATTATACCTTAACCAGATTCAAATAACTGGACCCTGGGTTTTCTCGTTCCTATATTAAGGCATCCAGCTTTCTCAGGGCTCCTCTACTTGCTCTCAGCCTTGGCATTTACCAGGCATGTCCCCTTGATCACTTCACAAAAACTGTCACCTTTCCCAACAGGCTATTCTCCACCTCCCTGGTTGCTCAGGGCTGCAATCTCTCCCAGTAGCTCCCTATCTCCATCATTTTCCACCAGAGACATGCATAACCCAGGATGAGGGAAACATAACTGCTTTCCTGAATCTGGATCATTTGGTGGATCTTCCTCCTGTGTCCACTTTCTGTGCCTCCTGGGCTGCCCTGTCCATGCAGTTTTCCACCTCCCAAATCACGGTCATGAACGTGTTAAGCAATATGAAATTTAACATACAAAGACTGGACAGTAAGTGGTATAAATCTGTCGAACTGCAACAGTGTTTAAGCTGCCATACATCACTTTTAATTTTTAATTGGGAGAAACAGGAAAACATGAAGGACTCGAGAGAGAGCCATGACCCATGACACCACCGTCCAACACTCGCCCGTGCCAGCCCCTTACTCACCCCTGCAGGCCTCCATAGCAATTTGTTAGAGGCTGAAAACTCTCTTGCAGGGGTGAGTACAGTTATGTCAAATGCCTCCCTCCTTTCATTTGGAATGATTTCCTGCCTAGGTTTGGAAATCATCTCATGCCTTTCCACATTATTGAATCTAGAGTGGGTGCCCAACCTGTATTTGCCAGTAGAGTCTTCGGGAATTTTAAACTCAGTGCCTCTCATCAAATGAGGAAGCCATGTTACTGCCCACTCATCACCCCCTGACCTGCCAAATTATCTGCCCCTTTTTATTTATTTATTTTTTTAAGATTTTATTTATTTATTTGACAGAGAGATTGACAGTGAGAGAGGGAACACGAGCAGGGGGAGTGGGAGAGGGAGAAGCAGGCTTCCTGCTGAGCAGGGAGCCCGATGCGGGGCTCGATCCCAGGACCCTGGGATCATGACCTGAGCCGAAGGCAGACGCTTAACCGACTGAGCCACCCAGGCGCCCGCTGAGCCACCCAGGCGCCCTATCTGCCCCTTTTTAGTCAGAGCCACGCAGTGTATCAAATATCATGGGAGGTGTTGGTAAAATGGACCAAAGGAAGTAAATAAACATCAAAGCACTGAACACAGCACCTACTTTCTCTAGAAATCAAGCATTGTTTTCCAATGCAATGGCAAAATCAAACTTTTCTTTACAGTGAGGCGCAATTACACTTGTAAATTGTAAAATTAATGTTTAAACCGACACGAGAAAAAATATGTCAGCTTCATGTGCACATTATTGTTCTATAAAATAAAAGCTTTGTGTTCACCTTATTGCTCTATAAATATAAAATTTTCATGCCGTTGAGGAGGACTAGATAACAAGATATATTGAGCTACTTCAGATGTGCCAAATCTCAGTATGTATAAATTCAAATTCAATCATATAATATTTCAGAGCAACTCATCCTGTGCATATCAAAGGAAAATAAAATTGCAAATAGCTATATTTAACATAATTCTGAAAATTTTAAAAGATTATACTTACAGTGACTTAAAAATATATTTCTTAAAGAAGCTGCATAGTCAAAATATTTAGCACGAGGATGTAGAATGTGTCAACTAGAAGTCGAAAACTGCTGGCAGATAATAAGTAAAGGGAATAACTGCCCTTCTATTTCATCTCTTTATTCCAGTTTCTCTAAAGCCTCTACAGAGATCCATTTCTGTCAATTGACGCTACTTTTGAATAAAGAAATCATGCACACGGTAGCCTCATCATGGATTATGAGCCCTACATCATATGTCATTAGCATCTTCAAGTCACCAAATGTTATTAGAAGCTTTCCCAATTTTCACAGAGAAAGCCTGAGCAAAAATAAAAGAATTTGAGGATAGATTCAAAGGGCAAATTTACCTTCAAGTCTGGATGAAACGCAGAAATTTCTGGAACAAAACCAAAAGCTCCATGTTTGGCGCTGGAAGGAGTATATTCTGATGAGGACGTGTGGCTGATCTGCCCAATTTTATTTTCCTTGCTGTATTATTTCCCTTCTTTTCTGGGACCTCTTGCTCCTACTTCCCACAGGGGCCTCAGGTGAGGGGAGCACAGAGGCATGATGAGTAAACGTCCCCCATTAATTTGGATATAGCCTGCGTCTCTGTAAAATGAAAAGTTCATTACGTTTCAGGCAACTTATGGGAAAACTCAAAAAGATGTCACCTCCCTCATTCACAAGAGGATTAAGCCACTTTAGTGCCCTGTCCCCTTCCCCACTCCCCTCCCCTGCAAAAAAATAAAATAAGATAAAAACCAGCTCCTTTCGTTCAGGGCAGAACCACATGTTAGGACACAAAACGGAGCCAGGACCCACATGGGGTAAAACAGGTAAACATGAGAAATGCCCTGCAGATCAGCAGATTCCTTCCTTCTTACACACACACACACACACACACACACACACACACACACACACACACACAGTAGGAAGAACCAGGCCAGAGCAGCAGCAGAGAAATGAGAGCCAATGCAATAGTGATGGCAGGAGGACTTAGGAGAAAGGATGCCTAGTCAGCACCCCAGCGAACAAGATGCGAAGAAGAGGAATTCATATTTTTAAAAGCTTATTAAAATAATTACTTTTACAAATGTATTTCTCCATTATTAATTCATACTTAAGGCTAGGCCTATTATGGCCTAACAGAACATTACAATTTATTTGGACTTACGTACTACCAGAGAATGGAAATTTTCATGTGCTCTCTTTATGACTGAAACATACAACTGGTTTTTTTTTTTTCGTTTTGTGGCTTTTGACTGCAGTTACAGTGATTCAGTAGTCAAGATTCTTTTGGTAGCGAATGACAGATCAAATCAAACCACATGAAGCTGCGAAAGGGGGTTTGACCAGTTTACGCGCGCAGGCAGGAAGTACGGGGTCTGACATGCTGATGACTGAGCATGTTCAGAAGCTTTTGCGGATTTGGTCACTGAGTCGTGCAACTATCAGAGTAACCTGACATTCTGGTGAACAATGCAGCAGCTGCCAGGACACAGCTCATCACTGGGTGTGACTTGGGTTTTTGTTTCGGGGTTCTTTTGAGCATTCTATAGTCACCACCATATACGCCCCTCTCTCCCACCAAAATTAAAATTAAATGGAATTATGAGAAATAATGAATACGTAAAATATTCACACGTGAAAACCATTTCATTGGGGATTTGTGGTGCCATCACTTGCTTTATGAAACTATTATGATCTCTCTCTGGAATTTGAGCTGTGTTTGGCCAATTTGTTCCCTCCCGGTTTAGTATAATGCTATGTTTCTGCCTAGGTATAGATATTTTAAACCACAATTGCAATCCCTCCTACATGCATACATATCTTTTAAAACACACGCATTTTGGCATGATTACATCAATTAACTGGGAACAGGCTGAAGTTGAAGTGAATAGGGATCATCATAACCATTCAACTATTTCGAGAAAACAAGAAAAGATGCTTTTATCAAAACAGAGATTTCAGCGGACAGAGATGAAAGAAAGGAGATTATCATAAAAGTGCTTTAAACCCCTGAAGGAAACTACTGCCCAGTGTCAGGGAAGGCTGTGTGCCCTAGCAGCAGAGGGCCCACCCAGGCTCCATCTGGGAGACAGACAGCATGTGCTCCTGGAAGAATATTCTGGGCTGGGATGCTTGGGGAGGGAAGGGGTCATTGTGTGGGAAAGAACAGGCAGGGAGAAGGCGGCAAATCATAGGATGCTGAAGTCTGGACGGTAACCCACTGTTTGTTTCCAGAGATTTAGAAAAAAAAAAAAAAATACTGTGTCTGCCATTGGCCATGAGGCCAGGAATCTCTTTTGTACCCAGGTAGGGAATGTTTTATGCTCTAATAGAAGTGTCTTTTGTCCTTTAAAATATTTCTTAGTCCATCTGGAATGTTCCAGGATACAGAAAAAAACAAAAAGGGATAACAGACACCCGTGTACCCACCCAAATGGAAGAAATGTGAATTAACCCTTTGGCTGTTTATCTCACATCCTTGTTGGGGTGCAGTAGCAGAGACCTAGACACAGCTAGTTGGTCCCCAATATCTCTTCTTGCCTTTTCTTTAGTAGCAGAGCCCCTGATTGAGCTGTGCACGGAGCTTCCAGAAGAAAAACCTGTATACCCCAGCCTCTTCCCAGGCTCAGCATGGAAGTGTGACTAAGTGATAGCCAATAGGATGTGAGGGAAAGGGGCACCCCTCCCCCAGTTCCCTTGGCTTCGCATTTTACAGTTTCATACCGACAAGAGTATGAGATTGGGAGAGCCCAAGTTCTTGACCCTGCAAAACCATCACAGTGACCCTGAACTTCTAATACTTGGGCTGTCATGTGAAAGAAAAACAAACTTCCATCTTGTTGAAGCCACTCTTACTTTGGGTATCTATTGCAGTAGCAAATTCTGCATCTTAACATAGCCTTCCACTGGATAAATGTCCCTTGCACGTTTACCATATACCAGCGACACTCCGAGGCCCTAGGAATATGGTAATAAACAAATAGACAGAAATCCCCACTGTCATGGAGCTTACATTCTAGCAGGGGAGTCATATCAAGCAAATAAAACAGGAAGGATAGGAAAGGTGTGTGAGTTGCGACTGTAGATAAAGTGGCTGGGGAAGGCCTCCCTGACATTTGAGTAAATATGTGAAAGAAGATTGAATAGGGGAGTATGAGAGAAGGAAGGCAAGGGTTATTCCAAGGGTTTCACCTGAGCAATTAAAAGGATGCAGTACCGTTTACTGAAGTAAGGAAGAATGCGGAAGGAGCAGGGTTTGCTGAAAAATCAAGACTTTGGTTATTGTACAGACTGAGCTTGTGCTCCCCCCAAATTCACATGTTGGAAATTAACCCCCCATGTGATGGTATTAGGAAGTGGGGGGTTGGGGAGGTGATTAGGTCAGGAGAGTGGAGCCCTCAGGAATGGGGTTAATGTCCTTATTTTATTATTTTATTTTTTATTTAGATTCAATTAGTCAACATACAGTGTATCATGAGTTTCAGATGTAGTGTTCAATAATTTATCAGTTGCATATAATACCCAGTGCTCATCGCATCACGTGCCCTCCTTAATGCCCATCACCCAGTTACCCCATCCCCCCATCCACCTCCCCTCCAGCAACCCTCAGTTTGTTTCCTAGAGTTTAGATTATCTTATGGTTTGTCTTCCTCTATGATTTATATAATATACATACATACACACACACACACACACACCACATCTTTATCCATCTGCCAATGGACATCTTGGCTCTTTCTATAGTTTGGCTATTGTGGACATTGCTGCTATAAACATTGGGGTGCAGGGGCCCCTTCGGATCACTACATTTGTATCTCAGTAGTGCAATTTCTGGGTCATAGGGTAGTTCTATTTTCAACTTTTTGAGGAACCTCCATACTGTTTTCCAGAGTGGCTGCACCAGCTTGCATTCCCACCAACAGTGTAGGAGGGTTCCCCTCTCTCCGCATCCTCGCCAACATCTGTCGTTTCCTGACTTGTTAATTTTAGCCATTCTGACTGGTGTGAGGTGGTATCTCATTGAGGTTTTGATTTGGATTTCCCTGATGCCGTGCGATGTTGAGCACTTTTTCATGTGTCTGTTGGCCATCTGGATGTCTTCCTTGGAGAAATGCATGTTCCTGTCTTCTGCCCATTTTTTAACTGGATTATTTGGTTTTTGGGTGTTGAGTTTCATAAGTTCTTTATAGATTTTAGATACCAGCCCTTTATCTGATATGTCATTTGCAAATATCTTCTCCCATTCTGTCAGTTGTCTTTTGGTTTTGTTAGCTGTTTCCTTTGCTGTGCAGAAGATTTTAATCTTGATGAAGTCCCAAAAGTTCATTTTTAGTACCCTTGTTTTAAAAGGCCCCAGAGAGCTCCTTTGCTCCTTCCACCATGTGAGGTCAACAGTGAGAACATGGATGGCTAAGAACTAGTAGACTCTCATCAGACACCGAATCTGCCAATGCCCTGATCATGGGCTTCCCAGGCTGCAGAACCATGAGAAAGAGGCTTCTGTTTTTTATAAGCCAGCCAGTCTCTGGCATTCTGTTACAGCAGCCTGAATGGACTAAGACAGTTTGGGGCACGTGAATTTTGAAATGTCTAATAGACGTTCTGTTGGCGACACTCCATAAGTAGCTGGATATGTGAATTGGGAGTTGAACGCAGTCTAGCAGGAGATATAAATCTGGGAGTCATCAAACTATAGGTGGTGTGGAAAGCCATGATCCTGGATGAGAAGTAGGGAATTACTGGAAATAGAGAACAGAAGACATCCAAGGACCTAGTCTTGGGCACTTCAAGGTTTGAAGTTGGGAAGATGAGAAGGATCTAGCAAGGGAGACTGAGAAGGAGCGATCAGAAAGGTAAGAGGAAACCCAAAGAGAGTGTCAGTGCCAGAAGTCAGGTGAAGGTAGTATTTCGGGGGGTAGAGAGTAATCCCTGTGTCCACTGCTATTGAAAGACCACGAAATAAGCTGCATGGGACCATACTACAACATGGAGAAATACGGAGGCAATTTGGTGACGATGACATGGCTGCCGTAGCGAATGCACAGGTTTATTATTTTCCCCCGGTAAGGCTTCTATTACTTCAGAGTTAGAAGTATATAAAAAGGCACCCATTCAGCCATTCAACCCAGATTAGAGGATCCTTGACAACTGTTTGCGCAGCTTTGCGTAAGCACTCCCAGCAGTACTTCGTGCTCAGCTCTGTCGAACAATCAGCTCCAGCCTGGGGGGAAAGCCCTAATGGTTCCTCGTGCTGAATGCGCGTGCTTTCAAAAGCTGCTTGTTGTTCAAAGTTCGGCTTTTGTGGTCACGCAACACACAGCACTGCCCGCCAGGAACGCAGAAGGCACTTCTGCTATTCGGAAAAATGTCTGGTTCTTTACCTTCCACCAGGTAGGGAGGTCCCCGTCCCTGGGCACCCATGGCCTGTGCCCGTCAGGCACCGTATCAGGCCCGTTAAGCACTTCACCTGCCTGCGAGTAAGGCTTAGGGAACTCAAGGTTGCTTTCCCACTCTCACACAGCTTGTGAGTCCTGGAGCCGGGCTTTGTGGGGGACTCCCGGGTCCATGCTCTTAACCCCTCTGTGCTATGTGCACTCAAGCCCCATGAGTTACCTGCAGGTAAAATGAGGCAATGGGACTAGACATTTTATAGGGCCCCATCTGCCTCTAAAGAGTCATGACTCTGGTTAAAAAACAAGGTGTACGGGAAGAACTGCTCTGCCACTCTTTTCTAGCTTGCTTTTTAATGACTCAGATTACCTGCAGGTGGTGTATTTGTAGTAGAGCGAAAAGGTGACCTTTCTTGACATGTGAGTTGTAAGCCCGCCAGCAGAAACGCAGACAGGCATCAGGTATATTCTTCTATGGGGGGGGGCGGTTGGGAGGGGATACTGCACCTGACCTACTTGTGATCCCCATTTGGGTTCACTAGCTTTGCAATGCTCTTCATAGCTACACATCCGCGCTCAAATTACTGGCCATACAGGTAGGCAGACTAGCAAGGGAGACTGGGTTGATGTATATTTAGCCTCATTACTGGAAAAAAAAAAAAAAAAACTCACTGTACTTGGCCTCTTCGTACTGGAACAGTAGAGAACCGTATGTAAAGAGAGCACATTTGAATAGCAAATCAGCACCACACATTTTTTCTTAGGGTTCCCTGCTTTGGGGAAAAAAAATCAATATTTAATTTCAACCTCAGTTTTTGAAAAAAATTGTGAAACTGCAATTGTTTCTGGAACAGGTGAAAAGGGTTTTGGTGTAGTATATGAAGTGAGACTGGATAATCATGAGACTGGTGTTTTAGGGATTCAATTCAGCAAATACTTATCAAGCACCTACTGGATGAAAGCCATTGAGCCAGGAAAGAAAGAAGCTACAGAGATGAAACGGCCCTATTCTCTGACCTGAAGGGAAATGAAACAAAAATGTATGTAACTTGGGGATTAAAATTTTTCTGACATTGTTGACAGAGGGAGAATAAGGAGAAGAGTACCCTGATGATGCTGGGGGATCACCCCAAGGCAAGAGAGAATTGTCATGTCTGGGCTCCATTTTGGAATAGCAGTTTAGAGTGGACCAAAACCCATAAATCACCAAGGTGGTGTTGCAAGAGAACTTTTTTATATGCATTCACAGAAGAGATCAGGAAGTTGAATGGGCCAGGGAGGAACAGTGAGACTTCTGATTATTTAGAGGTTCAAGGTCAGCTGAAATAGTTATAATACCTTATAGAAGGGCCTAAGAAGGCCCTCTTTCCTTTGGGGAGTATAGACCACAAACTGCAGGAATCGCCCGGAAGGGCCCTGATTGAGAAGAACCCGAAAACAGTGCAGGCCCTCTAGGAGCCGTGTAAGCCCTCCAGGCCATGGGGAGGGAAGTGCGCTCACAAGGCTGCATGAGTGCCTAGAGCTAAGTACCACCGTGATGGCCTTCAAGGCTGGTGCAGCCTTCGAACCCTCAGATAGCGTGTTCATAAATCGATACGGACAATGCCACAAGATGAGATCTGTGCGCATTTTGAGCAACAGTGGTACCATCATTTCGCTTGCCGAAGTCAAAAGCCTCATAGAAATATCACATTTTCATTAAAACTATAATATTGTAATAATAACTCATGGTGTAATAATGCTCTCTATGAAACAAAGCACGCTCTCATCTTGAATCTCCTGTAATCTGCATAACAGCCCCATTATATAATCCAGGCAGGGCAGAAAATATCTGAGTTACAGATTAAAGAACTGGTGCTCTGCGAGGTTAATTGATTTGCTTAAACACATTAAGACACATAAGTAGTGGAGCCAGAATTCAGCCCAGTCCCACAAACAAGCATGTCCTAGGTGCTTACTGCAAGACGGAAGACTCACATAAGACACAATCCTGAGGACCTCACCCGTTGGTGGAAAAGTAGACGAGTAAACTACTAATGTCAAGGCACTGTCCTAAATGTGCAGACATATGGAAATCCTCTGGAAACACACCGAGGGGCACCCAATCCAGAGGGTGAGGGGTATCACGGAAAGCTTCCTGGAGGAGACGGTACCTGAACGGAAGTTTGTAGGGCTGCGTGAGGGAGACAGCTAGTGGTGTAAAGCAGGACGGTGCCAATGAGGAACCCCAAATAGTATGCCATTCTCTCTCTTTCCTGACTTCTGCTCTCAGCATAATAAACTACTCTCAGTTCCTTCAAAGTACCCATTCTCCTACCTCCTGCCCTTTCCATGCTTTTTCTTCTGCCACCATGCTTTCCTACTTTATTCCTATCTGTTGGGGTTTTTTTTTTAAAGATCTATTTATTTCTTTTTAGAAAGAGCGTGAGGAAGCACGAGCAGGGAGGAGGGGCAGAGGGAGAGGGAGAGAATCTCAAGCAGACTCCCCACTGAGCACAGGGCTCCAACCCACGACCCTGAAATCATGACCTGAGCCCAAATCAAGAGTCAGACACTTAACCGACTGAGCCACCCAGGTGCCCCTCTGTCTGTTGTTTAAATTCAGTAAATGTCCTCCTAGTTCCCTCCTATTACTATGTATTCCTCTGAAGAAAGGTCAGAGCAGTTGTTGTCATTTGCCAAGTGACTGTACGATCCTCCTGGCTAAACTGTGAGCTCCATTAGGGTGTGCCTCATGCAGTGCTTGGCCCGCAGAAAGCAATTGCTATGGATTCTGAGCAATACAGGAATAAAAGAAATGACCCAGGACAGGAATTTGTGCTAATTCGTGCCTTCCTGGAAGTCTGAGATGTAAGTGATTCTTAAGAAACTCCCCACTAAGTGGCTTCACACCCCAGGTCCACCCATGTCTGCCGCACCTGCCTCCCAAAAATAACTTCTATTTTTCTTCTGCATTCCAAATTGTGCACAGGTGACCCTCTTGTTGAAGGACGGTACTCCTGAACCCTATGGGTAAGGGAATTCTGGGGAGGGAAGACTAGTTGCCCGCTTCTCCTTAGAAATGTGAAGGAGTGGCAGTAAAATTGAATGACGACAAACAATTCAGCCCAACTCCCAAGAAGATACAGCCCCAATGGAAGCGTCCAAATCTTTCTGAAGGTATCATGGACTGACAGCGGGGTGGGGGTGGGGGAATAAGACTGAGAATATAAAGACCCAGATTGGGGTCCTAACTCCACAGTTTACTTGCTATGTGACCTTGGGCAATTTTCTGAACTCAATTTTAGTTTTCTCATGTGTACTGAGAGGAAAATAATATCTTCCCAGTGTCCAAATAAGATTAGGTATTTGAAATGTTTTATTAATTGTAAAGCATTATACGCTAGCTATACTTATTAGCTGTAATTCAACAAGGTCTCTCATCGGCTGAAAGGAGGCATCAAAGAATCATTAGAATAATAATAATAATGCCGTAGGGATTTAACAGGCAAAACTCCAAAGCTACTGCTACAAGAAGCTATCCTTAACGGTAAATGATCTTCTTTCCATTAAATGTAGGTTGGTCATCGTGGCAAATACCGATACCAGAAGGCTGACTGTGGACTAAGAAGTTATTGGGAAACTGGCTGAAAAGCAATTTGTAGATCACTGAATGCTTAAGACCTACTGAGAAGATGGTAAAACCTACAGCTGCATGAAATTGGAATTGTTAAATCCCAACTCGTTTGTGAATAAAGATTTCAGAAAGTGTATTTGGATGGCTTGTAGTTCACTGAATTCCTAAAGAAAACGATGGTTTTCAAACCTACTACTTGACCACTTTTCACACCCTCACAGCAGAAGGGAACATCCCAGTTGCATCCTTTCAGAGAACTGAAAAGATTATGACGAAACATCATCCTGCCAATCCTCCAAATGAAATGCTCGAAGGAAACAGGACCTGACTTACCTCGTTCACCAGGACGCAATTTCTTCTGAGCTCTGCTGCGTGCCTTGCACTGTCTCCGCTCCCGAATTAGCACAGGCCCTCCCTGGCTGCAAGGAAAGAGTGAGCCGCGTCCTAACTGTGCAGCAAAGTCTTGTTGACTCTGTTGGAAACGCTGTTGACACTCGCACCTTGAGCTTTTCTGTTTCCTTCCTGGCCTCAATGATGGTGAGTAGATTTCAAAGATAAGACACCCCACCCACCCCACCCCAAAAACCCTTAAAGTTATCAGCCTCTAGCAAAGCAATAACCTTCCTCTCCCTCGCCTCCCCGGGAGCAGACTAGCAAATGTAATTGCTCCCAGGTGTTCAAGAACAGGTCAAATGATTACTCGGTAGGGACACAGAGGATTAGAACAGGGCTTCTCAGATGTTAATGTGCACAGAAAGTCCCTGAAGATCTGGGTCTAAAGCAGATTCCAAGGCGGGATCTGGGCTAGGTTTCTAACAAACTCCAACGTGATGCCGAGACTGATAGCCAGGGCCGTATTCGAGTCACAAGATACCGCAGCCCGAGTTCCCAGATTTGCCTTTTGATAACAATCACCTGGAGCCATCATTAAATGCCTAACTGCATCGTCTGGGCACAAATGCCTCGCAGGGATCGGCAGAGGCCCTAAATTCCACATCTGGGTAATGGAAGAGGTAGGATTTGAACCCAGGTCCACTTATTCCTGAGCTACTCTTTCCACAACATCCAGCTCTAACAGGAGGTAACTTGGTACCTGCAATAATTCACTGCCTGACCTCGGGGACATCAGCCACACCAAAAAGCTCCAGCAACTGGGCTACTACCCTGAATTCCAAATACCCAGAGTCTATTCCCAATTGGAATCCTCTTTCCTCATTACCTCTCAGCCTTGCACTTCAGACTCACTCCACAACAGAAGTGTCTGCCTGGCATCCATCCTGGTTCTGCCCCTGAAAACTCCTAAAAGGAGCTTCAATTCCCTGACCCATATCTGGCCCCTGGAGCCCAGCAGGACCCGTCCCCCGGGCTCTGCATTGGCTCGGGACCTCAGTGTTCTGCTGTATAGAGTAACGGGATCTGCTCAAGCAGAGGACTGATTTCTAAGGGCCTCTTCTTGGCATTTTGGAAAATGCATTGTGTTTCCATGCATCTGCTTCTCAGACAGCTAAGCCACCTGCCTCTTTCCAGTTGATTAGCAAGACCACCTTTTTCATTTTTTCTTCATCCATGTCCTTCTAGCAGGTCAGCAGGAAAGAAAAAAAAAAAACAGACAAATGAAACCAACAAATAAAATTCATGCAACACAACTTTTCTAAGGACCCACAGTTACTATTTTAAAGAGACACTAGGGTGCCTGGGTGGCTCAGTCGTTAGGCGTCTGCCTTCGGCTCAGGTCATGGTCTCGGGGTCCTGGGATCGAGCCCCGTGTCAGGCTCCTTGCTCAGCGGGGAGCCTGCTTCTCCCTCTCCCACTCCCCCTGCTTGTGTTCCCTGTCTCGCTGTGTCTCTCTTTGTCAAATAAATAAATAAAATCTTAAAAAATAATAAAGAGACACTAGACGAGGCACTTTTACTCTGCTCCAACGCCAACTCCCTTAGAATTTAAGGTCTATTTTATTGTGTGGATTCTTCTTCAAATGCCAGAAATATTAGCAGGACAAAAGGAGCCTTGTTCCAAACAGGGGTGCTGCTAGAACCTAGACAAGGTGCCTCCCATTGGCCCGCTGCTGACAACGGTGGCATGAACTGTCTTTCTTTTCCTAAATAACCTGCACTTCTTTGTATTTTCCCAGAAGAATGTATTTGAAAGTAAAATGTATTCTTCCTGCTGCCTTAGGTTCTAGCGCTTCCCCCAATACAGATTTATGTCATATGGAGGTTTTGATTTAAAGAGATTTTTCCACAGTAGCCTTAGGCAAATCACTTAACCGTAATGGGTAAGCCATCCCGGCCTTGAAATGATGCCTATTTAAAGGCTCAATGAACTGTGAGTGGAACCATTTCAAAAGCAAGTATGAAATTTCAAATGAACTTACCACATCCATTAGCTGTGCACTCAAATACATCTTGTGTTTAGCCTTCTTCAAAGTAGATAGGTGGGTAGAAGTGATCTCAGGACTGGTAGGTTAGTGAGGTCACCTCTCAATTAGTAAATCATAGCCCACGAAACTGAGAGCAAGGAGCATATGTTCTTGGCTAGGGTGGGTCGGGGGGGGCATGGAGGCCGGGGACGGGCAGTGCCCTGGAGTCCAAGGACAGGCCAGGAACAGATGTCTGCTCCAATCACCTACTAGCTCTGTGACCTGGCAGTGGTGTCCTGGAGCTGACTTGCACCAACCTGAGAGAGCCCATCAAATCTGTCAATTTCTTGAGCTGGTTGAAGCAATACTGTAGCTTGAAATTGACCATGATGAGAATACTTAGATCACAGAGACCATCAAATGCTACAAATTACAATTGTTTCAAAACCATCCATCCATCCATCCATTCATTCATTCATTCATTCATTTTGGAGACCCTTCATTCATTTGGAGAACCATTCATTCCTTTTGGATACCCCTAACTAGGGGAAATTTTTTTTTGCCTCTCTAAGCCCCATTTTCCTCATCTGTAAAAGGGAATTAATAATACTTAGGCCTGCTAGAGCAAAAATACAAGTGGAGGCCAATATATATATATATATGTAAATATTTAAAAATATAAATCAACCAGTTAAACAGTTAAATAAAGTATGTTTTATCATCTAATCTTAACAACTACAGTTCCATAATAACTATATCAAGATGCATAAAACCATGTTCTTTACATTACTGAAAGTTGTCAAAATGTCAAACGCATGTGCTATGGTGAGCATTGTGAATTGTGTAAGACAGATGAATCACAGACCTGTACCCCTGAAACAAATAATACATTATATGTTAATAAAAAAATTTTTTTTAATTAAAAATGTCAAATGTGACTAAAATATTATCACATAGATCTGGATGTTCTGTCGGTTGGCTGGCAATGTTTGAACAAGTAACAAAATAAAGATATACCTAATTCATAAATTATTATATATGCATTCAATGTGGTATCTTTTTCTCACCTTTATTTCAGGATAATCTTTAGGCTGTTATAATCAAGATTTTTGTATCATTTGTATTCATTGAAAATAATAATGTAAAGGATTGGGATACCTGGGTGGCTCAGTTGGTTAAGCATCTGTCTTCAGCTCAGGTCATGATCCCGAGGTCCTGGGATCGAGCCCCACATCTGGCTCCCTGCTCAGCGGAGAGCCTGCTTCTCCCTCTCCCTCTGCCTGCCACTCTGCCTACTTGTGCTCTCTCTCTATCTCTCTGTCAAATAAATAAAATTTAAAATATATATATATAATTATTCTCAAATTATGCAAAATTTGTAGCAATGTAAATTATTTTAAAAATTAAAAAATTGTTTGCATTGTTATAAGTCACATTCCTTTAAACATGCACAATAATCTATTAAACTTAAATATAAGAATGACTAACAAATATAAAATTTTTAAATCAAAGGTAAATAAAGCTTATACTTTTGGGGAAACTTTAATAAAAATTACTAATTCTTATTTTATTTTATTTTAAAGATTTTATTTATTTATTTGACAGAGAGAGAGAGACAGTGACAGAGGGAACACAAGCAAGGGGAGTGTGAGAGGGAGAAGCAGGCTGCCGGAACAGAGCACAAGATTCGAAATGGCAGAGGTACTCAAGGTTTTTGAAAAATAAATTAATTTCTGGGTATATGTGATTCTACTATCCAGGACCCTCTAAATCATGGAGTTCAGCAAAGGAACCCCTCCTCTCCAGTCTAAGGGCATAACCATATTAAGCTTCTACGTGTTAAGTACTTTATAGGTAATATCACATTTTAAACCTTAAAAAAACTACTATAGGGGTGCCTAGGTGACTCTGTCAGTTAAGCATCTCCCTTTGGCTCAGGTCATGATCACAGGGGCCTGGGATGGAGCTCCATCTCAGGTTCCCTGCTCAGTGGGGAGTCTGCTTCTCCCTCTCCCTCTGCCCCTGCTTGTGTTCTCTCTCTCTCTCAAATAAATAAATGAAATCTTTAAAAAAAAAAAAAACCTCTACTATATATTAACTGGTGCTCTATAATTGTTAGCTATTCTTATTATTTTTATTCTTACTGTAAGTATAATTATTATTTTTTATTAATTAATAATTTAAGTAATCTCTACACCCAACGTGGGGCTTGAACTCACAACCCTGAGATCAAGAGTTCCATGCTCTTCTGATTCAGCCAGCCAGGCACCCCCATAATTATTATGCTTTACAGAAAAAAAGCTCTTTACATAAACTGTCACCTCAAAGGTGCATCAGCAGCCCAAAGGTGTCCCCAGTATCATTTAGAAAAGGAAAGTGTTAATGGGTCCTGTACTAATTTCCCATTCCTATTACCAGAAATTTAGCAGCCTGAACGAAAGAAATGTACTCTTGAGGCTACTGGGTGGCTCAGGCTTTAAGCATCTGCCTTCAGCTCAGGTCATGGTCCCAGGGTCCTGGGATCGAGCCCCACATCGGGCTCCCTGCTCGGAGGGAAGCCTGCTTCTCCCTCTCCCTCTCCCTCTGCCCCTGCTTGTGTCCCCTCTCTTGCTCTCTCTCTCTCTCTCTCTCTGGCAAATAAATAAATAAAATCTTTTTTTTAAAAAAAAAAGAAAGAAACGTATTCTTTTATATTTGTGGAGGTTATAAGTCTGACATAGGTCTCACTGAACTAAAATCAAGGTGTCAGCAGGGCCGTGTTCCTGGTGGAGGCTCTAGGGGAGAATCCATTTCCTTGTCTTCTACAGCTGCTAGAGGCTCCCTGCACTCCTTGGCTTGTGGCTCCCTCCCTCCTCTACCAGACTGCAATAGAGTCAAGTGCTTCTTACCCTGCGTCACTCTGACTTCTTTCTCTCTTTCCTACTTTCAGGCCCTGTGTGATTACATTGGGCCCACCTGGATAATCCGGCACACTCTCCCCATCTTAGGACCCTTAATCACATGTGCAAAGTCCCTTTTGCCACGTAAGGTAACATAGTCACAGATTCCCAGGATTAGGACATGGACGTTTTGGGAGGCCATTGTTCTGCTCACCAGAGAGCCTCCTACATTTGGACTTCAACACATCTACTATTCCAGTAACTGACTTCTAATCCCAGTCCCCTAACTTTCCACTTTACTGGAGTTCGTCCTTCCTTCCTCCTTCCTTTCTTCTGTTCTTCCGTCCCTCTCATTAATGGAAAACTTACGGCAGGCCAGATCTTATTCTAGGTACAGGGGATATAGCAGTGAACAAAACAGATGTGGCCCCTTCGGACAGAGAATTCACCCTATAGTGGGAAAGACAGGTATTGATCAGGAATCACACCAATGAATGTAAAAATGCCATCATTGTCATCAGACTTGTGCCCAGACTGGGGTTAGAGAGATTGGAGGAAGGGTCAGGCTTTGGGGACCCCCTGGACACTTAGATAAGACATTTTTACCATGTGAGTTTCAGTCAATAAACATGTTCACTCCATTTAGCTAACAATTGCCTTTTCCATTACAACTTTGTAGCTTTTAGAAATGCTGTCAGTACCTGCAGGAAATAAAAGTAGGTTTCAGGTGATTAGGCTGTTACAAGAATGCTTTGGCTTGAATACTCTGGGACTGTCATCTCCACTGATGGATACTTTCATAGCACGGCGTCTTATCATGGAACAGCATTTGGAAAGTATTTAAACACATGGTTCTTGCTCCCATGTTCCAATAACAAGCTTTCAGCAGAGGAAAGCGTGGGTGAGAGCAGGGAGGCATGATGAAAGGAAAAGTCAAGACACCAAAGCAGGGTGTGCTGGCTTTTGCCATTACCATAAGCCTGGTGAGAGAGGAGAGTGCCTGAATGATGGGCATTAACAGAGCGAGGCTCACGAGTACTGTGGCACAGATTATTTTAACTACAGAAGAGATCTCTGAGGTCATCGGTTTCAAGAATAAGCAGGAGAATTAAATACCTGAGGTACAATAAAATGGAGACTTGTCTCATAGAAGACAACGGAAAACAATCAACAAACAAAAAACAAATATGGCTCCAAAATCGCCTGGCATTCAGTTGATATGTTTACCGAAGCGCTCTTTTTGGCTTCAAGCGACATATTTCTTTTCCTACTTTATTGCTACTACTTTAAAAAAAGAATATTGACAGATTTATTTGGGAAAAAAAGCATAGATGTTTTCCAGCATTCTCTTATTAAATGCCGAAACTCAGGGGTGGGGAAGGAGTGGTCTGCAAAGGCAGACTTGGGCACTCACAGGGCAGGTCGGCACCTATGCTTCCCTTTTGTCTGTATTATTTATTTAAAACCACACATCTGGGAGATCAGTTTGGTGTTGGCTTTCATTTATTTTCCCCAGTATAGAGATGATTAGTTAAGGCAACAAAAATCAGATCTGGAAATTTGTACTGTAAACACTTTGCTAAGCAACATCTGTCAAATTAAGGTGGTTGATTTGGCCTTGAGTGTCCTTTAAAATGAGATTTCTCTGTCTGGGGTGTGTTATTTCTGGAAGCCAGGTTTGGTAAGAAAGAATTTATGGTATCCGGAACACCCTTGATGAATTTAACTGTTTCATCTTTATAGGGGACCGTTTTCAGGGTCTAGGGACTTATTAATTATATCACTGCAGAAAAAATGTGTCAAAGTGTCAATGTGTCATCTGTAAGAACTGCATGTGCCAAGCCACTTATTATTGATTCAGACCCAAGTATTGCCTGATATATATTCTGTAAACCAAAGTCAAACAAATTCAGGATATATGGGGAAGCAAATTTCCCATGAAATAGAATGGCCTCCTGAATTATAGCAAAGCACAAAGTTCTCAAGGTCTGCAAGAACTCTCTGGTGGGGAGGGATAGTTTAAGAAGGTCAAGCACTGGGGCTCCTGGGTGGCTCAGCCGGTTGGTTAAGCGTCTGCCTTCGGCTCAGGTCATGATCCCAGGGTCCTGGGATAGAGCCCCATGTCGGGCTCCCTGTTCCGCGGGGAGTCTGCTTCTCCCTCTCCCTCTGCTGCTCTCCCTGCTTGTGCGCTCGCTCTGCTTCTTCCTCTGCCCCTCCCCCATGTTCATGCATGCTCTCTCTCTCTCTCTCTCTCTCAAATAAATAAATAAAATCTTTAAAAAAAGGTCAAGCACTATTCATTTGTTCCGTGAGGGTTCCTAGTGTTAGAGTAGGCAGCTAGTTAGGTTCTAACAGGATACCTGGAGATCAGCAATGAGGAAGTCATGGCCAGCTATTGGGAAGGTCAGAGGCCTGTCCTGGCAGCCCTCTACAAGAAGCCGGATTGGATCGGACAGACCCAAGAGAGTGGGTGCCATGATAGGAATCCCCTGACCAAATTAGAAAGAAAAAGCACAAAACCCTGCTTCCTGCCCCAAGTAATGACTATTCCACTCCCTAGTTAACAACTGTCAATTAAAGATAGAAACCAGCCCCCAGGGTCTGCAGCTCTCGCTGGTGCACGCATTCTCCCTCTCTCTCTCTTTCTCTCTCTCTCTCTCTGTCTCTCATTCGCTCAGGACTATGCCTGCTCTCACATCTCGAAAGTGTACTTTTCCCTTACTTTCCCACTTCTCTTACTCATCTGCTGTGCTGCATGTCTGTCCTTGAATTCCTTCTTGGAACAAGACCAAGAGCCTTCAGTCACTTTCCCTCTATCCTTCTAGGTTCTTGGCTGAGACCCACCCCACCTCCACCCCATAATAATAAAAAGACAGATTAACAGGAAAACAACAAATTTGATTACATATGTCTGGGAGCCCCACAAAGATATGAGATTCAAAGGCAGCCAAGCACTTGAGGCTTATATACCATCCAGAGCTAAGGAAAGGGGTAAGGGTCTGGGCCATCAAAGGGGAGGATGGCAATTCATGGGAAGATAGGAAGAGCAAATGTTTGGTAAACAAATGTTTGCCATGCTATGGGGAGAACTCTCTGAGATGAAAATTCTTTGGCAATAGCTCTCTTCCTGGTATAGGCCCCCTTTCTAATTCCTTTAAGCAGTTAAGAGGGAGGTAAAGGCTTTTCCTGAGTCCGCTGGGTCTTGATTGCTTTCAGCACCACATGCCAAAGTTGTCATCTTTTGGGGTGGCATATTCTGCTCCCCTTCAGCATATAACGGTAAAGCTTTGGGCACCTGGGTGGCTCAGTCAGTTAAGTGCCCAACTCTTGGTCTTGGCTCAGGTCTCGATCTCACGGGTTGTGAGATTGAGCCCCGGGTCAGGCTCTGAGCTCAGTGGGGAATCTGCTTGAGGATTCTCTCCCTCTGTCCCACCCCCCACATGCTCGTGTACACACACACTTCTCTCACTCTCTCTCTCTTATCTTTGCCAGGTGGCCCCTACTCCTTGCTGTGTTCTCTCTAATATAAATAAATAAATCTTTAAAACGAAAGGAAATAAAACAGTAAAACTTACAAAGGACAGGTTTCTGATTCTTAGGTAACCTGAACCTAGAGCCTAACATATAGCAGGCACTCAAAATATTCATTTGAAAATATATATACTTGCATATACCCGTGTTGTTATTTATTGTGTATTAAGATTGAAGAAGCCGAATGCTATAGAGAATTAAAATTAACCTAAAGAAACGTAGCTTGGGATTGGAATGAACTGAAAGGCATGAGGGCTAAGAAATTTCTCGGCCCTCCCCTCGAGTCTGAACCAAGAAGGTGGCTTTATCTCCTTGATGTAGATAGAATTGCCTTGAATGGCCTGATGGTTGTCTGATGACTTGGCTTTGTTCCTTTTGTGGGCCATAAAATGGCTTTCAGAATGCCTTTGCCTAGATTGCTCTCTTTCCCACCTCTATTAATATCTCTCTGAGAAAGACTCAGCCCCTCTGATATGTACAATTTAGTCATTTTGGGATCTTTAAATATTCTAACCCGAACTTGACACCTTAAAGTATGCGAGAGTCCAAAATGGGAATAATGCACTTGGTGGGGCTATAAGCCACAGGATGTGAGAAAGAAGATATTGCCATGGAAGGGGCAAAGAGCCAAACTCTTGGCTCCCATTGTTCATTACAGAGAAAGAGTATAGCTTGTACTCCAGATGAGCTGGATGCTTCCCGGAGCTCTCTCCAGCAGGTCTTCTGGCTTCAAACGGGTAATAAAATCTCCCAAACAAGGTGAGTCTTTGTCTCATCTCAGTTACTCCAGGGCCCTAAGACACCATGATTCGTGTGTGTGTGTGTGTGTGTGTGTGTGTGTGTGTGTGTGTGTGTGGGCCCACTACCAACACGGCAACACAAGCCTAAGGACAAGTGACACATAGATAGGTCAAGAGCAGATCAATAGATACCTTTCATTTATAAATTCACCCTGCAATATCCATATTTCAGATTTCAGAAATGCAATGCCTCAATCCTCAACAAGTAATAAAGAATCTGCTTTTCCAAGATCCTAAATGCACAATCACATTCATACCAATGAGTACGAAATACTGAGTTTCAGAGTTAAGTACAACTTCCATTTAGTGTGTGAAGAAAGTTTTTATAAAAGACGAGATATGTCAAAAATCTGCAGTAAGGTATTTCTTTTCTCTTTTCCTTCTTTTTTTCGGTAATACACTTTGCAGATAAAGTTATTTTCAAATAATAAGGATTTTAAGACACAAAGGCTCAACTGTACTGCTTCATGAGGAATCCTGAGCGAGGATTCTATTTTTGGAAATGAGAATGGCAGGAAGGATCAAGGACATCTGTGATTACAATTGCTTCAATTGCTTAAAGGGGCTCAAGTGATTAGAATACCTGTTTGAAGAAAAGAACACGCCATGACGCCATGACGTCTGTCTAAACAAAGAAAAAAGTGATAAATAATGATTTGTTGCTTCCTGAGAGTACAAATCCCTCAAGCTGAAGTTCCATAGCTAATGCTTTCTTTGGAGGGTTTTGAATTCTAAAGGGGCTAGAAACCAGGGAGCAGTACTGCCCTATGAAGGAGTGACCTGGGAATCCATCCCAGGAAGTTCCACCACTACCCAACTGTATAACATCAGTTTCTCCATTTGTAAAGCAGGGGTAATAATATTCTCATCTGCAAGGGTTCTTATGAGGGTCAACCAAAAGAATGGCTGCAAAATGCTTTATAAATCCTAAGGTTCCAGACCAATGGAACTCATTAACAACTGCATTTACCACATGAAAGCTGAATGAAGGAAGGCTGTGAATCTAGTAATAATTATACAGTTATCACTTGCTGATCCCTTACCCTTTGCCGGACCCTGAAATCTCCAAGCATGTTTGACACCCCAGCTACACAGGACGAGGACAAAGAGATGGAAATGATGAGAGAAGATGGATAGTAGAGAAAGTGAAGACTGAATTTGTAGGTAATTGGCTATCCTGAGGAAGAAACCAAAATAAACAGAGCTGAAACAATAATCAAAGAATAATAGAAGACAAATTTCCTGGAGCACCTGGGTGGCTGAGTTGGCTAAGCGTCTGCCTTTGGCTCAGGTCATGATCCCAGGGTCCTGGGATCGAGTCCCACATCAGGATCCCAGCTCAGCAGGGAGCCTGCTTCTCCCTCTACCTCTGCCCCTCCCCCTGCTTGTGCTCTCTCAAATAAATAAATAAAATCTTAAAAAAAAGAAGACAAATTTCCTAAGCTATCATATATTGATCAAAAAGGTCCATTGCATTGCAGTTAAAGTTAATGAAAACAGAAAAACATCTAGACTTATCCTGGTGATATTTTTGAATTACACGGACAAAGAAAATAATATCCTACTTCCAGCTCATCAGAAAAACCAGGTAACTTACAAAGGAACAAAAACCAGTCTGGTCTCAGACTTCCGCTCTGCAATCTTGAGCATGGAAGAAAGCGAAACAATGTCTACAGAGTTCTGAGGGAAAAAGGTTGCGACCTAAGTTTTCTTTACCAAGTCAAGATATCATTCGTGGATAAAAGTTACATTCCACTGTGAAGAAGTAACAGCCACGAACTTTTATGCTCTGAATAACAGAACTGGCAAACACGATGTTTAAAATTCAAGATGAGCTAATGGTCTATGGGGAATATATACCAGAAATGACCAAAGGACAATAAAATGAAATCAAATAGGAATTTTTAGAGTTTTCTTAGTTTAGTCAGGGCACAAGGCAATAATAATCATTCAGAAAATAAAATGGGAAGTCGATTAATTAAATAGGAAATTGCATTTATAATAGAAGCAAAACACCTGAAATGTTTAGAAATGCCCCTAAGGAGGTTTACTGAACCTAAATGAAGAAGATGAAAAAGAGATATGAAAGATTTTTATTTTTTTTTATTTTTTTAAAAGATTTTATTTATTTGACAGAGAGAGACACAGCAAGAGAGGGAACACAAGCAGGGGGAGTGGGAGAGGGAGAAGCAGGCTTCCCGCCGAGCAGGGAGCCCGATGTGGGGCTCGATCCAAGGACCCTGGGATCATGACCTGAGCCGAAGGCAGACGCCTAATGACTGAGCCACACAGGCGCCCCGAGATATGAAAGATTTTTAAAATAAAATATTCCAACTGCAGATCAATTGACATGTTTCAGGTTATAAATATACCCATTCTCTAAAATTAGTTCACAGTTTTAAAGCACTTCAAATCAAAATATAGGAAAAACACAATTAAAATTATATTCTAATATTCATCTGGAAAAATAAACAGTTGATACGTGTAATAGTTAAACATTTCAAAAAAAGATATTGCAGGAAGATTTGTTCAAGCAGATATTAAAATGAACTATAAGTCACAGGCATTAAAAGAGTTTGGTACTGACACAGAATCAACAGATCACTAGATTGCCCTGAAACAGGCTTTATTATTAAAACAAACTTAACACATTAAAAATTGATTACTACATAGGGCGCCTGGGTGGCTCAGTTGGTTAAGCGACTGCCTTCGGCTCAGGTCATGATCCTGGAGTCCCTGGATCGAGTCCCGCATCGGGCTCCCTGCTCGGCGGGGAGTCTGCTTCTCCCTCTGACCCTCCCCCCTCTCATGTGCTTGCTCTCTCTCATTCTCTCTCTCTCAAATAAATAAATAAAAAATCTTTAAAAAATAAAAAAATAAAAATTGATTACTACAAACCAGTTGAAAAAAAATATTCCTTTAAGGTGTCAAGAAAAGAAGATAACTATTTGGAAACCACTAAGTAAATCCTCACCTCAAATCAAACGCCAAGATAAATTTCAGATAGATTAAAAAGCTCAATGTAGGGCGCCTGGGTGGCTCAGTTGGTTAAGCAACTGCCTTCGGCTCAGGTCATGATCCTGGAGTCCCGGGATCGAGTCCCGCATCGGACTCCCTGCTCAGTGGGGAGTCTGCTTCTCCCTCTGATCCTCCCCCTTTCATGCTCTCTGTCTCCCATTCTCTCTCTCAGATAAATAAAAAATCTTTAAAAAAAAAAAAAAAAAAAGCTCAATGTAAAATACAGAAGCCGTGAAAACTCCGAAGGAAAGGTAGATGAATATTTAACTCATCATAATGTTCAAGAATATGAATTTATTAAGATTGCAGAGGCCTAATATTAGTCAAGGAGATCTAAAAGGCAGAACACTTTTACATAGGTCCTCTACCCGCCGCCCCCTTATTTCCTCAAGGCAAAATAACTGGCACTAGCCACAAATTTGCAAACTGGCTTCTCTGTTCATTTCATTCCTAGCAAATTGTGTTTGATTTGCAATTTCTCAAATATATCTTATAGGTGTTATCTCTGATACGTAGAGTTAAATTCATATGCACATTTAGGTATTGTGATATTTTCAAGGTATAACGACAATAAGGACAACTTACGGGCCGTAGTGTAAACCTTTGTATTTCAAGAGATTGAATATCACAATGGAGAGTTGCCAGGAGAAGACTGGATAAAATGTTGGAACATTTCAGTTTTACACAAAAAACACTCTTTGTTAAAGTGTCTCTCTTAAATCTGGCTCAGACCTGGCATGATTCCCTAGTCATGGATAAATAAAATCTCTGATCAAAGGGTTTCTGTGTTCCATTTGTCCTAAGACTCCCAAAGGGCAGATGGAACATTCAGAGGAAGGAAAACCTCCAAGTAAGAAAACACTGGGAAAACTAATCTCAATCATAGAAGATTGTTCCTGTGTTAAATTCTCTCTTTATACTCTTTATGTTTTCTCTTCATGTTGTTCCATTACAATGTATTCAGGGCAGGTATTTTTAACTGAACTTGACACTGTGAAACTTTTCAATCTAAGGGCACATGCCACTTCTCAAATTCTCATTTCTGGAATATTCTCAGCCATAAAGTCTTTGAATACTTCCTCTGAGATATTCTCTTTATTCTCTTCTTTCCATAGTAGCATGTTCTCATTTTCTTTCCTTTTTCCTTATTTTTGATCAGGGGAAAATTTCTTCCATTTTATCTTCCAGTCCATTAATGATCTGTTTAGCTGTGTCAAGTGTAATATTCAACCCATCTACTGAGATTCATGTCAACTACTTTTTTTAATCTATAAAATTTCTACCCAATTACTATTCATATATTTTGGTACACACAGCCTAGCTTCCTGTTACAGTGCACCAAAAAATGTCATTTTGTGTATGAAACTTGTAAATCTATTTGTTTTAAGATGTCTTTAAATTGCTCTCTTGGCTCTAGTTCCTTGAATGCCTTTGGTCTGTAAACTGCTTTTCCCAGAGTTATACTTGTATCTATTTACATGTTTACTTAGGTGTTTTTACTCTAGAGCTCATCTTCCATGAAAGTTATCTTTCTCTTGCGTCTTCTCCTCTTCTCCGGTGAATGGATTGGGCTATGGAAGCATCTCTAAGAGACAGTGTTACAAACTAGTTTTTATGTTAGTTTGCAGGCTCAAGCTTGCACATTGAGTGGAGAGTGCACAGCTGAGCCCGGCTTGCTATGCTGCATAGTGTTTCCCACTTGGGAGTTCCTTTGTTCCACCCATCTGTATTGACATACAATTGATATATAACATTATGTAAGTTTAAGGTGTACAATGTGGTGATTCAGATACTTGGGTATGTTGAAATTATTAGCAATAAAAGGTCAGTTAACACATCTCTCACCTCATGTGGTTACCATGGTTTTATGTGTGGTGAGAACATTTAAGATCTACTCTGTTAACAACTTTCATGTACACAATACACTATTGTTAACTATGGTCACCAGGTGGTACACTAGATCTCCAGAATTTATTCATCTTATAACTGAAAATTTTCACCCTTTGGCCAACCTCTTCCCTTTACCCCATGCTCCAGCCCCTGGTAATTATTAGTCTACTCTCTGTTTCTATAAATTAAACTTTTTTAGATTCCACACGTAAGTGAGGTCATACAATATTTCTCTTTGGCTGGCTTACTGGCTTTTTTCACTTAGCATGTCCTCCAGGTTCATTCATGTAGTCACAAATGGCAGGATTCCTTCTTTCTCATGGCTGAATAATATTCCATTGTGTGTGTGTGTGTGTGCACGAGTGCACATGCGTGGGGTGGGAGAGATGTACCATATCACCTTTATCCATTTATCCATCAGTGGACACTTGGGTTGTTTCAATATCTGGGCTATTGTGAATCATGCTGCAGTGAACATGGGGATGCCGATATTTCTTCAAGAGAGGGATTTCATTTCCTTCAGATATCTACTCAGAAGTGGGATGATATAGTAGTTCTAGTTTTAATTTTTTGAGGAACCTCCATACTGTTTTTCACAGTGGCTATGACAATTTACATACCTACCCACCATGCACAAGGGTGTACTTTTTTACAAATCCTTGCCAGCACTTAATGAATGTGAGGTGATATCTCATTGTGGTTTAAAACTGCATTTTCCTTGCATTTTCCTAGTGACTAGTGATGTTGAACACCTTTTCATGTACTTGTTGGCCATTTGTAGGTCTTCTTGGAAAAATGTGTATTCAGGTCCTTTGCCCATTTTTAATTGGGTTTTCTTTTTTTCTTTCTTTCCTTTTTTTTTTTTTTCTTTTTTTGCTGTTGAGTTGTGCAAGTTCCTCATATACATTGGATATTAACCTCTTATCAGATATAAGGTTTACAAATTTTCTCCCATTCTGTAGGTTGCTTTTTCATTTTGTTGACTGTTTGCTTTATTGTGCAGAAGCTTTTTCGTCTGATGTAGTCCCACTTGTTGATTTTGTTTTTGTTGCTTGTGCTTTTGATGTCATAGCCAAAAAAATCATTGTCAAGACCAATGTCACAGAGCTTTTTCTCTGTGTTTTCTTCTACAAATTTTACCGCTTCAGGTCTTACGTTTAAATCTTTACTTGATTTCAAATTAATTTTTGTGAGTGGTGTAAGATGGGGGTCCAATGTTATTCTTTCGCATGTGAATATCCAGTTTTTCCAGCACTGTTTATGGAAGAGAGGATCCTTTCCACACTTTGGATTTCTTGAGAATTCACATATAGATTTACCCCCAGTGCTTTCTTCACTCTGGTTCCCACAAAGTATCCACTCCAGCTCTACTGTCTAAACTGGTGGTGGTAGATAGACGATGTCTAAAACCTAGAGTGAATTGTGCTACCTTAATTCCATGCGCTTCCACATAGTAAGTGGCAACTAACCAGAGGTAGCCTCCTCATCTACTTATAAGATTGTTCAGCATAGCAAAAAAGTATTCAATATAAAATTATTTAATAATTATTTTAAATTATGTAACATTTAGCATTCCTATTAATTCATAAGTTCTCTCTCATACGCAGATAGGTTATATGGCTTTGGGTTGGAGTAAAAAACCTCAGTACCTTAGCCTACAGTCCATTAGTTGCCCTGTGGACCTGGGTATGGATTCTCTACATATCCACCTCCTTTCTCCCTTCCAGTAGTTGTAGATTGGATCTTTGTCTCTCACAGCAAAATCCAAAGCCTCCAGCCAGAGAGATTCAAACTTCAAGGCTGAGGAGATTAGAAGGATAGAATGCAGCCATGCAGTGGCACCAAATGGAATGTGTATGGAAGCTTAGATTCTTCCACTGTGCAGTAGGGAACTCCCTTTCTGTGACTGGCACTCCTAAGGAATTGTCACTTGCTTCCTCTCTATAATTGGCGGTACATAAAAGATCATCTCAAGCCAGTCTCCTGCCCACTACGCTGGTCCCCTGTCATTTCCTAGAACATGGCATTCATCATGCATGGATTGTTTAGATTTAGCTTTTTCTCAATATTCAAGTTACTACACTGTGCTAAGTTTTTATAGTTCAGTTAGACAAAAAGTCAACACCAGTAATACAGGATGCATGGAAAGACACTTTTATGTACTTCAAATGCACGATCCAAGCAGGTATATATGCAAAACTGATTTTCATATCGCAAATTCTCAAAAAATGCTTATATCTTGTAAATGGTGTCAAGAGCCCACTTTACCCACTGCGAGTATGAGTGGCAGGAAAAGCATTACTTTTCTATGTTAGTGGGTGTCTGGGACAAGCACTACGAAATTATGCCCAGGAGCGGGGCGCCTGGGTGGCTCAGATGGTTAAGCATCTGCCTTCGGCTCGGGTCATGATCCCAGGGTCCTGGGATCGAGCCCCACATCCGGCTCCTGGCTCAGCGGGGAGCCTGCTTCTCCCTCTGCCTTTCCTCTTGCTCGTGCTCGCTCGCTCTCTCTCTCTGTATCTCTGTGTCTCGAATGAATAAATAAAATCTTAAAAAAAAAAAAAAATATGCCCAGGAACAACTGGGTGGCTCAGTTGGTTAAGCATCTGCCTTCAGCTCAGGTCATGATCCCAAGGTCCTGGGATGAAGCCCCGCATCGGACTCCCTGCTCAGCGGGGAGCCTGCTTCTCCCTCTCCCCCGTGCTCATGCTTTCTGTCTCTTGCTCTCTCTCTCTCTCTCAAATAAGTGAATAAAATCTTTAAAAAAAAAAGACTTAAAAAAAAAGAAATGATGCCCAATGAGACTTGAATGTTCACAGTTTGGATCCTTCACACTCTTACTGGCTTCAGTTTAGCAAGATTCCTGAAGAGACAAGAGAGCCTATTACTGAAAACTGATCACATTTGCAACAGATTAATAAAACTGACTTAACTGAATCTGTAAAGAGATTCTCCAACCCAAACCTAGAGAGGAAGCAGAGCTTTTTAAAGGAACTACACATGTATATTCGACAATTCTATGAGCTCTTAAAGCCATGAGCTTGTGACTGTTATTATTCATTGAATCTACATTCTGAGAGCTGTGCCACGTTCCAGTATAATTTCCGTTGCCTTTCTGCTAAACTTACCATTTCTAGTCAGGCCAATTTTAAATTTACTACAATCAAGATTCTATTCTCTTCCCTCTTTCACGTGACCACCTTTTAAGCTTGCTTGGCTCCCCATTCTTGCTGTGATAAAGATGTAGGACTCCAGTCTTCATTTCAAGATCTATTCCCAAATGCTCTCTTTGATTTGCAAAATCACTTTTGAACTCCTTTTCCGCAATTAGAGAATCTTTTATTGGGCTCATTTTTCAAATGCTCTTCTTCTGTCATTTTATACTGCTCCGATATTGAAGAAAAGAGATTTCTCCTCCTTTTTAACTATTTTTTTAAAAATAGTTACATTATCATAGTTATTACCAAGCATAGGAATTTTTATTCAGAATAAAGTATGACACTGTCCTCCTCGTAGGGTACTTCAGGTTAGGTTTTAGTGTTAGGTCAGTTATAAATTCTTTCCTCCTCTCTCAGTTAGTGTATGCTCGGGAAAGGCAAGTAAAATCCTATCTCCATAAAAGAACGGAGGTAAGATTTTCCTTGACTTTCCTAGCACATCATTTAATGGTGCACATCCAAGAATTCCACTAAAGTAGCAAGGTAATTCGTACTACTCATACTCCCAGTAGGTAAAATGGATCCTTCACACAGTTTGCAAGACAGCATTTTCAAGAATTAATAGTGTGAGAATTTATTTTACGTAACTACCTGCTTAGATAGTAGATTTTAAATACATCTTGAAATTCTTCATTTTCAGTAATGTGCTCTTATGTCCCCTCAGGACTTATGATGGATTCTTGCTAACCTGAAGTCAACAGAAGTGTGCCGTATCCAAACTGTGAACACGGGGATCCCATTGGTCTGTACAGTAGACCACCATGCAGTCATGCAAATCATGTTGTAGAAAAATATTTTGTGATGTGGGAAAACGAACAGGGCTAATGATGTGCAAATGGCAGGTTACTGAATAATAGTATGTGTTCCAATTTTGATTCCAAGCATCATTCTAATTGTGTTGGAATTCTACTGTGAGAGTGGACCAGCTATAGAATTTACGGGGCTGAGTGCAAAATGAAAACATTGGGCTCCTCATATAAAACTCATTAAGAATTTCAGGAAGGCGACAGCAGGTCATTAAATCAAGCACAGGGCCCTTCTAAACATGGGGACCCTGTGCAACTACCCAGACTGTAACCCCATGAAGTCAGCCCTGTGTGTGTGCGTGTGCACACACTCACGCATCATATAAGCTGGAATTACACACACCCAAATGCCAAAATGTTACTGGGTATCTCTGAATGGTGAAATTACGGGTGGTTTTACTTTTCTTCTTTGATCTCTTCTGAGTTTTATACACCTTCAACAAAGAAATCCTATTACTAGAGTGATTAGGAAAAATACCAATGGATGTTATCAATAAAAGATAACACTTTTAGTTAAAGGCAGAGCGATTTTGCTCAGGAAATAAAAGTAGCTGCTGTTTTTGTCCACTTAAAAAGTGCTAGACAAGGTGCTAGGCACTTTCCGTATCATCTCCATGTGAAGTCACCTTGTCTTTCATAGATGAAAGCACTCATTTAGTCACAAAAGGAGGATTTAGGCTTAACACCAGAAGCTTCCCTGAGGCAATATGAACCAGATGTGAGAAACCTGTCTGAGGCTCCAGTGAGTAATAATATTTTCAGCTTGTTTTGTAATCACTAATGTAGATAATATGGGATAAAAAGACTTGTGCTGCTTAATGAACAGCATTGTCATGAGACTCAGAAGACAGCGAATGAGGTAGGTTGTAACAACTATAAAGCTCCCCCCGGCTCCTGTGTTCAGGAAGTCATTCGGGCCTGCAACAAACACGTGACAGGCAGTCCTGGAGCCTCAAAGTGGGCCCAGGGAAATAGTATCCATGGTGCGTAACAAGTGCAAACCTCTGAAGTATGTTCCTCCCTTTTCCACCAGGTAAGGTCCCCTCAGCCAATGGATCAGCCAGTGGGCAGGCTGGGCTTCAAAGCCAGGCAGTTGGACCCCCGGTTGAGGCACTCAGTCATGATACTGTGTCTTGACTCAAATCAAACAGTGTTCTCTACAGCCCCTAACCCAACTATTTCAATGCAAGAGCGCCTCACCAGGGTGCGATCCCTCACCAAGTCCTCAACACTATGATAATTTTACGAAAGCCTTGATTATTAGCATCTGAATGTTAAAATATCAAAAGGTAATTTGAAAAGTGTGCATGAATTTCAAATCTTCTAGTGCCCTCCTTAAAGATGTCATGTCATTGTGAGATTTGAGGTTTGATAGGACTGTACGAAACAATATATTTCATCACAACGGATGACCCCTAAATCTTCCTCTCAAATGCAATTGCATGGAGCAGATATGAGTGTTAGAGCATAAGGCCGCCCAAATAGCACATGCAGAAACTTTCTCTGATTGAAACATCAGTTAACTTCCAACTCGGCTAATTAAACACTAAGAGGAGCTTGTTCAACTGAACTTTAAACATTTGTTTATGTCTCACACTAGCTGGTTGGTAACCAAACAGCTGACAGAGCACAACCAAGACCTGATTGGACCACAAGTAGGTTTCCAAAACCTCTCCCTCTCTACCTCTCCCTGCCTCTCTTCCCCTTCTCCTCCCTCTCTTTTGCTCTCTTCTCCCTCCCTCTCTTCCTCTTCTCTTTCCATCTGTTTCTTCCTCTACACCCCTCCTTTGCTGTCCCTCACCTGCCCTCCCTTCCCTCTCTACCCGCCATCTTTTCTCGTTCCCCTTTCTCTCCCTTTTTCTCACCCCCTTCTCCTCCCACTGTCTTCTTCCTCTTTCCTCCCTCCGCTGCCCCTCCCTCTCCTTCTCTCCATTCTCCCCACGCCCCTCCTAACCCCCAGATCTCTGCCACAGGCAGCTCTTCACCACCAGATGTCTCTTTCACCTCCCCCCCCATCACCTTTCTCTCTTCATCTTATTATTTGGCATATGCTATTTTTCTTTCCTGTTCTCACTTAATTGCATGCTATATGTCTTTTTCCTTCTCCCTCTCAGAGGAAATAGGCCCACCTGCTTGGGCCTTTCAGTTTCAGAATTGCACTGCCTTTTTTTGACTGTCTCCTGTTCCTTCTCATTTGTTATTAGCTAACAAAGATAAGTTTGCTGTCATTGCAGCTTCTCAGAAACGAAGCTAGGGCAGAAAATAGACTTTTCAAAATGTTGTTTTCTTCATCGCCTTTCTAATTTAGGAGGCATGTTAAATTTGATAATTAGGTGTAATAAAGTTTTCAGAACCAAAAATAAAAACCGGACGTCATGACTGAGTGCCTCAACCGGGGGTCCAACTGCCGGGCTTTGAAGCCCAGCCTGCCCACTGGCTGATCCATTGGCTGAGGGGACCTTACCTGGTGGAAAAGGGAGGAACATACTTCAGAGTTTTGCACTTGTTACGCACCATGGATACTATTTCCCTGGGCCCACTTTGAGGCTCCAGGACTGCCTGTCACGTGTTTGTTGCAGGCCCGAATGACTTCCTGAACACAGGAGCCGGGGGGAGCTTTATAGTTGTTACAACCTACCTTATTCGCTGTCTTCTGAGTCTCATGACAATGCTGTTCATTAATGTTCTCTACAGCCCCTAACCCAACTATTTCAATGCAAGAGCGCCTCACCAGGGTGCGATCCCTCACCAAGTCCTCAACACTATGATAATTTTACGAAAGCCTTGATTATTAGCATCTGAATGTTAAAATATCAAAAGGTAATTTGAAAAGTGTACATGAATTTCAAATCTTCTAGTGCCCTCCTTAAAGATGTCATGTTATTGTTAGATTTGAGGTTTGATAGGACTGTACGAAACAATATATTTCCATCACAACGGATGACCCCTAAATCTTCCTCTCAAATGCAATTGCATGGAGCAGATATGAGTGTTAGAGCATAAGGCCACCCAAATGAACTCTTTGGGTAATGAACTATTTAATGTATTCACCACATTTCTGTTCCACTGTTGTTTGGCTGCTTAAGGGAAGTCTCCCAGGAAACTGAAAACAAAAGTTGGAAATTATAAAGGAGGGCAAGGCTCTCCTGGCAGGTAAGGACAAAGAAGAATGTGTGGATTTAATGAACAAAGTTCTGGGGGTATTTGGAGACATTTTTTATGTCCTAATAGAGTACAAAAAATAATAAACGAATCGGTGCCTGACATCCTCTCTGGAGGCAAGTAAAACTTCCGATGAGGAGAAAGACTAAGGGGTAAAACTAAGAAAATCTATCCTGATGATAGAAAATAATGAGCAGCTACTGAAGAGAATACCTAACACGCCTGGTCCAAGCATAATTTTTGAGCCCTGAGCATAACCGGCAACATGAACCAAACACAAAACCAAAAACAAGAGACAGCAGGAGAGGATTGATTCTCAGTTTTAACCTAACCCAGCCTCAAGAGTTAACGAAGTCTCAGATTTCTACACATACTGACATTAACAACTGCCCTACAACTTAGATAGTCGAGTAGAAGATCACTTAGGAAAGACAAGTAATGAAGCCCCAGATAAGTGAGAGCATCGAGTGCCCAGCCGGGAATGAGGTCTGCCGATGGGAAAGGAACATTTGAATTGCGTTTTCTTCTCCATTTTTTCTTCCTCTTTTACATATTTTCATTTATTTCAGCAGTAGGAGTGACAGATGTCTAGGATGTCTCCAGTGCACTCTCTTCTTTATGAATAATTTCACTTATAAAACACTGTGAACAGACAGCTATAAACAAAATAGCTCCCATGCGGTATTCATCCGCTGCTGCCTCGAGACACCAGAGTGCTCGCGGAGTCCGAGGGTGTTGTTAAGGAGCTCAGTGGCTTAGATCACCCTGTGCCTGACATAGCTTCATCTAGCTCCCTCATTTTGTTAGTGATATGCGGGGTGTCGTGTTATAGACTGCGCCCTGGGACAGACACTGCCCTTTCCAGCCGTAATTGGTCACCGAGCAGGAATGTGCACCCACTGTCTGCCAGGCACAGTCCGTAAGGATGTTAGGCTCTCCTCTTTGAATGTGAAGGAGAGAATTAAAATAAGAGGGGGCTACCTGGGGATAGTTAAGGGCAAGCGTAAGACTAGACTCCCAGACGGAGTCCGCTCAGAACTGGATCGTTTGCTTCCACAGCTTTGTCTACAAGGCAGCTGTTTGTTTTAAGGAGTGATAAGAACATGTTACAGGTTTAGGGCATTTCCACAACCACTCCTTCGACAGAAAACCCCACGTCCCTTATTGTTTGATACTGCCGGGTGCAATAGTCGGCGCCTCTGTAGGTCTGCTCAGTGTCTCAAGCTGCTAAGGGTAGATTTTATAAGAAGAACACTTCTTGTATTCAATCAGGAAACAGTCAACGAATATTTATTGAGTGCATTCACCATGCCAAGAGTGGCAACAAAAACATTTGGTAATTTATGGAGTAATTGTTTGAAAGCAAGGACATAAGGTGTTTACAGTCTTGTATAAGATTATGTTGACTACACAATTAGAGAAAGAGGAGAGGAGGTTGGCTCCATTTTCTGACAAAGGATGAAGAAAACTGACAGGAACTCGCTAGAGAGATGACAGGTAAAGAAAATGCCAGAAACATCACGGAAGGAATGGAAATCTCCAGGCTTGAGGTTAATTGGAAAGGAAAGGATATTATACATAACCTAATTAACTTAACACATGCTTAATTAGGTTAAGGGAGTGTCTATATTTTAAAAGTTCAAAGATATTTAGGCTTAGGCCAGCCTCACTTTGGAGAAGGAAATGGGGGCTTCGATTGTATATCAAATTGTGAGGAGTAACAGGCTTACCCACAATTCTAAAGGAAACAAGGAAAAAAATAAGAGGATATTAGTTTACTATTATTTTGTATAGTCAATGATCTCACATTGAAACGCGTCTACAAAGCACTTCTTACTCATAAGGCTTCTTTTATTAATTCATGTATTATTGAAGCCATTCTTAGGTTTAAATACATTTTTCGAGTTTATAAATAGTATAATTTCTGGTATAAATTGACAGTCTCCTGTCACTTATGTGAATTCCTTCAGAAAATAGGTTTTGTATCAATTCCGCAAGTGCCCCGACTATTCTGTCAGAGCTACTAAGTTTCTAGATACTTGTAGAGTCCCGGTGGCAGCATCTCTGGGGTTAGCATCCGGAGTTAAACACTACTAATCAGATTTTAAACTGATGCACAGACCCCTTAAAAAGAAAGTGGGTTTTGGCTGTGACCTGCATGTCAGGGATTTCAGACTAGATGCACCATGACATTTTTTAGTTCTACACCCTTTTAGTTTCCTAAGCAGAGATATGAGCAGTGACTTTGCAGCCATGCGAACAGAACTTCCATTAGTGAAAACACAGTTTGAAAACCAAACCCATCCATATGTGTAGTTCCCATCCTCCAACAGGCAGGCCACGCACTGGGTCCCAGAGCTTCACCTCTCCTGCACTCCTGCTCATTTGCAAGTCCCTCCCCAGTGACAGAGCTCCTCCTTCCTGGTCACTATTTCCAGAATTTGTTTTATATTTGCTGCTGACTGTTAACAAGCTTTTCCATCTTCTCAACATCTCTTCAACCAGCAATTTTAAGGCTATTTTTTAAAAACATTTTTATCATTTCCTTATGCATTTTCAGTTTTATCCATTCTTAGCCCTTCCCTTTAAGGTTTAATTCTCACGTTGTGTCTTCCTCTGGCCTCTTTTTTTTTTTTTTTTTTTTTTTTAAGATTTCATTTATTTGCTTGAGAGAGAGGGAGAGAGGGAGAGCAGTGGGAGAGGGAGAAGCAGACTCCCCACTGAGCAAAGAGCCCAATGAGGATGTGGAACTTGATCCCAGGACTCGATCCCGGGACTCCGAGATCATGACCTGAGCCAAAGGCAGATGCTTAACTGACTGAGCCACCCAGGCGCCCCTTCCTCTAGCATCTTAATCTTGTTATTTAAATTGTCAGACTGTAATTCAAAGGCAGATCCTAAATGATGCAAATGTTCTTGTTTCAATTAAATGTATTTTCAAACCAAGCCTTTTTTTTTTTTTTAATCTAACACTGATTTTGACTTTTGTGTTTCCAATGCAGGGTATTCATTTCCACCAGACAGGAATTTAAAATGTGGGTTTCATGGAGGAAATGATTGTAATATTCTTTTGTTTACATGTACAAACATCTCATAAGAACCATACACTGTGGGGGACATTACCCCATCCCATCAAGCCTCCAATTCCACATCCATTCAATGGAATTCATAATACTTCCCTCAGGGAGGTTGAGCACACCTCAGCTCCAGGGACACAAGGATGGCTCAGAGTTCTTGGCAGGTTGAAATGAGAGGAAATGAAAAGCAACAAGCATGGTATCTGGCTCACAGGGAAAGTTCAAAACCAGTAGCTTCCTTCTCCTCGTTTCCCCCCTCAGTCGTCTGGTCCTATAACGAATGTATACTTTCAAATCTGGGAAGATATAACACTGAAAAAAAAAATGTCTTTCTGAATCCCTTTGAGGAAATCAGCAGATTCTAGAGAATGGTATAAAATTAAACATTTCTGGGTGCCTGGGTGGCTCAGTCAGTTAAGCATCTGCCTTCAGCTCAGGTCATGATTTCAGAATCCCAGGATTGAGTCCCACATTGCATCGGGCTCCTTCCTCAGCAGGGAGTCTGCTTCTCCCTCTGACCCTCCCCCCCTCTCTCTCATGCACGCTCTCTCAAATAAGTAAATAAAATCTTTTTTTAAAAAAATTAAACATTTCCTCTTACTGATGGGTATCCATTAGAATTAGTTCAATTTGGTCATCACCTTCCTAATCTTATGCTATTATAAAAAGTATCTGTCTCGTCATGCTGATTTGGTTTCTGCCTGATAATACTGTAATGTACATGAAAAGATGAGACTACACAGATACACACATACACACCCACACACACAGAATGCATTATTTAAGAGAGACTCATCGGTGTGATATTGTGAAATGATAGGCCTGGGTCCCACTGTGGACAAGCTGAGTGAACTCTGGACAAGTCATCTCCACTCTGTGCCTCAGTTCCCTCAAGGGGACAGTAGTGATAATTAGACTTGTCCTTATATTATAGCTGTCACTAGGATCAAATTAGATGGTGCTTATAAAAACATCCTCTAAGCTAAAAAGCATGGTAAACATGAGTGCCATAATTACAGGCTTTCCAAATACCATGATGTCTGATTTGTCAGTTTCTTTATGCCTGGGTCTGATTTCTGGTAGCTGATGTAGTATTAGCCACATTCACCTCTCCACCTTGAATTAGGAAGTCTTCAAAAAGAAATCATATCTTACTCTATGATTCCTAAGCGATACAAACATCCCCCAGACATTTTGAGATCATCAATACAGATACCCAGTGCTCACTTCACCATATTCTCCAGGATTACAAAGCCCTCCAATCGGCCATCTTGTCTGTCTTCTATTTGTCTTACAGCCCGGACAGCTTTTCACTATTTCAGGAAATATACAAGCATATAATCAGCAGAGTGGCAGTAAATTGGAACTCTCTGCTACAGCTGGGGTTTCATCCACTCCCCTCTCTGAGGCCGTGTGAGGTCATTCTGGTTCTTTCCACCCTGGAAAGGATAGTAAAATTATGGGTGCATTTTTAGTGATCACAGAAAGGAATGCATGTAACCACGAGTAAAAAGTTCAAAATTATGTCTTGGTCTTGGTTAATTACGTGGCCTAATAGGGTGAGACACAGTTATAGAAAAATGCAGGAGAGGATAGCATTAGAACTCTGCTCCCTAATGCGGGGCCGCCTGGCTGGCTCAGTTGGTGGAGCATGCGACTCTTGATCTTGGGGTCATAAGTTGGAGCCCCACGTTGGGTGTAGAGATTACTCAAAAATAAAATCTTAAAAAAAAAAAAACCCAAAGAACTCCTCTTCCTAATACCACCGAGAGATGTCAGGAAACTCTAGTTACAACTCAAGTCAAGCAGACATTATGTTTGTTTTCTAAGGGGCTTTTATAACAGATGCCCGTTCCAAGATAATTTCATCATTAATGCCTGACACAGCATCTGGCACTTAGAATGCAACATGGGGTAGTAGAAAGGTAGAGAGAAGCAAGATTTCTACTCCTGGATGTACGCTAGAACTGCGTGGCCGGGGGCATGGAGGCACTTGGTAACTATTTGTTGTCTAATGAATGCATTATGCAGAAGACCAGAAATAGATAGCCCTGTGAATCATAAGGAAAAGAAAAGCCCGGTGCTTCTCAGTGCTCTCAAGTATGAAAATACAAATACACACATAAAGAGAAAGACAGAGTGATCTTCCAGGCAGAGGGAACACATGCAGATTCATCGAGCCCTAGAATAGGACAGTGCGCGCTCACTCGTTAGTACCCTGAGTGAACAGTGGAGACAGGGGGTGTAATTGAAGAAGAGACAACACATATACTGTTGTAAGGGCTGTGGCCTTTACCCTCTAGTCAGTGGGGGTCCTGGGGTTGTGGGGGGAATGGTAGCAGAGAAAGATTGCTATGGTAAGAGCTAGTGTTCAGAAAGAACGTACTCTGGTGATTGAATGAAAGGGGCTGGAGAGGGAATGGGGTGGGGGGGCATGGAGAAACTGAAGGAAGGGAGATGGAAATCAGGTTGGGAGGTAGTTGGAATAGACAAAGCTAAATGATGTTAATGTCTTGAATAATAACTCTTGTGGGAGGATAAACATTGTTAACTTGTGGCATTTTACAGGCTGCCACCCCCTCCAAGAAAAAGAGAATCCTGTATTTGGCCTCTTGGTTTCTTCTTCCTCTCCCTCCTCCCCCACACCCACTTGCTCTCCTTTCCATTCCTGAAGCCTAAGGAGGCTTCTTTCTGGGAGGGAGAATGAGTGGATCTATATTATAAAGACCAGAAGAGGAGACAATGGAATAAAGAAAGGGGTTTTGTTTGTTTGTTTGTTTGTTTGTTTTTAATCATGTTGAGTCAGGTCTGGAGTGGGAGAGAGAATTTTGACACGGGAAAGTCTCTGGGACAGATGGAGGTGCAAGGAAATGAAGGAATGTAAGAGATGCTAGTAAGAAATAAAATTATTTAAAAATGTCCCTTGGCTGCTGAACTAGGCTGCTTGCAAGATCTGATGATGGGCACCAACAGATTCAGAAGGAGGCTCCCAGTTCTTGAATGCCTTCTGTCTCCATTGTACTCAGTGTATGCGTAGGAGAGGTGTTAGGATCACCATTTTACAGGTAAGTAAACGACAAGTTACCTTGTCGAGGCAACACAGCAAGTAAGTGGCAGAGCTGGAATCTGATCAAGGATTTTTATCTAGAATATACATAGAACTCCTAAATTCAACAAAAAGAAAACAACACAATTAAAAATGTTGGGGTGTCTGGGTGGCTCAGTCAGTGAAGTGTCTGCCTTCGGCTCAGGTGGTGATCTCAGGGTCCTGGGATCAAGGGTCCTGGGACAGAGCTAGAAACTGGGCTCCCTGCTCAGTCAGGAGTGTGCTTCTCCCTCTCCCTCTGCCCCTCCCCTCTGCTCGTGCTGGCTCTCTCTCTCTCTCTCTCTCTCTCTCTCTCAAATAAATAAATAAAATCTTTAAAAAAAGGTGAGGAGGGAATATATTTAAAAGACACTTGGAGGCAAAACAGACAGAACTAGGTAACCCATGACTTGTTACAGGTATGGATGGATCATAGAAGGTTTTTCTAAGGCCGAGGTGAGGCTATAAACCAACGTTGAGAAGAGAAGAGGGAGCAGACTGGGGTATGACAGAGAAAATGTCAGTTTAGGCCTGAGGAATTGGAAGCCCAGAGAGGATGTCCAGTTGGAGATGACCCAAGGGAACTTACAAGTATAGAACACAAATTTAAGATTGGGCCAGGGCTGGGGAGAGCGATTCGGGAGCATCTGCATTCGGGTGAGGGTTATTCTAGTTGGACGGAATGAGATCAGCCAGGAAGAGTATTCTAGTCTTCCTGGCCCCGGGGCCCATAAGATTCATATGAAAATAAACCTCCTCATCATCCTCATCTAACCTTTCAGCTATAGCTTTCACCCAACATCAAATAATTTTAGTAATATGAGATAGAAAAGCATTTATTAATTTTGTGATAGAAATTACCATTTCTCAACGTTTCCAGGTGAAATTAATGTGCAAATGGAGGTGAGTGTCAGGCGCAGGGATAACCCGATGCATCTATTTGACTTGCCTTATGGATATCTACTGCAGAAACCCAAGAGATGGTATAGAAATCATATTCATAAAGCTTCACTTGGCAACCTTGATAAATGCCAGGAAAGAACACTTGCAACTTTATTTGCCCTAGAAGAAAGAGAAACAAATAAATATAATATTTGATTCTGAAACATTAAATATCGCTACACAGTTTCATAAAAGAATCTTGTGCAGCTACAAAATTACCAACTATAAAATTAGACTCCTCAATCCTCAGAGCAAATGGAATCTCAGTCCCTAAGTGCAGCAGTGTTGGACCATAATGACTGTTATTAGTTTCATCTTTACACTACAAAATATTTCACTTGCACTAGCTATTAGGTCTTAGCAATGCATTCTGTCTCCCTAGCTTTTTAACCCCATGTGATATTTATTTTATAGCCATCATCTGTGATATGACCGTGACAGGCGGTATTTATGGAAACATGATAAGCATGTTTGTGGTATCTGTGCCCAGTGACTGATTCCTTCTCGGTCTTTCTCGAAACTTAAATTCTTTTTGAATTGCTATAGAATCAGATTGGCTTCATTGCATCAAATAAGGATGCCTGTCCCAGTTTCAATCACTCCTCAAACCGGCAAAATCCTTATCTTGAACATGTAAATGCCCCAGGATGTCACGGGGACTTGGACAGCCCAGGATCTTCTTGTGATCATCTCTCCCCCTCTTAATGCCTTTCTTCTAAGGCCTACAATGCTCGTCAGTGCCCTGAATCTCTGCGTCCCTCTTCAGATCTCGGGTAAGTCACGTAACCCCTCTGAACCTCAGCTACTTGCTCCATCAAATGGGGCTACTGATGCCTACTTTGCATGGTTGTCACATGAATTGAGAACAATGACTCAAAAGTACGATGTCTCACGTACAGTAAGTCTTTAATAACTTAGACTATTTTTGTTATTTGTCAACTCTTCTATTCATTTATTCAGCATTTTTTTTTTTGAGCAGGTTCTCTGTGCCAGACCAGTTGTCAACAAAAGACAAAACTTTCTCCTCTTCATGAGATAAAAAATAAACAAAATATATAAGTAAAATATAGAGAAGGTTTTTTTTTTTTTTTTAAAGATTTTGTTTATTTATTTATTTGACAGAGAGAGAGAAACAGCATGAGAGGGGATAGGGTCAGAGGGAGAAGCAGGCTCCCCGCTGAACCGGGAGCCTGATGTGGGACTCGATCCCAGGACTCCGGGATCATGACCTGAGCCGAAGGCAGTTGCTTAACCAACTGAGCCACCCAGGCGCCCCTATAGAGAAGGTGTTTGATGGTAATTAAATGCAATGGGAAAAAAACCAAGGAGGTGCCTGGGTGGCTCAGTCGGTTAAATGTCTGACTCTTGATTTGGGCTCAGGTCATGATCTCAGGGTTGTGAGATCGAGCTCCACATTGGGCTCCACACCTCTCTCTCTCTCTCTCTCTCTCAAAAACAAAAAAACAAAACAACAACAAAAAAAAAAACCCAAGAAAAATGGATGGGGAGTGCTGGGAGGGAATGGAAAAGTGGTTTCAATTCTATGTACGATGGCCAGGAAAGGCTCAGCAATAAAGTGACACTCGAGTAGAGACCTGAGAGAACTGAGGAGGAGGTGAGCAATCCAGGCAGAGGAACATCAAGAGCATTTTCAAGGAATAAGGGTGCCAATGTGACGAGCAGCCATCCGCAATGCCTAAACAAGGGGGCGGGGCCATGTGCCAATAAACCTTTACTTAAGACACTGAAATTTGAATTTCATGTAACTTTCACATCATGCAATCTACTCTTTATTTTTATTGTATTATTTTAGTTTTCAAATATTAAAATATGTCAAGAGTATGTAAAATATGTAAAAGAGAAAAATCTTAGCTCATCAGCCATACAGAAATGTGCAGCAGGCTGGCATTGGCTCCTGGGCCACAGCTTGGGTCTTGCAGACCATTCATTGTGAGGCAGCCGAGGGACTTGTGTGTTTGTTTTTTTTTTTAATTTTTTTTTAGAGAGAGAGCAGGGGGAGAGGGGCAGAGGAAGAGGAAGAGAGAGAATCTTAAACAGGCTCCACACTCAGCGTGGGGCCCAAATTGGGCCTCAGTCTAATGACCCTGAGGTGATGACCTGAACCCAAATCGAGAGTTGGACACTTAACTGACTGAGCCACCCAGGACCTCCCTGATGTTCATTTTAAAAGGATCATTTGGGCTGCTGTGTTGAATTTAGCAACAGGGGCAAATTTAGCAGCAGGAGTATTATCGTCATACTAATCCAGGCAAAAGGTGATTAATGGCTTGTCTCAGGATGGTAGTGGTGGAGGTGGTGAGACATGAAGAGTTAGTGGATATATTTGAAGACCTACTTGCAGTATTTTAAGATTTTTGCATCTATGTGCATGAGTGGGATTGACCTATACTTACTTTTCATATTACTCTTGGTTTATTTTGTTATTAGGGCTCTACTAGTCTTATGAAAAGAATGGGAGAGTGGGGCCCCCGGGTGGCTCAGTCGTTAAGCGTCTGCCTTCGGCTCAGGTCATGATCCCAGGGTCCTGGGATCGAGCCCCGCATCGGACTCACTGCTCAGCGGGAAGCCTGCTTCTCCCTCTCCCACTCCCCCTGTTTGTGTTCCTTCTCTCGCTGTCTCTCTGTCAAATAAGTAAATAAAATCTTTAAAAAAAAAAAAGAATGGGAGAGGGTGTTACCTTTGTTTGCATTTACTGAAAAAGAATTGCAAATATTAGATTTATGTCTTCCTTGAATGATTGGTAAAAATCCATTATAAAACCATTGGGTCCTGATATTTTCTTTGTGGAAAGACTTTTACTTTCAGATTCCATTTCTTTAATGCTTATGAGACAAATCCACTTTTCTATTTTTTTTAAGTAAATTTAACAATGTTTCCTTTTCTAGGAATCCATCCATATACCATAAACTTTCAAGCATTTTATCATAACATTGTTCATAATATCCTCTTATCCTTTTCATCTCTACTGTGTCTGTCATTATATCCCCATTTTCATGCCCATTACACTTTATTTGTATTTTCTTTTTTCTGGATCAATTTTACCAGAGGTTTATAAATTTTAGTTATCTTTTCACAGAATAAAATTTGCCTTTGTTGATCCTTTCTAGTATATATAAGTTTCAGCTTCACACATTCCCGCCTTAATCTTTTTATTACCTTCCTTTGGCTTTCTTTGGGTTTATTCTATTTTTCTTTTTCTTATTTAGGACGCTTAGCTCATTAATTGTAAGCTTACTCTTCTTAGAGAAGATTGATTTCTTCTCTGACCCATGAACTCTTCAACGATGTGTTTCACAATTTCCAAACCTATGAGATTTAGTCACCTGTATTTTTATTGACTGCATGTGTAGTCAATATGATACCACTTCTCTGAAAAATTTTATGTCTAACTTTACAGACCTCATCATCACTATTCATTGAACTGACTCTAAAATTTCATTTTTAGGTACCCCACTGACTGATCAGCTCCTGCCTTTCCAACTTACATTACTACACCCATTCCAACAATTCTGTGACCACATAAGTACCTGGAACACAATCACCCCACCACTCTCTAAACTATTTGTCGCCTTCTGATACCATCCCTTACCTTCTTACCCATCATGTCTTCCACAGCCTAGCATAGTGACCTTTAGCATACTCATCCCTAACTCCCTTGTGCTTCTCTATGGACAAAACCCAAGCACCACTCAAACCCAAATCTCTGGAGCTTTTTTTTTTTTTTTTTTTAATGAAGCTAAATGTGGCTGGAGAAAAATACCAATGATACTGACTCTTCTTACATGAAATTCAGGGCCACAGACATAAAATGTATACTCAATACTACTCAAGAATCGAACCCTATTTCCTTTGTCAATTCACTCTTCCTTATAAACTCTACCTTCCCTACTTCAAAGGGTGATCAACCCTGACGCCTATCTCAAGCAACACTTCTGTCAGGGCCCTGGGATCCTACACGCTCCTAACTACTCAAGGACTTCCCTCTTGCAATTAACCCCAGTGTCCTGCAATGTCAGCATTTCACTATATACTAGATGATACCCTTCAGCATGCAGATACGCTATAATAGTTTCCATTTTTGTCATCCTCATGCTGGGGGCAAAATGGCTACAACAGTTTCCAGTGCTGAATACTAACATGACAAAGTCCAAAAGTAAAAGAAGGGACCATCTTCTCTCGTGTCACTTAAGAATTAAACCACCCCCCCCCCCCCGCAGATTCTCCTTCAGGTATTTACTGGCCACAATAGGGTCACGTATCCATTCCTAAACTAAATCAATGGCAAGGAGAATGGGATTGCCATTTGTGCCTTACCAGTGGTTGTCAAACAATACTCTATGGGGTTATGGAAAAGTACAGAGGTGTTTCGGGTTGTCATAATGACTGGGAAGCACTACCGGCCATGTTTGAGTTAGTCCCACACAACAAATAATTTTTCTGCAAAATGTTAATAGCATCGCCATCATGCGTGTATGAAAAGAGGTCTAATCCAAGTCCCCTAGATCTTTGAACAAGGTATATTGTCTCCATCCACAATCACAAGGAACTGACTGGTACCTTTGAATATGATGAATTTAGATCAACACTCCTCTTCCTTGAGGGTGGACATAGGGGATCTCTGTACCCCTGGAGCAATGGCCCTCAAACAAGGACACCTGATAACTATGTAGACCCTAGATCCAGACCCTAGAAGTGGTCGGACCTAAGTATATGCATTTTTCAATACACACTCTGATGATTCTGATACAGAGCATCATGGTCCAGAAAACCACATTTTGAAAAAGAATATTCAATAGCACAACTAAGTAGGGAATGACCTGATTTGCAAATGAATTAAAGAGTTCCAAAATTGTGCAAGTGGGGCTTTTCCACTTCATAGGAAATGTTTTGTTTAGAACTGATGGGCATACAATTCACGTTGGACACCAACGTGAAAACACACTGAGTTCAAAAGCAGGAAAATATAAAGATGTTTATAGACTTACAAGACAGTCGTTCTAATTTTTAAAAACCTGAGTTTAAAAATAATGATACTTATTAATGTAATTATTCATCACTCACTGTACAGCATCTTACAGAAATGTAGAGACCTCCTGCTCCCTCAGTAAACACCAGGAACTTCCACATCAGCTCTACAAATAAGCTCTGGGAAAGGTGGGAAAGTGAAAAGATGTCCTGACCCTGAAATGTCTAGCTGTTCTCATTCAGTCCTTCCTTCAGCGACTTCTTTTATTGAATTAAAACCATATTTTCTTATCACTCCCATGTCATAGTTTCTATTAGCGTTTCATGATATTTTCTAGTACCTTAACATCTTATTATTCTGCCAGTTTGAAGGCTACTCCTGCTTCTGTTATAACACTAGAATCATTTCCTCCTGCTCGCTGCTCTCCATTAGTTGGTTTTTTGTTTTTGCTCATAGAGCTTTTATATTTCTAATTACTTCTTAATGGTTTAAGACCTTATTAATTTAGTTTTACTCCAGCTTTAGAAACATATTACTTTAATTTGTGCTATTTCTAAGTATTACAGTGACAGTCTCAGTCGGTGGGAGAAAAGAGCCCATGCCCATCAGACTAATTACCATTCTCAAAGCACGAAAGACCAGCATTTAAGCAATGCTTTCTTCAGAGAGCAAAGAAACTACGGTACCCATGGCAAAGTGACGCCTTGACCAGCTGGAGGACAGGTATTCTCTCAAACTATGCCTCTGTGGATTATGGGGGTTCTGTGCCCTGAAACAGGGCTTTACTCATTTCAAAGGACTACTGGTGATCATGCTAATTTGCAGAAATGTTGTTAGATATAGTTTTCTTAATTAATATGGTTGTAGGAAAATAACAGTTATCCTTTTTCTTGTGAAGGTTATACATTCCAATTGTGAAGGATTTGGAAACTGAGAAAGGTTCAATGGCACAAATAAAACCTGAAAAGCACTCTTCTTTTTACCAGCCACACTCCTGTTGTGACAACCACGGTTCATATAGCTATGCTTTTTCCTTATGGTACTTTCTCTAGGCATATGTACAAAGCTTAAAAAAAAAAAAAAAAAAGAAAGAAAATGGGATCACACTACATATATTAGTGTATATCCTACTCTCATTTAACACTGCACGAGAATTTAAATGCTTTATTATATTAAACTCAGGACTAAAGACTTGAGTTCATCATATTCCTCAGTTAACTAAATAGTTTCATCATTATGGTAAGTTCAAGGCCCCTGTGTTATTTTATTAAATTTGTGTTTTTCCTATTATCATTCTTAATACCTACTGCCTTTTCTCTCGATTATAATATGTGTCCTTATAAAATTTGTAGTACGGTTGTGTGTCTATCTATGGCTTTAAGTTACATAAATTGTCTGAGGCTATAGAACTCATTTTGTTTCTTTTTATTTTAGTCAGTGATACCTTTTACCGATTTATCGATGTCGCCATGTATGAACCTAGTTTGTGCTTCTAATATCTGCGGATCATTTTAGGGTGTATACCCTCTACATTATGTTTACTCATTCCCCTAGGCATGGACATCTAGCCTACAATTCCCTCTATCATCCAAGTTTGGAATTGAACGTGTATGGGAGTTCCTCTGAGGCAAATACTCAGAAGATGATGTATACATAAACAGGTGCAAATATTGTTAATTTCCACTAATGAGAGCCAGATTTCTCTCCAGAATGGCTGTACAAGATTACATTCTCACCAACAGTTTAAGAGACTTCCCTTTTCCCATATCCTCACCAACATTTGACATTTATCTGGCTCTCCAAATTTTGCAAATCTCATAGATATAAAACAATATCTCATCATTATTTTAATTTATATATTTCTGATTACTAGTGTGGTCGAGCATCAATTTACTAACTGAGAGCTTATCTAAAGCAGGAGGGGCTTCATAGCTAAGTAACTATATGATTCAATAGGACCAAATTAAGCAACACCACCAAAAAACAAACAGAAAGAGTCCTCCAGAAAATTTTCAACATTGTACAAGAGGCTCTATTCAGTGAAATAAAGGAAGATAAATAAATACAAGGCAGAGAGATTGGAAAGGATGGAGAAAAACTGGATTTATTCCCTGATGACATTACTCTCCTTTTGATGTGATACGATGACACTACTGATCTAAAAATAGAAAATTATAAGAAACCTACAAAAAGCTACCAGAAAGAATAAGGAAATAGAAAAGTTTTCCAGATATAAGGTCAATACAAAAAATAAATTGTATTTCTGTATACAAAAAATGGACAACCGGAAAATGAAATTATGAAGTAATACTTATAATGAACAAAATATATGTAGTACTGGTACCCTGAAAACTACAAAACATTGATGAGACAAATTTTAAAGACTTAAACAAATGTGGAGATATGCCATGTTCATGGATCAGATGGCTCAATTTTTAAGATGAAAACTGGCCCAAATTGGTCTCTGAATTCAACACCATCTCAATCAAAATGCATGAAATGTTTTGCATAAATTGATAAGCCAATTCTGAAATTTGTACCGAAACACAAAGGACCAGAAGAGCCAAAATAATTTTGAAAAGCAACCAATTTAGAGGACTTATACTACCTGATTTCAAAATTTACTATAAAGTTACAGTAATCAAGATAGCATTATATTGCTGTAAAGGAGTGACATGTAAACCAATGGAAGAGACTAGGGATTCCAGAGATAAATCCATACATATTGATTTTCTTTTTTTTTTTTTTTTAAGATTTTATTTATTTATTTGACAGAGAGAGACACAGCAAGAGAGGGAACACAAGCAGGCGGAGTGGGAGAGGGAGAAGCAGGCTTCCCACAGAGCAGGGAGCCCGATGCGGGGCTCAATCCCAGGCCCTGGGATAATGACCTGAGCTGAAGGCAGACATTGAACGACTGAGCCACCCAGGTGCCGCGACATACTGATTTTCGACAAAGGTGCCAGGTAACTCAATGAGGAAAAATAGTCTTTCCAATGAATCGTCCTGAAACAATTGACTATTGGCTTAGAAAAAAATTAACCTTGACCCTTATCTCACAATATACACAATTAATTGAAACAGACGAGAGATCTAAAAATAAAACCTCAAACAAAAATTCCTTGAAGAATTCTTAGAAGAAAATCTTCATACCCTTGGCTAGGCATATTCCTTAGATAGTATACAAAAAGCACAAACCAAAGGAAAAAAATGGACAGATTGGAATTCATCAATATGAAAATCTTCTGGTATTGGAAAGACACTGTTAAGAAAGTGAAAAGGCAAACCACATACTCAGAGAAAATAGCCACGATACATACTTCTGACAAAAAATACATATTCACAATACATAAAGAACCTCTATAACTCAAGAAGAAAAACAACCAACAACCCAATAAAATGGGCAAACTATTTAAATGTGCACCTCAAAAAAGAAGATATATGAATGATCAATAAGCATATAAAAAGATGCCCAACATCACTAGTCATGAGGGAAATCCAAGTTAAAGCCAACATGAGATACTTCTTCACCTTACTAGAATGGCTAAAATTTGAAAAGACTGATAATTACAAGCGTTAGTGAGAATGTGGAGCAACTGGAACTCATACATTGTGGGAATAGAAAACAGTTTGGCAGTTCCATAGGAAGTTAAATATGCACTTGCCATATAGCCTAGTGATTTCACTCCCAGCTATTTGCCTAAGAGAAATAAAAACATATGTCCAAACAAAGACTTGTTCATGAATGTTCACAGCAGTTTTATCAAAATAGCCAAAAAGCAGAAACAAACCAAATGTCCACCAACAGGTAAATAAATCAATTGTGGTGCATCCATACAATGGAATGCTACACAAAAATTTTTAAAAAGGAACCACTGATAACTGCAACAACACGGCTGACTCTACAAAGAATTTGGATGAGTGAAATAAGCCAAAAACAAAGTACCTACTATATGATTCCATTTCTATGAAATTCTTAATCAAGTCTAAACCATAGTGAGAGAAACAGATAAGTGGCTGCCTAGGGCTGGAAGTGAGAGAATTGTATTACCTCATAAAGGAGAATCAAGGAACTTTTCGGGTTGATGGTGCTCTTCTATGTCTAGATTGTGGTGGTGGTTACCTAAGTCTATAAATTTTACCTCAGTAAAATTAACAAAAAATAATGCAATTTGGCTTGGCTACAGAGGAAATTATAAAAGGCAAAAACACCACCAAAACAAGACTCTGAGTTGGGAAAAATAGATCTTATGAACAGCCCAAAGTTCCAGGATTATTTGAAATATTTTATCAGATTGATGAATGAGGCAAACTAGACATTTTACAAAATAGAGGCACAGTAGATTTTGGAACGAAACTCAAGTACAAAAGCAGTATAAAATTGTATATGTGTGTGTATTTCCTGGAGAGGGGTGGAGTTGTAAGCTAGCAATGTGGTTATTAAATTAGCAAAAGGAGTTTCAGTGATTACACTGTAAGCTACAGGAAATATGAAAACAGCTACAACAGATGAATAATACTTGAGACTTCTTGATAAGGAATGCTAAAATATATGCATATTAGAAATAAGACCCAGAGGAAAACACACTCTAATGTCTTTGAAAGCAAAATAACCAGGATTGATCCCTGCAACAGTATAATTTTTCTACATAATTCAAGAGAGGAAAAATATGATTCACATCCGAGACTGAAAAGTTCAAACATGGCATCTGTCATCAGCAATGCCAAATAGTGTATAAATATGCTATTAGGTGGGGCAATCCACAAATGTCTCTCTGTTTGACAATTCTCTTTTCCTGTTAAATAATGTAAGATACGATTCTCAAATAGCTTTCAGTGAAAAATATGACCGTTGAGGGGCGCCTAGCTGGCTCAGTCGGTAGAGCATAGGACTCTTGATCTTGGGATTGTGAGTTCGAGCCCCATGTTGGGCGTAAAGATTACTTAAAAATAGAATCTTTTTAAAAATATATGGCCATTGAGTGGAGAGAGGGAAAGAGTACTGCCACCTGTGATGAGGAAGATACATTATGAAGATTCTTCTCTCCTCAAAGAGAGAATATCTTTTGGTTATTAAAAAAAAAATCGGGGCGCCTGGGTGGCTCAGATGTTAAGCATCTGCCTTTGGCTAGGGTCGTGATCCCAGGGTCCTGGGATCAAGCCCCATGTCCAGCTCCTGGCTCAGCGGGGAGCCTGCTCCTGTCTCTGCCTCTCCCCCTGCTCGTGCTCTCTCTCTCTCTCTCTCTCTCTCTCTCTCTCTCTCTGTATCTCTGTGTCTCGAATGAATAAATAAAATCTTTAAAAAAATAAAAAAATAAAAAATAAATAAAAATAAATCACATGGGGGGGCGCCTGGATGGCTCAGTCGGTTAGGTGTCCAACTCTTGATCTTGGCTCAGGTCTTGATCTCACCGTCATGAGTTCGAGCCTTGCATTGGGCTCCACACTGGGCGTGGAGACTACTTAAAAAAAATCACATGGGCCATTAATGTATATAACACAATTTATACCTAGGATGCCTTTGTAAATGGTATATCATGAAATATATGTCTCATTTGAAATGAACTTCCTTCTCTTACGTTTCATGGTTTTCTTTTGGGGTATCGATTTTCCTTTACTATTTTGCTTGGCTCTATCTTCTCTTGTCCATCTACCATCTCTTGTCTCTACCACCCTAAGTAACCCATATTGAAAACCTAGCACATACTATCCTATATTTTTCTCCAAGTCCACATATATACAAAGTGATTCTGCATAATCATACAGAGAGGTAACTTTTATCACCATCTTATAAAAATTGATTATACACACCTTGCCTTTTTTTCACTTAAAAATACACCACAGAATCTTTCCCAATCGCCACTCAATACAGCTGTCATTCATTGTTTTTGACGGTTTTGTAATAAATCCACAGTGTAGATGGATCCATAATTTCGTTAAAGATTTCCTTATTGCCAGGGATTTACTTTGTTTCCTAAACACACACATATATACATTCTTATAAACAGGGGCTTCTCTGTCTGTGAAGCAGAATCACTGGGAGAGGTGTTGAGGAGTCAAAGGGTACATAACTATTTTATTGTTTATAGATATGAAATTTCTTTCCCAGAAGACTGTAATAATCCACAGTTTAAAAGCAATGTCAGAGAACACTCTTATCTTTGCAGCCCACAATCAATAGACATTAGTATTTAAATTTTGCCAGTCTGATAGTAAAAGTGATATTCATTGTTATTTTATTTGCATTTTCCTGATTACTTTGAACATTGTTTAACCCATTTTTGGCAATTTGGATTTCCTCCTTTATAAATGGCCTCTTCATTTCCTTGTACCCTTTTCTGCTGGATTCCTTATCTTTTTAATTTGGAAGAACTCATTATATATTAGAGATATAACGTCTCTTTCTGAACTCTGTGTGGCAATCCTCTGTTTTGCAAGTCTATTGTTTATTCACTTTATAATTTTCAGTGACATTTATAAAATTTATATAACAAATATGTACGTTTTTTTCAGTCACAGCTTCTGAGTGTATAATCTTATTTAAGATTTTTCTCATCCCTACACAATCCCAAGATCAAGAGTCCTATGCCCTGTAGTCTCTTAAATATTCTTGCAGAGTTTGTATTATCTTAATCTTTAACAGTTAAGATCCAGTCCATCTGGAACTTACTTTTGTATTTGGTATAAGATAGGGGTACATTTTTATTTTCTTCCAGATGAAGAGCTAATTATGCCACCACCATTTGATAATCCATAAATATCTAAGTCAAAATACTACATTTGACAGAAAACACATATATATTAAAGATCTATTTCTACTTGTTCATTTCTATCCCATTATCACCAATACTCACTGAATGCTCCCCTTTATCTTTCGTCCCAAAGAAATCTGAAATCCCGTCGAGGGCTCCAGTTTCCCCACAGCCCTCTCAAGTAGTGTCTGATTTGTCCATCACAAATTCATACCCCCGGGCCTGGAGGTAGGATAGATCTTCTCCATCCTTCCCACTACTGCATGCATCCAATTCTTCCTCCCTTCTGCCCCGAACCTTCCAGCTTTGAACCTTGTGCCCCCAGCCTGTACAACCCATTACCCATCATTTGCAGGGTCATCCACTGACCCCAGGTTAATCTTCCTTATTCTTTCAAGACTTTTAGCTTCTAGATTGCTGTCACTATTTCTAATCAATCAAAATTTTGCCCCAACCGCCATCCCACATCCATTCCCTCAAAGTCCTTTGGTTCCACGCACCAATGATTCCCATGAAGCTAAATTCAAGAGTCAATTCTCAGTCTTACCTGACCTTCCCTAGCAGCTGCAGCTTCCTGGGTAGCGAAGCACTTCATTATCCACTTGACTTCTGGAGCACTACCTCTAAATGGTAGAAAACCGAAGGGTTCTCTCCCTAAAGCTGCTCTTTATCTATACTCGCTCCCTTGGCCATTTCATTGTTTCATAGCTTTAAACACCAGTTACATGTTACTTCCAAATTAAATCTCCATCCCTTCTTCTGCCCTGAACTCAGGATGCCTGTATTCGGTTACCTTCTCAACATTTTTACTTGTTAAGTCTAATAGACACCTAAAATTTATCACTTCCATATAGGTCAGGATTCAGGAAAGGAAACTGAAACCATGTTAGCTATTGCAAGCAAACAAGGACTCAAGACAGGGACCTAAATATGCATACTTATTGGAAGGACTAGAGAATATAGAAGGGGGGGCCGAGTGAGCCAATCAAAAGATCCCAGTAAAATGTTCCCAAATCAGACACTTGGTTTTCCTTCCCACTCGTTCTTTTCACAGTCTACCTCAGTAAAACAAAACAAAACACTGTCGCAATCTTTTACTACGTGTCAGGTGTTGTGCATGTAACTCATTTATATGTAACTCAGTCCTTCCAACAACTCTATGAGGTAGATACTATCGGCCCCATTTTATAGATAAGAACACTGAGGCACAGAAAGATCAAGTAACTTGTCCAAGGTGCACAGCTAGTATGTTGCAGAGAAAAGTTTCCAGCCCGTGTTGTCTGGCTAAAGAGTCTAGTATCTTGGGGCGCCTGGGTGGCTCAGTCGTTGAGCGTCTGCCTTCGGCTCAGGTCATGATCCCAGAGTCCTGGGATTGAGTCCCACATTGGGCTCCTTGCTCAGCAGGAAGCCTGCTTCTCCCTCTCTACTCTACCTGCTTGTGTTCCCTCTCTCACTGTGTCTCTCTCTGTCAAATAAATAAGTAAAATCTTAAAAAAAAAAAAGAGTCTAGTATCTTAATTCCTGTGCCGTACCAATAATTCTGGTTTCCCAAACCCAGAATGTTAGAGGCATACTTGAGTCATTCTCCTACAGCCCATATATGGTCTGTCAACAAATTCTGTCATCTCTGCTTTCAAAATGCATCCAGAATCAGACCATGGTGGCCCAAGTCACCATTAGCTCTCATCTGTATTACAGCAAACACCTCCTTAACCAGTCTCCCTGTTTCCACCCTTACCTTCTTCAATCTATTCTCATCACAGCAGCCGGTGATTGGCCTCCTTGCTTTCCTTCAATACACCTTAAAATAATTGTGCTGAATGTTTCCCATGTCAGGCCTTTGCTTTAAGTACCACTTTCGCTGACCAATAGATTTTAAATTGTGAACCCTGCCCCCTGCATTGCCCATCCCTTCCTTGTTTTTCTCCACCCCATTTATTTTTTTTAAGATGTATTGGGGCACCTGGGTAGCTCAGTTGGTTAAGTGTCTGCCTTTGGCTCAGGTCATGATCTCAGGGTCCTGGGATCGAGCCCCAAGTTGGGCTCCCACTGGCTCCCTGCTCAGCAGGGAGTCTGCCTCTCCCCCACCGCTCCCCCCACCTGCTTGTGCTTGCTCTCTCTCTCAAATAAATAAATAAAATCTTTAAAAAAACAAAGATTGATTGATTGATTTGAGAGAGAGAATGTGAGTGGGGGGAGGGCAGGGGAAGAGAGAGAGAGAGTCTTAAGCAGACTCCTGACACAAGGCTCTATCTCACAACCCTGGGATCATGACATGAGCAAAAACCAAGAGTCGGACACTTAACTAACTGAGTCACCTGGGCACCCTTCTCCACCCCATTTATAAACCTATAATATACCTCTATATTTAACTTATTTTTCTTTTCTTTTTTTTAAAGATTTCACTTATTCATTTGACAGAGAGAGAGAGAGAGCACAAGCAGGGGGAGTGGCAGGGAGAGGGAGAAGCAGGCTCCCCGCTGAGCAAGGAGCCCGATGTGGGACTTGATCCCAGGACCCTGGGATCATGACCTGAGCCAAAGGTAGACACTTCACCGACTGAGCCACTCAGGTGTCCCTAACTTATTTTTCTTTTGCTTATTCTCTACTCCTGCACGTTTTGTCTGTTTTGTTCACTACTTTATCTCCAGTAACTAGAACAGGGTTTAGCTCACATCTGGAGATCAATTAAATACCAGTTAGATAAATGAATAAATGAATTTCATTATAATGGTTTCATATTATGTTCTGATATCTGGTAAGGTAACTCCTCTCAGGATTTTTATTTTACACACATTTCGGCTATTTTCTGGCATTTATTTTTCCATTTAAATTTCAAATTCCCTGAGCACATGGTTTGTTTGTACACATTGAACAGACCTCCGAAACCCTGTAAATGTGTCATTATTCTTTGCTGCTCTTTGGAGCTCATATATGGCAGTCGGCATATCCAAGAGGTTGATAGTGCCTCAAGGAGTGGGAGCAGGTGGACAGCAAATTCCCTGATGAGACACGGGGGAAAGGCCACTGTCCATCTCCTTTGCAGCCTATTTTGGACCAGGTCGATAAAGCATACTGATGTGGGAATGGCAAGTGACCTTGACCTTCTCCTGGGATTTCAGAAAGCTCTGTGCCACATGCTCACCCCCCGATCCCTCTGCATTATGACCCTTATCCCAAATCTCATATCCTTGTCTTCAGGACAGTCCCGGGAGAAGAAAGCTCTGCATTAGGTCTCTTCTCATAATACCCAAAAACTTCATTTGGCCCCAGAGGCCAATATTGTCTTAGGAGAGGCAGATATGATCACTGTGCTCCTTTCTTCTCTAGCATTTTCTATGTTTGCTTTCCATATGGCTAGATAATATCTTTGAAATATTAACCAATGTGATTTCTTGGTATTCCCACTCCTGCACTTTGTCCCATAAAGCAAAAGAAGTATCTCCCTAGCTTTTGAAACTCAAAACCCTATGCTCCTTGGAGAATGAATTTTGAAAGACTGCTCGCAAATAATAGAAAGACATCCTCCCTCCCTAGGCTAGAATGGAATTCCGCAAGCTAGGGGAAAAGAGAAAATCAGAGGGGAAGCAAGAGAAAGCGTTGGGTCCCAAAGAGAGGACCTAGTCCCAGGAGTAGGCAAGTCACCCTAGAAAGGTTTGTGAAATACAAAGGCAGGATAGACTGTGCCCAAGGGACAGATCAGGGAAGTGGCAGACTACAAAGTCAAAGTGAGCCTTAGTACCATAGATGTCTCTTCTCCCAAGTGTGATGCCGAGGCAGCCCAGTGCTCTCTATACGTCCCAACATGAGATGAATGTAGAGGACAGAGGGACCCAAGGGCCCACTAGGTAAGGAATGGTGGGTATCAACCCCGGTGACCTGCCTGACCATTTTACTGCACATAGGATGGACTGACGCATGTCTTGTCAAATATCAGGGTGGACGTATGAAAACAAGACAAAACGAGTCTCTGCACCCTGACACATATAACCTCCTTCAGAATTCAGGCACGGCCCCAAGGGAAGGGAAAAAGCCTGAACTGACTCACAGTAATTTGTTGCTACCCTAGAGATTAGGATTTCAAAATAAAAATTAAGTTCTTTTAGAAAATGAAGTTATAGTTGCATGCCTTGTTTGTGGACTGAAATTAAATTGCATCTAGAATGTTGTACTTGGACTTCCTGTAACTATATATCTATACCTTTCAGGTTTTCAGATGTTACCTAGATTTATGTAGTGACTTAATCAATGTCCTCCTCCTCACCCATTTATGCTGCCACTTTTCATAGCATCTACATGCTATTTGCAGCCCTTCTAATATTTTCTCCTTCCAATGCATTCCCTCCATGTATCATTAAGTTATTCAGGAAAATTTCCTTCAGGGTCCAAGTCTTATTTGAATCCAATCATTTGTTCTAAGTATGTGTAATCTTGGAAGGGGGAATATAAAAATTACAAAAAATAATGCAAATCTGCTAGGTAGAGAAAAGCTGATAATTAGTTGCAGTGCTAGTTAAAGGGCATTTGGAAAATCTGGTTATAGATCACTAACTGCTTAGAAATGTCAGTGCAAAGGAAGCTTCTAAATTGTATTTGATATTTCCTCTTGCCAAGGATAAGACTAGTAGGAAAAAAAACAAAACAAACAAACAAAAAAACATCAAGTTTGTCAAATCCAGGGAAAGCTACTAGTCACTTAAAATGGTAATGATTTCCCTATCCTCCAAACTCCCAAGTTTCACTTATAAAACCTCTACTGTGGATTTTTCACATCCCTTGAACTCATGAAATTGGTGAGTCCCTCATCTCAGGCCACACATGCTTTCAATAGACACAGTTATGATACAGTATTGGCTTTATCAGTGAGCTCTGAGAGATGTTTCAATACAGCATAAACAGAGATGGAAAGACAACTGAACTACAAAATACATAAAAGATAGGGGCACCTGGGTGGCTCAGTCGGTTAAGTGTCTAACTCTTGGTTTCAGCTCAGGTCATGATCTCAGGGTCATGAGATCGAGCCCGGAGTTGGGCTCCGTGCTGAGCATGAAGCCTGCTTAAGATTCTCTCTCTCCCTCTCCCTCTGCCCCTCCCCGCTCTCCCTCCCATTCTCTCCCTCCCTCTCTCTCTCAAAAAAAAAATTACATAAAAAATATGTGAAATATTGAGGTTAATCAAAAACAGTGGGGGGGTAAGAGTCACTGTGTCACATATAATGATGAAAAGTCACACAAGACAACAGAGAATTAAAAAGTTTTAACAAAATGATCCCTCTGGGTTTTTTTTTTTTTTTTTTTTTTTTTACTCAGGTATAATTAGCAAATCCCTATGTTGTTTAAACAAAGAACTTGAAAGTTTATGTTTCCGGATTGCCAATATTAAGCTTCATCAAATGTCTTTGGGGAAAAAAAAGAAAATAAGAAATAACAGACTGGAGTCACCTATATCCCTACCCACATATAGAATTTGCTTCATTTTCATAAATTAAATGTTACAAGTAGCATTCGGTATTTCTGAAAGTAGCAAAACTTCCACATAAATCCTGATTCACACTCCCAGTGGTCCCCGATTACAACGATAATTAACAGATATTATGTGTCTGGCATGTGTAACCTGCAGATGTTAATGCTTTAGACTAATGATGTCAGCGATTTTCCTGTGAATTTGTATTTTACTGCAGCAGTTAAGTGACCTACATATCTGCCACACTTCCACACGAGTTTCGTTGTGCATATTAACTTGTAGCAGGGAGGAAGAGGACTTGGCAAATGACTACACAAGCTTACAACAAAGGAGGTTGGGCCTGGGGCATCACCCAGACGGATAGCTCAACCCAAGCCCCACAACCTTCACGGGAGGATGCAGACATCGCCAAGTGGCAGCCCATCTCAGAAAGAATGAATATTGTAGCTTTCTATTTTTTTTTCCCAAACATATCTGTATTTCTTTTGAAAGACTCGGAACATGAAAAATAACACTTAGTATTCATGCACAGCCTCTCCTCCATTAGCTCTGATTGTATTTTCTCAAGAACTTGGATAAATGCTTTTGTTATGACACCTTTGCTAAGCAGCAATGAATCCTGGCAGTTTAATAGGGAAAAACTGCCACGTATCATTACAGTATAGGGACTCCAGTACCATTCTGCTTGCCATCTTGGGAATGAGCAATGCTTTGGCTGTATGGATGCGTATGCAGAATCTTTTGTTTCTTGGAAAGAAAAGGCTTTTTCATTGGTTAGATGACTGGTTATTTTGAAAACAAGTGAAATTCAGGCAGCTCCTTTCTAACTAGGTTTTATGACATCATGGGGCATTTCATAACTTTTCATTAGGGTTTTTGGCAGACTGCAGTTCAGAAGTCAACCATACTCAAGTCCTTCCACGGAAATACAGTCTGATTCAAAAATTGGGCATCCATAATAAGAATGAACTGGCCAGGGGCCATAATGCAGGGTCACCTTACAATGAGTAGCCAAAGGATGTTTGTAGATGTCAGCCATAGGCCTTTATTGTGCCAAACGATCAGAGCCATGTGTAATGTCCCTATCCAATTAATAGCTACCCTAAATTCCCGAAATCTAGTAAAAATGTGTCAAGGACATTTGACAAAATTTCCCAATATAGATTCAAATTTGTGGACGGTGCTCTTTCCCCCATGTTTGGTGTTCCCTCTGACCTTTCCATGAGAAACTGATTTATGGCCCAATTTAGAGAGGCATTCTGCTCCGAAAATAGCCATTATGTCTTTGCACAAAAGTGAGACTCACTTGACAGGATTCACTGCTGTCTATAGAAGCCCACCATACCCAGCCCTGGTTTGCTTTGGTGGAACTCGATGACTTGGTGGTGAGTATCAAACAAGACGGAGATAAGACCGAGGGGAGCCAGTTCACACAGAGGACCCATCTGAAGTGCCTGGCACATGGTAGGCAACTGAAGAATAGTGATTACGCCAGGAACACAAGAAGGGAGAAAGTGAATGACATTCCTCACTCCCAGGGAGTAACCACCCTCAACTCAGATGAGTCTGCAGTGTTAAGGAGAAAAGACTGGCAAACTCGGCCACAAATATTTGCATGTGAAACTATATGCCTTTGACAGGGAACTCTCAAACTGTGAGTCTCTTTCTCCATCTGTAAAACGGAATGGGGTGATACTGTGTGCATTGTCCCTGGCTCCCCGGTGTTCACGTGTGCGCAGATGGGTGTGCGTAGCTGTGCATTCACACACACGGAAAGACACAATGGCACCATGTTTCTACCCGCCTTGTAAACCATGTGATAGAAATGCAACATTTCTTTCTTATTTGTAGCATTTCTTTCTTTCAGGGCTGATTTAGATCAAATCTCACTCGTGCCAGTTCTTTCTGGTTCATATACTTTATGGCAATATCTAGCACGAAGAAATCCTGCCTTTCTATACCAAGAGGTTAAGATGAGTAAGAAATATGTCAAACTGAAATACTTTCCCTCAGTTACAATGAGGTGATAAGGTTAAAAATATAATTCATAGATTAATTGGATCAGGTGGGTCAATAAAAGGACTCTTGCTTTATACAGTAAGTTTTAGCAAGACAAAGGAAAAGTCTAAATCTATGCCAGCCTGGAATATTATCAGGTGCCTTAGGATCATGCCCTAAGAAATCAATTATTTTCTAACAGCCTTGAAATATGGGTCTTTGCTCTTTTAAGCTCTCGTTAAGGAACTAATGCTGGCAGCTGTTGGACAGGGCAGAATTCTTAGTATTGCCACCAAAAAAAAAAAAATCCACTAAGAGATATTTCCAAGCTCAAAGGCATGTGCTAAGAATCATTTCAGATGGATTTTAAACTTGAATTTGAAGAAAAAACTTAAATATAGCATGTTTACTTTGAAATAGTATGCTATAAAAATGAAATAATAGTTAACTGTCCAAACTGAGAAAGTTGTGAATTTTTTTAAATTAAGATTCCACTGCTAGATATCATTTGAGAAAGAGAAGCACTATGTAGAACTATGTAGAATCAACTGGCGAGTATCAAACAAGAGGGATATATATATATGTAGAATCAACTAGTTATATATATATGTATATATATATATATATATCTTGTTTCAATGTAAAAAAATATTTTTCTAGTAAAATCCACTGCATCTAAGATTTTAAATTTATTGACAGGTTGTTTTGAATATTCTCTCATGTTTTTAATCTCCACACTATTTATTGTTAAATTCCTAATGCTTTCTTTTATTTTTGTCAATGTTATTATTTGTTCCTTTGAGTGATGTGAGATATTCGCCTGTTTTCAAAAGAATAACCTCGGGGTTTGTTGATTTACTGATCTAACCAGAAAATCTTTTTATATTTATATTTATATTTGTATCATTCTCTTTGTTCTGTTTATGTTTACTTCATTCTTCTATGTTTGTGAGTTGAATACAACATATTAATTCTCGGCACTATTTTATATATAACATTTTGTGACTAAAATTTTCCATCCATGTACCAGTTTAGCTGCTTTGCTCATTTTTGAATTGAGGTGCTTTTCTTGTCATCTAATCATCACTAAATCCTAATTTCTATTAGCTCTTGCCATTGACTCATGAGTTATTAAAAGTACACTTCTCATTGTCAAACATATGAGAAAGTGATGTTAGCCTCCCCTTGCTATTTGCTTCATTTTATTTAATTTTGTTGTAATCGCAAAATGTGATCCATATGGTATCAATCCTTTAGTGTTTAGACTTCTTTTGCAGCCTAGTTCAAGGTAAATTTTTTGGTAAATATTCCATGTGTGCTTGAAAAAGATGTATTCTCGGGGCACAAAAAAAGATGTATTCTCTATTTGTTGGGGGAAGTATTCTATATCTACCCATCAATTAAGCTGGCTTATTGAGTGGATCAAATTATATGTATTCATATTATTGTTCCCATTTTATTTACTGATGCTCTGTTTGTTCTTTTTCAAAAAATTGCTCTCCAGTTCATTCATTTTGACTTCCGGATTTTCTTTCACTTTCTTCATCATTTTAGACATACTTGTAGTCTTTTCCAACTCATCCTGTTATCTGCATTTCTTGGTTTGCTAAATCTGTAGTTTTGTTTTTCTTAATGTGGCTAATCCCCAGTTTAAAGTTGCTTTATTTGTTTTTCTTTCATGTTTCTCATTGAGTTTTACGTGCTCTGGGTTGCAAAAATGCCCATTCAAAGTGGTTTTGTATTTCCCTTTAAGGGGGCTCCCACACAGATTTTAATGGCCCTTGTCCCATTTTTGTTTTATTTTTGAGAACTTGTGGATTAACCCACACAAGGAGTGTAACATTAGAACCCATGCCTATCTGGGGCACACATCTGGGATTTCTCATGGGTGATTTTTCTATTTCTTTTCACACAATATGAGGAAGCAGACAGGAGTTGAATTTCCTTGCTGCCTTCAAGACCAGTTGGTGAGATTTTTCCAATTCTCTTTTAAAAACTGTTCACTGAAACATGCTATACATACAGAAAAGGACACCTAACTATAGAGCTTGAAGAATTTTTACAAACTTTCACTTGTGTGATCAGCACTCTAATAATAATAATAATAATAACAACAACAGAATAGAATATTACATACATCCCAGAAGCCCCACCATCTCCCTTTTCTTTTTTTTTTTTTTCTTTTAAAGATTTTTTATTTATTTATTTGAGAGAGAGAGAATGAGAGAGAGCAAGCACATGAGAGGGGGTAGGGTCAGAGGGAGAAGCAGACTCCCTGCCGAGCAGGGAGCCCGATGCGGGACTCGATCCAGGGACTCCAGGATCATGACCTGAGCCGAAGGCAGTCGCTTAACCAACTGAGCCACCCAGGCGCCCCCCACCATCTCCCTTTTCATTCACTGTTTTCTCACCACCAAGATTAACCACTATCCTGATCTAACGGCATAGATTAATTTTGTCTATTTTTGAACTTTATCTAAATGGAATCATATAGTACCTACTCCTTTGTGTCTGCCTTTTTTTCTCTTGACGTTGTTTCGGAGACTCCCTATGTCCTTGTGTGCGGTCGGATTTCCTCAGTGCTCACTGCTGCGTGGGATTCCGTGGTGTGACTATACTATTCCACTGTTGATGGTCATTCGAGTAATTTCTAGTCTGGAGTGCGTCTTCTCATAAACATGTTAGCTCCATATTTAGGTTAGTTCTCCAGAGGTCTCATTCTGGCCCTCTTGCCTCCTCCACCCTGGTACTGGAATCCCTCTCCCTGTGCAACACCCTGAAACAGCAGCTTCTAGTCCACAGTCACTGCTCAGACTTTCATTTTGCTCTTCATTTCAGGTCATTTAGTTTGAGGTCAGCTCTCTCAATCTCTCTCTTTCTCTCTGTTTTATATAATAAAATATATAATAAATTTTATAATATATAATATATAAAAATTAAACATAAATCATATATAATATACATACAACCTATATAATATATATGAAACTTATTTTTATATGTTATAATGATTGAATTTTTATATTTATTATTGTTAAACTTATACATATATATGAATATAACTGTATTTTACCCAAAATATGGAAGTGCTTGTCAAGAGATATGGGGCCTGTCCATATTTGCTTAGTCTTCCCTGAGCCCCATTTATTTTCAGTACACCATACCCCCTGAAGCCTTCCCTGACTCTTTCCCTGACCAAGTAGATATGTTTGCTCTCACCCGCCTGCTTTCATAGCAGCACAAAACTTCTGCAGTAATCCCACCCCTGCAATTATCCCTGTATATGCTTTTTTTCTCACTGGATTACGATTTCCTTGAAGACAGAAGCTGTGGATCCTTTTCCCCAGCACTTACGTTAGTGGGGTTTGAAAACTGGAGCCACGATGATACACAAACTGAAAAGACAACTATCTCCCCAGATTTGTTTTTCTCATGCTTTTTTCCAACTTCCAAGGGGAAAGTTTTGCAGAGTATTCTTCAAACAAAACAAATAGAAGAAAGTCAGTTCTAGTAATTTGGGGGTGGAGTCTTCCGGATTTTCCACATAAAGTATTATGTCATCTGAGAAGAGAGAGAGATTGACTTCTTCTTTGCCAATTTGAATACCTTTTATTTCTTTTTGTTGTCTGATTGCTGTTGCGAGGACTTCTAGTACTATGGTGAACAATAGTGGCAAGAGTGGGCATCCTTGACATGTTCTTGATCTTCAGGGAAAGGCTCTCAGCTTTTCCCCATTGAGGATGATATTCACTGTGGGTTTTTCACAGATGGATCTTATGAACTTGAGGAATGTTCCCTCTATCCCTATACTCTGAAGAGTTTTAATCAGGAAAGGATGCTGTATTTTGTCAAATGCTTTTTCTGAATCAATTGAGGGACCATATGGTTCTTCTCTCTCTTATTATTAATGTGTTCTATCACATTGATTGATTTGCGAATGTTGAACCACCCTTGCATCCCGGGGATAAACCCCACTTGGTCATGGTGGATGATCCTTTTAATGTATTGTTGGATCCTATTAGCTAGGATTTTGTTGAGGATTTTGGAATCCATATTCATCAGGGATATCGGTCTGAAATTCTCCTTTTTGAGGGGGTCTGTGCCTGGTTTGGGGATTAAGGTAATGCTGGCCTCATAGAATGAGTCTGGAAGCTTTCCTTCTGTTTCTATTTTTTGAAACAGCTTCAGTAGAATAGGTATTATTTCTTTGAATGTTTGGTAGAATTCCCCAGGGAATCCATCAGGCCCTAGACTCTTGACTTTTGGGAGGTTTTTGACCACTGCTTCAATCTCGTTACTGGTTATTGGCCTATTCAGGTTGTCAATTTCTTCCTGTTTCAGTCTTGGCAGCTTATAGGTTTCCAGGAAGGCCTCCATTTCATCCAGGTTGCTCAGTTTATTGGCATATAGTTGTTGATAATAATTTCTAATAATTGTTTCTATTTCCTTGGTGTTAGTCGTGATCTCTCCCCTTTCATTCATAATTTTATTAATTTGGGTCCTTTCTCTTTTCTTTTGGATAAGTCTGGCCAGTGGTTTATCGATCTTATTAATTCTTTCAACGAACCAGCTTCTAGTTTCGTTGATCTGATCTACTGTGTTTCTGGTTTCTAATTCATTGATCTCTGCTCTAATCTTAATTATTTCTCTTCTAATCATAATTATTTCTCTTCTAATCTTAATTATTTCTCTTAGGCATTGTTTGTTGCGTTTTCTCTAGTTCTTTAAGGTGTAAAGTTAGTTGGTGAATTCGGGATTTTTCTATTTTTTTGAGTGAGGCTTGGATGGCTATGTATTTCCCCCTTAGGACCGCCTTTGCAGTATCCCATAGGTTTTGGACCGATGTGTTTTCGTTCTCACTGGTTTCCATGAATTGTTTAAGTTCTTCTTTGATTTCCTGGGTGACCCAAACATTCTTGAGCAGAGTGGTCTTTAGCTTCCAAGTGTTTGAATTTCTTCCAAATTTTTTCTTGTGACTGAGTTCCAGTTTTAAGTCATTATGGTCTGAGAATATGCAGGGAATAATCTCAATCTTTTGGTATCAGTTGAGACCTGATTTGTGACCCAGTATGTGGTCTATTCTGGAGAAAGTTCCACCCCCAAATTACTAGAACCCATACAACAATTCAGTAATGTGGCAGGATACAAAATCAATGCACAGAAATCAGTTGCTTTCTTATACACTAACAATGCAACCGTAGAAAGAGAAATTAGAGTAATGATTCCATTTACAATAGCACCAAAAACCATAAGATACCTCGGAATAAACCTAACCAAAGGGGTAAAGGATCTATACTCTAGGAACTACAGAACACTCATGAAAGAAATTGAAGAAGACACAAAAAGATGGAAATACATTCCATGCTCATGGATCGGAAGAATAAACATTGTTAAAATGTCTATGCTACCCAGAGCAATCTATACCTTCAATGTCATCCCGATCAAAATTCCAATGACATTTTTCAAAGCGCTGGAACAAACAATTCTAAAATTTGTATGGAATCAGAAAAGACCCCGAATCACCAGGGAAATGTTGAAAAAGAAAAACAAAGCTGGGGGCATCATGTTGCCAGATTTCAAGCTATATGACAAAGCAGTGATCATCAAGACAGCATGGTAGTGGCACAAAAACAGACATATAGACCAATGGAACAGAATAGAGAACCCAGATATGGACCCTCAACTCTATGGTCAAATAATCTTAGACAAAGCAGGAAAAAATACACAATGGAAAAAAGACAGTCTCTTCAATAAATGGTGCTGGGAAAATTGGTCAGCTACATACAGAAGAACGAAACTCAACCATTCTCTAACACCATACACAAAGCTAAACTCAAAATGGATGAAAGACCTCAATGTGAGACAGGACTCCATCAAAATCCTAGAGGAGAACATAGGCAGTAACCTCTCTGACACCGGCCACAGCAACTTCTTTCTTTCTTTTTTTTTTTAAAGATTTTATTTATTTATTTGAGAGAGAGAGAATGAGAGAGAGCGAGTACATGAGAGGGGGGAGGGTCAGAGGGAGAAGCAGACTCCCTGCTGAGCAGGGAGCCCGATGCGGGACTCGATCCAGGGACTCCGGGATCATGACCTGAGCCGAAGGCAGTCGCTTAACCAACTGAGCCACCCAGGCGCCCGCAACTTCTTTCAAGATACATCTCCAAAAGCTAGTGAAACACAAGCAAAAATGAACCTTTGGGACTTCATCAAGATCAAAAGCTTCTGCAGAGCAAAGGAAACAGTCAACAAAACAAAGACGCAACCCACAGAATGGGAGAAGATATTTGCAAATGACACCACAAAGCACTGATTTCCAAGATCTATAAAGAACTTCTCAAACTCAACACCCAAAAAACAAATAATCAAGTTGAAAAATGGGCAGAAGACATGAACAGACACTTCTCCAAAGAAGACATACAAATGGCTAACAGACACATGAAAAAATGTTCATCATCATTAGCCGTCAGGGAAATTCAAATCAAAACCACATTGAGATACCACCTTACACCATATAGAACGGCAAAAATTGACAAGGCAAGAAACAACAAATGTAAGGAGAAGTTGTGGAGAAAGGGGAACCCTCTTACACTGTTGGTGGGAATGCAAGTTGGTACAGCCACTTTGGAAAACAGTGTGAAGGTTCCTCAAAAATTTAAAAATAGAGCTACCCTATGACCCAGCAATTGCACTACTGGGTATTTACCCCAAAGACACAGATGTAGTGAAAAGAAGGGCTCTATGCACCCCAGTGTTCATAGCAGCAATGTCCGCAATAGCCAAACTGTGGAAAGAGCCGAGATACCCTTCAACAGATGAATGGATAAAGGAGATGTGGTCCATATATACAATGGAATATTACTGAGCCATCAGAAGGGATGAATACCCAACTTTTACATCAACATGGATAGAACTGGAGGAGATTATGCTAAGTGAAATAAGTCAAGTAGAGAAAGTCAATTATCATATGGTTTCACTTATTTGTGGAACATAAGGAATAGCATGGAGGACGTTAGGAGAAGGAAGGGAAAAATGAAGGGGGGGAATCGGAGGGGGAGATGAACCATGAGAGACTATGGACTCCGAGAAACAAACTGAAGGTTTTAGAGGGGAGGGGGGTGGAGGGATGGGTTAGCCCGGTGATGGGTATGAGGAGGGTACGTACTGAATGGAGCACTGGGTGTTATACGAAAACAATGAATCGTGAATCACTACATCAAAAACAAATGATGTAATGTATGGTGACTAACATAATAAAATAAAAAGAAAGTCAGAACACCCTTGGGTATACATAGAAATACACCTATTACAAATGTGTATGCAAACGTGGCTTCGCTTGACAAGTATCTCAAAAAAGGAAATCTGACAATATGCGTAAGACTCCCGTAACAATATGCTATTGTTGAGGCTGAATACTGCCCTGAGTACAGCCAGGTAGTGAAGTAGAAACCCCATCAATTAATTGGTGAATTTCATAGATAAGTTCGGCCAAGTGGCTAATTTATGTCAACATTTGTGTTTTACTTTGAAAGCAATGGTCACTTCAAATCTCCACTTGTATAGACAAGCCTTAGAAGAAAAGGAGTAAATCCTATCGGCATAACAGGAAGAGTATTTATCTAAATAAAATGCTTTCTACAGCGGAATACTTTTATATTCCTTTCACTAAAATCTCAGGGCCATTAGAGCAATGTGGTTACTTAGCAACTACTGTGTTGATGCTCTAAAACCAGGTATTACGTAAAATCAGTAAAATCAGGAGATCTTTATACGTCAGAGATCTGTATACATCAGTACCACATTCCACCAGCATCGTAAGCTAGAGCAAGTAAACCACACCACCTTCTCAAACACACAAAACAAAAAACACAGTCTACCACCATGCAAATGGTAACTTTGTACCTTCCTACATTAACCCTGGCTCATGACAGTGTAACGTAATTTCACCTTTTACCACAAGAATGATCACAATGCAGGTATCAGCAACGTCGAAGCAGATACTATGAATAAAACGAACTTAACACAGGAATACCTTTGAGAGAGAGCAGCCATTTTCCTAAGGAATGCGAAGAGTCCAATAAACATGGGAGCCTGAAGGCACTATCACAAGGTTGCCAACACCGTTACTGTTACAAGTCAGGCATTTCAGAGAGTAAATGGAGGGGCGCCTGGGTGGCTCAGTCGTTAAGCGTCTGCCTTCAGCTCAGGTCATGATCCCGGGGTCCTGGGATCGAGCCCCCACATCAGGCTCTCTGCTCAGCAGGAGGCCTGCTTCTCCCTCTCCCACTCCCCCTGCTTGTGTTCCCTCTCTCGCTGTGTCTCTGTCAAATGAATAAATAAAATCTTTAAAAAAAAAGAATTAGAAAATTAACATTTAATACTACTACCTAATCCATAGACTCCATTCAAATTCCTATGCTTGTCCAAATAACTGATGCAGAAACAACAAACATACAAATAAAAAATCGTCTTTGCCCCTCCCCCCACTCATGCTGTCTTGCGCAAGCGCTGTCTCTCAAATAAATAAATAAAATCTTAAAAAAAAAAAAAAGAAGAGTAAATGGAAATTCTTCCAAGGTATCTCTGTATATAGTTGGGAAGGGAAGTGCTTACATGACCTACACGACCTGAAGATACGCTCCTTGAGGGAGGAACCATGCTTGTCACAGTTGCCACAAGTGTCTAGTGCTTGGTAGGCGTTCAGTATGTGATGAGTGAATTTGAGAGGAAAGTCTTTCCAGAATAATTGGAGATTGAACGAAGAAAAGAGGAACACAACTCACAGCTGCTTTCAAAGCCAAGGGCAGAAACTAGCTGTGCGATGAAAGAAAATCTGGATTATCAAATAGGAAACACTCCGACTCACTTGTTCTGTGACAGTTTTAAAGCCGTTCCTTGTCCGTTCTCTTAAAGGCACCTTACAGAGATCTGAGAGGTCCGGGGCGGATATTACCATCATGTTCAATTTACAGGTGCACAGGAACTGTAGTAGCAGGGACACATTTCAGTGGGGATGCTAAAACCAAAAGAATTGTTTTGAATCAGTCAGTGTAACCCCATGCATGACACGCCTGCTCCTGAGAGCATATGTTCTTTATGCAGGATTTCTTCAGCATGCTCGCCCAACCCCCCAAGACTAACGGCCTAGAAAGTGAGTTGTAGAAACCCACGCCTAGCATCAGCTTTTTCCTATGTGCCTTCATAGTACAGAGTTTTAAGAAGGATGTTCAATTACAACCATCGCAGAGACTTGGAGGCAGCCGTGTGAGTGACGGACGACTCTCCGAAAGCACTAACGGAGAGCCAAGTGGAACAAAGGGCAGAGACCATCCTCCTGGGAATGAGTGAGAGGGAGAGAGGAAAGCCTCTGCCATACAGGAGAATCAGCGAACCCATGACAGTGGCCATATCTGAATCCATCATTCCCTCGTTTTAGGAATTCTCAGATTTAAAATTTCAATAAGCCTCTTCTGCCTCCGCAACATATTTCTGCTTTCTCCTATTTGCCGAGAAAGTTTTCCTAAACTTGCACTCCAGAAATATCTGGGTTACGTTCATCATTTTCTTCTAGCTCTGGAAAAGGGTGGGAAATAAGCGTCCTAACGCGGACATTGGGACTCTATGCAATAGCTGCATTCTTGCGATGCTTTAGATGCCACGACAGCAGATTGTGGCCGCCCTTAACATCTGTGAGCTTCTCTAGCTGGCCCTGCAGACCTGAATGATTCCCATAGGAAACATATTTTAGGCTCAAGCTGGGACCCTTGTTGAAAAATGTTTGTTGGCATAATATTGGACACCATATTATGCACAAAAATACAAATCGGTTCCACTGTAAATTCATGACCATCAGCTACAAATGGGTCCTCGGCACTGCCTAGCCAGCCTTCCGCATCCCTTTAATCGACATTCCCTCTGTCCACAAACAGCAAGACAATTCATCAACAGCCCCTACCATTTGACCCTCTTCCTCTCACAGATGATATTACCTGCTACTTTACAGAGAAAATATAAGTCACCAGATGGGAAGGCTCTTATCTCTCTGCCACCAAACACATATTCATACCTAATCCATGCTCTGTTTCCATCACCTGTAACATTATAGGAGCCACTTCTCCTACCTATGGTCAAATTCTCCACCGATATTCAGGTCCCATCTTTTTCAGCATCCCACGCCCTGCACTAGCAATTGCCCCTTCTCTCTTTTCGAATAGATCCCCCCATTAGGTTTAATCATGCTCAAGCCTCCACCCTGCAAAAAAATTAATAAAAGCTTCAACGAACCCCATACTACTCCAGATTACTATCCTATCTCTTCTCCTTTTGTAACCAAATCTTTTAAAAAGGGTCCTCTGTACTCATGATTTGTCTGCATTTTTTCCACTTCCCATTCATTCCCCATCCACTCAATCAGGTTCTCAGCGATATCACAAGTAAAGTCACTGAAGACCTTCATGTTGCTAAAGCAAATGGACACTTTCCAGTTCTCATCTTTCTTGGCTTCAATGACATGTAACATCATTGGCCACTCCTCTTCATTTGGAAACACTCTCTTCTCTTGGAAAACATCATACATTATATTTTTTCCTTCCCTTCCTGTTTTTCCTCCTTTTCTATGACAGACGTGTCTTCCTCTACTTGGCCATTAAATATTAGAGTACATCATGACTTGGTTCTAAGCTCACTTCTTTCCTCATTCCCAAGCGAAGTCACCCACACTCATGGCTTTAATTATCACCTATATAGAAATGGCTCCTAGGTTTCCATCCCCAAAGTAGACTCCTTTCCTGATTATCAGCTCTGTGTTTCAAATTGTTTATTTGAAATTTTTTTTCCCCAAACATCTTAAAGGCACCTCAGGATCAATATTTCTAAAATTGAGCTTATGAGCCTTCTACCCAAAACTTCATCTTTTTCTGCTGTTCCATGTCTCCATTAAGAGCACCACTGTCCATTCTGTTCGATAAACCAGAAAATCAGGACCTGCCCTTGTTACTCCTACCTTCCTTAATCCCACATCCAATGATCCCTGATTCCAGGTTATTTTACCTCTAAATGGGAGCCACCCATCTCTCCCCATCTCCACTACCACTCTAGCCAAGCTGCCACCATAATTCACCTAAACCATTGCAATGACCTCCTAACTGTAGCTACTTGGGTTCCCTCCAAACCATTCTCTTCCTGCAGCCGGGGTAATCTAAAAAATGCAAAACAGATTTTATTACTCCCTTGCTTAAAACTTTTCAATGACTTCTCTTTGCTACTAGGATAAGGAAAATAAAACTCCTAATACATTCTCTATGGTCTGACCCTACCCCCATTCTTGTATCACCCTTACTCTTTATGCGCCAACCACATTGGCGTTCTTTCAGTCACTGTTCCCTCTCATCACAGGGCTTTGCTCACACCGACTCCTTAGACTGGGACAGCATTCCTTTCTGTTTACCTAGTTACACTTCATACCTCAGGCCCATCGTTTCTTCTTCAGAAAATCTTCTCCCTAATCATAAGATCCATCCTTTGTAGTGTCTGTCCCAGCTACCACTTTACATTTCTTTCTTACGGTTATTGTTTAATGACCCTCTTTAGCCACAGGACCATAGGCTCCAAGACGCTACAGAACATGTTTGTCTTGCCTACAATTATATCCCCAGTACTTTGCTTAGTACTCGGCATAGAGTAGATACGCAAAAAATACTTACTGAATGAACCCTTAGATAAACCAGAATAATAAATAACATGGGGCAGACATTTTAACCACCATAAATCTTTTTTTTTTTTTTAAGATTTTATTTATTTATTTGCCAGAGAGAGAGAGAGAGTGCGCACAAGCAGGGGGAGTGGTAGGCAGAGGGAGGAGAAGCAGGCTCCCCACTGAGCAGGGAGCCTGAGGTGGGACTCGATCCCAGGACCCTGAAATCATGACCTGAGCCGAAGGCAGACGCTTAACCCACTGAGCCACCCAGGCGTCCCAACTACCATAAATCTTGATTAAAATAGCACATCAAAATATAGGAAAAATAGATGTATCTTTGCTTGACAAGAGGCAACAACAGTCCCACGTTGAGTAGACACTATGTGTGACATGACAATAATTACTAGGAAGTTCCAACAATAGATGCCTGCCATTGTACTAATATTTTAATTAATTCAGGGTGACATGTATTTTTATAAATTATTTACTGTGAATTTTAAGTTGCTTTTGGGTTTATTGCTAAATACATTTTCTACAAAATCCAGTTAGATTTTTACTTCTCCTAATGAATATTATTTTGATTTTCCTTTGTTACACTCTTATTTCATTTAAGTCTCTTTTATCCCATTACAAAAAAGTAAATGTTTTCTTTCTTTCCACATGTTAAATTTCTTTCAGGAAAAATACGGTTTTGAAGGCTTTCCTACTTTTCCCATCTTCTCTTTTGTTGCAGGATTTTTCATAGGTTTTATGTTATTTTTCCATATCCTTGAGTTTGAATTAGTTAATCATGACAATAATAATAACATTAAGAGTTACAATAATATTAATAGCTGCTATTCATCAAAGGCATTTTATATAACTGGAACAATGCAGCATACTTTATGCATATTATTTCATTTAATCCTAACAACAAAATTATGAGGGAGGCAAATGTTATTATTATCATTGTATGGTGAAGAAAACTGAGGCTCAAATGGGCAAAACATGTTGCCTAAGGATGTAATTAAGATAGCAAAAAAAAAAAAAAAAAAAATAGGCAAGCTTCTCCTACCACTCAAACAAGTCACCTCTAAAGGATGTTAAGATCATTCCAAATAGGGCTGTCCTTCGCTTGGGAATTTTGGTTGTCTTGTTTTCTAAAGGTTTTGTGAGCTTTAATTAGATTTAGACTTTAGTTTTAACATAAAGTATTTCTATTTTACAAGAGGATAAAACCTGGCTGATGGTTTATCTTTCATTTGTGGATATATTACATGGCTTTTCTAGATTGTAGAATGTTTCCCATGGAAGATATTACTCGTGGACAGTTTAACATTTACACTCTATGAAAACAAAAAAAAATTAATCTATGGATCAATCTCTTAATGACAACCTTATAAACTTTACTTCATGGCAGACCAAGGATAATATTCATTACCATACTAATTGTAGCTATAGCACATGAGGCAAGAATTGATTTAGGAAAAAAGTAGATATAATTTGATTAGAATGTTATTGAGCTGCAAAAAGTCTTTGGACTTCCAGTTTAAATACTGATTAAAAAATCAATATATACATTTTGGATTTTGTTTTCTTGACATTTTTTAAGGTGATCACTCTGGTGGATTAGCGCACTAGAAGGACTCAAAAGATGCATTACAAAATATGAATCTAATCTATTTTTAATGATAATGCACAGTCAAAACCAAGACCTTGAAGTCAAAATTTCAATATTGTTGCAGGTAAAAAAGAATTTTCACATCCTTGCATTCTTCTTGACTGCAATCTTTAGTATTGCTAAACTGGTATTGTATCTTTAGAAACACAGTTTTACTTGAAATACATAATGTAAATAATTTGATCAATAGTTTTATAAAATAAATTAAAGAATAGCAATCTCTAATCTGCCAACGAGCATGTATGAATTCTGACAAAGTTCTAAAATCAATAAACAGGAAACTACTTACAAAACAGATCTAAGTTTATCTGCCCCAAATTGCATATGACTTTGCCATTCCTACATTATCCTAAACTCAGGACATAAAATCATATTCTCCATGCACTTACCTCCTAAAGTGAACTAAAAAACTAATCTTTCAGGGACAGGGAAAAGACCATGGAGCAAATGCTTCACATGACCCTTTTACATCTCAAACCCTTTTGGTGTGTTATCAAGTCAAAATGATAATGATTTGCTAGAACAAATACAGGAGGCCCAGTTAAATTGTTAAATTGGAATTTCAGGTAAACGATGAATTTTTTTCAGATAAGTATGTCCCATGTAATATTTGAGATATATTGGGGAAAAAAATCTTTCATTGTTTATCTGAAATTCAAATATAACTGGGGATCCTGTATTTTTGTGAAATCTGGCAACCTTATCCGCTGCCCATGTTTACAGTTACTCCCCTACTGTCTTATTCTCTTTCTTTTCACTGTAGCTATCAGACCTAAGCCTTCTGCTCTTCGCTTCTCATTTTCCCACACCCACAACCTTCTACTATTCAACTTTATGCTGGCATCTCTTAAACTGATATTTCTCTTTTCTCAAGAAAAACTCTAACCACACACACATTCCAGCTGTCTGCAGGCTACCTCAGCTTGAGTATCTCACCTCCATTCAAATCTAAAATACCAAACATGAAGGATCTATGATGAGCCTCCAAAATGTGTCCTCCAACCCATTGCTTGAAGGGGTACCGCCACTCTCCAGGGCCACAAGGCTTTTTTGGTAAACTTTTGTCTGGGAGCCTCCTTCCTCTTGACCATCATATCCTCCTTTGTAAGGTTTATCTTTTCTACATTGTTGCTGTCATCAACTCATCTCCAAGTTCTCCTTAGGATGTGCCAAGAAACTAGTTTCTCTCTGGATAATCTTCTTTTAGGGAAAACTACTAGGCTAGAATATTCAATGTAAGCATTGAATTGGGAGAGGAGGTAGTGTACTGTAGGTTGAGAAGAATTATACTTAGCATACAGAGTACCCATGAAAATAAGCAATGCATATGTGCATAGATGGAAAATCCTCATTCTTATCGGCATTAACCACAGAACGGGGATAAATATAGTGTGGATTATGTGTTAAATACCAACCACTGTTATGTAAGGCAATGAGAAAATGGAAATATATTCTGTCCCATTTGTATTGGTCTAGATCCTTCTCTTCCTTTGGAATTCCGTTCAAAATCCCTTGTATTTACATCTCTCATGGCTCCACATCGATCTACACATATCTGTATGCCAGAACAGATATTTGAACAGGAGAGCGTCCCTAGAGTCAATGTCTGCAGTTGAAGTACAGAGGCCCTTTGCCTGGGCCACACAAATTTCATTTGGCTAGAATTTTAGCTCAACTGGATCTGTTTGCTATTTCATCCAAAGATGCATGCATATTCTTGAAATTCAGAGGTGTGGCTCTCCTTCAGCGTGAATTCAAGCCACCACTGCTTTCAGACAAATTGTCCATGAATGTGTCATATATTACTTTTGTGAAGTGAGTGGAGGTTTCTGGACATGAGTGGTCTGAGATGGGGGACAAACTATTTAGAGAGAGAGAGCTGCTTGAAAGCCAATTCCTCATTGCACTCAGAAATTCTTTCCTCTTCCCTCTTGTTTCTCATCTTCTACTGTCAAACCTTCCCCTAGTTGGAGTTCACGGCCGGGGTGGGGGACGGGTAAAACAAAATGATCTCCATGGCAAGTTCTGCCTTCCCTACTGTGGATTTATTCCTTAAACACCTCATGTGCAAGGCAGTTACAATTGGAATATCACTTTCTTCCTTTTAGGTACCCCCCTCTGTTTTAGCTTCCCCCACTACTGCCAGGGTACTCTTCCTAAAATTTTCCCCATTTCATTTCTCTATCTAATAGCTTCTGGTGGTTCTGTGCTGCTTAGAATGTCATGGCCAATGCCTGTGCCTGACCTAGGCAGGCAATCACCACCAGCCCCATCTTCTTAACCTGCTGGTCCTCTCATCCATTCTTGCTTCCACTCCTTCTGTCCCTCTCAACAACGAGCAAGTTTATTTTGCTACTGCTGTCTATCACCTTTTCTCAACCCCCAAGTAATACCCCAAAGATCATAATTACTTCTTTAGGACAGTGTATGATCTTTCTCCTCCATTAAGGCTTCATGGAAGATCACAAGCTCAAAGTGACCATTTCCACTGTTATATATGATACTCTCCTTTTTAAGCTATTTTACATTTTATCTCCTCAATCAAAGTAACAGAGTATAACAGGTTAAGGACTGTCTTCTACTTCTTTGAGTCCCAGTTAGTATAAGGCTTCACAAAGTTAACAGCACTAACTGAATGGATGAATAAGTGAATGGTATAGTGGAAAGACCACTGGACTTAGGGGGGCCTGGGTGGCTCAGTCGGTTGAGTGTCTGCCTTTGGCTCAGGTCATGATCCCAAGGTCCTGGGATCGAGTCCCAGGTTGGGCTCCCTGCTCAGCAGGGAGTCTGCTTCTCCCTCTCCCTCTGTGTGTTCTCTCTCTCTCTCAAATAAATAAATTAAAAAAAAAAAAGACCACTGGACCTAAATTCAGTAGACCAGGATTGAAGTCTCAGTTTGAACATTTACCAGCTTCTATTCTTCTGCACAAGTGATTTTAGACAGGAGTGCCTATTCCTTTACCTGTTAAAAGGGATAAACTACCCATCCTAATTAATTCATAGTGTTATTGGTTGTTGTAAAGATAAAACCAAGTAATATTTTTGAAAACCATCCATCTGGCACTTAAAGGAAATACAAGATTTGGTGTCCTTGTGTGTCTAGTGCACTTACAGGTGAGAAGCTCAGCAAGTACAAAGGCAAGGCCATTAAATGACCTTCCCAAGATCATGGAAATAAACATTTGCTTAGCTTTTCTAGCTGTAAGTCAGATCACTGCAGTAGATTTTCTATTCTCCCATATTTCATTATGGTAATACAAAATCAATCAATCTACCCATGAATTTATTCAGGGATGATTTCTGTGTTGGCAATATGCCTTCTGAATAAATCCATATTTTTTCTCTTCCCAAAGGTCAGATGTATTACTGAACATCTGCTCTAAGAAAATGTTTATGGAGTCAATGATGTTCTAGAATAAGGAGACACTTAATGCTCCCAGCACATTTCTCCTATTGTCTGCCCCTTGTCAAATGCCTATGCCTTATTGAACATGGTTCTCCAACTGACACATAAAAAATGTTGGGGTCGGGGTGCCTGCAGTCAGTTAAGAGTCTGACTCTTGGGTTTGGCCCAGGTCGTGATCTCACGGTCATGGGATCGAGCCCGGCATCTGGCTCCATGATCAGTGGGGAGTCTGAAGATTCTCTTCCTCTGCCCCTCCACACTGTGCACACGCTCGCGCATTCTCTCTCTCTCTTTCAAATAAGTAAATAAATCTTTTTTAAAATGTTGGGATATGCAAAACTACTTTAAAGAATTCAATCTCTAAGACAAAATGGCCAAAGCATATCTAAAAATGCAACAACATATATCTGTTCTTATCTGGCTATAAATGATGTTGGAAAACATTTATATAGCCTTACTATATGCCAGGCAATGTTCTAAGTGCTTTACCCAATGAATTAGCTAATATTATTATCCATATTTTATAGAAGAAGAAACAGATACACGGAGAAGTTAAGTGACTTGTCCAAGGTCATGCAGTTAGTAAGTGGCCCACCAGAATGCAAACCCAGGTAGTTGGGCTCTAGAGTTGATACTTTTAACCACTATGTTACGTGCCTAAAATAATAATTAAATTTCTTTTTAAAATTTGCATAGTACTACATTCTCAGTACTATGTATCATAAAGTTTGTGTAAACAATCACTTAGTAATGAACATTTAGGTTGTTTTACACTTTTTGCCATTATAAACTTTTCAGGAAACATCGTAGTATAAAAATGCTTGCATATTTGTCTAGGTATTTTCTAGGGATAAATCTCTACTTTCTGGAATAAAGTGTCCCAGAAAGCTTATGCTCGGAGATGTTATTTTACATGTAATATTTCATTTCATCAACACAGCAAACCCGTGGCTTGGGTAGTTTAGCTCAATTTGAGGTACACGGAGATTGGGAACCAGAAAGGTAAAGTAAAGTACTCAAAGTCAGAAGGTTGGGGGAAGGTTGGATTCTAATCTAGGGAAGTCCAAGATCAAACCATTTACTCTCCTCATTTACATTCCATTGTCTTCCTATGGTCAAAACTCACAACTTCTCAGATTACAGGCAACGGATTTAAAGGTCTGTTCTCCCCTTTGGGTCCAGGTCCACCCCAGTGGAGTTCATCCTACAACTACATGCCTTCACCCTGCTGTCTACAGAAAACAAAAACAAAATCAAAAGCAAAAAATCTCATTTTACTTCCGACCCCATAATTGCCAATGTTTTTCAGATTTTCAAAGTTTAATGAACAGATACTTTTTAATAAAGAACATTTCCGTGTCATGATATAGCCATAAAATTACCCTAGGCCAAATGCAGTGAGAACAACAACCTAATGAGAACCGAGCATAGTTATTTGTGAATGTGGCTATTTGATACTTCTTCTCATGAGGTAGAGAGTAGTTGAAGGAGATAACAAAAAATGGGGGGGGGGGTGATGTCTGATTTTAAAATGGTGGATTTAAACATCCACGATTGTTACCACTCCCTCCAGAATCCTCAGTAAAATGACAATAAAAGAAAGGCCCAAAAGCCGAAAGAAGAAAGAAAAAGCAGACAAGAGAGGTGAACAGCACGTCAGGAGATGGAGATAGGATTGGCCTTCCCTCACTGAGCAGATCTGAAACCTGAGGGCTCGCTGAGAATCTGTGCCTGGCAGTCAACACAGAACTCCTTCGTTAGTGCTCCAGCTCTTCTGCAGATCTGTCAGCCTGAGTCCGGGTTGGCCCTGCGAGAGAGGAGTGATGCTGTGCCAGTTCTGAAGATCAGTGTTCTCCCTCCTTGATGTCTAGGACTTGGATGTATATGCCCGAAGCGGGTGATGGGACACTCCTCGCAGAGGAAACTCACCAATCCGAGGGACAAACACGACAGGGGCTCTCATTCGGGAGACCGGCAAAGAAAATGCCAAAGCTAGGGTTTAATGGAAATAATAGAATTCCAACTGTGCAACAGGCCTCCGGACTTTAAGAATAGATGTGACAGGCAGCTCCGAGAAGAAAAAGCCCTAAACTGATAGGATACTTGATGTGCTTCAAGGAAGGGTTTACAGTTATTCAGGGGAGTTGAGGGGGGCAATGAACAACTGTATATTGAAGAGTAATAAAGTAAAAAAAAAAAAAAAAAAACACAGCAATTTTTAATTCTAGGCCAAACAGGATGTCATAACAGATGAGAGATACACACATGGTTGGCTCTTCTGTGAACAATTCTTATAAAGACAAAACACTGCAAACACTGAGTATGCAGTAAACGAAACAGTCTGATCGTATTAGAACAGTGCGGAGGGGTAACTAGAGTATGTGGGGGTGGTGTGGGAGAGCGAAATCTACACTTTTGGCAGGACGAAGAAAACAACTAATGCCTAAATTGAAAAAAAAAAAATCAAGTACTGGCAGCATATGCATGTTATTTAGAAATATGGAAGGCCGCTCCAGAAGGAGGGCAAACATTTGGAAGTAGGTTGCCTCTGAGGAACAGGGCTGAGAGAGGTGGGCAGAGGAGTGCCATGTTTTTTTATAAGCCTTCGGGTTTGTTTCAACTCTCTACATGTATTGTTTTAATTAAGATACACTTGATGTTAGAAAACTAAAAATAACAACACCGAGGAAGAAAAAGAGAGCTGAATAAGAAGTAGAAAGGATAATCCCATTCGGTTGCAAAACGGACTGTGGATACCTAATAATTTTCAAGTCTCTTCAAAGGACTGTTCAATGCAAACACCAAGAATCTAAGTGCTGATTTTCTTCAACGGTAATTGGTGATGTCTTACAGATTTCCTGGGTTCCGATATTGAATAAAAACAAGCTGCAGCCAGGTGAGTATCTATTTACAATTTATATCTTCCTTTTATTTTCACCCCAAAATAAAATCTTTATTTTCTTCCAGAAGTTGAGCAACATTACCCATATATGGGAGGAAAAATGATTTCCATTAAAAAATAACTTGATGGCAGTTTTATTTAGTGCTTCAGTTTTGCCATCCTGGATATCTAGAGAAAAAAAAATGCCCAGAATTTGTCTCTAGGCAACTACCCAAATGCAGCAAGCTGAGGAGCAAATGAAATCAGCAAGTGACAAGACATGGGCACACGCATAGGGAGAGATGGTGAAATGTGACTAATTGATGAACTCGCACAGTGTAGAGGAGACATCCACTGAGTGGAGACAACAAAGAGTCAAATAAGATTTTGGAGACAACTAGAAAATGAAAAGCTTAAAATAGAATGGAAAGCATAATAAGTAGAATGGCAGGTTTCCATTTTTCTTTAATGTATAAAAATAATCATCTGAATCGAGTATATAAAAAAAGGCAGGAGAAAGAAAAATAAGCCAAGTAAGGTAAAGAGATAAAAAAGCCAAGCAAGGAAAGGAAAAGAATAGGAAAAGTGGATGCAAAATAGCAACAGAACTAACAGCACAAAGCAGAAATGTTCTCCATAGGATTATAGAGCAGCATGTAATCCATTATTGAACTTCTAGTCATTATAGTCAACGAAGCTAACACAGAAAACATTCCCTCTGCCTTAAAACAAATAAAAGTACTGAATGAAATGCATTCTTCTTTGAAAAAGTATATACCCAAGGCTAAAAGCAAGAAAGGGAAACCCTTAGTAACAAAAATAAAGCTGGACCTCTAAGCCAGAAGGTGAGTAGGAGACATATGAACTTGAAAGATGCCCTGAGGCATGCGTGTGGCTAAGGAGCTGGAACTGGGCTCCCTGAATAAAGCCTATCCAAAAAAATCTTACAAAAGTGGAACCAGTGGGAAAAAAGTATTCCTTAGGTCCAAGGACAAGGCAAGGAATCTTCCCTGTCCTGCCCTACCCCCAGTCTTACCATACCTTGGATGAAAAAGAGTGACCTTCATAAAATGGAAGGTCAAAGTTGCAATGCCCATTGGATGCTGGGAATTAATATGAGACCAGAACTGGAGAAACCCCACCGCAGTTAATGCAGATTCCCTCCCCGCCCCCAGAGCTCTGCCCCCACTTTAAAGGCATGAGGCGCCTCCACAGGAAAACTCTTCTATGTAAATAAAGGAAACTGGACACATAACGGAAGAAGGTGGATGAAAAAGCAAAGAAATTAGTTAACATATCTTGTTACACCTAAATAAATATTGACAATGAGTAACCACAATAACAATGGTGAAAAAAAGAGGGAGGGGCCAAAAACAAGGTAAAATATTCTTCACACATGGAATGGGAGAGTTTGATTTAATCTTTCTGAAGGCTTAAGGAGCAAAGCTGTTGATTAGCTTTAGGGTTTAAATACCTGTGTTAAAAATGTTAACCATTGCCATTAAAGGAACAGAAATGGACGCCTACACTGGGTATTTTCCATTTGCCAATTAAGATGAGTCTTCACCCTTTGCTGTCCTGCTCTGTGCATCTAAAGGCTTACCTCTAACAAGTACATCAGCTGGCCTCTTTGGCTGTCTGACTTCTTGGTTTGGCCAAGTGTCCCTCTGCTGAAGTCCACAGCTCCTACTGGATGGCCCCCTCCTGCAGCTGCTGCACTTGCTGGGCCCTGCAAAACACTCCCTCCTCATGCCCCTCGGAACTCAAGGTGCTAACAGCTTCTCTCTGTCTCTTTGAGCCTAGTGTAGGAACCCCAAGATTATCCATGAACCCTTGTTTTTGTTAACCCTGCCCACACCTTTGTGTGCAGTTCTTTCACTAAACTTTTTTCAATAACCCCTTTTGATGTGTGTAATCTCTATATTCCCCTGTGTATTGGACCTTTACCAACACAAAGTAATAACTTCCAAATCGGTATGGAGAGGGACAAAATAGGGCTGGAGAAGGTAAAGACAACCCTAAATCCTAGGAAACTAGGGGAAAAATAACACAAACCACAAACAAGCAGGCTACAGAGAAACACTCAATAATGTGACTGAAGTAAGTCAAAATGACATGAACAGTGGGGCACCATTTATGTATATTTTAAAACGAACAGATCAGGATGATATATTGATTATGGCTACATACAGGCACAGTAGAATTCTAAAAGCATGGACTGGAATTCTATATACCAAGTCCAGCCTAAGTGTTGCCTCCAGGAAGGGATAAACAGAGATTCAAAAGGAAGAAATGTATCTGAAAACATTTTATTTTCTAAAAAAAAAAAAAAAATTGAAGCAAATATGCAACATATTAGCACTTTTACTTATTTTGGGTGGTGTACATGTGGGTGTTGTAAAACCTTCCGCAGTACGTTCTGTATGTCTGAACTCTTTTATAATAAAACAATCTATTATTCCAAATTAGAACTGTTTGGTTCTTACTCAAATCCTGTTGTACCTTGATTGGTCTCCATTTTATATGACCTCCAGTATTATCTTAGAATAAAAGAAGTCTTAAAATGTCATAAGCGTAGCAGCAAAGATCTTTTCTCCGTGTGTATTATTAAACACCTCTGCTATTGACATAAAATGTCATCCTCAAGTGTCTATTAACACCCAGGTGCTATGGGATTTACAAAGCACTAAGAAAGCACAGTCACAGCCCTCAAGGACCCAGTCATAATGAGACTTTAACACCTCTAGATGATATTAATTAAAGAAGAAAAAATAGTTGTATTAGAGAGGCATTGCAGACGTATTGCGTTCTGGATTGCTAAAACCATCCATGGACATTGCAGCACAAAGTCACGTGATGATTTAGCATGTTGAGAAAATAAAAGCTGGCTTTCACTGACATTGATATATCTTAATAAAATAAGATGGATTCTAATGGCTATCTTTCTGAGAACTAACTATATTATTTACATTTTTCATTTTGTCATATGACACCGTAGATATATGAAAATGTAATTCAAATTTCCTTGCAATCTTCATCGGGCTTTCTGCCTTAGATATAATATTCTGTTATGCTCTAAGAAACAGAATAAATGTAATAAAAATTGGTAGTGTTACAGTGAGAATAGTAAACATATTTTAATTCAATATTCTAATACTTTTCCATTTCCCTGTGCATTTTTATGATCATAAAAGATAGATCTCACTGGGACCTATGTCTAGGAAGGCTATCCATAAACCTGCAGATCATCTAATACATAAGAAAAAATACTTTCAATTAGTGAAGGGCTGATTTTACCAAGTTCTGGATTATATGAATTCCTCCTCACTAACAAGATCTCGATGTGGGGCAGTGTTGTACTCACTTGTGTTGCTAGTCCTCCTTCAAATACAAGAGCAGAATGGGTCAAAGAGGAGAAATCTCCATTCAGGCTGAGTCTAACATGACAGCCTTCTGGATAGGTTTTCTTACAAATAAGGATATTAAAATAGACAAAACGGAATTTGAAGACTACACATAGATTCATTCTTGATATAATCTTCTCCATAAGAGTAAAGGCCAGTTGGCTACAAAGTGCTTAATCAATAGCCATGTCAGCAGTGAAACGCACTCTTGTTTTCAAAGAGAAGGAGAAATGAACTGAACACTAATTTATCATCCCCTGCGGGTCATGAAGATTTGAATGCATTATCTCATTTAATCCTCTCAACAATCTTAGAGTAATTTTATAGATGCAGAAACTAAGGCTCAGGTACATTCAATAATTGGCCATGGTCACACAGCAATCAAGTTGTGGATCCAGGATTCTAGTGCCAATAATTTTGGCTCTAACTCACAATTATAGAAAAAAAAAATGGAATCGAGGGTACTGGCTTTAAACCAGAATAAAAATTCCAGTATCCCATTCTCTTTATAGATACCCACCCAGAAAACACTCCATTCATGCTAGATAGACAAAATCTTACCTCCCTCTCTTTTTGACTGATCCATGCTCAAGAAGAAAATCTAAGCTCAAAGCTGGATCTTTGCATGATCAAAACGTATACTGCAAAGTGACTTTCCTCACCAAAAAGTCAAGGGGAAAGAGATGTTCATGATCTGAAAACACAGCACTATTGACACACTTCATTCCTTAATAATTAACACTTGTATGGAGTTAAGACCAAGTGCAGGTTGTATATTATAATGGCGTGAATCAGAAAAGATTTTACACCTGGACAGAACCCAAGAAATCTAGTCCAGTAGTTTCAAAGAGTGGTCTCAGGGACCGTGGGTGAAGGTGGAGGTAGAATTCAAGGGCAATAACTTAGGACCTTTACCCCTACTTTAACCAGAGAAGTTCTGGTTTTATCTGTGTTAAATAATAAGCTTCTTTTTTAAAAAAATAATAAGCTTCTTCCTGAGACCTCATTTAAATACATTGTTCCATATATTACAACAACTTGAAAATCATTGTTCTTGTTCAACTCACTCACTTTTCAGATAAGGAATGTGGGTCCAGTTTAGGAAAAAGATCACTCAAGCCCGCATAGCTCCTTAGAGCTGAAGCGGATTTAAAAAAAAAAAAAAAAAAATTCTGCACCAGCTTATTCTACACCTAAAGCTCTTATCATTATAGTTAACATACAATTCAAGGCTACTAGTTAATTGTAATCTTATTATATACTGTGAATATAATTTCTATAGTGCATGACAGTTTTAAGCACTGTGATTTTATGTGTGTGTGTTCATTACTGGTTCCTTAGAGCTTTTCTATGAGTTGGGCAGTGTTAATAGCATCCCTATTTACAGAAAAAGATTTTCAGGCTCAGTAAGTAAATGGCTGAACTAGGGCTAAAAACTAATTCTCCCAATTTTTGTTTAGCTTCTTTTTGTATTTTAAGTTTTTATTTAAAGTCCAGTTAGTTCACATCCAGTGTAATGTTAGTTTCAGGTGTACCATATAACGATTCAACACTTCCATGCATCACCCGGTGCTCATCATGACAAGTGAGCTTCATCCAGTAACTTCCTCCTACTCCCAGCAGCATCTCTGAATGTCTTTTCTGCCTTGATTAGGGGATAAGCATCAGGACTATTTTTCTTCCAAGAATACCTTGTACCACATTCTTTATAAAATTACATTCATTTCCATAAATTGCTACTGAGTAAGAACACGATTACTCGCGACCTTCCCAGAAATCCCAGAGCTTGCTGTTCCTGCAGTGAAATAACTTATAGGTGACATGCCTGCTTGTTTGAAGAGATGAGGAAAATGGCATTTTCCAACAGGTGAACAGCAAAGACCTATTACTGTTCATCAATGAGAAAAAAACCCACTTTGGATATTCTTCTACACAAGTTTCAAAACCGAATTTAGTAAAAGACTTGCAAGCACTTTTCCCAGAACATCTACAATAAACTCATTGATTCACTTCCTCAATCATCGGTTCTACTAAAAAGTAACATCGCTACTCACCTTCTTGATTGAGGGAACATCTGAAAGATGGAATGCAATAGCTCCCTTTTCTTTAAAGGGTAATTTGGAGGAGGCTCCCATATGCATTCTCAACTGCAAATGGTAATTGAATTCTTGAAAGTATCGCAGACTTTGAAAAGAATTGACTGTTTCCTTAAGACAAATACCAATTTTGGTTTGTTTTACAACTGCTATTTTTCACCCAACACATCTATGTGGATGTATCCACAACCACATGTTCTTTGTTTGGCTTTATCTACTGCTCTGACCCTCTAAGCGATGTTTGGATAGTCCTTAGTTTCACTTTCCATATACTCTGATGGAAAAGGAATGCTGCTATATGTAATAAAGAAATTTGTGAACTGTCATTCTCTATATCAATGCACTGAATTGTTATTATTATATTTTAGTGATATCGGCCACTACAGATACTTTAGGATAATGACCAGCCGTAATTTTTCACTTGAAATACTCATCCCGTCATACCGTTTCCTCAGTCTGCACTGTTGAAGGTCTCATTTTTATAATTTCAATTCAATTTAATTAACATATAATGTATTATTAGTTTGAGAGGTAGAATTTATCCCTTACATACAACACCCAGTGCTCGTCACTTCAAGTGCCCTCCTTAATGCCCATCACCCAGTTACCCTATCCCCCCCCACCTCCCCTCCAACAACCCTCACTTTGTTCCCTGTGGTTAAGAGTCTCTTATGGTTTGCCCCTCTCTGTGTTCCCTTATGTGCATCTGTTTTGTTCTTGAATGTCTCATTTTGCCCCTTTATTGTCAATTCAAAAGAAATGTGGCATTTATAGAATTTACTAATTTTCCACTGAAGTTTCATTATTCCATGGTTAATGTTGTCTTAAGGTTTACTTGAATAAAAAATAAGGATTCTTGCCTGATTTCTTCTTGTAGCCCCTCAATTTTGCCAGAAGGAGTTGTTTAAATTCTGTAACACAAAGAGATCTCGAAGGACCTTTAATCCAAGTCCTTCTTTTGCCTGATGAGAGAAAGTGACCTGCCTAAGACAGGACAATAATACAACTTGTTGTAGACCCTTGTCTTAGGATTACCAGCCCAGCCTTCTTCTTTGACACCAAGCATAAGCAACCTGAAACTGCTACTTTCCCAGGAGAAAGCACCTTCAAATGAAAATGGGTGAAAAGTCTGTGCTTCATTTCTCTTTCTGGCTTATTTTCTGAAGATACAGACACCTATATGGCATAGAGTTTTTCTATTAGTGCCACACAACACGGCGCCATTATGGTGGTACAAAATACAGTGGCCATAACATATTCCATTATATCAGCAGATTTTGTAAAATAAGAAACACAAACTCATGGCTCTTCTGCTCACCCATTCAATTATGAATGCACTAAAATAGCCATACCAATATTATGGAGTTTCCCCTAAGGGCTACTTCAGCTATTATTTTTTATGACATTATATAGGCTTAAAGTATTTCACAATACATATTCAAAAATAGAATTACAAGAAGTGAACTTGGGAAAACAATTCCACATGAAAACCTATTGAAATTACAAGACAAAGCTTTCAGGAAACATGCAAATTCATTTTCATTTATTATGCCTCAAAAAACAAAGTGTACTTAATGGTTTTTTCTGCATAAAATATCACCATAAGGCATCCAGAGAAAGTTTTTAATGAATTTTGTTTATCACCTTTTTTGAGAAAATTATGAAGAGTAGTCAATGAAAACTCATCTTTTCCCCTCTCCAGGAGGAGAGGGCCAATTTCTTCTTCCACACTTAGTAATAAAATAACTCGTCACTGCATGTTTCTAAAGGCTCCAAGAGAGCAAATCTGAAACACCATTTGTGATCATTCTCACTGGAAGGCTATCGGAAGTGGGCAGGGGAACACCTTGCCGTGTTAGATTATATTACTGCAAATTATGCATTTCTCCCTGTGTCATACAAGCTGTATTAAGGTATAATTGACAAACAGAACTGTATACATATAAAGTGTACACTATGATGATTTGATATACATATACATTGTGAAAATAATTACCACAATCAGGCTAATGAATACATCCATCACCTCACACAGTCACCTTTTTTTTATGGTGAGAACACTTAAGATCTACTACTTTAGCAAATTTCACATATACGGTACAGTATTATAACTATAGTCACTATGCTGTACATTAGATCCCCAGAACTCATCCATCTTGTAACTGAAAACTTGCACCTTTTCACTAGCATCCCCCCCAACTCCGCCCCGCTCCAGCCCCTGGTAACCACCGTTCTACCCTCTATTTCTATGAATTCAACTTTTTTTTTCTTTTTTTTCTTATTTCTTTAGATTCCACACATAAATGAGATCATACAGTATTTGTCTTTCTCTCTCTGACTTACTGGCTTATTTCACTTAGTACGATGTCCTCAAGTTTCATCCATGTTGTCACAAATGGTGGGATATCCATTCTTCTCAAGGCTGAATAATATTCCATTGTGTGTGTGTATATATATATATATATATATATATATATATATATATATATATATGCGCTATATCATCTTTATCCATTCATCCATGAATGGACACTTGTGTTGTTGCTGTATCTTGGCTATTGTGAATAAGGCTTCAATAAACACAGGAGTTCAGGTATCTCTTTCAGATCCTGATTTCATTTCCTTCAGATACATACCCAGAAGTGGGATTGCTGGATCATATTTGTCCATTTTGTTCTTTCTTTCTTTGCTTTGTTTCTTAAATTCCACATGTGAGTGAAGTCAAATGGTATATGTCTTTCTCTGACTGACTTATTTCACTTAGCATTATATCCTCCAGGTCCATCCATGTTGTTGCAAATGGCAAGATTTCGTTCTTTCTTATGGCTAAGTAATATTTCATTATATGTATTATATCACATCTTCTTTGTCCACTCTTCTATTGATGGACACTTGGATTGCTTCCGTATCTTAGCTATTGTAAATAATGCTGCAATAAACATAGGGGTGCATATATCTTTTTGAATGAGTGTTTTCATTTTCCTTAGATAAATGTCCAGTAGTACAGTTATTGGATCATATGGTATTTTCAATTTTTAATTTTTTAAGGAAACTCCATACAGTTTTCCATAATGACTGCACCAATTTGCATTCCTACCAACAGTGCACAAGGGTTCCTTTTTCTCCACATCCTCACCAACACTTGTTATTTCTTGTGTTTTTATTTTAGCCTGACAGGTGTGAGATGATATCTCACTGTAATTTTGATTTGCATTTCCCTGATGATGAGTGATGTTAAACACCTTTATGTCTTCTATGAAAAATATGTTTATTCTGGGGCGCCTGGGGCTCGTCGTTCAGCGTCTGCCTTCGGCTCAGGTCATGGTCCCGGGGTCCTAGGATCGAGCCCCGCATTGGGCTCCCTGCTCCGCAGGAAGCCTGCTTCTCCCTCTCCCACTCCCCCTGCTGGTGTTCCCTCTCTCACTATGTCTCTATCTGTTATATAAATCAATAAAATCTTTAAAAAAATATATGTTTATTCAGATTATCTGCCAATTTTTTAATTGGATGATTTGGGTTTTTTGGTGTTGAGTTATATATAACTATATATATATATTATATAAGTTCTTTATATTATATATATATAAGATATAAGTTCTTTATATATTTTGATATTAAACCCTTATTGGATATATCATTTGCAAATATCTTCTCCCATTCAGGAGGTTGCCTTTTGGTTTTGTTGATGGTTTCCTTTGTTGTGTGAAAGCTTTTTATTTTAGTGTAGTCCCAATAGTTTATTTTTGCTTTTGTTTCCCTTGCCTCAGGAGATATATCTTTTAAAATGTTGCTATGGCTGATATCAAAGAAATTACTGCCTATGTTTTCTTTTAGGAGTTTTATGGTTTCAGGTCTCACTTTTACATCTTTAATCCATTTTGAGTTTATTTTTGTGTGTGGTGGAAGAAAGTGGTCCAGTTTCATTCTTTTGCATGTAGCTGTCCAGTTTTCCAACACCATTTGTTGAAGAGACTGTCTTTCCCATTGTATATTCCTCCCTTTGTTGTAGATTAATTGACCATATAAGCATGGGTTTATTTCTGGGCTCTCTATTCTGTTCCATTGATCTATATGTTTATTTTTGTGCCAGTACCATACTATTTTGATTACTACAGCTTTGTAGTATGTCTTGAAGTCTGAGATTGTGATGCCTCCAGCTTTGTTCTTCTTTCTCAAGATTGCTTTGGTTATTTGCAGTCTTTTGCGGTTCCCATACAAATTTTAGTATTATTTGTTCTTGTTCTGTGAAAAAGATATTTTATTATTTTTGGTGCAATTGTATATGGGATTGCTTTCTTAATTTCTCTTTCTGCTGCTTCATTATTAATGTATAGAAATGCAACAGCTTTCTGTATATTAATTTTGTGTCTTGCAACTTTACTGAATTCATTTTTCAGTTCTACTAGTGTTTTGGTGGAATTCTTTAGGGTTTTCCATATAGAGTATCATGTCATCTGCAAATAGTGAAAGATTTACTTCTTAACAATTTAGATGCCTTTTATTTCCTTTTCTTGTCTGATTGCTATAGTTAGGACTTCCAACACTATGTTGAATAAAAGTGGTGAAAGTGGACATCTTTGCCTTGTTCCTGATCTTAAACAAAAAGCTCTTTCACCAATGAGTATGAGATTAGCTGTGGTTTTGTCATATACGGCTTTTATTATGTTGAGGTATGTTCTCTCTAAACCTACTTTGTTGAGAGTTTTTATCATAAATGGATGTTGTACTTTGTCAAATGCTTTTATGTGCACCCACTGAGATGATCATATGGTTTTCTTTTTTCTTTTTTTTTAAAGGTTTTATTTATTTATTTGAGAGAGAGAGAGCATGAGTGGGGGGGAGGGTCAAAGGGAGAAGCAGACTTCCCGCTGAGCAGGGAGCCCAATGCGGGACTCCATCCTGGGACTCCAGGATCACGACCTGAGCTGAAGGCAGTCGCCTAACCAACTGAGCCACGCAGGTGCCCCGATCATATGGTTTTCATCCTTTCTCTTGTTAATGTGATATATCACATTGATTTGTGAATATTAAATCACCCTTGTAACAGTGGAATAAATCCCATTTGATCATGGTGAATTATTTTTTAAAATAATTTTTTAAATTTAAATTTTTTTAATTTAATATTTTTTAAATTTCATTTGCTAATATGTTGTTGAGGAGTTTTGCATCTATGTTTGTCTGTGGTTTTCTTTTTTTGTAGTATCTTTATCTTTATATATGAAGGTATCAGGGTAATGCTGGCCTCATAGAATAAATTTGGAAGTCTTCTACCCTCTTCTTCTTTTGGGGGTGGGAGGAATAGTTTGAGAAGAATAGTCATAAAAAAAAAAGAATAGTCATAACTCTTCTTTTTGGTTTTTTTTTGAGAGAGAGAGTGCATGAGAGCGGGTGAGGGGCAGAGGGTAGAGGAGAGAGAGAGAATCCCAAGCAGGCTCCACACCCAGCGTGAAGCCCCACACAGGACTCGATCTCACAACCCTGAGATCATGACCTGAGCTGAAATCAAGAGTTAAATGTTCAACCAACTGAGCCACCCAGGTGCCCCAGTATTAATTCTTCTTTAAATGTTTGGTAGAATTCACCTGTGAAGCCATCTGGCTTCTGTTTATTGGGAGTTTTTTCATTACTGATTCAATTTCATTGCTAGTAATTGGTCTGTTCAAATTTTATATCTTTTTTTTTAAAGATTTTATTTATTTATTTGATAGAGAGAGACACAGCAAGAGAGGGAACATAAGTGGGGGAGTGGGAGAGGGAGAAGCAGGCTTCCCGCTGAGCAGGGAGCCTGATGTGGGGCTTGATCCCAGGACCCTGGGATCATGACCTGAGCCGAAGGCAGACCCTTAACAACTGAGCCACCCAGGCATCCCCCCTTTTTTTTTTAAGATTTTATAAATTTTCTATTTCTTTCTGATTCAGTTTTGGAAAGTTATATGTTTCTAAGAATTTATCCATTTCTTCTAAGTTGTCTAATTTGTTGGCATATACGTTTTCTACGATTGTTTTTAAATATTAACTTATTTATTTTAGAGAGAGAATGTGTGTGAACAGGGGGAGGGGCAGAGGGAGAGGGAGAGAAATCCTCAAGCAGACTCCTTGCTGAGTGGGGAGCCCAACACAGGGCTCAATCCCAGGACCCTGAGATCATGACCTGAGCAGAAACCCACAGTCCGACGTTTAACCAACTGAGCCACCCAGGCACCCCTAGGTTTTCTATGATTTTTTTCTTTATCACTGAGTTTGAGAAGATTATTGTGTTATATCTTGGTGTAGTCGTCTTCTTGTTTCTTGTGCCGGGATTTGTTGAACTTCATGGATCTGTGGGTTTATAGTTGTCATCAACTTTGGAAAATTTGGGGCCATTTTTTGAAACATTTTTCTGTCTCCCCTTCAGAGACTCAAATTGCACATATATTAGGGTGCTTATAGCTTTCTCACCACTCTCAGATGCCTTTTTTTCATTTTTTTTGTGCGTGTTCCTCTCTATATTGCACTTTGGAGAGATTCTAGTGCTGTCTTCAAGTTTATTAATCTTATCTTCTACAATGTCTAATCTGTCCTTAATCCCATTCTGTGCAATTTCTATTTCAGACATTGCAGTTTTGATCTCTAGAAGTGTAATTTGGGTCTTTTTTTGTATCATCCATCTCTACTTAACTTTTTGAACATATGTAATGTAGTTGCATAATTTTTTAAATGTCTTTGTCTACTAATCCCAACCTCTGTGTTAGTTCTGGGTTGGTTTTGACTGATTTTTATCCTTATTGTGGAACTTATTTTCCTATTTCTTATCATGCCTGAGAATTTTCATAGATGTCAGACTTTGTAAATTTTATCTTATTGGTTGTTGGATATTTTTGTCTTCCTATAACTATCCTTAAGCTTTGTTCTGGGATGCAGTTAACTTATTTAGAAATGGTTTGATCCTTTTTTGGCTTTGCTTTTATGATGTGCCAAATGGGATGAGAAGTGTTTGGTCTAAGGCTAATTATTCCCCCCATTACTAAGGCAAGTTTCTTCAGAGTACTATATCTACCGCCCCATGGATTATGAGTTTTTCCTATCTGGCCAATGGAAACTGGCACTATTTCCAGCCCCATGTTAACACTGAGTACTGTTCCTTCTAAACCTCTCAGATGGTTCTTCCATTGCCCTGGGATAATTTCCTCAAATGTACGCACTCTGCTGAATGCATGAATGAGACCCTCTGCAGGTGTCAATATTTCTATTGCTGTTAATTTCTTTCCTTTCCAGCACATTATCCTACAGACTCCAGCCCTCAGTCCCTCAGCTCTATCTTTTCAAGTCAGAGAATTCACCTGGATCCACCTTAATTCTTTCTCCCTGTGGTACAGCCTGGAAATTCTTTTTTTTTTTTTTTTTTATCCTGGAAATTCTTTTAAGGAATAAGCAGGAACAATTGTAAGAGTCACCTTTTTATTTTCCACTTCTCAGGCACCCTTGTTTGTTGTCATTTGATGCACATTTTCTTGAAAACCATTGTTTCATATTGTGTGTGTGTGTGTGTGTGTGTGTGTGTGTGTATTTTGTTCAGATGGTGTTTCAGGTGGGAGGGTGAATGTGAATCCTGTTATTCCATCTTGCCTGGAAGCAGAAGTCTTACATATGTTTTTATATACAACATTCTATAAAATATATATATCATCATAACCTGATGTCTCTGTCATGGAATCGGCAAGGTGGCATAATTATTTCAATGATCACCATTAACTTCTAACTACATACAGAACACTCGGTTTGAGACAAGTGATAGGAAGAGAAACACAATCAATACCATTACTCCTAGGCTAAAGATCATAATTTTCTTCCCAGATCATAACTCTGACCATGGTGGTACCACAGAAGCACATGAGCCACATGAGCAGATCCCCCCAAAACAAAGCATCCATATAATAAGAATGCATTATGGGGCTTTCCTCTATTGAATATGAATTTTTTATCAGGATGATTCCAATAAGACAGATTATTTCTCAGTTCCAGAGCTCATCTCCAAAATCATCACATCTAGAAAAGAATTTTAGAACTACCAAACTTTTTGACCATTTTCTTGAATTCTATGGTAGATCCTTAATAGTTAGGTCAAACACAATGAAGCATTTCTAAAATCATCCCCACATGTTTGGTTTGGAAGGCAAGCTAGGAAGTGTTTCCCAAAATTCTTGATAATGATAATCAGCTGGAGAGCTTGTTAACCTAGCTTGCCAAACTTTTCTCTTGGAGAATGTGTTTCAGATTCTTTGATGTGGGACTTTGAATTTGGTTTTTGTTTTTTTAGCAAGTTCTCCAAATGATTCATAATATCATGAAAATTTTGGAAATGAGTTAGAGGACCCCTTGACCAATGGGTACCACTCAAAAATGTACACTAGAGTTCAAATCTGCCTACTTACCTCATAATTGGTCTACCTTTTCTCTGGCCAAAGGAAACATGGGTACTAGGTAGTGCTCCCTGATGACAAATGACCGTGCAGTGACATCTATGACCCAAGAGCAAAAATCAGATGCATTTCAATAGCACATTTTAGGGAAAAATAAACTTTCACCGTCCTTTCCTTTGTTTGATATGTAAGTGCTATTTTCAAAATCTTTGTGCCCATAATTTGCCAACTTGAATAAAACATCCCATGGAAATAAAGTGCTTTGCTAGATACTAGAGCATTTGGCATCTTGAAATAACTCATTTACAGTGCCTCATCATTCAATGTGAATAGTGGAACATGTGAACAAGAAGCAACAGACAAGTGAATCACACCTAATGAGACTCCAGAATCATGTCTTTCATCTTCCTCACTAAGAGCACTCACAAGAGATGGACTTTATTTAGGCAATCTTTCCAATCGTTGATTTGCTAATTGTAAAGAATGGGTTCTGTGGCTCTATTTAAGACTGTGGACAATAAAGAAAATTACATATCCCAGACTTTTCTCACACTATTATTTATCACAAAGGAGGAGGAGGGTTAAAAAGAGGGGGAGGAAAGTGTTAAGCTGTAATATTTACAGCCATTCAACATACATACTGATATATGTATGTTTTATATTGTTTTGGTTTGTTTAATTTTTATTTTTTATTATGTATCTTATGTTCTAATGATCTCCTTTAATACAACCTCAGAAATGTGTGTGTGTGTGTGTACATGCATACACACACTACATGGGCATATACACGCACCTGTGCACAACATCCTCCAGGCTTTCAAAATTCCATTGCCTCTAAGAGGAACTATGAAAATATGTGTGGAACCTGGATATGCTTCTGGTCTTTTGGGTAACACTCCTTTTCTAATGCATATAGTTGGGGAAAGCTGCTTAAGATATAATGGGCAGTTATTTCAATGGACATTCCTGCGAAGTAAGATACATACCATTTATCAGTTGCAGAGGATAGTCATATGTTCTCACATCTGTTATTGAACCTGCCATATTGTGGTGCTACATGACATTAATGCAATATGACACGTAATGTTACACTTGGGCAAGCCCAGTCCCCCAAGGCTTTGCTTCTAGCTAGGTCAATATTTAAGAACCATTTCAGGAAACCAGTTGTTAAGTCCTAAAGGAAAAAGACCATAGCACTTACATTTGGAGACTGCTAAAAGCTTTTCATATATTATCATACATCAGGTTTTTCAACTGTAAAAAGCCCTACAGTAAATGTCAAAATACCTCAAAATTCTCTTTATCGTTTTGCTTTTCATGTATTATTAATTCCTCCAATTAAATAGCATACAGATAATAAAAAATATCTTTCCAAATCACACAAGATTAGAATGGCATGCTTTTCCTGACCCCACTTCCCTTCAGTCAGCTGAACACTCATTACTTTATAGTTGTCATGTGTACTAGATCTCTATTACTCGCCCTAGCTTTGGGATGTGAGGATTTCCATGAAATCCTACAATAAAGCTAAATAAGGGAGTTGGCTATACAAGTGCTCTCCAATATAAATTTCTGTTATGATGGAAATGTTCTCTATCGATACCGTCTAATAGATAGGTAGCTACTGGCCACACGTAGGGGCTGAGCAATTGAAAATACATCAACACTAGTGGGGGTCTGAATTTTTTTTAAAGATATTTATTTATTTATTTGAGAGAAAGGGAGAGAGCACAAGAGTGGGGAGGAGCAGAGGGAAAGGGACAAGCAGACTCCATGCTGAAAGTAGAGCCCAACATGGGTCTCAATCCCAGGACCCCAAGATCATGACCTGAGCCGAAATCAAGAGTTGGGCGTTCAGTCAACTGAGCCACCCAGGCACCCCTGAATTTTTTTATTTTATTTCATTTGAACTAATTTAAATTCAAATAGCCACATATGGAGAGTGACTATTGAAGAGGGCAGGTCTATACCAAAGATGTTTAGGGCTACTATCTAACTTTAAGATTAGTCAACATCACAGTAAAAGATGAGCACCAGGGCATCTAGGTGGTTCAGTCAGTTAAGCGTCCAGCTTTTGATTTTGGCTCAGGTCATGATCTCAGGGTTGTGAGATCAAGCCCCGTATTGGACTCCACACTCAACAGAAAGTCTGCTTGAGATTCTCTCCCTCTCCCTCTGCCCCTCCCGGTGCTCATGCTCTCTCTCCCTCTCTCAAATAAATAAATAAATCTTAAAACAAGATGGGTGGCTCAGTCAGTTGAGCGTCTACCATCGGCTCAGGTCATGATCTCGGTGTCCTGGGATGAGGCTGCGTCAGGCTCCCTGCTCAGCAGGGAGTCTGCTTCTCCCTCTCCCTCTACCCCGCCCCCCTGCTCATGCTCTCTGTCTCTCTCAAATAAATAAATAACCTTAAAAAAAAGGATGAGCACCAAAAAAAAAAAAAAAAAAAAAAAAAAAAAAAACCTGCACAAGATATGATATCTACTTAGCTACATTCTCTTCTAACAAGACAAGGTTTGGCACACAAAGCTGGGAGGAAATTTCCCCTTCAATGCTCTGGGATGTGGAAAACACACATTTCTCATATTCTGTAAAATGGCAAAAGTTAACCCAATTCCCAACCATACCTTTGGTAATGAGACCATATGCCATACCCCTACCCCATTCCACTTTAGGTTGGATATTCATTAGTACATCACACAGCTGCTGCAACTAGAGAGGGCGCTTGACTCAGTGCTAGTTATTCAAATCAATACGATACAGGCAAAGTGTGGAACATCAATAGCTTTTGAACTGTAGCGAGCACAATACAAAGCACACGCTTATCCTCAACACCAGTCCCAGTCAAGAAAAGACCACTTTCTTTGCTAGGAACTCTCTCTTTAGCCTGGCTCATCACAATCTCTGTACAATGGTTATCACCTTATTTCCTTCTTCCTTCTGCAATATGTGTTTAGTTAACATGACTGACAGAGATTATTACATTCTAAATCCATAATCCAATATCTCTAAATGTAATGACCCCTAAAGGAATAGTGGGGTATTTGAGGTTTCCAAAACGAGGCCAGCAAGTTGGGTATGATGGTCTTCTGTGGTCTTAATGCAGATCTCACTGCAGTTAATATGATGAAGGTATTTGGGGTCGTAAGGCCAACAAGTGTAAGAACTTGAAAGTCACTTTTAAAAATCCTTTAAAGAAAAAGAATTCTGATCGAGTGCAGCTACAATGATTCTTAATGCATGCTTATTTATCAGGCTTCTCAACGCTTTCAAAATGGTTTCTTTTCCTCCTCAATTTTAATGAGCAGGGTTTGCTCTCTTGCATTTATACATCCTTTCCCAGGTTTTGTCATAACTACAGGTTGTTTTCTTGTTTGACTATGATGATTTTTTTTCTCAAAGGAAAAAAGAGGACACAAACCTTTCATTATACTGGTTGGAAGCAGATAGCAATATGTAAGTGCTTCCCTTAGCCCAAGCTGTGAGTGTCATCATGGTAGTGTTGATAAGAGAGTCAAGAGATGACTGAGAGGGGGTGAGAATCAACTACAAAGAAGGGGCTGCAGGAGTGGCATTTCAGAATATGAAAAAGCATAGGGAAAGATGAAGCATGCATTAACAAAGGGAGAGGAAGGGTTTGAGGAAAGCCTCATGTGTGGGCATGTAAGGGGAGAATTTCCAAAATACAGAGTATGAGAAAACAAGAATAAAATATTTTGTTAGCATCTGCCTGTCTTTCCTATGAGACTGTGAACTCTTCGAAGGCATGAGCCACATGGGCTATGTGTTCTTTATTTTTATAATGTACAGCTGCCCCTCCCCAACCTTCTAAGGCAGCAGCTTGTGTACTTCTTGACATCTGTATTGTTGAGGAAATGTGGGTCGAAGAAATGAATGAATGAATAGAAAGAAGGGAGGAAGGGGGAGGGAGGGAGGGAGCGGGGAAGGAAGGAAGGAAGGAAGGAAGGAAGGAAGGAAGGAAGGAAGGACTGGAAGAAACCGTAACAGTCACCTAGTACAGGCAAATATCTGAGGCTTTGATTCTGTTTGAAAGGAAAAAGGACAACTTGCCTATGGTTAACCCTTCCCCTGGAGTGCCTCTTAGCACGCCACACACACAAAATGTGCTCAGAATGGAGAGGAGAATCCAGTTGTGTGGCTCAGTTTATGAATTCTGCTTACCTTGCAATGTTGAGCTCGGATGCAAATCAGGAGAAAGAAAATATTTCCATCTAACGTATAGCATGATGACTATGGTTGGCAATACTATACTGTAGAACTGAAATTTGCTAAGAGAGTAATTCTCACCAAAAAAAAAAAAAAAGTAAATCTGTGAGGTGATGGATGTGCTAATTAACTCAATTGTGAAAACCCTTTCATTACATACATATGTATGTATGTAATCATGTACTCTTTAAATGTATTACAATTTTATTTGTCAATTATACCTCAATAAAGCTGAAAAAAAAAGAAGGCATGTGGGAGGGAACAAAAGAGAGAAAATATTTCAACACAATTTACTGTTTCTTACAACATCAAATTAAACGGCATTTTAAAAGTTATCTATTCCAAACTCCCATCTCTGCTCACTCTCCTCCTCCCCCTAAACTTCAGATATTTGGCTTGAACACCTCCAAGCATAGGGGCTCTCTACCTTCTGAGGTAACCTGCTCCATTTCAGGAGAGCTCTAGTGGTAGAACCGTGGAGCCAAACTATTTCTCCTCACACCTTCCATCTTTTTTTTTTTTTTAAGATTTTATTTATTTGACAGAGAGAGAGAGAGAGAGAGAGAGACAGCAAGAGAGGGAACACAAGCAGGGGGAGTGGAAGAGGGAGAAGCAGGCCTCCCACTGAGCATGGAGCCCAATGCGGGGCTCGATCCCAGGACCCTGGGATCATGACCTGAGCCGAAGGCAGACGCCTAATGACTGAGCCACCCAGGCGCCCTACACCTTCCATCTTTTAATGTTAGCACTTTCCTCCAGCACCACAGTTTCGTCTGTCTTCTACATGAAGACATATGTCCATCAGGATACTGGCAGGAAACAGATGGTGCCTTCAAAGATATAAGGAAAAAGTTGAATAAAGAGCCCGTGTATGAGGGGGCAGGTGAAAGGTTGTTAAAGAACCCCTGGGCTAGAAAGTTGCTGAGGGGACAAGTGGAGGAATTACAGAGAGAGCACCTGCAAGAGAATGAAGCCCAACAGGAGCTACGGCCTTCAGGAAAGGAGCACAGACGCTGCCAAGCCAAAGCTCAGCAATGAGGACAGGGGAAAATAAATACCCTGTCTTTCTTTTGCTTCTCTCCTAGTAATCTCTTGCTGGCACCTCTCATTGGCTGAATACAATCAGAAGCCAGGGGCAACGGAGTGAATGACGGAAAAAAAGATCTCAAAGGGCATGTAACATATTTACAGGCAGTATTCATGTCCCCTCTGAGTCTTCTCTTCTCCAGCCAACCATCCTCTGTTCCTCCATTCACTCTTCATATGATATACGGAAGCCCAGTCTCCACCCCAGATGCCTATCCTCCACCCAACATGGTCGTACCCACGCAAGAGGGCTGGGACTTCCATCTCTCAGTTTAGGTAACACACTTCTAAAGTGATGTATCTGAAGAACTGTTTCAGTGGCTAGACAATATAGCGACCCCTTGTGATTTTCACAGTCGAAAATGTCTGCCCAGCAACACCATTTGTCAGTATGAAGTTATGTCTCCCATATTCTGTAGGTGTATAGTTTGCGTTTTGGACCCAAGTGCAGAACCAGACATTTACCCATTTTTACCTTTCATTCTGATAATCAGTCCCTTGCTATAGCTAGATGTAATCTCTTTTGGATTTCATAAAACCAGCTTTTATTTTTTTTTAAAGATTTTATTTATTTATTTGACAGAGAGAGACACAGCGAGAGAGGGAACACAAGCGGGGGAGTGGGAGAGGGAGAAGCAGTCTTCGCACTGAGCAGGGAGCCCAATGCGGGGCTCAATCCCAGGACCCTGGGATCATGATCCAAGCCGAAGGCAGACGCTTAGTGACTGAGCCACCCAGGCGCCCCATAAAACCAGCTTTTAAAATGAAAAGACAGGGGTGCCTGAGTGGCTCAGTCGGTTAAAGGTCTGCCTTTGGTTTAGGTCATGATTCCACGGTCCTGGGGTCAAGCCCCACATCAGGCTTCTGCTGAGTGGGGAGTCTCCTTCTCCCTCTCCCTCTGCCCCTCTCCCTGCTTGGGCACTTGTGCTCTCTCTCTCTCTCAAATAAATAAATTAAATATTTTTTTAAAAATTTAAAAATAATTTTAAAAAATGAAGACATTTAGGAACACCTGGCTGGCTCAGTCAGTGCAGCATGGGACTCTTGATCTCAGGGTTGAGTTCAAGCCCCACATCGGATGGAAAGATTACTTAAAAATAAAATATTAGAAAATAATAATAAAGTTAAAAGACATTTAGATATCATCTAATCCAACACTACTATTTTGTGTAAGGGCAAACTGGGACCTAAAGAACAAGCACCTTGGGCCAATGAATGGCCGAGTAGGGACAGGGCCTCCTTGTTTTTAATTCAAATGCCATGGAGCTTTGATCTGGAATCACTGGACATTTTAACCCTTTTGTACATTTATTTTCCTCAGACACAGAACAAGAGAAACTTTTATTCTGTAGTATTGTCTTTTGAAAGCATTCTTGTCTGCTGTCAGTTTGATGACACTATTCTCTTAAGCTATTAGATAGCAGGCAATTTCTTGTATCTAAAGAACTTGTTGATTCATTCTGCTCCAACAGTGAAGGTCTATTGACTAAAAAAGCCTGAATACGGCCTCTCAGCCCTCAGAAGAAGTATCACTGAATTACAGTCTAATGAGTAATGCTATTAAGAATCAGAAGTGTATTGTATGTTTCTGAGAAAATTACCCTTCCATTTTTATAAAACCGAAGAAAATAAAGCCCAAGTCAAACAAAATTCTTGAGTCAGCTCATCCAAGACCATATATCACTTTTTGTCTGACCTACCCATGAAGTACAAAATGTGGGACTTTTTTTTAAAGTTTATTTATTTAAGTAATCTCTACACCCAACATTGGGGCTTGAATTCATGACCCCGAGATCAAGGGTCGCCTGCTCCACCAACTGAGCCAGCCAGGCACCCCCAAAATGTGAGAGTTTTATGCAAACAGATTATTTAAAAAACATAACAACTAAAAAACAACCACCACAAAAATAAAACAACAAACAAAAAAGCTGAGTTCCCACTGAGCACATTTCCCGATGACTACCTTATCATTAGGCCCTTGGTGTTTACTAATGCTCAATACAACTGCTCAAAATTTAATGCCCAGAATGACAATGAATGATGCTTCTCTGCATGTTATGATAAACAGCTTTTGAAGATGCTTTCAATTTTGTTGTCCAATGTCTCTTGCATATGGATCCCTATGATAAATAACTTTTAGAAAGCAGTATCTATCTCAGCCACTCCCCTCCCAATCAGTGACCCCAGGAAGAACTTAGTAAACAGGATGTGGTTTGCCCCCCATAAGGAAAGTGTAAATTTTCTTTGTATCAGATAATAGGAATTGTGTTAACACATTGTGTTTTCTTTTCTATCCTGGTATCCAGGAAGCTCACAGTCAACCCCAACATTTGGTCATTATTGTATTAGTAACTGCCTCCTCCTCAATCTCCATGGAGTTTTTTTAACAGTCTTATCATAAACATATTTTTATTGTAAACCACCTTAAATCATCCTTGTAAGCAAATAGAATACAGATAACAAAGCATCTAATCACCATCATTAATGAAGATAAGATAGCCTACTTGAAGAGACTGCCCCAAAATTCTCACTGCATTTGGTCAGGGCTAAATGCCTTGGATCTAATTTATCTAGTTAAACTAGTTAACATCTAGTTTATCAACACAGACAGTCTGTTCTGAAAGCTACTCTGGAAAATGCAGAGAAAAATCATAAAAGTGGCCCTACTTATTATTTAACTAGATACAAAATTCCCTTGAGAGCTTTGCCTCACAGTAATAACCAGGCCTGAACTATAATCCATTGTTTCAATTCAGAGGAGTATCTGTTGGGGGCCCTTGGGAGGAGGGACTAGGATGGTCATGAGAAAGGTGATGATGGCTGATGGAAAGAGCAGGAAGCTACTAAGCCGTAGTGCAGTTTTAGGTGGTTTAAATATGTGAAAAACAAGAAATAACAAGTGTTGGCGAGGATGTGGAGAAAAGGGAGCCCTTGTGCACTGTTGGTGGGAATGTAAATTGGTGCAGCCACTGTGGGAAACAGTATGGAGAGTCCTCAAAAGATTAAAAATAGAATTGCCATATGGCCCAATAATTCTACTTCTGGGTATTTACTCAAAGAAAACAATTCTAAAAGACATATGCACCCCTCTGTTTATTGAAGCTTTATTATAATAACTAAAATATGGAATAAACCTAAGTGTCCATCGATAGATGAATGGATAAAGAAGAGGTGGTATATAGATACAATGGAATACTTCTCAGCCATAGAAAGAAGGAAATCTTGCCATTCATGACAACATGGATGCATCTAGAGGCTTTGAGGCTAAGTGAAATAAGTCAGACCAAAAAAAAAAAAAAAAAAGACAAATACCATATGATCTCACTTATATGTGGAATAAAAAAACAAAATAAAACAAACAATAATAAAAAACCAGAAATAGACTCATGAATACAGAAAACAAACTGGTGGTTGCCAGAAGGGAGGGAAGCAGGGGATGGGCTAAAGAAGTGAAGAGGACTAAGAGGTACAAACTTCCAGTTATGAAAGAAGTAAGTTTTTAAATAAAAATTTGAAAAAATACCAAAAACAAAAAACTGAGAGTTCATGGAGGGAGGCGGGTGGGGGAGGGTCTAGATGGGGGATGGGCATTAAGGAGGGCACTTGTTTTGATGAGCACTGGGTGTTATGTAAGGGATGAATCACCAAATTCTACTCCTGAAACCAATTTTATACTATATGTTAACTAACTAGAATTTAAATAAAAATTTTGAAAAAAGAAAGAAAGAAAGAAGTCACAGGGATGAAAAGTACCACATAGAGAATATAGTCAATAATATTTTAATAACTTCGTATGGTGACAACACTTATCATGGTGAACATTTTGTATATATATGTATATATGTATATAATTATCAAATCACTATGCTGTACACCTGAAACTAATTGTATCTCTACTATACTTCTAAAAAATAATAAATACATACATACATATATACCAGAGGCCATGCTGTTGATAACTTCCAGAGTCTATAATAGTGTCCCTGATTTAAAAAAAAAAAAAAAAAAAGGAAGTGAAGATAATTCTACCATCAGAAATGGAAACAAGGACTCCTATAGATTCAGATGTGCAAGTGGAGGGGTATATGTGAATAGTAGCTATGAAGACAAAGAATTCATCTTACTTACTCAGTCACTTAATTTCCAGTTTTGTGGCCGAACCAGATAGAAAAGGACAGTCTTATTTACACCTGCAGAAAAAAAAACAAAAAACAAAAAAAACAACAACCTGTAAGCCAATCTCTCTCAACTGGGCCACAAGTCACCCAACACAAGAATTCAAAGAGATTAAAACAAGGCAACAAACCTCCAGCATTTCCAAAGCCACACCCCCTCACCTGGCAGCTGGCACCTTCACATAAATAACAGATTGTTAATCAGCAAAGATGAAGCCTAGCTCCCATGGGGATGTAGAAATTCTAAAGAAAACATGCGAGCCTTTTTGTAAATATTTGGCTACGTAAGGCTATTCTGGCTTGAAGTGGTAATTCCACATTTTTAGAGGGAAATGGGAAAACGGCGCCAGGGGTGAGAATCCAAAAGTGTTCTGTCCATTTAAGAGCATTTTAATTTTGTTTGAACAGTACATCTCTATATGATTCATGTTAAACCCATGTCACATCAGGTTCCTGCTCAGTTAACATGTTAATATGCCACAACAGATTTCACTTTAGCCAGTTGTGGAAGCCAAAGAAGTTATTACCACTTTCCTCAGGCATCTGCCCTGCGGAGTCCTTACCAGGTGCAAACTCATCGTCAGATGGCTCTAGAGGAGTTGCTGTTACCAGCTTGTTGAGAAGAGCACAGCTCAACTGCACACTAGATCTTATCTGAAACATTCTCCCATCTCATTTGGAATGAATAACCCACCTAGGTAAAGTTCTGTAACTTTAGGTAAAGACCTAGTCTGGTAGCTCACATGAATAGAAGTATGTATAGAAGCACCATGGACCACCTTTTCTGATGGCTTCTAGGTCCTCATCTTTGACTTTGTGGAGAGACATAAAATTCATGGATGGTTACCGTAGTCGGTTTTGGGTGAATAATGGTCACCCAAAAACATCAGGTCTCAGTCCCTGGAACCTGTATATATTTCCTTATAATGAAAAGGGTTCTTTGTAGAAGTGATTAAGTTAAAAATCCTGAGATGGGCTGTTCATTCTGAATTATCCAGATGGGACCCTAAATGGTATCACATAAGAAGGAAGCAGAGAGTGATTTGACAGACACATAGAGGAGAGGCAAGATGTGAAAATGGAGTGGAGAGAGATTTGAAGATGCTAACCTTGAAAATCGGAGTGATGCGGCCACAAACCAAGGACTGTTGTCAGCCACTGGGAGCTGGAAGAGACAAGGAAGGAATTCTTCCCTAAAGCCTATGGAGGTGGCATGGCCCCGCCAACACGGTGTGTTTGGCCCAGGGATACTGATTTTGGATTTCTGGCCTGTAGAGCTATGGGAGAACATGTTTCTGTTGTTGTAAGCCATTAAGTTTGTGATATTTTGTCACAGCAACCACAGGAAACTAATAAAATCATATCTAGAAATGACCTTAAGCCACCCCATTCAACCCTCATATTTAATAGAGAGAAAACTAAGAAAAGAGTTATTCATGTTTTTGAATAAGGAAAGGCTTTTGAGTGATAATCTGGTGAAATCATGTTAGTTGATCTCCACCAACTGGATCTAAAGTCTGAAGTTTCTAGCCCTAGGGGAGGTCCCCAAATA